>NC_070588.1:23446197-24065572 GCF_027409825.1 Scomber japonicus
ACTTGAACAGGTGGTGGACGTTTGACGTGTTTGTGAGTTAGGGCGTGTGTGTGAACTGTTTATATCTTCACGCACACATGTATGGAAGTTTATCGCACACATGTGGCTTTTCCTATATTTGTAACAGATGGTTTTGGCATGTTCGCTGTTTTTGATAGTTCACAGTGAAGAAAGACAAGAAAGATGAGATGGAGTCATATGATCCAACCATAAGACCTTACAGTTACAAGTTATACACCTTACCCAACTGAACCACTAACCATTCACTTGTGTTTTATATATACACACACACACACAGACTGCATTGTGATATCTGTGCAGTGTCTTTACCCGCTGCCTGTTTCAACCGAGCCTCTTTCAGTAAGCAGGCCGCGAGCCTCCACCCCTGCCAGTGCAGCTCAATGCCAATATCCATCAGAGCCCACTCCATTCCCCGCTTTCATCATCTCTTTTATGTGCTCGCGCCTGCCGCGCTGTTGGCTTAATTAGGCCGCTGCTTTTCACGAGGGTCAAGCAGACAACGCAGCAGCCAGGACGCAAAAGCAGATAGCAGTAGATCAAATGTCTGTCCAATTCTCCTCTCCTCTGTACAGCGAGCATGCCCGACTCTCTCCACACAGCCAGGAGGTGAAAGGTGCACTGAGGTCTGAGCTGCTGCCTCCAACTCCAAGGCATACATTCACACACAGTCTCTCACCACTTGCATCTAATAACTGCTCATGGCCTGTAAATTAATATGAATGTACAAACTTAGAAGACTCTGATTCCTCTACACCATGCATGCATGCTCTGAAGCACACACACACACACACACACAAGTAGCTCCAACTTGCTCCTAAACTGTTCACTCATTTGACCTGTTTTAATAAATTCCATCTTTGCCCCTGCAGTATAAGATGCTGAGCCATCATCTTTTTTCATCTGCAACTTAGCCTGCATTTTTAACTTTACTTCCACTTCTAATCAGCCACAGTTAAACCACATTCACTGATAGGATGTCTCTAAATCTTTAATGCTTTGTCAGCTCTCGCTCATATGAGAACACAGCCTACCTGTTGGAAGGGCATCCGGAGGGCACCCATATTGACATAGGGTGCTACTCTGCAGGCGTCGAGGTGACTGCCGCTGCCCAGAATGACACCTGGTGAGAAGGGAAAGATGTCTGTCAGACAGCCAGACAGTTGTTGTTATGTGAGATGAGGAGGTCAGAGTTTTGCACATGCAGTTAAAAAATGGTCAAATTGCAAAAATAAAACAAAAATTAAAATATTAGTAAGATCATTCCAAATGAGAAGAGAAGTGATATTTACCTTTGTGCATCTGGTTTTCTTGTTTTCGACATTTCGCTCTTCTGTTCTGAAACCAAACCTACAATTGAGAAAGCAAATGATCTATTAGAGAAATAGAAAAAAAGAAATACTAAATTCAATTTTAAACCAAAAAATGATTGATATCCTTTTTGTTGTCATATTCTAAATATTAGAATAATATTATAATTTATGGACAAGGCCATTTATTTGTAACCAATAAATATAGTATACATCTGATAAAATCAAATCTCTGTCTTCAGCTGTAAAAATTCTATAGCCTATGCAGATGTTAAAAATAAAACCTTCCACACACTAATAAGAATAATTCATAAACTATAAATATATAGCAGAAATATTTTAAAATATGCAGGTTGAAATAACAAACCACAGAAAATCCACTGGGATATTTGACAACACCATAATATCTGTATAAACTTAATATTCAGCATCAAAGTAAATTCTTTTGAATTATTATAAGAACATTGTATCACAGTAGATAATAAATACAACACAAATGATTATAAAATAAAGGAGTAATCCACCACAATCACACCACAGACCGTGCACAAACATTATAGGAATACTATGATGATATTTCGTTAAGATTTTTTTTCTTTTTAGGAAAAAAAAAAAGAAACCTTCGTTAACCACCTTCCAATTTGCTGACTGTCTTTGAAGCTGCAGGCTATTGTTAATCATCAACAACCTAATTTGCCTCGGTGAATAACATTATCTCCCCTCCCCTTCGACCCCCGCAATGATTATCATTTACAGATGCGAAATTAGCGACTGGTCCGACCACAAAGGGCGCAGACTGATGATGATGATGACGACGACGATGATGATAATGATGATGATGACTCAAGGTGCCGTGAAGCCATTTTAAACTGCGTGGAGCGTCGTTCAAACATTGTGTCGATGGGACTGCAACAACAGCCCAGTCGATAAAGTGTCCAATTAGAGGCTGATACACAGTGACATAAAAATAATAATCCTTCTTCTATTTCCCAAATAATAAACTTACTAATAAAATGTTACAACCATGGACAAGTTAAAGGAACATTTCCTTATATTATTTGTATTATTATCATTGTCATTATTATTATTTGTATTATTATTATCATTGCTAGAATTATTATTATTACTATTATTGTCATTATCATTATTATTATTATTATTATTATCATTATTATTATTATTATTAAATGAAGTGACACATTGTGATTGGTGGTTATTGTTTAGGCTGTTGGTTATCAGCTCTGCAACGATACATGATAGTAGTAAAGGTGTTTATGAGCGTCCCAGGTGATTTTGCATAGACGCACAGTAATCCCTCAGATAAATCAAGGCTAATATTAGACGGGCCCGAGATCAATTCCAATTACGTGCCAGTATGTTAAGCAAAGTGAACTACACTGGTTCAGACAGTTATTTCTTCATTAAGGGCCACTCAATGATGCGCTTCACAAATACCCTAATCTCATTTCCTTTTTGTTTTTTTATTAGAGACAGTGAATAATGACATTTAATTTAGCAGCGCGCCAGAAACCCAAAGATATTAGTCCTAACTGAATTACTGCCTGCTCCTCACCAAGCTCTCATAACTTTCAATTAGATTCATTGACAGCTGCTCGGAGCGCAGGTTCAGAGCCCTGCAACAGCCCTGCTGCAATTCACCCTCAGTGAAGCTGCACAAAACATGTCTCCGGCCCTCTGAACGAGCCTAAAAAGAGCTTTTCACATGCTTTATTTTTCAAGAGGAGATCATCAACGGGTTGTGTTCGCTGACATTTCTTTTTGATCCCAGAAAAAACATACATTCAGAGGCTGCTCGCTCGCTCTGCTCGTCCGTTATCAGCCATGTTTCCAACCAGCACGCGCTATGAAGTGTATTACTGATAATTGCACCGTGATCCTTTATTATTCTACTGTTAAGCAAGTCCGACAATGTTCTGCTCAAAATGGTAGTCGGTGGGCATATAAACCTCTATGATGGGGTTTATTCATCCGATTAGATGGCTGAACAGCAGCAGAGTTGGGCCAGAATTGAGTTATTTCTAATCTGCTTTTATGGGGACACTACATCAAGCAATGGCAGATATTACAAAGAAAATGAGGAGGGATACGAGTTGACATAAGAGCGCGTCCCCTGAAGCAGCCATTCAGGCTCTTCATTCATTTTAATCATTGGTTGGGATTTTTCTCCCCTACTGCTGCAGGTTCAGTAGCTGACTTACACTGCTCGCTTGGTTGATGTCATAGATTGGTATTAAGTCACCAATAAAAATCATTTTTTGGCATTTCTCTCATTTTTAAAAATTATATATCACAAAAGATATTTGAGATGTTTATAAAATATTCAGTCTGAATTAATATTTTTTTTACATTTGTCTTTAAAATCTAAAAACTCCGCAGTAATGATGTGTTTCATTGTACACGATTATACACAAATAAAATTACAATTCCCAGCAGGAATATTACGATCACACAAGGAATTCAAAATCACAGATTGTGATAAAATCCCTTTAAATCCTCTGCTGTGTGCTACAGACAGTCTCTAAATCATCACAGGGATATTACATTCATTATAGGACTTTTTGCATCTTTTTGGGGGGCATGCTGCATGATCCCCTATTTATAAAAGTTGGTTTTAGACATTGTGCTGTGACTTCAACATAAAATTGGGCTCACGCAGTGATCCAGCTTGAAATAAAATTTGACACGCTTGTAAACATGATCAACATGGGGTCAAACTAATGAGGTGTAACCTAGATCATTTTTAAAAATACACTTTTTCCAATATTTTCCTATTTGTTCTCAGCTGTTTATTACTTTATAAGAAAACAGCGTTAAGATGACTTCATAAAATCTGTTTTTTCTCCTTCATATAGCGCTTTGGATTTTGATGTTGTCCTAATTATGGCAGTGTTAGATTGTAGCATAAATCAAGCACAGTCTGGATCTGTAACTACACTCCAACAAAGCGCTTTGATGCCATAGAACAACTCACTCTTATCATCTGATGCTATAAGAGCTGTAACAGCCTGGTGCCATACAACGCTGTAGGAGGATTCACTTCTAAACCAGCAATAATAATAATGTCCCAACACACAGCGTAAACGATGCAGACACACTGCCAGCACCTGAAGGGATATTCAGAAGCAGAAAATGTAAATATTCCTGCAGATGTGAGGCTGGAGGTGGAGGGGAATCCTCACCTGGACTCTGGCCTCGGACAGTCCCAGCCGCTGGCTCAGTTCCTCTCTCATGAAGGCGTCCGGGTAGTGCGTCTCGTCGAAGAGCCGTTCCAGCTCGTTCAGCTGCTCCAAGGTGAAGTTAGTGCGACTCCTCCGCTGCTTCAGCTTGCCCTGTGCATCCTCATCCTCCGACTTCACGTCCTCCTTTTTCTCCTTACACTCGTATATCCCTATTAAACAGCCCACGGTTGGAAAAAAGAGAGATTAGTTAACGTTTAAGCATTACATCTTTCTGGAGAAGTCACACATACACGCAGTCTTTATCTCTCTATACTTAGCCTTCTCTCTTTAATTCACACACGCAAACACACACATACACACACACACACACACACACACACACACACACACACATTACTGGACCTCCATAGCCCACATTGGGCCCTGACAGGGGCCTAAGGCCCTGCAATTTGGCAGTAGCACACACACACACACACACACACACACACATTACACAGCCCACTTCTTCAAGAGAGAGGCCTGTGGCTGCATTTCCAGCCTCCATAAGTCAGCGTGTAGTCAGTGCCGTTATAAAAGTAAATCAGTCAATACATGGCATGTAAGCCTAATAAGGGTATAAGCGATTTAAAGAGCAGAAAATTAAGCCCCGGCTAAACGTAGAAGATTTAGGTCTAATTACTTGCCTCCGTAAAACAGACTGGGGTTATTTCAGGCTATAAATAAAAAATGTCCAGCATCAAGATGTTTTCCTCACAGAAACCTTTACATTGTTTTTTTCCCATTAAAAGTTGAAAATGCACACATTGTACACAGCATCAGACTGTCAGTATATTGACTGCAGTGTACTATTAGGTGTTATCATTGTGTTATTTTTAGTAACACACTTGACAACTGCTGCAATTACTGGCCTGTTCGGCCGCATTTTGCTGTTTGTAGTTTGCTGACGTGATTTTTTTTTTCCACAACAGAAAAGCTTTTGATTTTATATAAATGCTCCTCAAATGAGCCCCACACAGACAGAAGCAGTCCTCTTCTCTATCGGCCTGTATTAAAATAAATTCTAAGGCAGAATAATAGAGAATGATGCTCGGGCTGGAGGATAAATATAGATACAAGTTAAAATGACTCAGTAAATGTGTAAAAAGCTGCTGCCTGCACATTGTCTGACTGCTGGGTGACAGGAGGCCTGTCCTGTTGGTTCACTGCACCAAGCAGATAACAGGCTGTTTGAAGGCAGGTCCATTTTAAGAGCAACTTCAGTGAATTATATTTCAACTGAAAGAAATGTAACAGCTGAAATAGATTTAATGTGACTTTAATGCGCATGAGTAGGCTGTAACAATGCCACAGGCCATATACTTGAATTGTAGTCTATCAAAACTTTTAAATGAAGCTCAAATTAATATTAAACATTCCTCAGATTTTTTTTTTTTTTTATAATATTGAAACCTATAAAAGAAAATAAAGTGGAGTGGGAAATGCGGCCACACACTTTATAGTGAATGCTCCTGTGATTTTTTTTTTTTTTTGTACAGTTGTCAAATATTTTCGTGTTGGCACAAAATATTAAACTGATGCTGTACACTCTATTCAAACCCACACATATAATTCACCTATATTATAAAAATAATAAAGAAGCGTGGTTTTTAGTTGGGCCAAACACTGAATGTCTAAAACAATCATCAAATAGTTAAAATGACGGTCAATCGGTGGGCCCGCCTCCTGCTATGTAAAATAATCATTATAATAGAAGAATTGTGTTGTAATAGAACTTTTGGAAACATTCGTGAACTGAACGCGTAATAGAAATTCAACTCGCTCTTTTTACGCACGGATTTGTTTTAACGAAATGTCGCTCTCGATACAAGACAACTCAACTTGAGACATTCTCCCCCCTTTCCTCCTCCTCCTCCTCCTCCCCGACACAACACGAGACATTTCTTAAAATCTTACCCTCTGAAGCTCTCGAAACATTAAAGTCCTTGAGTTTCTCCTTTTCCAGCTCGACGTGGTCCTTGAACAGATGCACCGGGCAGTGGTTGCCCTCCGTTATGTCCTGCAGGTTTGTCTCCGGGCTGCCCAGCTCCCTCGCCCTATTCAAGCCGCTCTCCAAAACTTCCCTGTACGTGATACTCTCTTTGGTGCTCTCTTTGCTTTTCTGATCGAAAGATTTCGACACGAATGCCGTAAGTTCTTCCATGGTGTGTCGCTCAGTAGTGGTCCTGGTCAGGGAAATCCACGGTGAATTGTCAGTATGTACCTTACCGTCAGTCTGCTCACGGATACGCTCTCTCTCTTCTTTCTTTCTTTTTTTTTTTTTTTTTTTGGGAGGCTGGCAGCAGCGATAGATAGAAGGGGTGGAGAGGAGGTGAGATCACTCCTGCTGTTGTGACTGTGTATTTGAGAGCACACTATTTATACACGGCCACCTCAGCCCAGCCCCTCACTCCCCCCCCCCCCCCCCTCAACCCCCCTCTTCCCTCCGATCTCTGTGTCTTGAGCAATTATAGGCCGGCTCGACTTTGCAGAATTCAACTTTCAGCAGGTTTTTTTTTTTTTTTTTACCCCCTCTTCTTCCACAAATCAATGATGGAGCTGATGGAGGCGGTTAATTGAATTATGGGGTCATTAAAATGCCCACGGTGGCTCACTCCTGCTCCAGGGCTGTATATGGCTGTTATCTAATTAATTCGACGGAAATTTCATTAACGCGATTCGGTGATACAAATGCTGGGATTGTGGAATTGGTCCTTCATTTTTGCTGTTTGTTGAGTTGACAAATGTATTTGAACGCTAAATGTGTTGCACGACTTGGTCCATAGGCCACCCATAAAGTCTGGTGTATCAGCTGATTGGACTTATACTTCTACATCTAATGACTCTGAGTGTAAAAATGCATACTAGGGCAGAATCAACTGTATCAATACACAATTTTAAAGTAGTTAATTAATTGGAAAAATATGCATTTTCTACATCCTAAATATTTTAAAACATCCTTACAAACCTCAATTACGTTCTGTTAATATCAGTAATAATTTAATTAGGCCCCAGCTTGTTATTTTCTACTCGTTTTAGTGCAGGAAAATTCTCTAAAGTTATTTTTCAGCACATGGATCTTTCACATGGATGTAAATGCAAACTGGAAATCACGAGGGGGAACTGGCCAACACTTAACAGCAACAAATACATAATTATGAGATAATATTGTAATTAATATTTGACTTCTGCAAATTCAGGTCCCTTTTGAGTATTCACTTGTAATCCTTTGTGGTTTCCGGTTACAAATATGGGCAAGAAATCAATAGATATCAGCAGTGAAAAAATGTTCCCTCTATTTACAGGATTTTCATGGGAATAACTGAGCCCATAATGGCTTAACGTTATCTAAGTCGTTCATCAGTCCAGCACACAAACACAAAAGGCCGGGAGAGGAGTGTGATCCCCTGGGTCTGCCGCCCTGAGCGGCCCGCCACTGTGAAAGTCTCATATCTCAGCTCTCTAATGACTCGGTTTGATGTCTCTCCATTTATCAGTGAGCCCGCTTCACATCACTGCGGCTGACGCATAAGTCGAGGTCTCTCCCTCGTGCCATGAACTGCGCCTTTTGTTGTTAATAGACCTAAATCCTCTTTAAGACGCAAATCTGCGCTCCCAGTCGTGTGCCTCGATCATCCCCACAATAAAGTGGCATTTACAAAAGGCGCACGCGTGAGTAACGAAATAATCCACCAACATGGGTTTGGTGAAAATTGAAATTAAAAGAGAAAAATCTCACTTTTACGCACGGTCTCCACACGTTCCTTTAACGTTGTCTTTATTTTTCTGTGGTCATTTTGATGCGTAATTTAAAATATATCCATGTTGGATATGAGAACATGCAGAGGCCAAAAAACAAGATTATGACCTTTTAATCACATAGTGGAAAGTCATTTATTATTTACCAGCATAGATGCAACTACATATTTTGTTGTGGTTATTTTTCTAAGTATAGTTTTGTATTTTGAACGTTGTATCTCATGTCAAAGCTAATTTTCTCTCCTTCTGTGCAACAAAATATTCATCCAGAATAATAAAGGAAAACACATCACCAGAAGGCCTATTGGCAGTGCATGTTTAATATGAATGACGAACACAGTGCCAATTACAACAAGACTAATGCATCTATGTGACTTTTGAATTTTTTGGTTTTACTACATTTTATTATATTAGATTTCTTAGTTTATAACCCAGTAGCAGGGATTTTGCAGATCAATTCTCTCTCAAGACTTAAAAAAAAACAAAAAAAAAACTATTGCATTTAATGTCGTCGATTTGAGACACGTGTTGTCCAATCACCAGCAGCCTGGAGAAATATCAGAAGAAATCCAGGAGGGATGCGCTTTACGCACCAACGCTGGTGTCGCTACAGTTTAGTGGCCAAAAACTCTTAAAGGAGCCTCAATCATATTTTCACTTGCCGCTCAATCCCCACGATCACAACACCCCGCCTCCCCTGCTGCACGTGCACTCCGGAAAAAAAACACATTGCATCGAATGTTATTTTTAATTATTCAGTTATTTATTTAATACTAGGATTATTGTGATTGTTTTATCCAGTTTGGCGAACCACAGGACAGGAAAGGGACACAGTGTACATAATTACCCCATACAGAGCTGTGGTCTGTTAGGTGAGAATTAATTACATGCCACTGTTTAATGTTAAAGAACCAAAACAATATAAAGATTAAACAGAAAAGAAGCTACTAATTGTTTTAATGTTATTATTAGGGTTATTATTTTAGAGTATGTTACCAGCAATGAGTATGTATTTTATATAGTTCCCTAGTGTGAGGAAATAGTCAAATTAATTATAAAATAGTATTACAATAATCAGGACAGGCAATTAAATTTCAATTCTAAATGACTGTTCATCACTGCTGATCATCAGCTTTGATCAATGTGGTATCAGCCTACATAAACTGCTGTGTTACATGTTCACTTTTTAGCATTTTAAACATAGGTATTAATGCCCCCTTTAAACTACTGTATTTGATCAACTGAATTAACCTGATTAAATAAGACACATAATCACTAAAACTCAACAGACTTACCCAATGTGTGTGTGCGTGAGTGTGTGCGTGTATATATAAATATATAATTATATATATAATTATATATGCTGGGGAAGGGGTGTCAGATTTTTGGACCCCACTGTATATTTTTACTTTATTTAATCGATTGCAAATATTGTGAGTGATACACTGAATTCCACATGGCTACAGCTGTAAACATGTTTCTTTATATGTTTCTTTGTAGGTGCAAGTAAAACACAATCCCCTATGAGTTGCAGGAGGTGACATGCTCAGTCTTTTACTGACCTACTCATGTCCCGGTCGTCCATTTACTGATAATTAGGGAGCTGAGGAATTCCTTCTCTACCTGCTTGTGAAGGCTTTGGAACATTATCAAGACATCAGCAGACTTAAATGAGTCTGCGCTGGCTGGAGGAGAGCAGAGACAGAGAGAGAGAGAGAGCGAGAGAGAGAGAGAGAGAGAGAGAGAGGGAAGGAAGGAGAAGAGGGGGAGGGAAGAGGGAGGGAGAGAGAGAGAGAGGAAGATAGTGTGAAGGAGAGGGAGAGAAAGTGGGAGACATGCAAAGCACTGAGCGAAATAGGATTGTGAACATACATCAGACTAACACTTCTGGGCTACATGTTAAATATTAGAATTGAACTACGTCGTGGCCTGTGTGAAGGTTTGAATCCCGCTTATTTTGCAGCGTGGACCTGCCAGTATCCAGATTTAGATTAGGAGAGGATGGGAGGGGAAGGGAATAAAGAGAGTGTCGGAGCAGCCGCTGCCTGCCTGGACACAAGATCCTCATTCCAACAAATGCCTCAACACGGCTTCAACCTGTTCCCTCTGTCACATTAATCCCTCATGTGTGAAGGGACAGATGATCCTAAATGCAGATCTCAGCTATTTGGAAGTTCTTTTTTTTCTCCACATGTAATAAGATTCATTACTAAATTTAGTTTTTTGGATTGACAAAACAGGCAAAGGTAGACATTTTTTACACGTCACTGCATACTTTTACATAACAAATTATAGCTCTGTGTGTGTATGTGTGTGTGTGTGTGTGTGTGTGTGTGTGTGTAAAAGAAAGAGGGAACGAAAAATCTCTTTTTACACGCACCCATCCTCATCATTCTGCACCATGCTTCAGTAAAATAATAATATATGACAGGTATGATTGTCTAAATGTTATACTTGGCCCCGAGAGAGCGGAGTGAGTTTTGAAAATTTAACTTAAAAAGCAACTACTGCACCTCTAGCTTCTAATATAATTTCCATGACCATAAAGGTTCTTTTAGAGCAGCGTGTATCTCCAAATATCATCATCTCATACTATAGGGACAGGGAGCAGCGAAAAAATGCAATAAAGTGGTATGCTTGAATCTGATTCAGCAATGCAGAGATGCTGTACAGATGTGGCCCTTGTACAGAAACTAGAAAATTGGATTCTTCCCCTGGTATGAAAAATTTAAACCTTTCCCATACGAGGAAGAGGAGCATTTTAACTTGTAGCCATGTTAATGACAATGATTGTGTGTTTGTTTATCAGAGTCCTCTGGCTTGTCTGCAGGGTGTAGGGATCTCATTGTCTTGCGCCTTCATTTAGGTCCTTTTTCCAGTGCTGCAGCAGTCCACGGAGACTACAGGCTGTTCTGTGTTCAAAAGCCTTGTCTGCCATTGAAATAAGGCTTTCGGGGCAAAAAAAAAAAAAAAAAAAATTCAACATGAAAATAACACAATGTGCTGAACATTAGCTTGCACTCGACTGGGATGTTTTGGGAATATGTTGGTTCTCCTTTCTGGATTGTTATTTTTCCCTGTGTATTCTCTAACTGCTCTCTACCCACAGGGCAATGGGGCCTCCAGTTGAAAAAAAAGGCATGAAATTGACATTATACCCTTAAATGCAGCACAGATTTGCAGGGAAAACACAGTAATCCACTGACAATGCTTAAAAATCAAACACGCTCTCTCTCGTGTTCCTTCTCCCTCTCTCTCTCTCTCCCCCTCGTTCCTTAACAAGTTTGCTCTTCAGGTTAAATCTACTCATTAATAACCACCATCAACACGAAATCATTTCCTTTAAAAAAGAAATTTTACCAGAAAACTCAAGGAAAAAAGTATTTTATCATATCAAGTCTCATCACAGATGCTGTTATGGTCACACACTCTGGGGAAATGCAACAATTTATACAAATCAATAGCATTCAAATAATTCATGACTGATCACATGGTATTTTAGCTCCTTATTTGCAGTAGAAAACCATGTTTTGTTTGGCTCCCAGAGGGCAACATGAAAGACCAGGGGAGAGGCGGGGAGATTGGGGATGGGACTGGAGAGAGTGCATGAGGATAATAGGAGGACATTGATCATTTGGTGCAAAAGAAGACAACTGAACCTGTGAGTCAAGGCTAACAAGACACATCATTTATACATTATTTAGATGTGTCTGGCCCTCTCATGTACATTTCGTTACATCAGGTTTGCATCATCATCCTCGGAGGGGACGAGGCGCGATGACCCCAAAACAATAAGGGAAAAAATGATACTTATGTAATTGCCTAATTTTATTTGTTCACCCACCAGCAGAGAAGAAGAATGAGAAGAAAAAGAGGAATGATACTCAACAACCACCAGCATAGCGGTCAGTGTGATGCTGATTTCAAACAGTGTTGTCCATTTGAATTAACTATTGCCCTTATGTGCATTGTGGGAGCAAATAAATCCCAATTTGGACAGCGTTAGTCAGTCACAGCTTGTAATAGAAATTAATTTTATAAATGTGGAGATGGATCAAGTTCCCTTTTGGCAGGGGAACCATCCCACAGACATGTTAACAACGTCTTCAGAGACCAATGAGGCCCATTTACAATAAGTGTCTGTTTTAAGTCGCTTGCTTTGTGTGTGTGTGTGTGTGTGTGCGTCTCACCACAGCAGGCTATAAGGGGTCCCTCTGGTGTCAGCCAGAGAGCGGCCATTTGAGGCAGACTGGCTTTTATGGAGTGATGCTACACTTTCTCAATCACACAATTAAAGGCTGGTCTGGAGTGAGAGAGAGAGGGGGAGGGAGAGAGACAGAGAGAGACAGAGAGAGAGAGATACTCTTGTGTTCACAGTGCAGAGAGCATGAGAGAGGGAGAAAGAGGGATAGTATCTTTTACAGAGGGTGATTTATGTTGTGGTGTTGAGAAAAGAGGAGTCCTTGATAGATGACTTCATTAGAATTAATTAACAGAACGAAAGACCCGACACAGACAGAGGAGACATAGCCGAGAGTGAGGAGACAGAGGGGCAGAGAGTGGATTTGAGCGATTTAAAAAAAAAAAAATAGGTGAGCAAAACACATGAGAAGGGGGTCTACAGGAAAAGAGAGAGGTAGAGCAGTGGGAGAAAGGGCGAATGGAGAACAGATGCCAGACATTAGGTTGAGAATTGTGATGAATACAGACGAGACTTGTTTTCATGTGAGCATCTTGTGAGGTTAGTGTGATCAGACAGGAGTGCCCTCTATAGCTGAGACTGTGACACACATGGATACACATGGACATATGTAAACTGGTATCTGGTTATCTAATAGAGTCAGTGAGTCTTTGAGTCTAAATAGTGAACTCCCACAGCTAAATGTAACCCACCATCTAAAATACTAAAACCAGACCATCTGGCTACACACACACACACACACACACAGCTCAGTGGCCCATTCGGGCACAAGCTAGAGTCTATACACACTATATGTGGGTGTGTTGGTGTGTCACAAGTGTGTTCACTGTAAGACTGATCCGGCATGTGCCGCAGGCTGTGTCTGTTGGCTGAAGGCAGGCTTTGATGGGCCAAATCATTGCCTCTCTTCTATCAGACATGTCTATCATCTCATCCCTTTGAATTTCCACGCTCTCCTCCAAAGACACGGAGGCCAGAACCCCAGTGACTGCAGTCAACCCAGAGTCCACTTTTCATAAACCTCAAACCTAGTTTGACATCTTTAAAGCTGGCCTTGAGACACTGAGTGCAGGTAAGAATGGCATGCAATATTTCTGACTTACCATGGTGCTTTTTGCTTTGACGTTTTGGACATCTTCTGGACACACAGACAAGTGCTGCCTCTACTGCAAAATTAGGAAACAGACATTTTTAGCACTGGAAGTCGGTGAGCAGTCTAATGGAAATGTGTTGAAAGAGTCAGATTGTCAAGGAAAATTGAGATAGACAGGGGTAAAAATTGCAATTTGTTTTTTAAACAAAGGCAGTCAAAATATCAAAACATAGAGGCAGCCATCAGTTAAAAGATGCAAAACAATGAGAACTTTGTCAAAAAAATCATAAGATCATAACTATGTCCTCTTACTAATCAGTAATAATACAATCTCAGACTGGCCATCGCCAGAAACAACCTGTGCTGTAAAAAATATTGGTATCCATCAACATTTTAGATTTTATGTTTCTTATATGTTGTTTGATATGTTAGTAAAGTGGGCAGTGGTATCTACCCTCTCTAGACAGTTATTATAAGCTGCCAGTTGATAGCTCAGTGAGCTGCTGTAGGCAGGGAGCACCTGTCAGTACTCATCCATCCATCCTTGTCTGCTTTAACTCAGGTCTGATGGGAGGCAGAAGACCCTCAAAAGACCACAGCAGCCTCACTGGCTGAGAGCAATAATTAATCTAATTCCCTCTCAATTCATTTGACACACCAAATCTATAGCCAGTACAGATGCGATGCTGAAAAAGGTGTCATACTAAATATACAATATAACAAATTTGCAGGGCAATTCTTGATCTTTTTTAAAATTACATCACCCATCTCATCCCTCTTTCCCTTCCTCCTATGCCCTCATCTGTCCATCTCAGCTCAGATGGATTCGGGCACCAAACACATGGTCACATGACATGAATGGGTAATCAGTAGGTATTAGTGCGTGTTAACAACCCCTAAGCTGAAAGATGATTCCCCTCTCGATATTAAAGAGATAACACAGCAGAGGAGCAAAAAGCAAATGGCCCAAAGCCTCCAGCTATGCTCCCCTCCAAAGTTGTTTTCCTGGAAAATTAGGCGATTGACTAATGGCGTAAATGCTGTTAATTACCGGCACCAGTACCCCAAACAGTCGTCTCTGCCTGTAACTAATAAGAAATCAATTAGCTAATGAATTGGTCATTAAGTGAAAAGCTAATCTTGGCCGAGGTATTTTTTAATGATTATTTTTTGCCTATGATCCTGGCTAATTGCCGTTGTCATACGGCGCTCTCAGCTTTCAGCATGCCTAATGAAGCTTCATTAGATCATAACTGGCACTCTTGGAAGATTCGCAGGCAAACCTGCTTCCCAATTATTTTTAATTGCCAGACATTCTGCACAAACAAGTGCTGCTGCACCTTGCAGAACAGGAAAGCTCAGGCAGGCTGTGCTGTGTTTCCTTCATGACTTCATTTGAAGCGATTAGAGCGTGGGGCAGGGTCGTCATGGAGCTGCTGTTGTCTGTGGTGGATTTAAAGAGCCCATCAGCTCAAACTGCTGGGCTCATTGTTGCGCTTCCTTCCTCACTTTGATTCGGACAGAGAAGAAAAGCTGCTGCTTCCAACATGGCTGAACTGGCTCTGTCGCCCATGTGCACAGATACTGAGGGACACATTTTGTCTGTTTGTAACACACACACACACACACACACACACACACACACACACACACACACACACACATTTACGCAGACAAAGAAAGATTCATGCCTTTAACTGGCATTTCCGCGCAATTACAGAAACACAGACAGGGACAAACACAAATATATAAACACACACACACACACACACACACACTGACTGCGCCATCGTACCTGTACATGTGTCAGCTGACAAAAACAAAGGAGAGAGAGCATCCCTCCCGGGCATGAATAATTAAGAAAAGACAAAAGAGCCTTGTTTTTTTTCCTCCTGTATCTCCTTCTTTTGTGTGTCTAGTAAACCCCAGTGTAGTGTACTCTGAGTTCTCCACTAATAAGATGGAGGATCATTCTCTCCATGGTGCTCACACAACACATGTTTCCAATCTGACCCTGTACAAGTATCTCTCTCTAACGTGAAGAGGCTTGTGGTGAAAACAGAATTGCTGAAACTCTGTCAATCCCGTTGATGCATTTCGACAGTTTATCCTGAATTTGCCTTTCCCTCAAACATCAGGTCTTTTCCTCTACCATGACTCTGGATGACAAACACAAACAATATAGTTTCAATGGCAAAGGACTGAAACATTGTTTTGCTTTGCTGGTACGTGCAAGAAGACAAAAGAAACGTATCCAAATTCAATCACTTGTTCTCAAAACAATATTTGTGGAGCTCAGGCAGGGAGCTGCACAATGTTTCTACCACCTGTGCTTGTGAAGATATTTTGATATAGACTCTGCATCAATACAGTTGTTAAGCCAATCAGCTTTATGCCAAAACAATGTACCTCTGAGGCAGCAGCCAATGGCCAAAGGACAGGGGGCACGATTTTGTGGCCAAGGCCTCTGATTTGCAACGATGCCAAACACCTTACACCAGGTGCTTTTGTGTACATGTGTGTATATCTGCATGTGTGTGTGTGCACATGTGTGTGACACACTGAGAAGAGGGCTGGGCCTACTTCACTGGCACGCTGAAGTTTGATGGTGGATGAATGGCACTCCAGATGTCTATCAATATTTAGCAGTAAACATCCCAGGCAGGCGGGGCGATGTGGCAGCTGAGAACATGAGGTGGTGCAGGTCTGAACTGTTGACTTTCAGTTTAACTGGATAAACTGGAAGGTAAAGCCCCTCAGAAGCTGCCAGTGCCAACCATAGCTGTGACAATTTGCATTATCCAATTTGTTTGCAGTAGGATAAGTAGTTTTACAAATTTTAACTGAAAAATACCCAGCATTTCTAAAAGGAATGGGATTATCTTATATGCATTTTTTGACATCTTGTGTCACAACATGCATCAATTGTGTTTACAAGTTTACAGAAAGCAAGGTCCTCTTTAGATCATGATGGCAGAAAATGATTCCAGTAATAAAAAGTGAAGAGAAAATGCAATTAAGTTTGCACATTCATAAATGAATTAAAAATAACAGACAGGCTACAATCCTGATTCCTTTTCTGAAAAGCACAAATGACCTCCACTTATACAAAACCAGTCACCATGCACATGAGGGAATATACAAGGTCATAAAAATACTACTTGCATGTATCCTTCATTAAAGGGCAGATTCACAATTTTCAAGTCTGCCTTAAAGGTACCCAAATGGTTTAGGCTGCTGTGATCGTAGCACCTGTACATACTGACCATTAAAACATCCCTTCCTCAATGAAAGTGATGGGGGACAAAATCCACACTCCTCATTCTGTGCAACAGTTTATCTGAAGTTAATATGAGGTTTCAGCTGTGTCTAAGTCAGCGAAACCAAGTGATTATCTTCCAGCGGAACAACTTTTCAGTTCAAAATACACTCTTTGTGATACTATCCCTCCACCGCAGCTCAGCATGGAAACACTGTCTGCAGAAACACACAAAGGGAAATTTGTACTAACAAGACTGTTATGTTGAAAGATAATCATTCCGTTTGGCTCACTCAGGCTGCCCAATGTTCATATTAACTTCAGAAAAGCTTTGGTATCCATTTTTGCAATGAGGGCTGCAGATTTTGTCCCCCATCCATCTCTTACGCCAGGAGCATTAAGAAGGAATCATTTAATGGTCAGTATGAACTGGAGGAATGATTACAGCGAGCACTACCTGTTTAAATGCTTTAGGTGCCTGACTGTTGTTTTAAGGAATACTTGACAAACTGTGAAACTATCCTTTAATACTGTGAAATCATATCATGATCCATTTAAAGTTGCAACCTATAATCTATGTTCATGACAAAAAGATTTAGCGTATCAAACCTGACAAAATTTCTCAGTAGCAAGGGAATTTTTAGAATTTCACTCCATTAGAAAGCTATGATGATAATACATTGATTTTGAAATGTATAGCTTTTCACCTGATTCTGCTTCAGATAACAGATGATGTTGTTTTTAAATTCACACAATGGCTAAACTTTGTCTCTCTCTGCCTCTCTCTCTCTCTCTCTCTCCCCCTCAAATGTGCACACATGGGCTCGCACCCCTACAAATACACACTCAAATTTCATTATAACACATCTAATTGAAGTTTATGATGCAGAGGAGAGCATATGCTCATTGAGCCAATTGAATCATTAGAAAAGCACACAGTAGGCTGTGGACCTGCCAGAACTGCAGCTGAGGAAAATATGTGACGGCTGGATTCCCTGTCCAAGACCAGATGAAACAAGTAAACACGTCGACACTGTCACATGCTAAAACATTTCTCATATGGTATGACGTTCTTCCATTATGCAAACCCAACATTAGGCTGTGTGGTTGTAGCCAGCCAGGTCTGTGCCTTAATATCTCCTCACACCTCACTCCCCCTTCCTGAGAGCCGGTGAAGCTCTGACATCCACACACGTCCACACATTCTGTCTGACATCGGGCCCTGTGGTGAGATGCTCCTTGACCGGCCTTGATCCACAGAGGAGAGAGTAAGTGGAGGGGAAGTAAGATAGACAGGAGCAAAGACAGCCCGTCAGAGTTAAAGGCAAACAGACATTAGGCTTTCCAGAGCTGCAGTTGCTCTCTCTGACTCTCCTCCGCTCCACACTTTATAAAATTTACATGACGCATCAGAAAGGCCACAAGAGCCTCTTTGATTGTGGAACTATGCCTGAAAAATACATCAGTCGCCATCTCTTCTGGCGGAGAAGCTGCGAGACAGAATGAAAATACACTTGGTGCGTTCACACACATCCTGTCACGCTCGCATGCGCAAATAACACGGCACACACAAAGGCGAAAGATAGAGGAATAGTCATAGACACAGCACACACAGAGACACATTTAGTCGCGTTCAGGCTTCACCCTGTTCTTCTGTGAAACAGTGGGATGTAACTCCTCAGTGTCATCTCTAATCGCTGTCATCTAAATGTATAAGAATTGATGGTGCCTTCCACCAAATGCTGTGATGGGGGACCTGGCTTGTTTATTTAATGAAGCCAGTGTCACAGCGGATCTGCGTCCTTGCCTTTGGAAGCGGTGGCAGGTGTTGGTGGCAGATTTCCCTCAAACAGGGCCACTGAATTAACAAATCAAATTAACATAACACTGGCGTCAGATCTGGGGGCCTGTTTCTCTGGCACGGCTGTCCCTGTAGTTTGCCTGTGCGGACGCTCCCCTCTTGCGTCCAGATGTCCCCACAGTGCCAGCTTCCTCTGCCCAGAAACCACTGAACTAAGCCCAGGTTGGAACTAAAAAAAAATCGTGGGCAAGGACGCAGCATTTTCTTTACAACTTGAACAAAACATTTTCTGTGTTGGCAACATATCCCATCACTGCATCCTTTACTTAGTGCGGTTTATGGTTTCTGTGTATGTGTCTAATTTACAGATGATGATATGGTGATAATGTTCTCGCCACAGGGTTGGCTAACCACTGAAACACAGAGGGACATAAAATTATCACTCAGTCTCATGGGTTTCTTAGACAAGCTTCCCAGTAACAGACTTAACTCATCCAGCACTTACTGTGTGGGCAGAAATTATAAGATAAGAGGGTTACTGGCAGTTGGAGCTAGACTAGACAAAGGTGGAATTAAATTCCCAAACATTGATGAGTGGATCTGAATATATTGTAACAGATTAGACTGGACAGTAATGGAATGAAAAGCAGTGGAGTTCAAATAAACAAAAGCCCTGAACCAAAGTGAAATTTGAATAGTGGTGAAAGAAATGGGCAACATATCATTGGGATGCAAATGGGTTAGAATGGAACAGAGCAAGTTATACTGGGATATATAAACTGCAGCCCAGTATCCCCAGTAAATCCAACCATATTGGACAATCTGTGCCTCATAATTAATGTCAAACCAAGGCTGGAATTAAGAGTCTGGAGGTCAGAGGGTTGAATAGTGCATCTGAATTTCATGATGGAGACCAGAGTTGGGCCTGTAATTACTGTTAACGTTTTTATTAACCACTTTTTCTCTCTGAGTTATAGTGGCCACATTTTCACTACAGTCTTTTTCTAATATTAACTATTCTGAATGAATGAATGCATTTATTGTCATTGCATGTTCACATACAACGAAATTTGCTGCCTCTCATGAAAGAAAACTGTTTCCATTCACTCTCAAATATACACTTGCATACACTCCAATAAAATAGAATAACTATTAAATAAGGTAAAATATGATCATATAGTGCTTTGTCATGCACAGAAAAAGCAAACATTTTGAAAATGTGGCATTAGGCATAGAAAATAACATTTGTATTGAAAGTAATTTAGGGTTTTGCAGAATCATCCAATATAAATGTTTTTGTCGGGCCTAGATTTAATAGAATGGGCTAAATTAGAATGAATGGACTGGAATAAATTGGAATTAACCTGGTTGGATTGTCCTTTTGTTTTCACTTAATTATTCAGTCTAACTACATTCATGTTAGCTGTTTTCTCTTTTGGAAGGGGATTCATTTTTGCCCTAACCAGTCAGTTGCGATTTACAATGAGCACGAAAGCATCATAAGCTCAATGGAGCTTGAAGAAATGCAATATTTCTGTAAATCAATTGAAAACAACCAGTATAGATACCTTTCAACTTCATCTATGCTTGTCACCATTTTTCTGGTTCTGGCTCAGCCTACAAAGCTCAGACTGGCTCGATTGTTTTCTGACCAGGGCAACAGCTGTCAATGAGTACAAAAAGAGACATGTTTGAATCACAGAAACAAATGGGCAACAATTCATATGTCTGGAACCAGGCAGAATGGGACATACTCAGTTGGGGTTGCACATCATACATATGTTTATTACATCCTTATAAAGTTTGATATTGCTGTCAAGCTAGCAAACATTCAGAGGACACAGAGAAACAATCAATCATTTTGACATGGATTTGTATGCTGCTGGAAAACAATAAGTACAGCTTTAGCCACAAAACATACTCATTTATCAAGAGTAATGGTACTATGAAGAATAGCCATTTTCAGAGTGTTCAATTATTGATGTATTTAAGTGAAATGCTATAGCTAGTAAAGGTGTTGGTAAAACTATAGTTTGTAGCAATTTGTGATAATATATGAGTCAGATATTGTGCAGTTAGAATGTGCAGTTGAGTGAATTTGGATCCTACTGCATGCAGACATAATGTATCTTTATGGAAAAGTAGAAGAGTCTAAACTGACTGTAAACTGGCTGTCACAGTCATTTATGGCCTCTCTATCCATCGACCTGATGTTGTGGATGTGCTGGCAGCACAAACACAGACAGCCCAGAGACTGTCTCCTACTGTTAAAAACACTTAGCAGCATTTAGCCGTATTAAACAGAATATTAATGGGTTTGGAATGAGACCACCGAGCACCATTAAAACCTCAAAGTGAGTTGATATGCAGATATAAATTCCATTACCTCCATTTACCTTACCTTTTATTCACACGTTGACAGCGGTAAACAAAAAGCAAGGGGCTTAAAATGAGCGATTCTCTCTTCGTGCGAGCTTTACAAAACATTTAACATTACAGGTAAAACTGATTGTGACGTTGCATTTTCTAATCACCTAATCTCACAGCAGACTGCCTCTGCCAACAACACTGCAATGACAGTACCTGTCCTGAGGAAAACATTTAGAGTGAAGCCACACGTCCAACTGACTCAACGTCACACGTGCCATCACAAAATGAACCTGGACACTGGAGCTCTAGTCAGCTTCGGTTTAACTGACATGAGTCCTGATGGAACGCAGGAAGCAGATGGTTTTTATTCATAATTATTGCTTTCAATCGTCACTAAAAGTGCCTCTACAGTACGTCGATAAACAGTGACGGCTGGAGAGTTATGCTAATGGATGTGTACAGTGACAGCGGATGGCTGAGTCAATCATAAACACCTCTCATCTCATAATCACAAGCCAGAAGCAGGCCAGGGATGCCTGCGAGATACACTACTGCACCACACTGACAAATATAATGATCAACAACCACTGACAATATGCAACAAACACAAGCACACACACGGACACACACACGCTTTCAGATCCACAGATGTGACAGAAGATTCAAACTCTGAAATATGTCGTCACTGCCGCCTTGCCTGCATCTTATCTTAAAAGTAAGCAAATAGAGGAGATTGCCTGCATTTCATGACAAAAGAAACCCCAAATCAGGCGCAAAATGAAAGTTTGCTGATCCTTTAAACAAAGGAATACCAAATCTGTCAGAGTATTCTGCAATTCCCCGCTGTTGGGAGTTTGGGGAAAAAATCAGCCGCAGCCACAATGCCTCCCTCAGCTCTGTCCATTTCCATAAATGCTGCTGGCTGTCTCACCTACACCAGAAACACTGTTAGGCTAAATGCCCTGGCATATCATTTCCCTCCTTCTCTCTCTCACCTATTCCAAACCAAATGTTCATTACCATGCAGCCTACCTTGGAGAAAAAGAAGGAGAAAACGACAAAGAGTACAGAGCTGAGATCATTGACAGCTTGATGTGATGAAGGTCAATTGAAATAACAGGTTTTTGTGTGTTTATATTCTAAATGGGCCACTTGTGTCGGCTGTTCTTGGCTTTCTGCAGAAGGGGAAGCTGGGGAGCACTGTGGCTATGGGCTGTGTTGAAAGAGAGAGGCAGACACACGAAACACACACACATGAACACACACACACACACACACACACACATACTCTCACTCACTGTAATGAGCAGGTTATGCTAAGGCACAGGCTGCTAAAATCTGTAATTATAATCAACCTCTCTCTCCACCTCTCCCTCTCCCCCTCATCTCCATCTACCTTCCCTCTCTCTTTCTTTTTTTCTGTCTACATCAGTGAGCAGGCATCAGGGAATCCTTCACTAAGCACCGCAGGTAATGAGTTTATTGATTAACATGCAGAGATGAAGCAGCTCTCTCAAATTAGTGTTGTTTTACATTATTAGATGGACTCGGGGCACTTCAGAGCGCTACAAGACCATTACCTCCTCTAAGTCCCAAAACTCAAATATGCATCAATTCTATTACTTAACGCAAAGTAGAAAACCTTCAGCAAACTGTGTGCAAGGTGTTTGACTTCTTTGCATCCCAAGCTGCCTTAAAACCAACTAGATTCTACTAAAACATCAGCACAGTGTTGGGATAGGCAGTTTTTTGATGAATGCCTCTCCCTTTTTTTTAATGCGTTTGCTTTTGTATGCAGGTAGGGTGTGTGCTCTGTCAGACAACTGGCAACTCTGCATCTGGCAAACCATCTGGATGAGAAAGATCACATGTGACCCACATAACTGGTGTGTAACCCCGTCTCTAAGTGCTACAGTAACTGCACCAGAAGTTGTGAGCAGTGGCATATGATTGTTGGGATTTCTGATAAACACGGAGAAGATGAATTGATGGAATCATCAATAACATCCATGCATGACTTTATAGGTGTTGCCATTTCATTCAAATTTACAGCTTTAATTCAGAAGAAACACATACACTTGATAATATTTTGTTAATAGGATCCTACTGAAGATCTTAACTTCTGCAGGATGATTACTGGAAAGCTGTTTTGGGGCTGCAAACTAATGTGAGAGAGCTGAAAAAGTGTTTTGTAAAATAACTGAACTTAATTTTGGCAATTTGACTGAAGAACAACTGCAAGCAGATGGTGACTGCATTAGCATTTAAAGGTTAGTTTACAACTTTAAGACATTTTTGGCTAAATATTAATGTAAAAGTACCAGTGGACAAATGAAGGAGCAACAAGCCAAACAGAGTTTGGCTTGTTGCTCCTTACTCACACAAAACTGTGTGAGTAAGGGCCTATTTTCTGTCTGAATCATTATCAGACCATAAAAACCACAAATCTAGGTAATATTAAAGATATATGTATATAATATCTTAAGAAATATTTTGTTTCTTATATCTTGACACAGGTACAATGGGTCTAAATGGAACCTCAAAGAATCTCTGTAAGACCTTACAGACAATGGACAGCAATTTGGGAAGCAACTTTAAAAGTCAGATTTGTTTTCACTGTCAAATCCTGTAATGGGTTTAGCAAGTATGAACAAAAAAGTTGATTTTCCTGTAAGAAAAATCTTTCAATATTAAAGCATGAATTTAGAGAGACTTTAATTTCCACTTTACTGACTTTCTTTAATGTATTTTGCAGCTCAAACACCTTTACTTCAATGAGAGTGATTTAAGGGATCCTGACACTGTATTAGATTTCCATTATTTCACATATGAGTTAAGGCAGGATGATGTCTCTTTTTTTTATAACTGCAGCAATACAGGGAGAAGAGTCACAGCTGCGGTATGACCCCCACCCTTCTTCAAAACAGCCCCCCGTCAACAACACAAACACATAAACACAAATCCATTTAAACAGGCTGTCATGTACTCTGAATATATCACACATTCATCCTCCAGGAAGATTACCCACGCTCACCACTCAGCCAGAGGGGAGTCCCTTAACTCAGGATTCCCCCTTTGCCACCTGGTTATTTCCTCTGAAGGTTCCTGGTGCGCGGCATGTCAGAGGCGCTATGAAGATACCAGCGAAAATGGCAGAGCAAAGAAGTGGCGTCAATCTCTCACCGCTGGTGCCTCTCTCGCGCCACTTTGATGTGATGGCTGCTCTTTGCTTTGTGATGTGGAGGAGCTGTCAGATTAGTGGGCCTGTCACGGCTCTGTCTGCTTGTCTGTTGGGCTTGACAGAGCCTGTGATGGAGCTCAGACTAAACAAAAGGGTTATCACCTTCCCTGTGCTCGACCGCACCACTCTTTCATATTCGGGAAGAAGGGAGGAGAAGGCTTCCATCCTCCATGCAGAGAGAAGAGGAGGAGGAGAGCATGTCACCCTTCAGCCACCATCAAAAAGATGTGAGCGTGAAGAAAAAGCAAACAATTACTAAACCTATCTGTCTATCTGCATATCTACTGTATCTACATTTATATAAAACATTGATAATAGATTTGAATCATACATAAACCTATACTGTACATCTGTACACCTGCAGAGAAGGTGTACATATTTGCAACTACCAAAATTGTAAAACAGGGAGTATGAGAATTGGTAGAAACCCCCATGCATCCTTCTACAGGAAGTCTCTGCTCTATGGACTTCCTCTTAAACACAGCTGTTACTTGAAATGAGGCATAAAGAAAGTGATCCATTCTCTAGACACCTGGCACCCAGAGTCCACAGGTGCAGTGTGTGTGTGTGTGTGTGTGTGTGTGTGTGTGTGTGTGTGTGTGTGTGTGTGTGTGTGTGTGTATTTCAATGAGGTGAAATAACACACTAATGAGGAGAGACTGATCACTGCTGACACAGCCAGGCTCACAGGGTAATATGAACTTCCTGTTTCAAGTAATTCTTATTTCCTGTTTGACTTGTACTGTAATTAAGAGGCCAGGGCCTCAACTACATTTACTGCGCACCTCTATGTACAAGTTCATTACAAAAAAGCCCTGTCCAGACTTCACATATCACCATCTGTAAATCAATACAAATGATTAGAGAGATAGCCTCCAGCACAGATAAATATGAATCATCCGGGAAGCTTACTCATTACAACTGTATATTTTCTATTAATAACAGATGGCATTGCAAAGTTATTAATTCTTAACCTTCAATGTTAAGACATGGTTAAATTTTGTGACGTCAACTTGACAAGCTTAGAGATTTTTTTATTTTCTTGGCACAGATGCTCAGCAAGTCACTTCCTGAGTTTTCTCGTAGTTGACTCTGACTTAACCTGAATTTAGCAAGTATTTCTGTGTCTTCATTCTTGGACCAGTGTGCAGGGCCATCCCCTTCAGGGTGCTGCACAGCACCCATGGGGTCTGTCACTGCCTGAGAGGCAGCTGAGGGGTTGATGACGATTACATTGCAGAGGTCAGTTTTACCTGACAAATTATGTAAGGAATTAATTGATGCGAGTGCACTACTTTCTTGTCCTGTCCTTCACTGGATGAGCTCTCTTTCATTTAGATAATGGTTTCAAACAAAAATGGAGAAATTGATGCCCAACACTGTCTCAGCAGCTGATGACAGAGAGAGCACAGTGAGAGAGAGAGAGAGAAAGAGAGGCAAACAGACTGAGAGAGAGAGCATATTGAGTTGGTTAATAGTAAAAAAAGAGAACAGTTTGAATTCCAATGACAGAGGAGGAGATAATGAGGTGTTTTGATGTGACACAAAAGACAGAGAGATCTAACAAAGGTAGTCAGCTTGTGCTGCACGGCTGCACTACAGGTCAGCTCACTCACACACGCGAACACACAAAAACTGCCTCTACAAACTAGATGCACACACACAATGAAATTCATGTGCACAAACACACACATAATAGGATTCTGGCCTTGTCTGTCATAACTTTTTATCACTATTTACAAGCTTGACCCACTGATCTGTAAAAAAATATATGCACACATGTATATGTATATATATATACACACACTACATTATGCACACACACACACACACACACACACACACTTTATTTTATTTGAACATTTACATCCACATGCCTCTATGTGCATATCTACCTCTGCAGACTGCTGAGTGTGTGTACTATGTGTATGTGCTTCTTATATACACACACATGCATAATATGCAGTAGATATATGTGTTTGTGTGTGTATGTCTGTGCATCTACATCTGCAGCATTTCCATTTGAAGGCGTCCATCTTGGCAGAGATAATAAGGAGCAGTGTGTGAGTGTCTCCCCAGAGGAGTGAGTGACAGTCTGAGGAAGTATGGCAATACACTTATTCACACTGATGGAGAGATCACAGTAAAACATGGCAGACGTTGTCATTGCAGACTTACACTAGAGAAAGGAATGCTTCCTAACATTGATGTTACAGTCCTGTCTGGCAGTCAGCAACGTTCTGAAGACAAACAATCACACAGGACAGCTTGAAAGTGGCAAGAGAAGAGGAGGAGGACAGATGGGCAGACGAGGGGAGGAGAATGTTGCATTGCTCCCACATTAAGCTCCTCCTATTCTATCATAATTTTATACCTCTTTCACTCTTTCCTCCTTTTTTCTCTGTTATTACTCTATCCAAATGTCATCCTGTGGCTATAACCCAATTTTTACAGTACACACTGTAAAATTGGGTTATACAGTTTCTGTTATGATCACAAGGCACTAGCACTCTTATTTTTTGCCATAACAGTAAGATTTGCATTTTTGGGTCCACCAATGGCTCACTGGTCATCTTACTATCTAATTCCCATTCTTAGTATCCAATAATTTACATAGACATGATCTTTTGGCTACAAATTGTCTTCTTCTTTAAGTGGGTCCATTTGGTGTCAAAACAATATTATTTCCATGCATAATAAAAGACAAATTAGGAATGAGATATAAACGTACATGTATCTTTCCATTGTGTTGTGCAGAATTTGATTCCCAAAAGCAATGCCTCTAGCTAGGCCAAGCTAAACAATGAACACAACTGTGCAGTCTTCATAGATGGGAAACATGTTCTTATCTTGTCACCAAACTTGTATTCCCACTGGCTGATCAGAGGACCTGTGTACGCATAGCAGTTCTTCACGGGCTGGGGGTACATTGGTCTTTTTTTTTTTTTTTTTTTTTTTACTTCTGAATGTATTTAATGGAAACGACACATTCAGCAAACGTGTTTGCATGAGCACTGCATAAAATATAAATCTTGGATAAATCTTAAGTAATCAGACAGAACAGCTCAAACATGCCAAACAGCAAATTCAGCTTTCCACCATGAGCAAAAATTTGGACACAATTTTGTTTAGGAATTTTAAAATATGTATTTACTGCTAGGATTTTGACACTGCAACACGTTTTATCATGAAAATATACTAATGCAGTTACCTCCCCAAAACTAACATCTTTCCATTTCCATACCATTTTGGACCAGAGAAATTGGAAAAGAGGGTTCAAATGATAATATTTATTCTCTGAATAGATTATGAAGTGCTACACTTTCTATTATTACATTATCATTAATATATTATTATATATTATATGTATTATTATTATTACATAAGCCACATTTGCAGTTCAGTGAAGCTGTATGTAGGCACAGAGGGGCTTTGAGTTAAAATGCTAAAATGTTCTCAATGATAATGTTAACACGCTTTTTAGCAAGATTACTGTTTAGTTTAGCATGTTAGCATACTTAAATTTGCCAGTTAACATTAAACACAAAATACAGCTGAGGCTAATGGGATGTCTTTTTGTGGGTAGCCTATGTGGTTATAAATTGATATATTTTTATATATTTATTGGGCTGAGTCAGGGATGGCCTGGTAGTGGAGCTGGAGGAAATAGGTCACCTCTGGAGAGCATGAATGTCTGACCAAAATCTGTGCCAATCTATCATGTAGATGTAGAGTTATATCACTGGATAAGTGAAAAGTTTGACCTGCTGATGGCATTAGATGAGAAGCAGGATGATCATCAAAGTCATTAGGATTCAAAATCCTTAACAATCCACTGAATAGTTGCTTACATATTATATTCCAGTCTGGAGCAAAAGTGTGGGATTGACCAGCAGACTAATAATCTTATAAATAAACAGGTGAGCTGAACCAATTTCCTCTGTCCTAGTCTCTCTCCCCTCCCTTTCTCACCCACCATCTCTGCTTTGGCTAAGTGATTAGTGATGACATGTTTGATCAGGGATAATGTGCAGATCCCATGACTGGCTTTAGATCGGACAATCTAATGGTGTAAAGCTCTCAATCGTCGGGCTATTCATACAAATAAATACACCATGCATGAGAACCATAGGACAATAAGGTGCACATATACACATATACCTGTTGGGTAAAAAGTGAAGTAAGACGGAAGGGAGAGAAAGAGGAAGGAAGGAAGGGGGGCAGGGATGGCAGAAGATTTCAGCTTTAGGGGATGCAGGGCCTTGGCATGCTAACAAAGGCTCCAGCACTCTCTCACTCACTCTCAATCTGTCATGGCATGAGGACTGTTATAAGTTAGCTGTGTAAGCATTGTAAGTGTTACAGCTTGATGATAATTCATTGTTTGATCTAGGGGATTTAGTGTCTGCTACAGCAGGCTACTTGAAATGTTTTGTCTGTGTGAAATTCTGCAACCGACAAAGCAACAATTATGATCATTATCATCTCTGTAAGTAAATAATTGTTAGAATATTATGCACATATCTGTGTCAGGAATGTGTGTGTGCGAGAGAGAGAGAGAGAGAGAGAGAGAGAGAGAGAGAGAGAGAGAGAGAGAGAGAGAGAGAGAGAGAGAGAGAGAGAGAGAGAGAGAGAGAGAGAGAGAGAGAGAGAGAGAGAGAGAGAGAGAGAGAGAGAGAGAGAGAGAGAGAGAGAGAGAGAGAGAGAGAGAATGCTCCTTAATTCCAGGCTGCAGTGGGACAGAGAAATAAATCAGGCCCAGCTGATGTGTGTTTACCTTCACTAAGCCCCAGGAGACTTTGGGTAATTGAGCATGAGCAGATCAGCAATAGAAAACCCATTTTACACAGAGATACACACGCCTCTAAAATGCAACAGTTCTCAGGACACACACACACATACACACACCAACGCCTACATGCATACACACCCTTGGTGCTCACTGAGTCATGCACTGTCCTTTGAGGCAGCGGTGCATGAAAGTGTTTTTAGTTTAGTTAAGTTTATGTGTATGGCGCTAAAAGACGAATGTGTTGTGACATGTGGTGATATTCCCCCTGTGGGACAAAACGGACTCATTTAAATTTGAGTGAAGCAAGTGTGTGAAGGCAAGTCAGACAATACTCGGATGTCAACCATGTGATGTTACTTAAGCAGGCGAGAGAGCATTGATATTGCACACGCTTACAAAACAAAATTGCCATTCAGTACATACACTCCAACAGGATGCATAATGTTTACTGACCTATGTAATGCCCTGCCAGGCTTTGAAGGAATAGTTTGATATTTTTGGAATATGTGTTTGTTCTCTTTCTTGTTGAGAGTTTGATAACATCAAGACAGCTCTCATGATAAATGTAACACTACAGCCAGGATGAGTTAATTAGTTTAAAATTGATTTAATCATTTATTTGAGTTTATTTCATTAAGATTAGCAAACTAGATTGGAAACTTTTCATTTGTTGTATTGTGTACGCAATAGATTATATGAGGTGAAGAAAAAAATAGGGAGATTGTTGGTTATACTGTATACTGGGATGCATAGTTAACTTATAGCAATCTATCTATCTATGTGCACAAGGTCTTACAACAGGGCAAACCTAACCAGAGAGACCTACAGGTCAGTTTTTAACATTAACTTGACTGTATTATAGTATTCCTGTTTGAAATTTGACTCTGCTGATCAGGATAATTGTGATGCTTTACATGATTTTATGTTTAATTCTGGCTTTCGAGAGGCGATTAGTGGAAAATGCCTATGGCATAATGGCTAATCGGTGGAGAGTGTTCCACATCGTTATCCTGCTGCAGCCAGAGAAAGTCAGGGATCTGGTTCTTGCTGCTGTGGCACTGTACATCTGCCTCCAGAGCCAAAGGAGCACCTGTCAGGCCTATACCCCACATTAGCGATCCCTGGGGAGTGGCGTCTGGATGCACCTGCGTGTTCTGTGCTACATGCTAGATCTGCCTGCAACAACTACACCACAGCAGTGAAGGAGGTGCTCAAGAACTTCTTCAACAATGACGTTACTGTCAGCTAGCAAGCAAACCTGAACCATCTGACGACATCAGATTCCTGAAACCTTTGTAAATAATGTAAATATTAAACATCATAAATAAAAACAGTATTGACGACAAACTTTTTGTGGTCATTTCCATCATTCTTGCTGTATGTCAGTTATTGCTTTGCTGATAAACCGGTGCTGGAAAACACCTGCTTCACTCTAGGGGACAAAATAATCAAGATTGACATTTGTGAGAGCCAGTCTCACACTTCTGTTAGATGGTGGGATGGCTGAGGGAGCGTGACCTGCGGTCTGACTCTATTAAGAAAACTCTGGCTCCGAATGATGTTGCATAAGTAAGATAGCAGCCCCCAGAAAGAAGATATTTTGGCTTCATTCTGCATAACAGTAGGAAGTAGGAAGTAAGATGAGTTGTCCATATTTACACACAGAGTCCCAAAGAAAACACTGCTTTTTGTAAAATTAAGTGGGTGTCAAAAGAGGAGAAATGTAATATCCTAATGTGTACATAAATCAATTTCAGAAGATTAGTTAACAAAACAACAAAACAGACAACAAACGTTAGCAAAATGTTCAAACAGCCGTCAAGTTAACATTTACTAAGCTAGCAGTTAGCAAGTCACCAGCTGACTACAATGTAAATAAACTTTGCCTGGCTCACATTTTTTTGTTGACAAAGCTTAGCTGTTTGAAAAAAATTAAAAACTACAAGGGCTTACGTGTGGAAGTCTTTGGACACAAGACATCAACATCAAGAAAAAATAAGATGGTATTCCTTTAACCACACTTCTCATCATAATCTGTAGCATTACCAATAATGTAAAATGATTCAGTTTCAAAAAGCTACATACAACACACACACACACACATCCCAGAGCAGAGTAATACAGCATCTCTCAGTATGCATTCGTGCATCTGAATAAATGCATGGGTTATGGGTTTCTGGGATTTCTGTGAGTGCGTGTGTGTATGTTCTTGTCAGTGTGTGCATGTTGATGGCATCCCTGTAGTCGCAGCTCCCCTGCTCTTGTAATGTACCCATGTAATGGTGTAATGAAAATTCATGATGAGAGCATGTTAACTGCATTAGCCAGTCTCCCGAGTTCCAGCACATGAATAAAACGAACAAGGGGAGGAAAAAAAAACAGGGAAACTCATTTTGATGCCTAATTATTTTTGGACTTGACAGCCTGGCAGCGGCCTGGCCTGTGAATGTATGTGTGTGTGGGAGCGTGTGAGTGTGTGTGTGTGTGGATGCTTGTGCGTAGGTCTTCAGTGTTGCTGAGTAGATGCACAGCGGTAAGCAGGGCCCTTCATTATGGGCCATAATGAGTACATCCACCCCAGATACAACAGTCTGTGAACCTTTGTTGCATTGTTTTGTTCCAACACCTATAGCAACAAATCAACACATTTTACATGGCTCAAGTACCTGCATTTTTTTCTGAATATGTAACAGGGGCATAGCTTGCCTTGGTGTATTTTCCACACTTTCCTTTCATTATCTTGCATACACATTTTGACGTGCAGAAATCATTATCACCAGAGTATAGTGCCATAACACGATCAAATTACTGTTGGAAAATGTGCGTTTGACAGATTCCAGCTGACTGCAGTTCAAGCGACATCATTTTAATTGTACAATTTGTAACCAAATAACGACACATAATATCTGTGAAGAAAATATTTCCAGTTTTCCGAGCTAGTTGGGTGCTTTTTTACAACCTCTAAACATTTTATGGTATCAGTGCTTTGCGCTTTTGTTGCTGCCACAGGTTTTCCCTTCTCTAATATCATCATGAGTGCGTAAATGGAAGACTGTTGACTTAAGGGTTGAGCAGCATTCAACCGTAGCGGGTGTTTTTTGTGGTTACTGACACGGATCCCTGTAATCCTCACGCAGTCGTTGTTAGTTTAGCGGAGTCAGATGTTGTCCTCAACTTGTTTCACTCATAACAAAAATAGATTCTCCTGGAGACTGTGGTTTGTTTGATTTTGTAAACGATGTCTCAGTGAGAGAACCAAAAAGTCGAACTGCGGAATACGATTGCTCTGTGAGGATTGGGAGACCGTGACTGGGAGTGTTTTTGAAATAAATCTCTCTATATACTCTTGGAAAGGCAAATGCCCTTCATTTGGCTAATATGCAGCTGACCAAAGGTTTCCTACCTTAGATAATCGGAAGCACCTGTATGCTGCAAATGACTGTGTGTACGTGTGTGTGTAATCAACCCCTGGGGACTGACTGAATCCTTCCTGCCCATGATGGAGACGCGCTCCAGTGCAACGGATGCAGTGCAGGATTCCCGAAATCACAATCTCCCAGGATTAGGCCTGGAATGAAAGAGAAATGGCGCATCCGGATGGCATTTATTGGTTTATGATTGCCCTTATCCTAACCACATTAACCTCCTGATTGCTTTAACAGACATTATTAGATGCTTCCAGTGGAACAAAAAGAACGAGGAGAAAATAGAGGCTAACAGGCAATCATGCCCACTGGCCCATGTAAGGAATTTAAGGCCAAGGACAAAAAGAGAGAGAGAGAGGGAGAGAGAGGGAGAGAGAGAGAGAGAGAAAGAGAGAGAGCACAAGAGACATAAAAAAGAGTAGAGTGAAAGAAAGAGGAGAGGAGGAAGGGGGGAGGGTGTTCGATCATCGATTAAAGTGCAATTGTGCAATTTCATTCCTGTTCCAGCACAATAAGGAATGAGATTAAGCTCAATTTGGACCTGTTCAAGAGATCTCCTCACCTCCGTCTGAGGTGCACTGTGTAACACACACACACACACGCACACTCAAAGGCACACATGCATGCATACACACACCTACACACCCCTGGAGCCCCTCACCATGTCAGCACCCCTCCAGGGAAATCAGGCGTCTGGAGACAGGTCAGCCCTGGCCCATGTATATATTCATGGGCTTAAGCTGGCATCATTTCTCTCTGCTGCCGGAAAAAGAAATGTATTTAATTTACACAATCCCCATTTGGCCTGCTCACCAAGGAGAAATACATAGGGAAAGTAGGCTCATAGTCATGGCTTCACCCCTTCAGCATAAACTAGTTGCAGGAGTGTGTGTGTGTGGAGTGTTTGCATGTACAAGTGTATGTGTGTCTATGTACTGTATGTAAGCATGCATAGCAGTATTCTGTCTATGTATTGCAAAGGACAAAAAAAAAACATCTTATCATATTCCAGACCTGTACAGTACACCCAAACAGTGGCAGCTGTGCTAGTCAGTTTGAATGGGAGGATGGGAGTTGTACCCAGCAGATGCTGTGTGTGTATTAAACAGATTAATTATTAAAACATGCTTGACAGATGAAAAGTGGGTCCTCAGGCTATAAAGGAAAATGTTTATTCTTCTGCCATAGACTGTAGTACACTTAGCTTCTGCTCTCAACTTATCCAGCGCCTCAATGAAGAGAGTAAACACTTTCTGTGCTCTGTGTGGTTGGAATCACATACATAATAATTTGAAATGGCCGCCTGGGATAAACCTTCAAATATGAATGTGTGTTTAGTGATTGGGGTGAAATGTGATTAGTGTGCAGTATTAGCATGTGTGTGTGTGCAGTATTAGCATGTGTGTGTGCGTGTGTGTGCATGTATATGTGTGTGTGTATGTGTGTGTGTATATGTGTGCATGTCAGCTAGCCTGAGGACAGAGCCAATCACCTTCTTTCCAACTATGCACCTAAGCAAGTAATGTTATCCCTGTTCTCACTGCCTCAGGTTCTCTCCATCTTTTCCACTCTAACATCTAGAATTTTTCTTGCTACAAGAATATATATTGTAACATACACAGGGAGGGACTGTTATGATTATTAATTATGTTCAGCAAAGTTAGCTCAGATGTGGCAGGTCAGTATCTCCGGGAATTATATCCATATTGGACAATTCTGCACACCACAATTTTATGTCCATTACTAATGCAGGAAGTAGGCGAGGCAGAATGGTGTAGAACTTCAGGTTGGTAAATGCGCATGTAGCACATATAACTTCGATGCAGGAGTCCAAAGTTTATTTTTAACGGTTTTAGCACAGACAAATTATGTCGTCCTGCCAAAAGGACATCAGATCAGAAAATACATCTTCGCATCATTCTGGAGCGCATGGACCAACACTATTTTAAGTTGTTTGATTTGGAGGACTAACATGCCAAAGATTTGGACAGAAATGTTTGATTTTTCAACTTCATCATACTATAACACAAGATTCACATGCCATATTGACACTGAAAGGTCATGAAGTGATCCCCTCTGAGAAAGACTACACTATGTCAGATGGGTAACAAATCCACAATCTTACTTTCATGCAATTATCCATTCTACAATTCAACCAAAGTTAATATGAGGCTTGACAGTCTGAGTTAGCAAAATCATATGGGTATATTCTAAAGCTACTGTCTCTTTAGTAGCAAATTCCCTCTTTTTCCTTGCAGACTTGCAACAGAAGGATACAGTACTTTGTGGTAATGCCATGTAGATTTGTTGCCAAGACAAAATAGAGGCAATAAACCTACTCGCCAAACTGATGAGGTCTCATATTAGCTTCAGATGAACTGAAGACTGATGTTGTCCCTTATCTTTTATAGTGTAGGCAAGCTTGGAAAGGATTATTTCACAGCCAGTATGGACAGGAGACGGCAATTCTTTCTATGGTATTTGAACATTGTATTAACATCTGAATCTGAGTGGTCCTGCAAATATACTGTGCATCACATGTTAAAGTCATAAAGTCTGAGTAGTAGTGATTTGCCTTACTTATTTTAAATAAGAGTACAATTCACTGAAAGAGAGGCCCAGGAGAAGACAAGAGGATGGGGGATGTTTTCAGCCAGACACATCTGTGGCACACAGGAGATTGAGATAGATACCACCTGCTAATGCCATTTCTCCAGTTCTTGGCTCCATGTAAATAGGTGACAAATTATTCTGTCCAAGATCTGAGCATCCAAGCTCCTACTGAAGGTGGAGGCCAAGGAAAACACACCAGTTACCCTCCCAGCATCCCTTAAATATAGCTCCACCCTCAGCACACTCACATATACACACATAAACACTCCCATCCCCCATACTACACACGGGTTGCTGGGCCCCCTGTTGCCTCATCTGTCAGCCCCCACAACGAAACACACACACAAATACACACACACACACACACACTAGCATCATGTTCACACACACACACACATTCCCTGGGGAAAGGGTCTCAGATGCAGATCATCAGTATTAGCGGGTGCCTGAGGGATTAGCATCCCCCTGCAGTGACCTACAGGTGTAGCCCTGGGATAGAGCAGACACTTATCTTCCAGAGCATCGCTGGGCCCTGACCCCGGCCCTCACCAAATACACCTCATGGGATAAAACATCCAAGACAGACAGGCAGATGAGGGAGGTTTTGCAGGGTAAGTGGTAATGTATAGATTGACAGGTACACAGATGGGTAAGGGAAATAAAATGGCAGTTTCATCCCATTGTGGAAAGAGTTATAAGATTAAGTGTGATTCCATGGTAGTTAAGATGAAAATTAAATTAAAGAGTGTTTACTCCATAGTTGTAATTAATTGTGGTATAATTCATCTGTTATAATCTAAAAGCTTTTTGGATTACCAGGGTGTGAAAAATCCCCTTTACAGGTGTTTGTCCTTTCTATTAATAATGCAGTTATGACTGTGGGAAACCCATCAATAAATGCTCCATGATTTCTTACTGTCTAATTTATCATAAAGTCGGCAGTTGTAAATGTTAAGACGTCAATTAAATCAAATCAACAGTTGTAGTTGAGCTCATAGGACTTGGTTTTATAATCCTGTTTCATAATGGGCAATCATTCCTTGGGTTGGAGGGGTTAAATGCGTCACTTGGTGTTTATTGATAAGTCAATGCAGCAACATCACTTAGAGGAACAGTCTTGTCCAGGAAGCTTCTGTCAGTGATTCTGTCCTGTTGACGTGGACAGTAAATCATAACCACCAGAAACAGAATTTCAGGAGGATCATTCCAGTCCAGGTTTCTTCTCTCAATGATTCAGTTTTTATGCAGACTGTAAATCATAATCAGCAGTGGGGGTAGGGTTAAATGCTTTCTGCTGGCTGGTGGTCAACTTCCCACTGATTTGTTTTTGCTTCTTTTCAGCCAAAATCAGTAGCTGCTTCGTTCAGCAGCCTCTGCAAATGACTTGACAGCCTGTCGAGGGGTCTGTCCTATGACTCCAATTCCTTTCAGCAGCCTGGAGGTTGACATGGCCACAAAACCCCTGCAGCAACCTCCACAGGGAGCACCTGTGTACTGTGTGCATTTTGTGATGCTGACAACACTATCAGATCCGGCCTAGGACTGATTTTGATGGTATTTGGTAGGAAGATGAGCTTCTAGTCTAGATTGACCTCTTCCAATTTGTATCTGTGCCCAGTGGGCTTGATTCTTTTCTTGCAGTTGAAGTACAGTTCTGTACTTTTACTGATGGTACAAAGACCATGGTGTTTGAGAAGCCAGGGCATTGTTGTAAGTTCTCCTTCCTTCGAGCACTGATGCCAGTTCCTGAAGGACCTGGACGTTCTGGTTGAGGAATGGTTGGCATGTTGGGAGGTGTGTTCCTCTGTTCATGTCTTTGGTTGTCTGTGTATATTGTTTTCAAATGATCTTAAGGTTCCCTCTTTGACACTTGAAGTGTTCCGTTCTCTTCCTTTGTGAATAGCCCTTTCACAAATTGGAACAGATACTTATAGAATGTTCTTGCCCTCTCCCTCTTCTTACATTGAATTCTGTAGATGTAGATACTGGTCAATGCAAGGTCTCTCCTGCTTCAGGCATTTCATCAAGCCTTGGCGTATTCTTAGTTAGCTACATGTTCAGAGATTGTGTCCAGCAGCTGTTTTTTTCTCTGCCAATTACGTGAGACATTGTCATTACCATTAATGTATCTGTTACCATTGCATCAGCCAATGAGCTATCTTCCCCTCCCTGTCTCCTGCTGGCTCAGAGGCTAATTTCCAGCTTTGTAGCCATTAAAGGATGATTCCTATTTACTAGTAGGTGACAGGGTGCACCATCATGGGTAGCTTTCCCTTCCTGTCCGTGGTCTTTCCCTAGTTATTAGTTACACTTTCACAGCAGTAACCAGATTATTCAGCAGATCAGTTGAGCTCACAAGACTTTTACAGTCACATAATATAATTGTAAATCATTCCTTCAGGAGGGGGACAGGTAAACGCTTCACTGGGGTCATCAGGTGGACACCCTCCTTTTTTGGTGTTTCATAAATAGGCCTACACAGCAACAGAACTTCAAGAGGATCAGTCTAGTCCAGGTTTCTTCTGCCAATGGTTCAGCCCTGTTAATGTGGAGTGTAAATCATTACCAGCAGCAATAGAACTTCAAGAGAATCTGCCAAGTCTAGGTTTCTTCTGTCAATGATTCAGTCCTGTTTATGTGGACTGTAAATTAAAACCAGGACCAACAGAACCCCGGAGGATCAGTTGAGTCCAGATTTCCTTGGTCAGTTCTTCAATACTGTTTATTTGGAATGTAAATCCTAACGAGCAGCAACAGAACTCCTAGAGGATAAGTCAAGTCCAGGTTTCTTCTCTCTTCACTGGGGTCATCAAGTGTGCATCCTCCTTTCTTGGTATTTCATGGATAGACACACACAGCAACAGAACTTCAAGAGGATCCATTGAGTCCAGGTTTCTTCTGTCAGTGGTTCAGTCCTGTTGATGTGGACTGTAAATCATAACCAGCAGAAATAGAACTTCAGGAGGATCAGTTGAGTCTCAGTTTCTTCTGTCAATGATTCATTCCTCATAACCAGCAGTGGGTTAGAATAGGGGTAAGTGTAAATAAGTTGTTGATATAATGGGTTTTGCTTTATTGATTTATATGATTATCTTGCTACCCTTCCTAGAAATAAGTACTCAAGCAGTCTCACCTGTCAAAGGGAGTTTTCACAACCAGGTAACAAATAATATAACAACCTGTAACAGAACCTTTACTTATAACATATAAACTAATTAGAAATTTGCACCATGATTTCTAGTAACTAGCCAAATTTAAGTACAAAGTAGGTATTTCAAAAACTACTGATTGTTACTATACTGTTACTTATAGTATGACCTGTAAGTCTGCAATTCTTTGCAATAAAGACTTTTTCAAATTTATATTATGGATGAAGTTTGATTTAATTATCACATGTTTCTGATGTTGCCTTAACATCATAACTGGAATTATAGAGTAATCTGATACTCTATAATTTTTGCCGAAAATAACTGAGTACACTTCATGAAAAAATCTATTTACTGGAAGTGAAAATAAATGTCCACATAAGTATACAAGTCTTCAGTGGCGTTACCATGACGGCAGTGTTGGTACTGGTCCCTGGTATTGAAATTGTGTTAGTGAAAAACTACAATTATCGTAAAATGTCTGCCTCTTTTTATAATTTCCCTTGTGTGTTTCTTTGTCATGTTCCCGAAAGTTACAAAAAAATGTCTGATTGAATAAGGGATAAAATGACGGTTTGATAAACAGACAAAGTCAAAACAATATGAAGATCGGGGTAGACAAGCAAAGGGCCTTTGGTGGTTGACACTTATGTTTTGTTCGCTGTAATATCATCTGAACCTGGCTTGTGTTGTTGCCTCCCGTTGGACTCGCCTCGTTCTGTTGACATTTTGCTGTTATTTGTACACTGCAAAGCGGTCCATTTTCCCTGCATCAAAAGTGCTTTTACGCTTGTGTGTCAGGATGTCTTTGGTGCTTACCTTCAGCTCCTGTCAGAGAGCGAGAGCAGGGCCTGTGCTCAGGAGCAGAGGGGGAAGGCTGCTTTGTGCCCTAAGCGTTTTTAGTGAAGGTAAGAACTGGCTCAAAGCCTGTCAACGCACACGCAAACACACATCAATACATACATACACACACACCAACAAGCAGTGTTTTCGCTCTCAGCTGCACTCCCAGTAAGAACCAAGGGTTTGAAATGAACTTGGATTCATAAAGCACACGTACACACAAGCACGCACACTATGCTCATTACACAGGTTTCTTGCCTGTGTTTGTCTTTCTCAAAGGCTTCTAGAAACATGAGGGTGGTGAACGCAGCCCTGATCAAAGAATGTAGAGTTAGGACTTAGGACCTGACAAAGGGAAACAACCCACAGTGTGAAACAGTGTGTGTGCAGCGAAAGCAGAGTAACAAATGACACCACCATTCTTTATGATATCGCAATTACGAAAAGATGTTCATACGTCTTCCTGTGCCCACCGTACGGAAACTGCAATCTGGTGATCTGAATGGTGTTTTTAGTTTTGGCTATTACTGTGGAGAGGACAACGTAGTCAAACTTGCACTATGAACTCTGTAAACCCTGGGAATTCATTTCAGAGAATTTATTAGCAGGCTATTTGAAAGAATACCACCTCAAAGAGAATTCACAACTGTTACTTTTTATAGCAAGAGATTCCCATTTAAAATGTATCATGAGCATTAGATGTGTAGATCAGATTTAATGATATTTAAGACATCCAAAGTGGCATGCCTTGATATTTATTTATTTAGTTAGTTGGTTATTTTGTGTTGTTTTTAATTTGGCAAAGTGGTCATGTGGTTATGTACTGTGCTTGCCTAATACTGCGATTTTTATCATTTAGTCATAAGTGGTGTGCAAGATCAAGGTGCCCTTTGGTGTTTTCTTGTAAGTTAAGAAGAAAAGTGAAGTTTACGGTCAGTCTTTCTTACTGAAACACATTGTCTGTGTCCTTGAGGTGTGCATTTGCTTTCTTATAAATCGTTTGCAAAACCAGCATTTTAAAATATTTTAAATGGTTCAAATACAAGTTTTCTAAAACAGGGACTCATTCTTAAAAATACTGCTGCATAGTGGTTTGAGGGGCACATCCCTTTACAGTGGTCCCTCAGATGACCTAAACTTTCAGATTAAACCTGTACTATGAACAAAAATGTTTCATTTGGATGGCCCTAGTCATTGTACAAATTCATAAATAAACTATTTTATTACCAGAAATCTGCCCTCACAATGTTCTCAATAAAGTGGCAAATGGCTAACTCATGGAAGTTCAATGGTAGAAAGTTTATTTCCATGTATCTGCCATATGATCAATTCAACTTTAGATCCTCTATTCTCCACAACTGTCTCTGTTTTTATTATCTAGCTCACTGACACCGAAAGACCATTTGCAGGCAAATACACGATGAATAGGATATAATCATATAATGTTTCCTAACTCAGCAAGTTGACAAAGGTCACCTCAACACTTCACTAAGACAGGTACTGAATTGAGGGATATTAGAGGCCACAAAATATACACACCAATTGTGTCTTCCAAATGTGATGAAAAGCAGGAAGCAGCCCATTATTTGGAATAGTCTATCACTGCTCATGTAAAATGAAGATTTTTTCCAAGAAATATACAACCTGACACCAGGCGCTTAGAAGAGCAGGTGTAGCTGTTCTACAAATCTTAAAGAACAATATACAGATTTGCTCAAGTGAACACTTCCAGCTGCTCCCAGCTAGCCCACACCAACTCCAGGATGCTTACTTTTCATATTCATTTAGAGATTGAAACCATGAAGCTAGTATAGACTATCATCATCCAAGCCCAACATTACGTATGCAAACTGGGGGAGTGATTTATCCTCATCGTTCTACTATAAGTAACATGTGCTCCGTCTGTGGAATTTGGGATCTCAAGCTTTTCTTCCCAGCAAATGACAGCAGTGTACCCCTGGTGTGTTGGAGGCTGCCAACCACTAAGCAGTCCTGGCATTCTGCAGACAGGCCAGACTTGTGGTTGTTGTTTTGCTTGCTCCTTCTCAGTCTTTGGCTGCAGGCTATATGCAGAACACAGACAGCTAGCCTGTTCCCACACCACGGCTCAGCGCTGAAGGTGCTCAACCTCATACTCCACTCTGGACACATTTGTAAGAAAAAAGCTGGTGGGCAACATGAGGAAAGGATACAAAAAGGATGAGTTGAAGTAGAGGACAGTGAAAAACAAAAAGATCGGTGTACTGACTCATAAACATAAAAGAAGAATTAGAGTGGTTAAAAACAAGTTAATAGGGTTAAAGAATCTGAAGTTGCCCAAATAACTAAAGCACAGGATCAGGATCAAGCCTAAAGATCGCCTTCTCTCTCACACCATCTTTTTTTTCTGCTCTGCTCCATTTTATTCTTTGGTTTCTGCCGTCAAAAAATGGCTGACCACAAACGCACATTGTCTCATGTCATTCTCCACAAAAGGAACATTCAAGACTATGTTTGGGTTCCTCGGTGAGCCACGGGCAATTGTGACTCAAGCTAACCATCCCCTGTCATATACTTTCAATTAGAAATGACAGAGAAGCCAGAGGAAGAGTGTTGTTTGCAATGAAGTATTTTTCAGTAGCGTCCCGCTGTTTCTCTGCCCGACTACTAGGTACAATGCTAAACTTGGCATTTAAAATGGACATTAAATTTCAGCTATGTCATTCACAGTGCAAGCGCAAAATAACCCTCAATCTCTGATATCTGGTAACTATCACAGCTCCAGCTGGTAGTGTCTCCTCCTGTTAAAATCACTTTTCTTTTTAGTTAGTCTTGTTTGTAATGATAAGTCAGTGTTTCTATGTCCCAGCCTGCCCTCTTTCCCATCTGGCTTGACTGTTCAGTCACTAACCTCAGACAGACAGGCCTCTTCTCCAGCCCAGGCCTGTTCATATATGCACTTTTAATTGAGTGATAATGAAGAGAGCATGTCTGAGATAAGATTAACAGGAGTGTATTAATTTGAATAGGGCCCTCTGGATTATCCTTGGCTTCCCAGTCTCTCCAAGCCCTGAAACAGGCCACTGTGCTGTCCACATGGGAAACCTGGAGCACACTGCATTTCTTAATGGACCACAGGGCAACATAAGGGTCATTAGCATGAGATTCAGACCCAGTGTTTATGTGTGTAAGTGTCATGGATCTGGCACAGTTTATCCACCTTGACACAAACTTCGACAGACAAAAAGTGCAAGAGGTATCATTTGAAGAGGAGAGCCAATAACCAGAGGGCAAAGATAAAAATCTATATCTCTCAATCACAATGTAGATTTCTATCTTTCTTCCTATTTCTCTCCCCGTCTGTCCCTCTCCTTTCTCTCTCTATCCTCCACCATTGTTGTTATCAAATGATACAGTTGCTCAAGCGCAGCGTTTGAATCCTAAGGACCTCTGGGAGCGGATTTGTCTCCACCAAGCCCCTTCTAACGGGGATTAAGAGGATTAAAAACCATAAAATGACCCCAGCTCCAAGTCCCAAGAGCCAGGCCCAGCTTGCTTCTGCCTGGCCCAGGCAGGAATGGAGTGCAGGCCGCAGGCCGTCTTTACCAACGGCCCCTTAAAGCTCTCCGTTAGCATGACAAAGGGGAGAGCAGTCCCCTGATCCGCCAAGGAGGCAGTACAATGGAGTGGCTGCTTTCTCCACTGCTCATTTTCATGGAGACAAACAGCATTACACTTGGCAGTGACATTGTTCTAAACTCCAACATGGAGCCCCTCTTTCTCTGTGGAGCTCAAGGTGTCATATTAATTATTTAAATCTGATGTGGATTTTCAGTGAGGGATCCCTCCAAGGCCTTACTCGCAGCCAGAAGGTCTGGGATCTGCATTCGTTTGGTTAATTAGACCTGAAACCAAGCTTTGATCTCAACTAAAATCAGAAAAAAAGGAAACTTCCAGAATGAATTATTTTAGCCCTAACCTATTTTTTCATTATAGATCTTTCCTACTCATTTTCATTCCCTTTATAATGTTGTGAACACAAATGTGTTTGTCACCATGTGTGTAAAACTGAATTAGAGTGTACAATGACTGAGTTTAGGGTTAAGGATTTTGCAGTTAACCAGCTTCATAAGGTCAATGATGAAGGTAATTGAAGGCCACTTTAATCCACTCAGGAGGCCTGACAGAACCATTTACTCATGTCGTCGCACCGAGAAGGTACAGTTGGAATGAGATGAAAGGGGGGGAAAAAAAGAGAACGGAAGATAGACACAACAAGACAGCAGAGATTGGGGTGGTCTCTCCCTCTCACAATCTCTCATTCAAACATGCAAAAAGTGAAGAAAACAAAAAAATGTAAATGCAATAGCGCTTGGAGCCAAACATATTGATTCAAACATTCTGTACCACAATAATAACGTAGCAACAACGCTTTGATGGCTGTTCAGTGTGGGGTTCAAAACAGCTTTAGATAATGTTGATTTTAACAGGCTGGTGGAAATCTGAGGTCAAGAAAAGTCCTGCAGGCAGCTTTATTTAAGCCAGACTAACAATGAAGCCCAGCAGCAGCAGAAGCAGCAGCAGAGTTGGCAGCTGTAAAAATATATCATGGGGGTGTATTGTGGCATTTCAGTTGCTGGCTGGGTTTAAATTATATCAAATATGTTTAATAATCTGGTTTTGAGAATGGGTCACACAGGAGTGGGTGTGAGCGACAGGACAGTCACTAAGACAAGCATTAAGCTTCAAATTGTCATCGACTGAGATATATCTTCAGACAGCCCTCTCCACTGGATTCCATGTCATTCCCCTTTGAACGGCCAAATTGACGAGTTTATGCATAATTGAGGCTTGTATTACGAAAAAGACAATGAGGGGAGCGTCTCTTCTCTGACTGTGAAAGGAGGAAGAGTGGGGGATAAAGGAAGCTGCAAGGAAAATGAGGGGGGAGGAAAAGAGAGGCAGCTTCTTTCCTGGTCCAGAGGACGAAATGGGGGAGAAGAAGGAAGGAAGCACAGAGGGGGAGTAGGGGGATGTCAGAAAGGCTGATGTTTGATGCACGGAGGTGGGGAGCAGAGACAGCTAGGCTCACCTAACGGGTTGAGCTCTGCTGGATCTCCTCACCCAGCCCAACCACGCATTGAGCCCCCAAAACTACCTCCACTGAGGCTTGGCTGCAATGAGCTCTAGGGACTGTAAGTGAATTAAGCCCTGCGAGGAAAATTAATTTACTCTCTCAGCGGCGCTCATGGCTCAGAGCCTGGTGCTCCAGAGTACCACATAACTCTGGTGTGGGATGAGAAAAAGAAATTTTGAGTCATGGGAAATGAATAGAGAAGGAGGAGACCATGTGTCTTTGGATTTGATGAGGAAAGACTTCTCTGTTTCAATGCAACCACATTACAGTATCAGGCATTAAATGACTAAAATGCATTGTGGGTGTTGGCTGTTGTGTTCGGATGACACTACATTATGAAACATGTATGTATTCAAGATGGTCACCATGTAAGATTAGGTGATGATCTGTCCTTAATCTTTTTTTTTTAAACTATTTTTGAGATTTCTCCCACCAACCCAATACGACGGATATTAGTGGAATTTTGTTCTTACAGTGTTAAAAATGATGTTCGGCACACCCCAGTACTGGTTAGGAGGACTATTGTTGCATATGATACCCAATCTCTCTCTACTGTCTATATCTAATAAATATATCTTTAAAAATCATATAATATTTAAAGCACCATTTAAAGCCACAGACCTCCAGTTTTATTACTTACTAACAAATTGTAAAAATGTTAAAAGAGTGTTTCTTTGCAATGTGAGTGATCAGAAATGTCATCAACTATGATTAGTAAACTATGTTTGAGAAAGCAAAGAAAAATTCTGACATGCTCGTCTTTCCTTTCTAGCCACAGAATCAGCTGTCTGCTACACACTAAATTCAATAAAACAGCATTGTCCTGCCCAACATACATTTTCATTATGCCCGTCTGATAAGGCCATTATCTAGCTGATATTGTGCAGTCTGATGCACGCATTATATAGATTCATGGGTAGTTTTTTATTGTAGGGGGTTTCTTTAGCAAAATGCATAAGAGTTGCCAATCAAATTTAATAAAAATACACCTGTAGTAACAAATGCTGAAATAAAACTATAAAATTAAATTTGAAAGGTGCAAGCTCGGTCACTGTTTCCCCTTTCACGTCAGTTTTCTTGTCATCATTCCATCTTCTCCTGAACGTGGCCAATTTAACTTGATCCCTCTTTGCTCTATTTCTCAGATGTAGATCAAACTCGTACAATAAATGTGTCTCACTCTAATCTACCATTTATTTACACGGGATACCCCACAATCCAAGCATGTGCTCTCTCACACACACCCACACACACACACGCATGTACTCACACACATTCACACCAACGAAGAGTTAATGACAGTGAGTGAAATAATCACCCGCCTCGCCTGTAGCACCGTGGGCTTGAAGTTGACCCCCTGCCCTCAAACACACACACACACACGCATGCACACACACATACACACAAACACACAAACACACACACACACACACAAGCAGCAGGGCCCTCTCCTCAGGCCCATACGACCAACCCTCAATGAATACAAAGGATTGTGGGGATTAGCCAGACATTTGGTCGGGCATTGTTCTGGCCTACTAAATGAGGTTTGGCCGGTGGCAGCCGGCACGGGGGCCGGGTCCTGCGTGAAGCCGAGGCGGAGGCAGCGGCCGCCCCTCGGAGGAAGAGTGATAATTACCTCTTCCTGAGAGAGATGACAGCTTTGGCCTCTGCGTCCCTGAATCTTGGACATTAGCAACTGAATAGAGAGCTTTCATACTGTATATCATTTTAATCTTTCATGTTCAGATCCAGCAGATGGCTTATTACTGGCCTGGGTGAGGAGGCAGCTAGGGAGACAAATGGCCCATGTCTCTTTTAAGGAGGGATGCCGGGGAAATGGCATTCATATAGGGCAAGAGCAGCGGATAATTGTATATCTGGCTGTTTGGAGGTGCGGCGGTGCTCACACACTGCCAGCCTATAAATCATAAAACTATTAATCTTAGACAAATCCCACTCGGAAGGCTTGACGGAGGGCAGCGGGTTTGGAAAAATGAGATCCATCCAAAAAATGAAGGATTCTTATATGACATGCATGTTAAGTCTGCAGGTATGCTTGTGTAGCTGAATACATTTTCATTTGTTTAGATTTGCATTTAACCTTCCTGCATATAAAAAACAAATCTGATAAACGAGATATCGCCACATGATTAGAGGCTTGTCCTCTTATAACTCACTTCATATATAAATGATCCACTTTTGAGTTACTCGCATCTCTTTTTGTTTAGTCTTTCATGAATTCAGATCCGACAATTGACTTATTCATGTTTCTTGAGTTATTCATTATTTGATAATGAATATCAACTGTGTAGATTTCTGCGGGGGACTGCACTGCAGGACACAACTTTTGATGTGCTCACCAGAGCAAGCCAGTAGTATAAATCATCAGATGTTGGCCAGAGAAAACGCATAGTTCCACGAAGTAATAAAAGTCTCAAACTGCCTGATTTTTTTTTTATGTGGGGAGGTGTGTGTGAGAAGTTTATCATATTTTTACTACATTCAATGTACTTTGCATTTTATATCTCTCTTCCTCTCCCTCCATCCCTTCATCTCTCCTTTCTCTCTCTTTCACCCTCTCTCTCTCTTCAACCTGCTGTCTCTCCACTGACATCACCCATCCAAAAAGAAACAATACGGTTTCATCTCCCGCACTGACAATGATGCATGAGCCTGATGGAAAACACTTTTCAGGTGTTGTCATTATAAAGCCATTTTTTCCATAGGCCCCATGTGAAAGAAATACAAAGACAGGGCCCAAAGTGTAATACTCTAATATCTCTGAAGCTTTTCATTGGCATCTGTGGAGCCTTGGCTGCTGGATTGTCTCCTTTTCAATTACCTGATCTTTTCAACTCAGTGGGAAATGAAAAATGTGCGGCGCTGTTGGAGCTCTGGAGCAAAGAGCCTTCGCTCCACTTTCTCCCTCTCTCTTTCATTCTCTCCTTTTCCAATCATCTCTCTCACACATGTTAGATATGTTTCAGTGAGGGCTAGTGTGCTTGCTAGAGAGTAGGTGCAGTTTGTTTGAACAATTTTCAAAATTAACTTTTGACTATAAACAGTTACAAACCACTTTAACCGCCACATCGATTTATTGTTGATGCTTACCACATATCACAGTTACCGCTAATATAAGAGCATCCAAACATTATGATGATGAATGGTCTGATTCATTCACTGTGACTTTTTCTGGTTTGAACATCAACTGGGACACCTCCAATTTCTGACTTCACTCGTCTGTCCAGCTGCATTGCTAAAGACATTGTGCAGCTCCATATTTATCAAGACAAGATGCTCTAATGTTTTTCAGTGACACAGAGCTGGGAAGGAGGAGAAGCTGGTTATTAATAAAACTATTTGCCAAATGAGTCATGATTGAAAGACGGATTGAAGGAGGCCAACACAACATCTGCTTTGAGCTCATCCTGATATCCTGATTACAGTGGTTTCATCAAGTGATGTCATGCTCATCACAGTGATACAAATCCTGGTTCAACTTGCCATGATTTTAACAAAGTGACTGTGATATGTAAAAATGCTGTCATTTATTCAATTTGTCTTTAATTACCGTACTCAGCAACAATTTCAAATCACGTTAATACTTCACAGGTGAATAAGAGGTGAGGGATTAATTTATAATACAGAAATAAGACATAAATGGTCTACTATGCTCTGTATATCAAGCAGATGAAGCACAGCGGTTAACAAACATCACAGCACAGCAAATGATTCACAAATATTTGATATCAGATGAAAATAAAACCTATAGGTTTGTGAAAATGAACTATGGTTGATTTCCAAGACGTGCTTTGATCTTTTTTTCCCTTTTTTGAAAGATTTACAGTACAAAAAAAAAATCAGTCTTTTGTGAAAGATTTACAACACCATACAGGAAAAGAGCATGGTTTACACCTCTGCAATCCTCCACCAAAGCAGCTGCATGCTGATTAGGGGCAAATACAGCGAGCAACGTCTTTTGATTTTTAACAGAAAAACAAAACTGCACGAAAGAGAGCCTCGCTCCCTGTCTTGTCAGTGCTCCCTTCAGAAAAAGAGAAGATTTGAGTTTTCAAAGTCACATACAACCGCAACTACATTGTCTTTTAACTGTGGTTGGAGTTCAAAACCTTGCAGCTCCTTCGATCATGGCAAAGTGAATTCACTAAACAGGGTGTACACAGGCAGATGTGAGAGGAGAGCAGCTTGTCCTACTCTCCGTGGAACTGCCAGAGTGGGATGAAGAAAAAAAAAAGAGCTTGCTTGCAATAAATAGCAACATCTGATAAATATGATACAATCATTATTTTGTTTGTGAATTTCTAATGACTATCCCAATAGCCTCGTTGTATCTTACCAAAAAAAAAAAAAAAAAAGTTCTACTTTAAACACAACAAAACAGGCCTGGAATAAACACATCAGTCAATTTTGCATATTGATAGCATTTTGGGCTTTTGTTCTTTGCCTGCTGATGCTCGTGCCTTCACATGCCATTGTTCAAGTTAATTCAATACCAAACAAGTCATTTTATTTTTACTATAGACTGTCCCTTGTGACTAATTACGACTCGACTACAGCACTAAGTGATGTTTCACCCCTAGACAATAAAGAGGGACATGCTGCTTTCACACAACGAGCTAATACATTTAGTTGAACTGTATCAAAAAGCACTCCTGTTGGAATGATTTGGCCGACAAATCAGAAAACACACGAGCCAGTTATTCAGATCACAGTGTGTGGAGGTTACCTCCTACTGAGCTGCTTTAAGGAGATCTGAGGGACAAGAAAGCACGGAGCCGACTGGCTGGTTGGCCTGCTCGCTGGCCAAGCTACAGGCGCAGTTTTCAGTCTCCTGTGTGTGAGTCATTAGAGAGCTGCAGCAGCAGGAGCTGTAGGGTGTCTCTGGTCTACAGGGTAATCCAGCAACGACTCTGAAACAGAGCAGGACTATGGGAGAACAGCAGATGGAAACAGAACAAGACAGAGAGGAAGAGAGGGAGGGAGAGAGCAAGGCGCGGCACGCCTCATTAGTGCTATCCCAGAGGTGAGGGGAAGGGGCAGGGCGGGCTTCCCACTGGCCTCTCTGTGACTGGTGATGTCATCAAAATGTTCGCATTTGTGACTGCGACTGTGCAGGGATTGAAGGGGAACAGCTGGAGCCGGGTTTGAGCCAGTGACCCTCTAATCATGAAGCTGCAGGCCCACCACCTAAAGGTCACTGTGAACTGCTCGATCACACTCAAAAGCCAGGAACACAGATAGCATACTAGCATGAAGCATGTGTGCAATCACACTTTTAAAGCATGTGAGGCTCTGCAACATGCTGTCGCACACAAACCTCTAATCACACACACACACACACCTTGATCTCATCTACTATCGCCATCACACATCAGATAGATCAGAACCAATCGAGCCACATTGTGGGGACAAAATCAAAGGCTGAGGCAGGAGGATTGGCAGATGACCCCCTATCACTGTGGAAACTATGTCAGGGATATTCCTAATTGGGGTACAGTCAATACAGCGAAAAAAAATGCTCCAATAAGAAAGGACAATGTTTGAAAAATGAAAAATGTATTGGATAGAACTTGCTGTGTTTAAAAACCCTGCTGGATTGTGGTGTGCGTCTGTAAGTGTGTGTTTGTGTGTGTAGTGTGTGAGTGTGTGTGTGAACAAGTGTGACTGTATGTGTCATCCAAGTCAGGCTTTTGAGAGTGATCATGAGATAGAGAGGGGGCCACATGTTACCAAAAGCATCGAGCAGGTGTTCCAATAATTGTCCTCAGATCAACTAACAACTGTTGCTATCAAAGATCCGCAGCCTGTGAAATCAATGCTGTGTGTCCTTTTAGGTATTTCAGCCTCCACGGTCTCCTCTGTCTCACGGCCTCTACAGCTGACAGTTGCCAGTGATAGAAGATGCGAGCCGTGCCAACTGCACCGTTTGATATGGGCCCCAGCTGAGATCTCTCACTCAGCTCGCCGGGGGTCAAGGGGTCGACTGGCACAGACAGACAGGCACAGACCGTCCCCTGAGTATGGCCAGGTGATGGAGAAAAGATGCCAGATGAGAAAATGGACGTAAACGTTAAGTCAGACTGAAGGGAGACGTGAGGGAGAGTTACAGAGAGGGACTGGGTCACAAGGTCGGAGTGGGTGATAGTGATTGAATGGATACATCACCAGGTAGCTATTTTAGATTTTAATCAACCCTCGAAACACTACTTATGCACACACACACACACACACACACACACACACACACACACACACACACACACAAGCAACCAGATATATGTAAGCATGCACAAGACATGACCAGTAATGGCATAGCAGAGGACCAGGAAATGCTTTCAGCTATTGTTGGATCAGGAGTCTTAATGGAGACTATAGGTCACTGTGAAACACTCTGACCATAAAACTATTTAAAAGACCTGATAGTAGCAATAAAACCATATATATGTATAACTTGAAACCAGATTAATTCAAATCAATTTAAGATACAACGCAAATTGTTCTGCTTCTCTAGATCCGATGGCAAAGAGCTTTAAAGGAGGAGGTTGTGCCACCTTATGGATTTTAGATTTTAATTGGAGGAATCCAAACCTCACGATCTTCACTCAATGCCAATAATCAGTAACGATGGAGGAAGAAGTGTGCCCTGTTTGTAGGTAAGTGAAAAGTTAAGTTGTAGAAGTTGAGGTAATTTTCATGCAGGAAGTTGGAGTTTGCCTCGTGTCAAAAATCGTTTCGCATTTTTAATAACATCATCTCGATATTTCCATATTTTAGTGATGGCCCTACCCTGGATATTAGATGTTGGCATTGAATGTAGGCAGAGAAAAATAATCCAATACTACATACAATGTCACCTGAAAATAACTTTACTGTAGTGCAATGAACTGCCATGAGTCAAGCTAGATTTAAATGTAAATATAACATTATTCCATGTTCGTAGATATAAAAAAAATATGAAAAGGATATTTGCAGTATAGTTCCTTCTGTAGCTTTAAGATTGGTCTGGTTCTTAAAATAAGCAAAGCTATGCAGTTTTTGCAGGTTTTCACTTATTTCTTTATTTATTCATTTAATCCTTAGTGAAACAAACAAGAAACAAGTCTGATAATCTCATGCAAATGGTGCTTGAAAAATGATTATTAATATTTCTCTTTAAAAAAAGACAATAAGATGTAATTACTTCTTTTTAGTAGCTACAAGAGAAAGAATATCAAAGTGCAATAAGTTGCAGGAGGTGATCATTTTAACCTTTAGTTAAATGGCTTTCTGCATGACTTATGTGGCCATCTGTTACCGTTTGATGCAGGCTAAATGAATTTAAGCTTTAAAGCCTTTGATTGTCATCCAATTAACATTCAGACAATGCGTTTGTCTTATGGTTATGAGATGTAAATATAATCAGGAGCCTGTGTGTTGTTTATAACTCAATGAAGTTAATGTGCAGAGGCTTTTGTTGTAGCTTTCTAAAACACACACATCAACACATACACTCACTGCACTCAGTATTGCATTGCTTCAGGAGGCAGGTTGGACACATCTTGCTGTATATCTGTATCAAAACTGAGCTGTATTAACATAATTGTCAGCTTTTACTGTATCTTGTCGGTTTAACATCATTTTGGTTGTATTTTTAGATCTGCAGCCTGCTTGCGATTCAGCACCGCTAATTAAATAGACAGAAGCGCTCACCATGCCAAATAAACTGATGTCTTTTCCCAGGAACTCTACGAAGACTGTCAGATGAACCTAAACACACACACACACACACACACACACACACACAGGAGCATACACACAAACACAGGAGCACACACACACACACACACACACACACACACACACACACACACACACACACACCTGAAAACAAACGATCCTGCCAGTAAGAGAGGCTGAATCTGTCCTGATTACTGCGATTGTCACTAGCTGACCGGCAAAGTTGTGAAGAAGCTTAAAGAGATGATTACCGAAACAATAAAAAGTTTACCTGTCTGATAAATAAAGACAGAGAGAGAAAGTGAGAGGAATGGAATGTGTTTGTAATTGAGTGTGTTTCTGTGTGTGCGCATGTGTGTGTGTGTGTGTGTGTGTGTGTGTGTGTGTGTGTGTGTGTGAGAGAGAGAAAAAGCGAGTCAGTGAGATAATGACCTGCGTGATTGATAATCGATGGCCTCTCTCTCCTCTTGTCTCGTGTTTCTGTTCTGGGGTTGTGTTTTAATGTCGCTCCTCTGCTCGCTGACCTCATTAAAGGATCTGGTTACCCTCAAACAGCTTTTTAATTTAGCCTAATGATTTTTTGCATAATAGATCAGATACTTGGTAAGCCCTAGGGAGCGGCTCTTCTCTTCAAGGTGCCTTTATAGTGAGAGGCGCTGAGGTTTGGGAGGTTGTTATTGTGCTATACGTGTTTTTGTCTAATTCTGCTTTTCTTTCTTTAGCTTAAGCTCTTATTAAATATCTATGTCATTAATTGATTGTGTCTGTGAGAACCAGGGGCCCTTATCGTATCCCTTCGAGCAGATTGAGTTATTCAGTGGTGTTGGTCTGCATCCTACATATATTATTAAGTCTCATCGTTTTTTGGTTTTTTATTGTTTTTCATTTTTAGGGCCTGCATTGCGAGGGCCTGTTCATTGCTGCTTTCAGTTTTAATTAGATTTTTTTTTTAAGGATAAGATATTCTGGTGATGCTCTATATTTTTCTTATTGTCACCAATTCCCATGAAAAGATCAAAACCTACAATACATTTGTCTTCCCAATGAGTGTTTCCTGCAGGAGGCCTGATATAACCTAGTCCTCTGTGCCATAGAGCTCCACTGTCATTTAAAAACTATTGAAAACACTTCAGTGAGCCACACAGCTGCATCTGGTGATATGATGAAAATGGGCACTGGAGTTTATTTTGAGTTGATCCCACATACTCGGCCCAGCTGCCATAAATAATCACAGCACCGAATCTGCTTAAAATAGTCTCCACTAAATACACTATTTACTTCTATTTGAGAAATGTTTGTTGAAAACTAGAAACTTTGTCTTTTCTTTTAATTAAACTCTAAACTATGTTGTGATTTGTGTGCACATTAAGTCATATGGAGGTGGTTGAGATGATTGAGGTGGATAGTAGATGCACTAAACACTACACTTTGACACCAGAAACCAGTGTTCACATCCTGAATCAGTCAGAAGTCAGAAAGTAACTCCTTTGCAGGCAATGCTTACAAGCAGATCACAAACAGTGACTGTATCATATTTCACATGATAGTCACTAACAAGTTGCAGATAAAGTTACAAGTACATGGTCACTGCAAGCTCAGGCATGAACAATTCTAGTTATTTACGATTGCAATGTGTCATAATGAGCAAAAGGAAATGATTACATGTTGCAAATCACAGTTTACATGATGCAACATCTGTGAAATGGGCCACAGACCAACACATTGTTGGTTTTAGTCCTAACATGGGATATGTCCACATTGGGGAAAAAATGCAGTATATCACCACCAACAATATCTTTTAAAATCTGATTCTTACTGAGATTTTGGATTTTTTTGACCAGATTTTCATTTGTTACTAAATATTCCAAATAAATACTGATGAATATTTTCTTTCATAAAAACCAGAAATAATGAGCTTTGAGCAATAGTTAAGCATCGTCTCTTTGCATTATTGGAATGTAGCTTGATAGTCCAAATCTGTCATAAACATGAGAGCAAAAAAATATGCACAGCGCTCAGTCTGGGATTCGCATGCATTTCTCAGTGAAATGTCTTGGAAGGAGTATGCAGAGCTCATTGCTTCCTTGTATACACAGTGAATGAACTGTCACACACAAAACCCAAGTGATGAATGGAACTCAAAATCAATTTTCTACAAATGTCTTGGGAGGGATCCATCCACTCCATATATAGCAGAGTGAACTGTAATCTGTGCTGCTTCTGTGCAATGCTGAGACACCAACACAAACATGCTCCCTTCCCACACCCACAACATAGCCAAATCCACAGCCACACTCACACAAACACACAAACAGTGAGCATTAGGGGAAGAGACAGGCTCTGTCCCTGATCAGCACCAAGGCCTCTTCGTCTCGACATGATCACTGTCATTAGTCAGTTACGCTGTAAATTATTTAAGCATGCACATGTTTGGAAGCGTCTAAACACACCAGACACAACGCCACGCAAAGTGCTTTCATGCACCGAGCGACACGCTGACACACTCTCAGAAAATCGGACTCTTGGAATGAATGAATAAGTAAGGCGAGAAATAAATAAATAAGTGAAACAAACAAAAAACAAGCTTGGGAGGAGTGGGGCCAGGGAGGGAGGGAGGGAGGGGGGGGTCTGAGTAGGGGGATGACGGCGTAATTTAGCACTCGACTTCAATCCCAGTCAAATTAAAAGGGAATCTTAATGCATGTGTCTCTCTCCCAGCATTGATGTGTTCTCTCTGTGTGATATGGCGCTGAGATAGTAGACGCAATATGCCTGACAATCTATTCCCAGACTGGCCTCGCTGCCACTCAAACTAAGCAGAGCGCTACTGTAGCTATTAGACGGGCTCTTTTGGGGAACTGATGGCTTTTCAGTGGAAAGAAAACTATCAGGGCTCTTTTGTGTACGTTTCTGTGGGTACGTATGTGACTGCGCGCGTGCACGCCCCCCTCGTGCATGCACACCAAGAATTGTGTGTGTTTTTTAACTGAGTGAATGCGCGTGTTAGCATGCAAAACAGCGTGTCTGCCCGTGTATGTATGTATGCATGCTCAGTATAAGTGTCAGAACTCAAGGGCCTTGTAATCAGCACTGAGCGAGCGCTCGACAAGGCCATTCCCCACCGCTGAGCATTGTGAGGCCTCGGCAGCCGGAACTTAAGACAACATTGCGCACAAAGTGGGTAAACAGTGTTTGACATGTTTTCAATATGGTTACATTAGAACAAGCTGCGTTTGATTGAAAAGCTAATATTCAAGCCATGCAAATCATCAATCATGGGAAAAGGTCTATTAATTATTCAATAAAACAGTCTAATTCAAGAATCAATGTAGGGAAGCGGAGAGAGGGATGAGGGGGCTCCCAGCAGAGAGAGAGAGAGAGAGCGGGTAATATAAAGGAATAGGGAATTACCCCTCTCTCTCTGAGCTGTGGCCCATCTCATCCCGAGCTGTCAAAAACAACTGCGGCTCCCTCGTTTCATCTCACCAAGTTTAAAGACGACTTTGGAAACACTTAATTTTCCTCGCAAAACTCGTTAGGTCTTTGTTCCTCATTAGCTCATCTTCTTTTCTCCCTCTCTGTCTCTGTTACTCCTCCTCTGTTGTCCCCTCTACCCCCCCCCCCCCCCCCATTCCTTTATCACTCCTTTCTTTTTTCTTCGAAGTCATCGTTACTGCTCTTACGAACGCCTGGCTCGGGCGTTTTGAAGTTTGGTATTGTGCCCTCTGATCTCCGGCAATTACAACTGGGCCAAATCTCTTCCTTGGGAATTCATTATTTACGTTCAATTAAACAAATTCATCAGTGGTCGCCTCAGTAGGATTCGGGGCGTGTAAGTGGTCGGCAGTAACGAAGCTGGGGCGCAGACCAGCTCAATCAGCTCTAATACAAAGACTTGTAGTGTTTCCTCCAGCCAGGCCCCCCGGCCCCCAGCACCTCAAAGGTGTTTCCACAGGCTTCATTACTCACTGGGGACTTCTAAAGTCCAACTGTACACCCACTTCAAAGCTCATTAGTATCTATTATTAATGGATTAATACCCAATATCTTTGGTAGACCTAGGCTATCGTTAAAAGTTCTGGACCAAGAGTTAACTTCACTCTTGTCTCATTTGGGTGGCAGTGTCTGAACTTCCACTGCTTCCAATTTGGGCTATGCTGGGTCTTAGCAGCTCTGTGTACTCTCTTTCCTCCCATGCTCATAAAGCTCAAGAGGTGTCTATGAGGCGTTTAAAGCTCCTCGACCACACAGCCACAGCTGGGGTATCTGATAACAACATGTGCGGTTCTGGGACAGAGGGGAAAGTCAATAGAAAGTGTTTGTGGGATTTCAGGGAAATGCTGGGTGGAACAGTGAGCAGAAGACGATTTCAGTGTAACCACAAGCAATTTAACACACATTGTGGTCACATTAGGTCAGTAAGCTGCCACTGGTTTGACTGATGTGTTTTAATGATAGTAAATAATTACCATTCCTTTCAGCTATACTATAATTATGTTGTTTATCTAATTAAAGGGTGAAAAATTAAGTTTATGGCTAATTTGATGATTTGATATGGTTGACAGCTTACTCCTCTGTGCCACTGTCATCCACTGTTGTCCAAAAACTATAAAAAGAAAATGACGAGAGATGGACTATACATAAACACGCAGTCAGGGTGGCTCAGTGGTTGGCACTGTTGTCTTACAGCAAGAAGGTTGTGGGTTCAAGCTCCTGGCCTTATAAGCTCCCTTCTATTTGGAGTCTTCATGTTCTCCAAGTGTTTGGGTGCTCCAGTTTCCTCTCATGTATGTGAGTGTGGAGAATGACAATAAAGAAATCACACACATGTACACACATGTTTACCTTACCAACCTTAAAGGCTGTGATGGCTGATAGTGTGAGATGACGAAATAGGATCGGCCTGTAAGAGTAATAGATTGTAGTATATTGTAGTGATAGAGTATAAAGGTCTATCAGATGCCAAAATGCTGTATAGTAATTTATATTTATAGTTTACTCCCATGGCAACAATCACCTTTTTCATGAGGTATGAGTCATGAAGCATGATTTAAACAAGTAGCATTTTTCACAATGCTAGTGACTGTGTTAACATAGCCTAAACGATCACAACTACATGACAACCATATGTTAATCTCCACCCTTAAAATCTGAATAAAATCACAATTAGTCATTCCTTTTTGCAGTCAAAAATAATGTCAATCCATGTTTTATGTATAGTCAATAGTTATAGGAAGAAGAAAGGTTTTTAGAGAAATAGCACAAATGCTGCCAGTATTACATTGTAGGGAACGAGGGACAGAGTAAACAAACTTACAGTGTTGCTTACAGTGTGTTGTTAGCAGTAGTTTTGCAGTGTAAGGACCACAGCAGCATCTAACCTGACTAAAGTGACTTTATCATGTACGTTTACATGCTGCTTAATGGGCTGTAGCTGAGCAGCTCATTAACTAACTAGCCCACTAATTGACATCAGCCGTGACTTCTCCCTGGTGGGTCAATGTTTGTTTGGTTACTCGTTCAACAAACTAAGGTGTAGGACAAGATGTGTTCATTTTTGTAAGTTAGTTAAGGAGAGTTTAGCAGGAAAGCTAATGTAAAGTGTTGCTAACAGTCTGTGGCTCTTGAGTTGTGCAGCAGGATATTATCAGGCCCATTGAACACTGACAGTAAGATTTCATTTGGCTGTATGAAAACAAATTCTAAAGCTTAAATCATTGTAAATTAATGCTTAACTATGAGATGCCATAAGAAACCAAGAAAACCAAGTTCTCCCTTTTGGTTCCTTTTTAGAATATTTTAGGGGGAAGTTTTACCTATATTACTGTAGATGGTGGATAGTCAAGTCATGGGCAAGAGGAGAGAGATGATCAGGGATGTTGTGGTAATGTGGCATGCGCAGTAGCCATTTGGATAGTAGTCGGGAAGGGAAGGGAGGGTTTCTGATTTTTTTCTTTAATGAGAACACAAGTGATTTCCTGACCAGATACGTACTGTATGCAGTAGTAGACAAAAAAAAAGAAAGAAAGCTATTTAATTTCAGTTGGTCCTTACCCTCGAACACCCCTTTGAAGAAGTAAAAGCCCCAAAGTGTCCTGTAACAGGTGCTGCAAACTAATGTACCAAGGGTTGAAACTTTGTGAGTGATTAAAGGTTATTGGGAAGAAAAGGCAGCAGACGCAGGTCAGACGGACATAACTGTGTGGTTACTTAACTACCAGGGTCACACAGAGAAGAGCAAGAGGACTAACAGAAAACAAGGACGCATTGCACAGTTGTCCCCCTTCTCTCACACACATACTCGAGTGCACACACACACACACACACACACACACACACGTACACAGCGGCACACACTCACACAAGGAGGATCATGAAACACAACACCAAGGGCCTTCTCTGTGCATGTTAAACAATACTCTGACTGTCAACAATCAGGCATAAATTAGCAGCCGTGGCCTCTACTGTATTTATTCTGGTAATTACCTCCCAGGAGGGCACACACACACACACACACACTAGCAGACACCGCAGCGTGGTACAACACACTCGCAGCCCGTCGCCTCACAGTGCATGAGGGAGAGAGGGGAGGAGGGAGGGGGTCTGTAGACATCCCATCAACACTGTGTGAGAGTGTGTGTGTGTGTGTGTGTGTGTGTGTGTGTGTGTGTAGAAAGAGAGAGAGAGAGAGAGACAGAGAGAGAGAGAGAGGGAGAGAGAGAGAAAGAGAGAGAGAGAGAGAGAGAGAGAGAGAGAGAGAGAGAGAGAGAGAGAGAGAGAGAGAGATAAACAAGACTTCTTCATCCCTTTGATTGCATGCAAAAGCTTTTAACCATATAAATCAGTCAGCTGATAAAAGCTAATCATTCTCTTCCATTAGGGGACAGCAACCTCTGAGACAGATAGTGACTGATTGATTGACAGTTCTGAAAACACTACAGATTCAGATATCAGAGTTCAATAAAAAACTGACAAAGAAGAGTGAAGCGGCGAGGCAGAAAGGGAAAGAAAGACAGGAAGGAGGAGGCAAAGAGACACGAGTGCAAGAGAGGGAGACAGAGAGAGACAGGGACACAGGCAATGACAGCCACATGAAATCTCATCTCCATTTTTGACAATGGGGGAACCATCTGAAGAGCAGAGAACAGAGGGAGGAATTTAACTGCTTTCATCTTGTCATAATTATCTCCAAGAAGCCACATGAAAGGAAAAATCTGTGTTTTTTGTTTATAAATTAGAGAACAAGGACATTTTCTGTGACAACTTTGATGGCATTTTTCCTCTGTGCATGGTTGAACAGTCCTGGGCTAATGATCCCTTCTCTTCTTAAAGCGGAGAAAAAAAGCCGTGATGAAAATTGCAATAAAAACGACACTAAACACAATTTAGCAAATGAACGGAGAGCTGAAGTGTCATAATTCAGAGAGCATCATTATCAAAATTGCTACAATTGTTGTGCGCTCATACGTCTGTGAATACATAAGTGTCTTCCAATTTCTTAGCATCACTGTCCGCCAGCGCCCGCCCCCAAACTCGTAGTCGTGAAACAAACAAAACAATTTGAACCAGAGAGAAAATACGGGCAGGGGGAGGCGGCAGCTGGAGTGTTTCACGGGTCCAACGGGTTTTACTCTGAGGCTCAAACATCATTAAAGAGAGCTGGGTCATTTCTATGATCCAAACAGTTGGGCTTTCATGGGCAGATCAACAAATGGAGGCTGAAACCAATGGCAACAGCGATCAATAGTTCCCCATCAAGACACACAGGAGCACTCTGGGTATCCATCAATCTTCATCCTCAGACAGGAAGTTAACCACAAACGGGAAATAATAACTGCATTGGTTAGTTGACACTTTGCCGCCACAACAATTCTTCCCCCAATGACACTGTACATGTTGTATCGCTCTCAAATGTTTATTATTGTACTTACTGTAACAGCTTGGTTTACACATACAGCAAACAAAAAGTTAAAGGGTCATTTCAACTCAATTACAAAGAAAACTATTTAAACAATTAGTCTTAGTGCTTTCTAGTATGTAACCACGAGTAAGTGGGTCATTTTCTTCTTGTCATGCTTTAAGTACCACAAACTAAATTTCATTCACCCCTTTAAATTGGGGTAGTGGCACAAGTAAAATAATCCACATGGGTAGATACCACATGGGGTAAGTGGGAAAAGATTTATTTATTTATTTATTTTTAGATTTGAGTGCCCTCTAAGGTCAACAACAGCTTCACAACAACACTGCCACCAGAAAAATAGAAACCCCAGAACATTACAGTAAAATATATAATAATAATAATATACAGTAGTTTTGTAATAAATAACACCTTTGTGAAAACTGTGTGACAATAATTTAGTTATATGTGAATTTTGTAGCTATTTGTGTTGTCATTCCTCTACATTAATGCCCCCCATGTGGGATTTTCTTGTAAGCAACGTTTCTGTTTACGTTCAGATGTTACTCACCAACAAATTGTTTGTACCATCGAGGTCCGACAAACATGTTGAATGCATTTCCTTCCTCTTAAAATATTTGCAAAGCTGATTTTTTTCTATTCTAAACCTGGGAACAACACTATAGAAATGAAACGTTGATATAAGTGTACAGCTTGTATAGCTTATAGATTTACTGTTAAATTGTATCAAAGTTTCATTTTTATAGTTTTGTCCCATGAAAAGATATAATAAAATATTTGCAAAAATGTAGGTACTGTAGGATACCTTTAATACTGAAGGTGTCAGATACACAGATCAGTGGTGGGGAAGGCAAATGTTACATTGACACAAACATCTATATTCTTTATTCATTATAGTTATACATGTGATCAAAATAGGAAGTAGTGTATATTAAAGTAATGGGGAAACTTTGGCTACAGTTTCCCCCTATAATGACATAAATGAGTGTAGCTAATAGTTAATTTTCCTTTTCAAAGCTATATTGTTGCAATGATTAACATGTTCCCTTATTTATTTAGGTATATGATTAGGTACTCATTCATTCCTGTTTCATCTAATTTTTTTTGTCAGAGGTATTATTTTAACCTTTAATAATTATTAATTTCTCTTTATGTGATCCTATTAAATGTCAAGTGTTAGATTGTTTTTATAACTATCTGCTTGGCTTTCTTATAGCTTTGTGGTGAATGTCTACTGAGAAATCCAGGCATAGAGGGTTAGACCAGACACTTACTAGTCAGAGCCAATGCTATCTGGCCCAAACCCCAAACCAGTCCAGCCCACTTCCCCAGTCTGCCTCCTTGAGTCTGCCAACTGCTGAGGCGTAGCTAAAAGGAATACCAAAGAAACACTTCATGAAAATGCCTATCATCTATCACCTAAATCACACACACACACACAAACATTCCTTCTTTTGGATTGGTTTCCATTGCTAATGCTGTGAACTGAATGTGTTTTTTCCCATACAGCTGAAGCGTTGTGAATGCTGTAATCAGTGGCTCCAAGTGCAGCCTAATGTGGCCAAAGAGGATATGAAGCTGAGCCAAAACATGCACAAGGCAGACCGAATCTAATTAATGTTCATTAAAAGTTAAAGCAGGGGAAACGGCCAGGTTAATTTCTGCTACTGTGATCTTAAAGCCTGATGACTCACACAAAGCCATGCTGGCCTCTATTTTGAGTCAGTTGCGGTGTTCTGCTGTGTGCTGTGGTGCTCTGCTCATGTTTAAAGAGAGCGCACAAGGACAGATCAAACTGGGCCACATGTGCTTAGACTCTGCCCACCAGACAGCAAAATCTCTGGTCATCCATCACCGCCTTGTTAGAGAGGGGAGAGACTGAGGGTAGGCAACATATTGCAGCAACATATTGTAGGGAATGCCATCAGAAACACAGAATGGCCAAATGTATATTTTGTACAGATCTGTTTCATACTCATATAACATCCAGTCTCCCCTATTGTGGGATTGTGAAATGTCTGCACCCTGTTCCTCTGTCCACTCTGACCTGGTCAGCCATCTCTGACCATCTGTGGTCCTTTTCACCTTTGACCTTTAGCAGGGGTCAACACAGGTCAAGCGTCTCAGGTTTGGCTATTGTTTCAGACAAGCAGCGTCTGTCTCAATCTGGAAAACACAGACACATGCAAAAACATGCACAGCTCTCTCCTTGACTCCACAACACATCCGGGATTCTTACACTGAATACATTCTTACAATATGTTTGTTCTGTAATTAGACCACTGCTGACATCCTGACCAAAATAAATATATAGTGAGCAAGAGAGGACTGCATAGTGCAAACAGAACGGTGTTGGGTAGTAACTCAGGACTTTTTAACGATTTACAGTCATATCATTATTTTTTTGATTAACAAGCAGTGTAAGGGATTCCAATTTAACATTCAGTAATTATATTACAGTTAGAAATCCCAGTAACGCTCAATTACTTTTACTCTTGGGGGTTGGCGTGCTCACTGTCTAACTGGGATTAATGGAGTGATGATATCATGAATGTATAATAAGAGCTGGATACTGGACCAAAAATGGCACCTGTTCAGTCCAAGAAAGAATTGCTCGCCTTTGCATGGATGTCACACTTTTCTTGGCTTGAGGAATGTTCTACAAATGTAAAACATCCATGGATCAAAAATTCATAATAAGAAGAGTGATAATTGACCTTGTTTGAAGTTCCAGATTTTCTGTCCACAAGGACAGGGAAAAATGCTTTTTGGGGTTGTAGGGGGGTTTTTCACTGCAATACTGCAAGTGGCCACTGGGAAAAATTGGAAAAATTTGCTGAGCAGTGGCGCGATATCCAACTACTATAATATATTCATGGTTGATATCAGTGTGGTCTCTGCAATCAGTAGACAGACGTCTCCAGCAGAGGAGTAATGCGACTCGCAGTAATTCCAAAGTTGTGTTTGAGCTTAGCTGGCTTGCTAACATTAGCCACTGTTATGCCGACATTGAGGGGTAATCTGACACTAGTTTAGTTTAGAATTGAAGGGTGTGTGAATTGTGCAGCTGAGGTTTGGAATCATTGAGGCTACGCTAACACTAGCTGTTGGATGGTCAGTAAATTCTTCCAAACTTTATCCTACCTGTTAAACCACGTCTCATTTCTATTTCTATATGTGCTAAATACAAAAGAAGCAGTGCATGAGTGTGGAGTTTTTCGCACTGTTTAACGGCAACAAAGCTGACAGCTGAGTAACTAAAATAAAATAATGAGTAATATAAAGAATTACTTTTGCTGATAATTAATAAGTAAAGTAATGTAAGGGCTTTTAAAAAACAAATCACAATTTTCAAGTAATGTGGCCAACTGGAAAGGGAACCATCCAGAGACAGCATACAATATGTTAATCAGTTAATAAGAGGAAGGGAGATGGGCCACGAAATCTGTGGATGATATTCAACCAAACGAAAGCCCAAACAACTCGGCAAAACACCACACAAAAGTTGTCTATGAAAATTAGACAAACAAGCAGCATTAAAACAGCGAGGGAAAACGCTCAAGGTTTTCCTCTTCACTCAGCGGTCATGCACGTTTTGTTTCTCCATCACCTCCTTGCTGCCTTTCTTTTTTAGCCTTAATTGCAGTTTACAGGGAAAGGGTAATCACTTGTGAAACAGGGCGTGTTATTTTCTTGCCCAGAGTGTGAATCCTAAGCAGGCCAATCGCCAGGTCTATCGCTCCATCTCTCCGCTGGCTGAATTCTAATGTCTGGATGGAGAGAAGGTGCACAGGGAGAGGGGAGAGAGAGAGGCTGACAGCGGGGCTTGACATGGGCATTAAATCATGCCCCGAGGAATCCTCCATCCACAGGCTCCTGACAGCCGCGCTGTCATCACGGCCAGGCCACTTCCTATGCCTCTTGACAACACTGGAGCAGAATTAGTCAGAGCATCAGATGTAAATTGGCGCTGTTCAAGGATGATAATGAGCACCAAGATACATGTCGGTGTCACTGACGGGACGCCATCATGATTGGCTGTCCCTCACACCGTGCTCCATTAGGTCTAATGGTATTCAGGCCAGGCACGGGAGGAAGGCGGGTGCAAGGGGGGGATCAGGGGTGGACAGGAAGAAAGTTTTCTGTTGTGATCAGTTTGTTCCTTTTGGTATTTGTGTATGTTAGTTTCTGCAGGACCCAGAGAGGCCAGAGAGGAGGACAATAACACAGGGTCCAGACAGCCACTACATTCAGCTGTCCACTTACTGACATGCTGTCTTCTCTGTTCCGTCGCTCTCACAAACACACAGCACTCAAACATTTAAGTTTGAATAATATAAAGCATCAGTTAATCTTAAATGTACCTCATCTTGTCTCATATAATAATGTATGATGGTGACATATGCAATAAACCACCCGTCCAAGAATGACACCAATCTTATCCCAGTCTGAGCTCATGTAATAAATGCACACATACACCAAGTCACTTCCAAAAATTCAAAAAAAAAAAAAAAGTCTTGGCCCACTAGTTTTCTCTCTCTCAGTGCAGTATGTATGCATGCAGCGTGTACAGCTTGCTAACATAATGCAGTAATAGTTGCCAGTGCCATTTCCCCTGCCCATGCTGAAGATGAGCCAGCCAGAGCCTGCCCCAGATGCATACATTTCCCATAATGAGGCAGGTGGCCTCGACAGACGCTCGGTCGTGTGGGTGACACGGTGTACACCGCAGCTCTGGGCATCTGACTGACAGACAGTGCCAGTCCCTCCTCTGCTCTCTCTCTCTTTTCTCTCTCTCTCTCTCTTGCTACGTGTCTTTCTTGCTCTTCCCTTTTCTTTCTCTCTCACTTTTGCATTTTTCAGTTTCTTTTTCTGAGTTTGTACAAGTGTGTGTGTTCGTGTGTGTGTGTGTGTGTGTGTGTGTGTGTGTGTGTGTGTGTGTGTGTGTGTGTGCATGTGTGTTTCTGCCGCTTTGTTTCACAGTGGGGTTTGGGTAAATTCCTCCACTCCGTGGCAATTTCAAATGAAGATAGCTGAAGGTCATTAATTGAACTGCCGCCGCTGTAACTGGGTAAAACTCACTGTAATTAAAAATGAATAAATAATTGATTATGTATATTTTCTTGTAATTGGCTTCTCGTTACCCTTCTACATGCTGAATGCTAATTGGTGCTGGGAGTTGATTATCATTTCACTATGAAGTTAGCAGTATATCCAGAGCGATGTTGAAGATGAAGCACGAAGGTCCCATCATGGCCATGTCTACAAGAACCAAGGTCAAGCCCCCACCATCCCCTTTTCCAAAAATTACCAGAAAAAAAAGTAGGAGTGGTCAGATCATGGAGTGCTACAAAATGCCCCGCCAGCCACCTAATTGAAAGTATTTAGCAAACTAGCATAGGATGTGGTAAATGGTAAGGATTAAGCCAGAGGCCCTAAGCAAGAGGATCTATTAACAAGGATTCCCCAAGGCCTAACTAAAGACTACAGATTAAGACGGCAATCTAGCAACAGAAGCCGCAAGCTGACTAAAAAAATAAAAAATTACACATCATTATATTAGATTACTTGTAGTAAGAGACATTTAGTCATCCAGATCAAAAGTCAGAGATGCAAAGCCATGCAATTGGCAGCAGTTAATTCAATCAGAAAAAGTTACAAATAAATACTGGTGTCTTAAATACTGGTGATTATGTTCCAGTGTGTGTATGTGTGTGTGTGTGTTTCAGTGTGAGTGTATGTGTGTGTGTGTGTGTGTGTGAGTGAGTGAGTGAGTGAGTGAGTGAGTGAGAGAGAGAGAGAGAGAGAGAGAGAGAGAGAGAGAGAGAGAGAGAGAGAGACAGACAGTGAAGTCCCAGTGAAGTTGCTTGTTCAGTCAGAACAGAGAAAGCCACAGCCTTTTGTGTCAGGCTCTCTAATGGAGTCTTAACGTGTCCAGCAGTGAACAAAGACCCGAAACTCTACTTCTCCTCAAACTGCCTGCCATACAGGACGCCTTCTGCCTGTCTGTCTGTCTCACTGACTGGAGTGTCCTCTGACTTGCCTGAATTAATTTTCTACAACAGGCCAGGCCTAGGGCAGCTGTGTCAGCATTTCATGAGCAGGGCGAGGACTGCGGATTTTAACACGTCTGGTCTATAGGCCTGCATGTACTCTGACAGTCCTGTCAGGGAACTAGAAGGCAGAGGATGCTCCTCTGCTCCTCTTACAAAAGACTGTGTGATCAGTCGCCTCTCTGGAATAGCTTTCAGAGTATAGAAAAGCTAAGGCTCACTTTTGCTATGTCAAACATTACTGGGATATTACAGAGATACAGAAATAGATTCTTGCAGCTGGAAAATAAAAGAAATGACCTGGGAATTCAAAGACCAGTTAAATATTATTCTAAATGAGTTTGTTCGTGCTTTCAGCCCATTTTTTCCTTATTGTTTGTGTGTTCCTGGAAAGACTAACAATGTTGGTACTAGTTTACAGCACCAGACAGCTGTGTTGTATTGTACTGTTGCAAGCGACATATTTTTCTTTTTTGTTTTTGGATGCGTTGTTTTCGTCTTTGAACGCTCTTTCCCTAGTGTCCTCCCGCTGCTTTCTGCATGTTTAATGTATCAGTCATTCAGGTGGGGAGTGACTGGTATGGCATTGTCTTTTAGAAGGGAAGAACTCGCTGTTTTCCAACTGCTGCGCCAGGTGTAACTGAAATTGACACATCTTTCAATACATGCAGGAAATATGTTATTGGAAGAGACATCTTTTATTCTCCAGAACTTTACATCACACACGATCTTGGCCGAGCGCTCTGATCTGAATCCCTCTGTGGATAAAGGGGTGGGATGCGGGTTGCACATGTATGTGTGCAAGTGAGTGTATTAAATAAATAAGTCCAAAGGCAAATCGATTATCACATAAGTAAAGAAGTATTTCGGGGGAAACGAGGAAAGAAAAAAGAAAAAGTTCTATAGAACAACCACAATAGAGACACTATATTACTGTAAATGTGGGACAATGGTTATATAAACTGCTGCTGTATGAGTTTAAAGTTCAGACAATAGTAGGCAGCTTTTGCTCTTGTATAATTCAATATTAGCTTACAAGCTTGACCAGGACCAAAGCAAAGAAATAAAACATGAACAGAATCAAAAGAATGATGGAAAATATGTTATTCTGCCACACATATATACATGATGTAATGCCAAATTCAATAACCAGATTCTGAATGAATGCTATCAAAGCAGAATACCTGTTCTTGTTTCAGTAAATCACACACACTGATGTCGAGCAGCCCTGCGGCAACACTCTGGCCTCGCTCTCTGGACAGTGGTTGAGTTAGCGCCCTGGGCTTTGGATCCAGACTGGCTGACACCTGGACCAGGGCCTGAGCTTCTGAGGGGGAAGCAGGTGAACCAGGCAAGAAATAAGAGGATGCTGATCCTGGAAGCGTGACATTACTTGAATACACACACAGGATTTCAACCCAGGATGTTTGAACATAATGTAATTCAGTAAATTCACGCTGGCGTCTATAACAGAGACATATCTGTTGGAATGTGTCAAAGCTCCTCCGGATGTTTTCTGGCCCCAATCATCTTGCTTAGATGTGTTCTCTCTGGCCCGGTGAGTGTGAATTTATCTTGGACTGGCTTAATACATTTAAACTCAGGCCAGGGTGTTTGAACTTGAGTGCAGTTTGGCTCAATACAAGGCCTCAGCTCACTGTCACATTCTCGCACAAACACACACACACACACACACACACACACACACACAGGTTTTCACTCCCTCTCCTGGTCTCTAACTCCCTTGCGGCCCTTCATCCCTTTGTTGGAGTATGCATAACCGTTGAGGGAGTGCCAAACTGGGCTGAGCCTGAGATGCTGATACAGTAGAAACCTGCTCTATCCCTTTAATGAGTACACACACACATGCACACACACTTTCCACTGCTTGGCTATTAGGCACCAAGAACAGGAGGAAAACTATTTGAAAGTGAATTTTAGATATCCGGTCGTGGAGCTTTGCCTGGGAGTGGCAGCCGAGCAGAGGTGCAAGCAGCGCACACACACACACACACACACACACACACATGCAGACGCACACACACACACACACACTCCTCATACACCTCACTGTTTCGGCTCCAGTTGCTCTCGCACAGCATGGATGATCAAAAGAGGCCAACGGCTGCCGACCATTATGCCAATGACACTTTGAGTAAGAGTCCAGAGAGCACAGCGACATGACAGCCATTAGGGATTGAAAGTGGGACTTTAAAGGAGGGCTGAAGGATAACTGTCAGTGCAGAATCAAAGGCAGAAAGTGAAATCTTCATAATGTATTGCACTGGAAAATTCCTGCTCTAGCTTTCTCTCTCAACCGTTCGCTCAAAAGTATCCCATACACAGCTACACCATTCAATTCCTATAAAAAACATGAAACAGCCAGGAACAAAGGGTTGATGAGGGGAGTTCAGAGACTGGCACTCTGTAAATGAAAGCGAACAGCGGTGTGGGCCATTGTGCGGGTGGTAGACAGATAGATCATTAAGGACTGGACTGGGTTACAGTCAGAGCAGGAGACTACTAGCTAGCAACTCCAGCACTGCACCTGTGTTTCCCCCCAGCTTAGATCCAGCTGACAAATGTGACTGAACTAGTATGGCAGCACAATTAGAGCTAATGGATCATACTCTGTAACAGTTACAAAGAGGATCCAAACTTTTTTCAAAAGTGCCAGTAAAAGCTTTATTGCTATACGCATCCAAAATACAGCTTCATGTGTTAAATTAGCTGCAATACTTGCATAAACAAAAAATCCAAAAGCTGGGCCCAGACAAACTCCCTGTTGTCTTCCAATTTTTATTTGTCCACTCATCGTTAAAATTGACAAAACAGAGGGCGTCTTTGTGTGCTTTACTTTAGCGCTTTTCATTGCCCAAATCAAGGCCTGCTGCTGGCACTGACCAAACACTCTGCTGCTCTCTCAGCTTGGCAGAAAACTGCCTCTAATGTGTCTCTCTGTCGCATAATCAAGGATTTCACACTCTAAATCTTTGATCTGGGAGAACCCTCTCTGATGGGAGAATCCTCCAACCGCTACCACACACACGCTGTACACACACCCCTCTCGGATCTCTGATCTCCCTCCAATTAATGATGTCAAATGAGTGTGTTTACAGGCTCATTAGATTACTGCTGCAGAAGTAGAGCACCGCCCTGCTTCACCCAGCACACAGACATACACACACATACACACACACACACACACACATATGCATGCATGCACACCCGGACCAAGACTCTCTGTCTTGACACAGCCCTTGGAGGTAAGCCTGATGGCAAAGCACCAAAGTACTATTGCCACCACAGTCATAGCTGTGGCTCTGTGGCTCTGTTTGGTAACTGAGCCATGATGGCACAGGTCCACACACACACACACACACACACACACACACACACACACTACATGTCCAACCCAGCTGGACCAGTTTGGAGGCTGTTCAGGGCCGGTTAGGCCGCAGCCAAGCAAATCCCCTGAAGAGCTCCAAGAGCCCAGAGACACAGACTGAGGCCAAGGCCTGGGGACAGACTGACAGGTGTGTGAGTCGCAAAATTAAGAAAAGGAGACACATTTATGGATGGATGCAAGATAGAAGAAATAGAAAATGAGTGCAGCAGAGCTCATCAATTCAGCCCAGCAATTCTTCATGTTTCATTTATCAACCAATCAAACTTTCCATTCACAACAGCTTGTTACCATGCAAAGCAGCATGTAGCCTTTAAAAAGACCTTGTGCAGATCTGTGCACACCATGGAAGTTGGGTTGAGTACATCTACACTGCCCCCTGTAGGGTTGGAGGTCAGACTCAACCCCCAACTGAGAGCGCCACGGGCACGCACTCTCACCTTAACGCTCGCCAAGGGGCTCGCTCAGACTCTCGCTTTTCAACCAGCGGTAATTATGACACTAATGAGTAGAGTGTGAATCAGAGGGTTACACACGGACAGGAAGACGGCTTTGACACGCTGCTTCAATTACAGAACAGTCTGTCTTTGTAGAGCCCAAAGACGAAAGGGTTTGAGAGGAGTTAAGAGGATGAGAGAGCGAGGGGATGGGATGCGGGGGGGCAGATACGGCCTCTGTAATTCATATTTAATATCTGCATCTGTGTTTCACAGTACCTAGCAGGCCACCAGTGACGTAATCGCCTCCTTAATTGGGTAGTAATTGTTAATGCATGAATCATGTGCAGCAACATTTCCCGTTAGGAGAATGCTCAAGCAAATTCACCAAATTCACAAACTACACAAGAAAAGGGTGTTGATTTTTTTTTTAAAGAATCAAAATTCTGTAGTAAAACTGACTCTAAGGGTTACTTATGGTTGGATATATTCCACGAAACACTCTCTCCTCCAGGAATTCGGCTAAAGAAAGCATTTTGTGACATGGTGACCTCAGCTGGTGTGACATAACCTGTGGCGGGGAGCGCTGGCTCAGCAAACACAGCTCTAAACAGTCACTCAAAACATCACAACACTCACACGCCCTGAGGAAAACACTCAAACACACACACACACACACACACTCACAAAGCAGGAAGTGACCCTGACAGTGACAAATACCTTTTTCAGATATCACTCTCAGTCGGTTTACACACACACACACACACACACTCTCACACACACCAAGAGAGGTGCACTAACACACAACAGCTGGGGTTGGCACATTATTATTCTATTTAGGTTTAGTAGCAGTACCTTCTCCTCCCACTGGGAATTCGATAAGCAGGAAAACCACTGCATTTTTCACACACACACACACACACACACACACACACACACACACCACACACACACACACACACCACACACACACACACACACACACACACACACACACACACACACACACACACACACACACACACACACACACACACACACACACAATTTTCCTCTTCTGCTGCCTTCCATCTTCCAAGTCCTCTCCCCAAATATTCCCCATCCTGTTAGAGAAAAAAAAAAACGTACTGTGGTGGCAATAGTCCTCTCGGGCTTGATCATATTAAAGCCATTACAGCTGAGGCTTTTTTTTTTCTGTATGTTTTAGGCCGGGCATCTTTTCTCTATCCTCTGGTCCTCTCTTATCTCGTTACACACTCTTCAGGCTTTGTGGTTAAATTATGTATTAAGGTCAATGTCAAAACACGGAAGATGTGTAATCTGCAGGGAGTTTCCTTTTATTCATTATTACAGTGAAGGCTGAGCACAACTGTCAGCCAGCCACGGTTGTGCTCAGCATGGAAGCTTATGTGCTCAGCGGGGCCCCACCAAGCTTTTCTCCCTCACTCTACTCTCCCCCTCTCCACCTCTCCCTTGGCTTCCCCACCACCACCTCCCTCTTCATCCTTCCTCTCCTCCCAGACGGACCCCTGATAGATTTACCCAGCTAACCCTCCTCACTTTGGGATCTCCCTCTTCTACAGCGGCAATCTGAGAGCTGTCAAGTGCACCTATATGCCGATGTCATAAATCTGAAGGAGAAGAATGTGCATGCCGGAGAACAAGGAGAGGAGGGGAGTAGGGAGAAGGGGTGAGGATGGGTGGGTGGGGGGGGGTTATGTTGAGGCAGAAGAGGGTGTCATGCCATCCGCTTGTAGTTTAGGGAATTTGTCTAATTTGGAATCATGTCAGGATACAGCAAGGCTACGCAAGGCACTCCCACTCCCCCTCCCATGTGTATCCACACTTGTACATGAGTGAATGAAGAAAGAAGGAAAACAGGAAGATAGAAAGCTATAGAGAGGGAAGCATAGAGAGAGAGAGGTTGTCAGTGTCTTACACTCTTTGTTTTAATTCAAGGTAAACTGGTGTTATGTGTTGACAGGACAAGCTATCATCTCCTTGGATTCTGCTGTCCTCCACAGGGATTTGGATCTGGGGGGTACGCACCTTCCTCTCTCCTGTCTCACAACAGCTCAACACTTGACCTCTTGTTTTCTCAATTGCTGTCAGTCAATGTCAAAGCCCCTTTTCTGTGTCAGATATGTACTGACAGCTGTGGTACAGCCAGCTTTGTGGTGCGCCAGACGCCTTTAACCTTACTAGGATTGCAGATCTCTTCCTTTAATGGCTCACGGGGGCAAGAAACAGTTTGATGAATCTGGTCCAGCTTTGCTCCAGCCAGTGTAATTATCTTCCGATTAGATTAATTCAGTTAGGCCTCAGCCGCATTTATAACACTAGCAGCATTCCTGGGAGGCGACCACTCTGTCATGTTAACCATTACACAATTATGTCTGTAAGTGATAATAACTGCTGTTATTATCAACCATGTGACACGCAAAGACCCATAAATAAACATGCAACAATGAAATAAACAGGCATATATATATATGCATGTTATTCAAAAGTGGGAAAGGAGGAGAGGAGAGCAGAGGAGAGGAGAGTAGAGTAGAGAGAGGAGAGGAGAAATAAGTAAATTTTAACAAAAAAAGAGAAGTTTATTACAATTTTTTATCACTGATGGAGTGATGGAGAGGGGTTAAAGTACTCAACAGTGCGCAGACAATGAAGCAAGGAGGCCAAGGTTGCCTTTCTTTTGAAAAAACACACACCCTCTCTCAACCTTCCTCCTCTCTTTTTTCTCTGGCTCTGCAGCCCCTCTCCTGGTGGGTGCATCTTCTCTCTCTCAACTTCACGTGTTGTGCTTAGGAAAATGCCTCCTGACTGGTGGGCCTAATTACTGGCTCTTCGCTGACCCATGCCGGGCCAAGGCCTCGTCAGAACACTGATTCAACATGAGCCCCGCACCGGCCAGCACCTCACACTAATGAATACTAATGAATAATTATCACTGGCTGGCTGGCACGCCGGCCCACTGCAGGGACACATGTTAACACACCCGAGCTGTAGAAGCATAGCATAGAGGCCCTTACCCAGAAAACAGGCAACTCAGCCCGCACACAAGGCTGTGCAGGAATATGCAAGTCTCCCTGAAGGGATGCAGAGGAAGCATAGAAGCCCTCAAGGTTAAACAAAAGCAACACAAAGCGCTCTGACCCCTGCGAGGACTGTTTTGATTGTCATGACCTGTGTAAGGATTCATGTATATTGGGGCATGCTGTGTCAGTTGATATAGGTTAACCAGACACTGAGAGACTCTGAGCAGCAGCTTGTTTGGTGATATGATGAAACATGTCAGCTCAAGTGAAGTGTCAACGATCGGACCAATGTAAACCTCTGCTCTGCTTCCTCCTGCTGTACTGTAGTAGGAAAGCTATATATACCTCAATAGGACTGTGAAGGGCTGGTTATTGGATTTCAACCAAGGGACAAAGTGGCGAATAAAAAGGTTGGCAACCTGTGACCTGAAGTCAACGACCATCATAAAGCATCTCGTGTGGAAAAAAATCTGTCAGAAAATCATTGATGGATGTTTTTTACAGGGCCAGGATGATATAAACATTTGAGCGATTGATAGATGTGGACAAAAATGTCAAATAAATACAGATATAGATATAAATATTAGATATAACATAGATCAGTGTGTACATGATGTAGTATTCCTGATGTGATATCACTGCAGTGTGACCCTGCTGAGCAATGATGGAATATAAATAAGTACATTTACTCAAGTCCTGTTACTTTACATTTCATGCTACTCCATATTTCTACTGCACTACCTTTCAGAGGGAAATGTCTTAATTCATTACATTTATGCAGATTCTGATTTCTCAATTAAAAAACATGATGCATTGTTATTTAAACACTTAACAGTATATAAAGTACTGTAGTTCAAATTAACCCCTTTAATGCATTAATAATTATAATCCAATGATATAATATACATAAAAGAACTTTTAAAGGGGGCATTCTACATTGTTACTACTATTATTTTTGATTCTGATGATACTTTTGCAAGCAGGCTTTTACTTGGAGTACTTTAAAACTGTGGTATTGCTACATTTATTTAAGTAAAGAATCTGACTACTTCTTCCTCTACTAGTGCTGAGTTATGTCTTGGCTGACAAAAAGACCTGTCAAATCAATTATTAAAGTTATGACTCATCATTACTGCAGCAGATCATTCAGCTAAGTACAGTTTTAAACCAGTTACTGTGTTTTTCTCAGTAATCCAAGTGCAGAATGTCTGTTTATGCATAAAAATACTTCACATGTTGATTTCATTGTGTTATTGATACATTTTTAAACCGTTTTACGCTCAGTCCTCATGTGACCTCGGTACCAGATTGTAATGATGATTGTAATGATTGTGATGACAATTACAATCAGAAAAAGATTTATATCAGCCTTAAATATGAGCCAAACTCTGTTCAGCAAATAAAAAGCAGTAAAGTGTGTTCCAGGTGTCAGTTCATTGCCACAGCAGCAATATTTGAGCAATATTTCAGATTTTTGGATGAAATTACACCAAACTATCTGATACTGAATGCGAATGTGCACGCACGGTTGCCTGTGTGTGCGTGTGCAAGTGGGCGCGAGAGTGTGTTTTCCCCTTGTGAGGAAATGTAAAACTTCTTGGTGTGTTATTTTTCTCCCCACCGTTTGTTCTTTTGATCTGTGTGTACATTATCTCCAGCTCTTTGAATTTCAATTTCACTGTCATGTAAGCTCTTTTCATCACAGCCGACGGTTGCTGCTCTAATAATATTCAACTTTTAGGTCACAGTGGAATGCTAATTAGATTGCTATTTTAATTAATATGTCCCTGCAGGTTTCCATATCAAATCAGTTTTAACACTGTATCGTGCACTTTGAGCCAATAAATTACAATGAAACCCCAAAATAAAACCACTTCAAAAAAGGGGGATTTTAAGGTGTACAGGAGCAGCACTCGTTTGAACTGTGTTTACATAAATTGCTTATTGTTGCTTAATAAACTGCATAATATTAAACCACGTTGGGAAGCGTTTGAAACTGTTTCAATAAGCCATAATAGATGTTTCTATTTTCTTCTAATAAATCCATACATGAACCTGCTCACAAGATAAAAGCCCCAACTTAGCTGGTTATTTTCAAGGGCAGCACAGTGTTAAATGTGCTTTAAACAGGAGGAGATAAGTGCAAGTGTAATATTACAGACTGTGTGTGTGTGTGTGTGTGTGTGTGTGTGCTGCTGGTGGCATTTAAGGACTTAAAAGTGTTTCACTTTCCATCAGACTGTCATTTGTCTGTCAGCGTTTCTATATGTGTGCATGTATCTGCTTGTGTGTGTGTGTGTGTGTGTGTGTGTGTGTGTGTGTTTGTGTCTAACCCTGGATCCTCAAATGGTTGTTCTGTCCAGCTCAGGGTTGTCCCATTCATCATGTCGAGAGAGAACGAAGAGGCCTGGGATATGAGCACTGCTGTATTCCTCTCATAATCAAAGGTCATGCTGGGGGCCCGGTGTTCAAATTGCTTTACTTCACTGCAAAAAAGACATGCGTGCCCACACACAGACACACACAGACACACACGCACACATACGCGCACACACACAGAGACACACACAAATTAGTTGCCATGCCAAAATTATGCTATGCTAAATATGATGCTCTGGGGCAGATATCGCTCTAGTTGTGGTATTTTGTCTTTAAACAGGTTGCACATTTCCCACAATTGGCTCTAAGACCTGCACAGCTAACTGGCAAACACAGCATCTTTGAGTATATTCGTCATCTTTAATTCTTCATCTTTATGTGTTTTATATATATATTTCTGAATGTTTTTTAACAAATATGATTAAAGTTAGGTTTTTGTCTAATGTTGTTCCCTTCAATTATGCCCTTACTATATCTCAATTACTGTAAAATTCTTTCTGGACTACATTCACAAGCTGCTACTTTCTGCACAACCTCCTTAAGAACAGGAGAGTGAGGCTTTTGCACACTAACAAAAATTGATATTCATGGATGGGGAGGAGGGGAGAAACTATTTGGATGTTTATTATACTTTAAAATGAAGTGATCCGCATTTCGCTGCCTGCGAGGTAATTAATGTGGGGAAATCTTGAATTAAAGATGTAAATCCTGACACTTTGGCAGGGGGGCCGGTAAGGGACAGTGGTCTCCAAGGTCTAGATTATTCTTAGCGTATACCAATTAACACCATGTATCTTCTTTTATGTTCACTTCAATTAAGAGCCTTTACAATTTTTAAGTTCTTTTCTTCTCAGTAGTTAGAGAATGTCAGAGAGACTGATCAAAGGCGTTAGCTGCCGTCCGCGCACCATAGGTAATGCTGCTTTGCATAAAGAAATCTGCATATTGCTAAGAAGGTTTTCATTTCATTTTGCATGAATTACAGAGCCAGAGATGCAGTAGTAGTAGATGGGGAGGTGTGATCGCACACATGTACACAAACACACCAGACAAAGCATTCAACACTGAATCATCAAACTCTTCCTCAAATCTTGGCAGATTTTGATTTCAGCACCATGGTAACAATATCAAGAAGAAAAGGGTAAACACCAGTTGAATTAATTAATCTGATTATTTGTTTCCTGTTTGAGCTGTTGGGATTGTGAAAGGAAGACTGGGATTACGTGAAGCTTCTGTTACAAGCTGTTGCTGACTATTAAGAGTGTTAATAATGTTAAAGAGTGTGCACAGCAATGTTAGCACCCAATAACTCCAGCTCCTGAAGTAATCATGCCCTGATTTATGTGGGTGATTTTGGTACAACTGTCTTAAAAAGCTTTGTAAGATCACCATCTTTTAATAGGCCTACAAATCAGACTGAGCCTAATAACCTTCTCCTCTATTCCAGTGCTTTTCTCATTTGTTTCTCTGCTCTTTCTTTCATCCTATCTTTGTATTACCTAGTTTTTAGCCTCAGGGCCTTCTGTCTTCAGTGGAGGGACCTTTCTCATTTCCTTTAAAGAATTCAATGAAACTTTCCTAATGTGCTGGTTTGAGTGCATGTACGTATGTATATGGATGTGTATCTGACTACCTCTACATGGCCAGCATTGAAACTCTTTATACTACAGTTAACAGATGCAGAAAAAACAAACAACCTGTCTGTTCGTGATAATCACTGCTGCTTAATTCCATTACAGTGTCAGCTACCAATAAATCAATGAGCAAATGAACTGACTGGCTATGAGGAATAGCCATCCAGTGTGTGTCTGTATTATGCTATTGATGTTCCTCCAACGGTCGTCCTGGAGATATTGAATGCTCTTTAAGCGAAGTGCTGACATCATAATAAAAGGCCACCACGAACAGGCCGGCTGTGCGGTTTGGGCGCTTCAGGCTAAAGAGACGGACGCCCTCTGAAGAAGAAGAAGAAAGGCAATCTTCAAAGTCAATAGTGCAACCAAGTGCTCTATGTGGCCGCATTTACTGCACATAATGAAACTACAAATAGCCTCTTATAGAATACACACACAGTGGACACACTAATAGAAAAGAAAGGCATGGAAATGGAGCTGTAGTCAGAATAATTATACAATAACTGGAATGATAAATCATGTGTTCAGTGGTTTCGTTTGACACTAATAGCACCCCTGACTTGTTTTGAAATCTGTCAGTTTAATTGAAGTCTTTCTCGATCTGGAAAAAAATACATCTAGATTTGTGGTATATATATTGAAATTGACATTGCATAGAGTTTGAAATAAGTATTTTTAAATCTACTCAAATGCACTTTCACCCCACTGAGTGTGCATCTGTACCTGACTTTTCTGATGACAGTATATTTAATCCATTGTTCATGACTTCATAAAAAAATGAAGGGTTGGCAAATTCAAACATCAAAACATTAAGTTGGGTGCTATGTCTGTGCAGCTGTGTGTTTTCATAACCCAAGTGTCTCAAAGCATTATTAACAAAAATCTTTTGCTCAGCCTTGCATTTCCAGGGCCAATAACACAGCCTGAAGAGGCTGCACTGGCTGGTGCATAGCATACACAGGACAGACAGCCATCTAGTGTTGGAAATGAGCAAATGCATGAATCCAGCGAGGAGAAAGGCACTTGATTGCAGACTATGCACCATGTGTGGACCTTCATTTGGTTTTAAGGGCCACACATGAGGGATATTTTAGTTGGAGCGGAACAGAAGAATATCACAATAAACTAACAAAGCCTGGATTAAGCACTGTTATTTATTGTGTGTCTTCATTACAACCACAAATTGGAAGAAAAACTCTTGTGTGCTTTTGTACTCTGGAGCCAGGCACAGGAGGTACGCTAATGGTCAGAACTCGTCTTTTCAGCCCACACAGAACACAGCACACCCTGGTTTAGCTTAATAGCTAGCCTGCTGCGAGAGCTTAACCTCTAGGGATACTACTGAAATAACAAGGCATCGGCCACCTCTTTTACGAGGATCCTTTCTTTGCTATTATGTTGTAACCCTGTTTTATTACAGCCGCAAAAGAAAAACAGCATTCTCGTTAATGTATGCAACCCAAATAAACAAAGATTATAAACAAAATGTGCTCTATTGTGTGCATATTGGGAGCATGAATATGTATTTGCTGAGCGTTCAAACAAAGACACAAAGGGAGGCCCAACCTGTTGTTGGCTCAGCCCCTTTTTTCCCTGCTGTGAAAACCCTGTTCCCTTAATAATCACACATCATTATGACAATAGATGTTAGGCAAAACACATAAGCCACGTGCAAATCACACAAGGAGACAGAAGCACAAGCAGACAAACACACATAAATACTGTACACCATGCATATCATCACAGCTGCACAGACTCCTCCTCATGTGTGAAGAGGAAGATCTAATCCTCTCCGGTTTAAGATCTAAAAAAGAAAAAAGAAAAACCTGACACATTTTTACAGTTTATACCATCGCTCTCCTTGTATTACTGGCCCTGTCCTCTCGCCGCTGCAAAGGTCTTGGCCCTTGAAGTTGTGCGTACGCAGGCCTGCTCCCAAAGCCCTATCATCTAATTGCTTTTCATTGATCCTGTCCGATCAGGTGCCTAACGCTCATCCTTTTCCGACGATGTATCACAAGCCCTTCTGCCAGTCTTGATCTGTGAACTGTATGTCCTTTTCAGTGCTTATAAAACACACAGACACAGAAACAACGAGCCAGCCGAGTTTTTGTTTTCATACTGTGAAAAGGTTCCACCGAAAAAACCCTACGAGGGGAACATTTGCTCGTGTGTTTATGGGCTCACACGTGTTCTTGCATGAAACAGGATACCTCCTGGCCTGTTTTCAGTTCCCATACAAACCAGATGAGGACGTTTGTGTTCATTTTGTAGCTTTAAATAAATGCAATGCATCGCGGACGGCCTGCCACACAGGGAGGCTTCATTACCTTAAGACAAGAGGAGAGTCTGTGTGCCTTAGCCAAGGGAGAGTACAGTAATGAGTCTTTGTTTATTTTGGAGGACAGACAGCAAGGCTCATCCTGTAAGGTGAACCAGATCAAGGATTTGGGACAGAAACCCCAAGCTCCTCCTAAAGATTATGATGTCAGCATTAGAAGTGAAGGCCAAGTGTGTTGGCAGGCACTGAGTTAGAACCTGTGAGGGATATTACAGTGTGTACGACTATCAGTGGACAGCACATAACTCTGAATACATTTTCTTGGGCTTGTTTTGTAATACCCTGAACCTGGACTACAGCCATGAACCTACTGTAGAGTGTGCAAAATAACACACACAATTCATCCGTATCCGAGGAGCTATAGCACAGCTTTTGTTTAATATGCAGGCCAGTTCTTGGTGGTATCAGATCAATGGAGAGTTTCAAATCAGACACAGCCGCTGAGACAGACAGAAGAGACCATCTTTGGCGCACATTAACAGAACACTTTCCTTCCCCTCAAGATCACAGTTGTTCCTTTTTTGATGGAGCCATTGAGTAAGATTCAACTGTCTTGTGAAGCTCATTAAAAATATCAACTTTAAGAGGCTTTCTTGCTCCAATCGTGGAATTGGACTACATTGAAAGTAATTGCCTAATTACAGTAACTTAATGTGTTATTATAGTAACCCATCTCTGGAAAGATCTGAATTGGTAACTGACTGCTTTGTTTCCGATCCCTGAGCGAGTCTTGTGCAAAAACCAGAACTCTGTTAATGTTTTCCAAGAATCTGACGTTGTGGTACAAAATAGTTTTATCATTTTGTCTTCAGCCGCTTAAGTCACATTTTTGTTCATACTATTTTACTGATCTACAAACTGTTTGTGGTGTGTGGTGGATGTAATGAGACAAAATATGACTACAGAAATTCAAGCTTTTATGACTGTATTCAATCTTTTCAGTGTGTTATACCATATAAAACAAAACCTCAATGAAAGGAACTGTTACCCTGCAGCATGGCATGAAAACTGCTCACCTACATTTGAGTTTATCATGTGTCTACCAATGCAAAAAAATCTGAGCTTCATAATCTATTTATCTCATTTTATGTAACTGTTATATATATAAGTAGATGATCAACTATGTTGCTGCAGATTCCCTTCAAGCCTTCTCCTGCCTTTTCCCGTGCATTATTCAGTCTTTTCCTGAAGTAACAGCGGCCCCCGACATGCAGACACACCGACCACTAACACACCACACTAATGTGATGTAAAAATGAATGATGAAATTCAAGGAGGCCAAATGAAAGAGAAACCGATGTGTGTCGTGTGTGCGTGTATGTGTGTGTGCATGTGTGTGTGTGTGTGTGTGTGTGGATGTACGAGCGAATGCTGGCCCTGGTGTAAGCTTAAGTGTGTTCAAAGGTGAGGCCTTGGGTGATGGAGAATAGGATTCCCTTACCTCCTATAAGTACACAGGAGGATAAAAGCTTGCTGTAATGACCTTGGTATAATGAAGGCCTTGCTGATTTCCATGATTTTCTTACTTTCATGCCACGACTCTGCTATTCCATAGGAGGGGCAAGATGGGAAAAGAGGGAGCTTTGTCTGGCCAAACATTAGCAGCCAACAGCATTAGGCCAGAATCGAACACGAACCCTTGTTCCCATGTTCAAGTCATTATGTAAACGATTATTATCTCGAGGCAAACTAATAGATGAAACACATTTTTCTTAATGGGCTGGTCGTTGTTTTAGGTGACCAATTTACGTGCAATTTCCTTAATTCATGAAGTTGTTTAGAAAGTGATGTAATGCTTGTTTCTTTTTATCTTGAAAGCACAGGCAGCATGTTGTCTAGGGCTGCTCAGTGCAGCTAATATGGCACAACGAAATGAAAGGCTTCAAAAGAGCCTTTCCACTTGGAGCTGATGTAGTGCTGTGGCCGACCTCCAAATATGATTAGACTGCAGTAAACACAACAATAGCAAACAATAAACAACTGGTAATTGGTGTGATCCTCTGTTCCAACAAAAATCTTTCTTGATTTGCTATGAATTATGAGCATTAATGTTTCTGCCTGCCATGCCCCTCTGAGGATATCAAAAAGCTACCGCTCCCTCTTGATGGGCCTGTCTCATTAAAGGAGAAATGGAGGCCAACGTGTGGAAAACTGATGTACAGTACATTCATCAGGATAACTGGCATGAACTCACCTCTAATTCATGCCGTCTGCGTGCCTGATGTAAGGTGATTGTGCTTGAGTGAATATTGTTAATGTGTGTGTGTATGTGTGTGTGTGTGTGTGTGTGTGTGTATGTGCATGGAGAGAGAGATTGGGAAAGGTGTAGTCCTGAGGCACGCCGAGTGAAGTCTGCCCTCTACAGGCAGATGTATATAGTCTACATATTTATACATGAATTGAATGTACTATACAGTATAACAACTCAGTTTGAAGAAAATGTGAAGATTTTGTGTTGAAGATAGGATTTCTTGAGAAACAGCGTATACATGTCATATCTACAAAGTGTATGGGTATGTTCATAAAAGCAGCTTAGAACCAGGTTTTCCTGCTTAAGCTCTCCAACTCCTTATATGCCACCTCTTTCATTAATATGTGATGAGAGAGAAAATCTCCAAAGACCTCAATAGGCAGAGGCATTGTTTCTCTTTTAAAGTCATCTCAGATGGAAGGAGCAAACTTCAGAGCGTTAGTGAAGTGTCTAATGAAAGAAGTCTCCTCTGCGGCACCATTTCGCACAGCGTATTAGGAATTTAAATGTTGACTGAAGACAGTTTGATTCTCTGTCTGTGATTTTCTTAAGGAATAAAAACAGTGTAGCGTGTTTACAGTGTAGCCATGAAAGAGCTATGAGAAGGCTCATCACTACCCGATGCCATTTTGGGAGGCGGAAAGAGAAGTTCATACCACGGTTCATTTCAAAGCCATATCAAACAGAGAATGTTTAAGACCAAGATCAAAGTGATTCCTGGTCAAAAATATCGCAAGACCAGCAACATTCTTGTAAAATTGTTACTCTATGCTAGCAGTTATTTCAACAATGTCTGGCTATTATTGGAAACCAGACAGAAAGGAGAAATATCGACAAATCTATCCTGCATCTTTACTTTGAAGTAGTGCTGTGGACTGCGCTCAATGGGCAGCGGCAGAGTAAAGAACAAAAGTGACATTTCAGGACCATCATGTTGGCTCAGGTGTATAACAGCTGATATCTGAGAGTTAAAATTGGCCTCTTCTTTTCCTGGATAATCACTCTGAGCTGTGCAACAAAGCAGAAACATCATTTCAATTGTTTAAGGACTTGGGAGAGTTTACATTTTTCAAATTGTGATGTTTTTAAACGAGGTTTACACAGTGGAATGAATGAATAAATATGACTATATGAAATATTTGCTTTTGGGACATCTTCTTGAGATGATTGTGTACTAGAAATAATACTGAAGTATCAAGTGTGATCCTGAGAAGTGTCTTGTCGAACAAGTTTCTATTTCTATATTTTAGAAACTAAGGACAACGTATGTACATTTACAAAAACATATAAATATTTTTAATCATGTCAATCCCCTTATTTATAAAAAACAAAAAAAGCTTTTGTGATTAACTTCCATTATTTAAAAAAATCTATTTTACCCACGAGTTGCATTGTTTTTATTGATACGGTTCAATGAGGATGAAGTCATTATAATTTCCAGTTCAAACAGTATCGGGACATTTAAAGTAAACAAGTATTTTAATGATAAGTGAAACAGGGCATTTAAAAATTCAACAGTACCAGATTTTTCTAATATTGGATTCCTGTGCAGTTGTGCCTCACAATGTTGATGTTTTCTCATCCAAAACAGACTTTTTATTCTGCACAGTGTGTGGATAATAAAAGGAGATGACTGGGGAAGATGAAAACATGTGTGTGGCCCTAAGTGCTCACTGGTGACCGCAAGTTGCTAAAAAAAAAAAAGATAAGTCTGTCTTTATTAATATTACTTGTACATATATTCACAGTTAGAAGTGTTAGTAAGTATTTACAGTGTGCAATAGGCTATATATAGTCTTAAAAACAATATTACATTTAATTGTAGTTTGATGATGTAGACATCATAGTTTTCTTCAAATACTATTAATATAACATTAGGAAGTAAAAATTTCACTTGTTTGGTTGGTGAGCAAAACATCAGTGCGGGACGTTGTTTGAGTAGTAGTACAATGTGGTATTGTGTGTGATACAAATACAGCTCAGACTAATTAGACTGACTGAATACCCCTTTTAGTATCTGGCTCCTATCTCTATTTTGCAGTTTTAAGAGTGATAATCCCTCTTTGGTACAAATACAAAGAGCCATTCTACAAAAAAAAAAAAAGCTAAACTGATGTAACCTTTCGATCATTGTATTTGTTCAAACCCTTCTATCTGTTTTCAGTCTTTAGTCTGCAAGTATTTTGAAATGGACAAAATTTCACATTTTGCAGAATTTGAGGAAAACTATAAAAATGATTAAACAATTTTTGGAATATTTGGACCGCATATGGAATACATTTTATTTGTGTTGTTTGTGGTTCGTCTTAACTTCGGCTCACACAAAAATGTGACAACATCAGCTTGTTGAAACTAACTGCTGAACACAGTGAACGACCAGTTCAGAAGTGAGCTCAACCGTGTGTCGCTGCGTGATCTGTCAAGTTTTAAATAGAAAAGTATGAAAACCAAAATTACACACAGGGTTTTAACTTCAGGTTTAGCAACACCAAAATCCCCAAGGTCACTTAAAGATATACAGTAATGGCTTAGATAGGAATCACAGGCTCTGCAACCTTTGCAATGGCAACCATCTGGGAGACGAGTATCATTTAGTGTTTGAATGTAAGAACGTAAGCATAATGAGTAATAGGGAAAAACTTTAAATAAATATGTTTTTACAGTCAGATAAGCTAAAATTTATAAGTAAATTACCTTCTTCTTCTTCTTGACGAGTTTTCTATATTTGTATGGTATGTTAATGTTTTAGCCTTCTGTAATTTATGTTGAACTTGGGTGCTCAGAAAAATCTAAAAAACTGAATTCAAGTCTGGAAATAAACAGAGAGAACAAAGTTGTATATAAACTTATGCAACCTGGATCAGACTTAAACTATGAAATATTGCCTATTCCAGTATGTGCCTAGACTTTGGTACAGTCCAAATAACTCTGTACAGCGCATCGCTACAACACAACACTTTCAACTTTATTCACTCCTTATTAGAGCAGATTGCTTATCGCCTACTTCACAGAGTGCCCATATAGCATAGCTGACAGCAGTAAGGGAGAGCTACACACATTAACTCCTCACTAACACTTTCCTACGCTAACCAGCTGTCCCCCTGTGGTTTCAGCCTCGGCCAAACCTTTGAAATGTCCTTCAAGGCGTGAAAAAACAACATGCACACTGCTTTGGGTAAAATCCTATTTGTACACTATAATTACACTTTGAAAAGTTGCAAAGTTTAAAGTTTCAAGACCTTCACTTTTTCTCTTCTCATTTCTGATATTGATTAGGTTCTAAAACACATGTAAGGCTCGCTATTCTAAAGAACAAAGAGCTTTTCTCATTACATGCTGCGCCTCAGACAACTTTGAATGTTTTAGATTGGATTTACTGGTGTTATCAAGGGAAGCAATCAGGAGGATTCAGTCAATAATTTTCACAACCGTGCAACCACTGTTAGTTTGCTCTTTACAAGATGGCTACAGGCACTTGGAATGTGGTAATTAATGAGTTAGATGTTTGGGGTGATAGGTGTCCCTAATGTCCTTTATGCTAAAAATGCAGACAAACATAATATATCTATAATGTCAAAGTCAGGTAATTATTGGCAAGGCAACATAAAACTGTCTGATGGTCTTCATGAAAAATCAACATTTTCTTCTTTTCTTTATTGCTTCAAAATGATCTAAAAGCCTGTATTACCATCCTTCATTTCATAACTCAGTAACAATGCTATATAAAATTAAATAGAAAATAATAACATAATAAATTGTCGAAAAAATACTTTAATGAAACATATGCAAAAAGTCTTGTTTAGGATCATATTTTTTCAGTACCAGAAAGTAATAAATGTATTATGTTGCCTGCATTATTATGTATTTGTAAAATGTTCCCTGCAAGTACAATTAAAAAAGAAACACTGTATTTACAGACATACAGTGAGTGAATTGTTGTTTTTTGTATAATTGCTTGTGTAACTAAAGAATAATTCCTAGATAAATTGTTATTGTACCATTAAATAAATAAATATATCTCTGTGATTATGAGAGCAGTTTTACTAATTTACATGTTATATGTCAGCCACTCAAGTGCAAGCAATGTGTGCTTTGTGTCATCTTTTAAACGTGCATTAAATTATGTCCGGGGTTGAAGCCAGCTTTGTAGGACTGCTATGAGACACAGAGTTGGAAAGTCCCTTCCTGCTGAAAACAGTCTGCTCCATTTTCTTGCTCTAAGTCTCAAATATGGTGCCCATTATTTAAACTGACCTTTCCTTATGTTCCTTGCTTTCTATGCTAAGGATGCAGTGAGGGAGCCACGATGTCTGGGACCACTCCTCCCTACAGTAATCAATAAGGATGTCCAGCTCGATACACACCAGGTGCGCAGGCCAGTTGCTTTGAGAAGAAATGATAAGAAGCAAAAAAAAAAAGAGAGAGAGGAATCAGGCACAGATGTGTCATTGTTATTCATGCAAAGAGAGTCAGGATCCAGTTCACAAGAGACTAAATTGAACACACAGGACTGTCTGACTGGAAATGAGTGCTGAAGTGATGACTCAAATTTGGATTTAACATTGCCTAAAACAAACCAATCATAAATTAAGAAAGGATAGCCATGTGGATGGTATTTACAAAAGTGAAAAACACAACATATGAATATACCTGCATTCAACCATGTAAGTAGGCTTGTGTGTCTAAGCCTGCAAAAATCAACAGTTTATTTTAGTTTATATCAGCGGCTTCTGGGCAGCGTTGATGCAATGTGGACTTACAAACAGAGGTGGAATGTGACTACTGTAAGCACATTAATTCAAGTATTGTTAAATACAATTTTCAGATACTTGGGTTTTTCCTTTTACCACATTTCAAATGGTAATATTTTACATTTTACTCTACAACATTTTTTTTTTTTGGAAGCTAGTCACTAGTTCAAAAATATCCATACAAAACATATGATGAGTTTAAACTGTCCAACAGAAGAAGCTGCAACATTAAAATATTTCATGTGTGTTAAAGCATCAGTTAGATTATACAAATTTAACATTTACAGGATCAATTCTGCATTATCAGTATTATCTATATTGTATTCTTCAGTAAAATCCATCATTGTATTCTATTTTTTCTCAATTACAAGTACATGAGTATTATCAGCTAAATGTAGCCTATTTAAAGTATAAAAACTAAAAGTTCTCATATTGCTAATATTAGAGCATGTCATATTGTTGCATTGCTGTGTATATTATTTTACTGGTGCTTCAACATGTGAATAGTGTGAGAGCTGATTTACCTACCTTATATTGTTGGGTAGTTTAATATATTTTAATATAGGTAATGTATAGGGTAGCATAGCTGTTAAATAAATGTAGTTAACTTTTTTTAAACGGCTATGTAACAATAATATACATTATATTATACATTGTTCTTAGGTATTTTGTGAAGTTACTTGAATATGTAGCAATAAGTAAACAAAAACAAAACAAAAATACTCACAAGTTTGCTGTTTTTACATCAAAGTATAGCTATTTGTACTTAAGTAAAAAGTACTTTTTTCCAAAGCGGGGCGTATAATGAGAACAATAATGACTGAATGGATGAATAAGGAAATAATGAAGTAATCGTGTAGCACAGACCTGTGAAGTGGCTGGAGACCAGACTTTCTCCTGGGGGAAGAGAGGCTCACAGGAACCGGGGTGTATGAACTCTCACACTACGGAAGATCTCGCGTTAACACCTGTGGTTACCAGGGGAACGCGATCTTGGAAAGTTGCGCTTGTCTGCCTTTGCTCACCGAAAACGACCACCGGAGATAGAGCATATCGTTATTTTCATTATTCACATGTAAATAGACATGCGTTCAACTGCCTCGTAAAGAAAGAAGTCATGTAGAGCCGTAATAAAGCGTCTGGCATCAACGTCCACTCACTCCAAGGTTGGTACCTTAGCTGGACAGCTAACGTTAGCTTGCTGCTGTTGCTTTGCTCTTCCTAGTTTTTAGCTATTATCATCAACTTTAACTGTTTCCACCCGGACTACTCTTTTTCTAGGTGGTCGAGCATCTCTAGGTGGCTTTAGTAGATAGTGGAGTTAAGCGAATGCATCTCCTACAGTGGAGTTAAAAATAGCTAACGTTACCGGGGGTCAGTGTGTGTTTGTGCCTGGGGGCTTCAGGCTTTGACGGTTCGCGCTAAAATTCAATAACGTTAGTAACTCTGTTTGTGTGTACTCCAACCAAGGTCGGCTGACACCAGCCTTCTGTAGCTGTCAATTGTGTATCAAACAGAAGCCCCAGTTTGTGCCTCCCATGTATCAGCACACATCGAGGACACAGAGGTAAGGACAGGTTCCTGTTCAAAATAATCAATCAGTGATGTTTAAAAAAACACGTTTGTTAGAGAAGTTTTTTGAGCCTTCAGAAAAAGCAGTAAGTATTATTAAACGACCTTCTGATATTTTCAAACATTACCTCAACACAACATCATTATTTTGAAGAGAACCCCATGACCTGAATGTATGCTGATACATGAGAGGTACAAACTGTGGCTTATTAAACAGTCTCTGCATTTATAGCAGCTTGGTCCTGTAGTTGTTACTCATTAATGTTGTGCTGCAAATACAAAACCACAGTGGTGTGTTGGGACATTAACGTTGTTCTTATTTCAACACAGGTGCTTTTGCCACAGAAGCAGGAAGGAAAAAAACACATAAAAATGCCATCGCCACAAGTCCTCCAGCCAGTTCTTAAAATGAAGGTGGACGAGCTCTTTCTAAACTGGTTAAGTGACCCTGCAACCCAGTCACTACTGAAAGATTATCTTGACCTAATCAAAAGTGGACAACACATTGATTTGAGCAGTGGGGACGCCAAGGAGAAAAGGTCTTTGACCTTCAATGAGAATAACAACGTGGCATCCCAAAGGAACATGGCAGAGAAGAAACCTGCTCCCTTCAGTACTCCCTCCAGCCCCCCTTCCACCAGTACCCTTCCCTCTGGTAGTAACAGTGGTACCAGAGTGACAGGACCCAATGGCAGAATACTACGGAGATCTGTCAGCACTAAAAAGGTAAATAATTTATTGAAAGAGTAAGTTTGACGCATTGAACTACATTTAAATGGTTTTTCATGCAGCCCATCATTCTTGAACCTCCTTCCCAAACTGTTATGAAAGTGGTTTAAACAAGATTTACAGGTTCTTAAGATGTAATGCCACAGGGCTTTAATCTAACATCAAAACAAGATGTGTCCTGAAGTTTCAGGAGTTTTCCTGGAAGCAGGTAGGAGAAAGTAGCTGTGACTGAAGGGTGTGTCGTTAAATCATACTGTTCAGTAAGCCTTGTCTGTTTGACAGCAGGTATTAAAAGTAAAATCGAAGTTTCAGATGAAGGAGAGGGCTGTATCATTTTGCTGTGTGCATTGAATATAATTCAGATTTGTACCCACCACATGGATTTAAATTATTGTATTTTATCTGACTACCAGTTTGTGTAGTATACCTGTCCGGTCTGATGTGATGCAGTACAGTAGCCTGCAATAAATTTAATATTTGGAAAGCTTAACAACAAGCATGTTAATTTGCTTGTTAATTTCAATTACACTGAGAAGATGAGGTTGAATTGTTCAAAACATTTCACTGTTAACCACACAATCTAAAACCTTACTTACAAACACACAATGTTACACTAAATGTTGTATGTTTTGTTGACAATGGAAGACATTTTCAGACATTACAGCAGAAAAATCATGAATAAGATTAATGGTGGTTGACTTCCATTTAGCTGCTTCAGTTTCAGGGTCCTGGTATTGTGCATGGTGTCACTGTCGTAGCTCACAGAAGCACGTGAATGTAACGGAGCAATTCTTATTGTAATTAATACACTTTGGCTTTTCCTGCAATTACAAGTCAACATTTTATGTGGTGAAAAGGGCCTCAAATGAAACACTGCTTCAGATTATGCCGATGCTAAGTATTCTTACTTACTAGTTACTGATTTTATGGTTGGTGTATGGTTTTTGGTTTTTTTTACTTCAACCCTCAGCTTTGTTGAATTTCCATCATAGCATCTTTCATGTTGGTAGCAACATCTGTAACATCATTGCTGCCCCATTATTGCCATCTGTTGCAGCGTCCCCAAAGTTGGAAAAGGTTCAAATCGTACACATACAGGTTTTAATCAATTAATTTAATATATCCTGGATGATTTCTAGTTTCTCTTGCTTGGAGCTGTTGTATCCGTTGGGATCTATATCTTCCCAGTCTGGCCACAAGAGGCTGCTGAGCAACCTACAACATCAAAGGCCTTAAAGGTCTTTCCATCCTGCACTATCGTAGTGGAGCCTCCGTGTCTGTAGGCATATGTAGTGATTATTAGTCAAATACTTTCCAAATGTTCAGGCCTCACCCATGCATTAGTGTGGTATGAGAGGTGGGTGGGAGTGTCTGTCCCTGGCACTTTTGTAACGCCTTTCAGCGTGTGTGTTGCAGATCTTGTCATGCTTTGACTGAGGTCTCCAGAGGTAAACAAGGTCTCTGCTTCGGTTTGCTTCAATTATAGTTGAAATCAAGCTGTACAAAACAATTAAGACTTAAAATGTTTCATATGTTTGAATGTTCAAGGACTCAAGAAAGGTGCAATGTTAAAGCCTGAGCTCGTGGTTGATTGTGGACATTAGTGAGTGTGGTGACAGTGAGACAGCCAGACAGCTGTGGGCACGTGCTTTTTAGAAAGTCCACCGTCTACACATTGCTGACATGCAGGAGACGTGCATGAGGAGGCGTTCTAGCGGTCACTGTTGTGACATCTGTTCTCTGTCAGACCGAAACAGCAGTGCTTTAGAGAGAACTAGAGCTAATGTTAAACTCAGAGCAACGCATGTGTGTTTTTGTCAATGTAAACCAGATTAGGAATACATTTTAAAATGCTGTGACTGCTACCGAGAGTCCAAAAATAAAGAATACCAGTTGACATGCTGTAACTTACTTAATCACCTGCTTTAACTGTAACTTTAACTGATTAGGTTAACTAACATCACAGTTTGTGATTTACAGAATATTTCAGGTCAAGGTCAAGATATAAACACAATCAAACTAACCAAGCTTCTTTTTGTGACCTGATGAGAAACAATACATCGAAGATAAAACAGCCAGACCACAGGAAGGAGAGGATGTAGAGCAGCAGCACCACGGCAGCATGATGGTTTCCTCTAAAGGTTACAGATTCAGTTTTTCTCACAGGAGTGATCAGTCGGCTTTGAATCTTTGCGAAGAGCTTTCTCTCTTCCTGTATTTGTGCTTAACCTGAGACCTCATGATCTAATAAGAGGTTTGTCAGATATATGTGAACATTTTGGTTTTCTGAACTGTGACTCTCTCTTTCTCGTGAACATTGTTCCTGTAGTTGCCACCCGTCTCACCCCAGATTGATACAAAGCAACTGGTGGACAGTTTCCGTATTCTGTAGTCACGGCATGTGGCCCCACCGTGTCACTCAATATTAAAGGGATTGTGAGGTTATATAAAGTGATACTTCTATTTTGAGACAACAAAATAAATTCCTCTATACAGATGCATTCTTCAAAGGATTACTTAAAAATTCGATTTATGTGACGCTGATGCAGCCTGGAACAGCTGGTCTGACTTTGACATCAGACACTGATATAGATACCCTTGGTTCCCTTGTGTTGGCATTAAATACCCCGAACTCTGCCAGAGAGATGAGGTGTGGCAGCACATTCATCCTCTGTGTAATTTACTCTGAAACTACTTCTATTAGATGCTGCTCATTGTCGGAATAAGTAGTCGTGGATGTTTTATTTACACTACGCACATTACATACTGCTTCCCTATTAAGGTTTGGATCTGCTCTCACACATGAAGACAATATTTTTAGTAATATAGAGCAATAGAAATAAGTGTTAAAATAACTGCTCCCCGCTACTGCGTTATTTCTCAAGATGTCTTTTTATAACGTGCCTGGTTGGGCTCAGCAACATTGAAGCTATTTGAGGCGGGGGTTTAGGGTCACGTCATCAGTTGCCTGGCATGTCAGAGAGAACCTGGTGTTAAACTGCGTCCCGGCAGTGCATTTCTTTTAGTCTCGGCCACTTGTTAGTGTTGAGTGTACGATGCAAACAAGGGTTTCAGTTGATTTAGGATGTTTCACCAATGATTTGAAAAGATGGCACAAAAAAATACTGGACCTCTAAGGCTGGAATTAAAAATGCTCCTGCAGGTTCAAAGTATATCAGTTCTGAGCAAAATTCAAGTAGTGTTGAAACAAGATGAGAAAGTTGGTCTAATATTTCAGATTTTCATTTCATTATTGTTGTTTTTTCACCTGTTTTGTGCCGTGTCACTCCATTATAAACCTACAACTGAATTCAATAAAGGTTTAGTATCCATTGTCTTCAAACCTTTTCATGTATGGGATTACACTTCCACACAATCTGGACCCTCACTGTGTTATAAATATAAGAACTTGTTTTCCAGGATTGGAACTATTTTTGGGAAGTCGCCATAAGAGTCAAATTATGTCACTCATTCAGTATCATCTTTGCAATCTTGATTATTAAAATGTGGAAAATGCTCATAGCTTATCAGATGCTGTTGTCTTTAGCAAATAACTGCTATAAATTATAAGCTTTAGATATTTACATAGTAGTTACTGGCATATCGTCATGTAAATGTGGGCGGCCAGGCATACTGTAAGTCCTTATCTGCAGCTTCTTTCTTTAGTGGGCTGACCCTTTGCTCCACTTCTGGTGCCACGGAGGCTACAAAGACTTTTTCCCAAAGCCTTCATGATAATCGTTCTCTCTGCGGTTGTATTATAACTCGTATGCAAGACAGCTGATCTGCTCACATCATGTTCTGCTTGTCGGCCTTCCCCGAGCCCTCCATGTTGTCAGTCAATCAGGCCTATTTTTGGCCCACGTTCATGTATATCTCAAATCCCCGTCTCAGACGCAGATTGTGGTGGATTGAGCTGGAGTTTTCTGGATTTCTCAGCGGGGCCACTTCTGAACCCACGTGGCGAATCGGTCGTGGCTCTGCCCCGCTGCTGTGAGACGGTTTTTGTGTGTTTGTGGGACACCATGTGTGCTTCATATTGACAGATTGGGAAGACCTCGGGGGAGTTTTGATCAGGTTTACCCCAGTCCTTCTGTACTGTGTTTTTCCCCCACTGTGGCTCCCGTTTGCCCAACAAATTGTGTCTTGAATATTACAATTTGAAAGTGACAGTGTTCAGTGTTAAACGTCTTGTTGATTCAAGCTCAAGTAAAGTACAAACTCAACAATATGCAAATAGATATCCGACTGCAGGGAATTCAAACATCTAGATCTGCCAATAGTCGCTAACTCCAGGCGGTGTGTTTCATAATCTGTTATATAACGAAGTGAACATGACGAGACATGTTTCTGTAGAAATCAGACATAGAAATGTACAGATTATATGAAGACATATTGCAGTTTTGGCCTGGTTTGTCACAGTGACCCATTGGAGTGTAGATGTAGTACTACGGCAGCCTGTGTGACCGATAGTTACCCCTGAAGGTGATGTTATTTGGACAGCCCGTCTGCCTCGTTTGGGTAGCCATAATGGTTGCAGGGAGCCTCTCCGTCCTGTTTTTTCAATGGGAACATGAATTCTGTAGGAATCTGACCTGCGTTGTGTGTGTTTCTGTGTCCACTGATGTCCCTGCTTCCTCTTTTTATGGAGCGCACTTCAGATTGTCTTTACCCAAAAAATCCAATTGAACAGCTTCCCACGTGAGTTGACAGCTTCATGTGATCTACCAGGTTTGTTTTTACGGCTTTGGTGCTTTCCTTTCTATTTTTGGATTGAATTGAATTGATTAGTGTGAACAAAAGCCGAGCCAGTGGGAAAAGCCATCATACAAACAGCTTATCAAGCATGTGCAGTGTCCTGTGTGGAGGATAACAGGAACTGGGTTTGAGCAGAAAACAGTGGAAAACTGCGGACTTTGTGATCCTGTCATCTAAAAATAATATAGGTGTGCTTTCACCTTCTGTGTACAGTAACCCCAACAAAATATTGATTTATTTACATAGTCTAAACATGTGGACATCTCTATACTATGTCTCTTTAATTAACATTAAAAACAGATGCTGGGCTTTCCCTGCGTACAGTCAGTGCAGTGAAGGCAACCCCAAAGCTGTCAGATCAGCAAATTTATGGAGAATTGATGTAATTGCTGTCATGCCGAGACAACAGCAACCGGAAGCGGATGTTTGTTTGAGGACGAAACACACACCCTTGTTTCTCCAGATCTAGTTTCTTGGATTGCCGAAACAGTGCTTGTTGGTGCTTTTAATAGGCTCAGAGTAGTTCGGTCATCTTTCTTTGAATTTGACATGTCCCCCCTCCCCTGCTGTCGCCCATCAACTATAATAAGACATGGAATGGCTGGCAGCCCAAGCTTGCAAAGGGAAGGCAAAACAAAGACCACCATAAGATAGGAAGAGGAATAGTTGAATATATGTATGTTTTATGGTTGCGTGTGTATCATCTGATGACATGACCTGCACTCAGGAAAACTAAGTAGCTATACCTCAGTTTTTTTCTTTATTTTGCCATGCCTTGAAATTTTGTCTGCTTGCTGTCGTTAATTATACTCTCAGGTGGATTTTTCAGGCTGTCAATCGATTAAAATGTTGTCAACTGACCACAGTTAATTGCACATTTTCTATCTGTTCAAACTTTAAAAAGCGACGTTGTCAAGTATTAATACTCTTATCAATATGGGAGTGGACAAGATATGCTTGATTTATGCAAATGTGTCAATTTATGGTTAGAAATGAATTAACAACACAAAACAGTGACAAAGTTTATAAGTTATGGCAAACTCAAGCTTAACCGGCAACAGATCCAGCACATCGGCCCACTAACTGATCCATTACTTCAGTACTGAAAGATCACTGCCTGAATCCCCCATTTTCTCACATTGGAAAAATAAAGGGTCACAGAAACACGTCCTCGTACTATGAGATAAAACAGGATAATGAATACAGTGAACAGGAAACATTGGAACGGGAGTATAAGAAAGAAAATGACTTTGGCTCTTTGTTCATCATGCAGGTTGTGTATCATCTGTATGGTGGTGGCTCTCGATGGCAGTTCATAAGTGAAGTTGCTGGATACAATCCAAAGTATATTATGCAGGCCCTTGTCCTCCACAGTGTTAATTGACCTGTAAGCTGTAGACACACATGTAGCTGTTGAAAGGTTTGACCAGTGTTTCCCTCGCACACTATCAAGCACATTTACCTGCAAACAGGAACGCTTTGGTTTAACAAGGCCGCCTGCAAATTAGCTGTGTGCTTCACTTGCAAGTGGTATTCATGACTCTGAAGGTAACTCAATTCACATCAACAGAAACTCCAAATAACTTGTCGACAGACTCGTCTGACAGGGCTTTGAAACTGAACTTGTCATTCAAAATACCTTTTTCTTTACTCACTGTTCATTGACTGAACATGCGTTAAAGGCGGCATCAAAAAGGAATTTGTGTTAATTTGTTATTATAGCGTTAACTTTGACAGCTTTAGTTTACTTCCATCACTTAAGGGGGCTTTATTTTGAATTTCCCAGTAGCATTTGGGTGCTCTGTCCGTAAGAGGGCTGTCAAGTTTGCAGGGCTCCAAGCACAGCAGCATTTCTCTGAATCATTTGGCAATTTGGGGGGTTTATAGAGGGGAAGCCAGGTAACATGAGCACAGTGTCATCGTGGCTTTGAGGTGCATCCTTCAGTTGGCTTCTGTGGTCGCTGCAAGCTGCAACAACAGGTCCGTCTCTTTACATAACCTTCCATGAGCGCTGAGGAATGCAAACTGGAAAGGGCAGATCCATTGCACACACCCCTCCCATCCCACACATGCACTAACTGAGTCCCACACACATACACCCTGTCACTCCTTATCTCTCCAGCAGCTTTGAGGCAAGCGCTCCCTGACCCTGTCCAGTGTGTGTTTGTGTGTGTGTGTGTATGTGTGTGTGTTATGTAGAGACCGGGACTGAGCAGCAGGCAGAGTTGAGATTGTGCGACCAGATCTGGAATGGGAGAGAGAGTCACAGTAGCAGCTGCTCTCTTGCATTAAGAGGCTCTCACTCTGACAGAGGACAATCACATGGACACACACATACACACAGAGACAACTTCTACCGCCGCAACTACCTTCTGCTGACCGCACCGGACCGAAACCGAGCGATTCATACACTCAAAAAGGATAACACTGGATTGAATATTGTGTTTGTGCCCCCCCCCCCATCCCCCCCACGCCGTGTCTGGCGCAGCAAGGATGAGGATGAGGGAACTGTCTCTGCGTCAGGACCCTGACCTGAGGAAGGAGTTGGCTCTGCTGGCACGTGGCTGTGACTTTGTTCTGCCCTCTCGATTCAAGAAGAGGCTCAGAGCCTTCCAACAAGGACAGGCAGGTGTTTGTATGAGTGTGCCGTCTACCATTCAGGCTTTACTGGCCTGTCAGTCAGTGGGCAGGTCTATTATTGTGGACTGGTATCTGTGGGCTTCATGTCTTGGTATTCACATTGCATTGTAGTTCTGATCTGTGGTATTACAGGTCGCTGTTTCACTACAGTAATTCCTCTATGTTACCAGTTGTGAGTATTGTTGTGGTCATTTACACCTTTATCCTCAACACACAGGACAGATTAGCAGTTACGTCACTTTATCTACACATTCAGAACCAATCTGTAGTTTTTTGGGGATGAGGTCGTCAAGGAATCGTGAGCTCCAGTTATTGGATGAATTTTGGTCTTGTGCGGTATGTTGTGCTCAGCCACTTCACTGTCCTCTTTCAGACCACATCACTGGGAATGTGTAAAATGTCACGGGGCTTAGCAGTTGTGCTCAAGAGCTCTGCTAGTGGTTAGCATGAAGCGAGCGAGAGGGGACAGTGCGGGGCAGGGCAACAGAAGATGTTTATGTCCTTTTATAGCCATCGCTGACACCACTACACACAGGACAGAGAAGAGCAGAGGATTAGCAGCATTTATCATTTATCAGCTTAAACTAAACAGGACTCCACCAACAGAGAAAGACATTTTCAAACAATCCGTGATAACACACATACATGTAGAAAATCAACGTGGTTGGATTTAGCCTCCTTAATGTTCACTGCAATCAGTTTTAGATCGTATTGTTAAATGTTAAATTGCTACATGTAAGCTCAGTCAAATCTAAGGAGAGGTGCGAACAATGGGTCGATTGTGTGAGATCAAAACAAACACAGAGATGGTATTTATATCGTTTAGCAGAGGATTTGTGCCAGTGTTCTCGTGTGATTATTAAAGACCACGGAGAATGATCCAGTTGGCAAATTCTTGAGTCACGTAAATAGTCTTTGGGTATGAGATGACGATTGAGACTAAAGCTGCTCACACTGTTTATAGTAACTGGATAATTTGTGCAACATAACAACCCGTTTGGATCCTGATTTCATTTTACCAATGAGTCTGTCAGCTGTGCTCCACTGATGTGGTTCAGATTTATCACAGCATTAAGACCGGGACACCATGTTACATGATGTCATGTCATTGTTAGAATTGAAAGCAGACGCTGTTTTCCACTGTCATGATTGAGAGTTAGTAGCAAATGCAACAAAGCCCCCAGACTCAGAGCTCTCATTTTAGGTACTAGGTGGAAATAGTGTCCAAGCTGTGACATCTATGTTACTGGTTAGTGTGTCTCTTTAGGGTGACATTCATTGGAGTTACAGTCGAGATGGACAGATACATAGTGTGGAGATAAAGCCTCATATCCCATAATCCAAACCCCCGCTGTACCTCTTGTCTGCAGCTCATTCTTTAGAGACACACGTTGAGCACATGCCCGGCCTGTTTCTATCTTCAGGGCTGTCATTGACAACTAGTGTTTTTCTGTAATCAGATATGCTGTTTAAAACTAAGCCAAGGTGCCTCTGCTCATTTTGACCGCTCTGTTTCTCTGTTTCTCTGAGGCACACACACACACTCTTGCATCACAACACTGCAATCTTCCAGTCATTTATCAGGGCTGCTCTACACTGAATAAAACACCAGTAGACTAATGATAGGACTTGTTTGACTAAAAGACCTTTTGACACGACATAGCAGGAATAGCAGGAGTAATTAATAGCATTAATAATGCCCTATTCCAGTCAGAGGTGTCAGTTCCACGGCCTTCTTATTGTGTGCACTGGCTCACAGACGGCTCACTGGGACAATTAAACGGAGCAGAGCTATTGTTAATGTTATTGGTGTCATGTGCTTTTCCTGCTGTGTCAAGTCAAAATGTCTTTTGTGAAAAGGCCAATTTATTCATGTTACGCTTCCAAAGCGGTACTGTCCCTCTCCACATAAATGCAGTCATTAAGAGGGATGTGTTAAATGTTGTACCTTTTCAAATAACCAGTTAGTATTTGTTGAGCATGTAATTTCTGAATATTTTAACATGGATCATATTATAAAGAGTGATCTGTGACAAACAAAACAAACCTTTTAATAGCTTTGGAAAACATGAGTTACTTAAATTTAGTTTTGATGGTGCTTATCTCATGTTGTTTACAGATGCTATATTTGATAAAAGAGTTACGTCACTGATTATTCTGTTAAAGATCAAATTATGTTTGTCTGTGGTATTTTTGCAATACCACAGATGTGATGATCGTCTACCAGTAATGACTGATGACTTACTCATTTCCCATTTAGATACCAAAACAACAGATGACTTAATTGAAGTGGGTCATTCCTCTTATTTATTCATTTATTTATGTATGTTTATAATATAAAAACAGAGTAGTACATGTGTCAGATTATATTTAAATATATTATTTCTGAATGTCGTCAGTACTGTCCAGCTTTATCTTTTCCTTTATTTCTTAAATTCCTGACTTATGTAGACATAATTTGATGAATAAAAAATTACCCTTACAAACAGTGCTCGGCCAATTAGATTTTCTGCGACAGCCTGAAATCGTTGTCTCGTCCAGTCTACACATATTAGTCAGTTTACACATCGTAATTGAAATCTGTTAAAGTGGGACGATCAATGAAAGGGGAAAGTCTATCACAGGAGTATCTATTAGATAAATTAGTAATCAAAGCCTTTCTGAGCGGTTCAGTTACATGAGCGCTAGCAATGTCGAGTTTGCAAAGGCAAGCTCGAGCACATGCTGGAATGTTTGAGTCGAGAGGTGTTAGCGTCCGATAGCATCGTTGGCTAACAGTTTATTTCTGTGTTTGTCTCAGGCGCAGGTGAGGACCGAGGAGCCCGTCACCACAGCGCTAAGTGAAAGCATTCCAAAGTTCTACTTCCCACAGGGCCGGCCCCAAGCCAACCTCAACATCGACAGCCTCATTTCCAAAATTGAGAAAATATTTTCCCAATTCCCAAATGAAAGGGCCACCATTGAGGACATGGGGCAGGTTGCCAAGGTGAGAATGTGATTTGTAGCATGAAGGTTAAGCTGCCACCCAACACATTATTTTCATTAGCACTATTTAGATCCCGACTTTAAGAATGTTTGCTGATTTTAAACCCCACGGAAAATATCATCTCCGTCTTCCTGAGGAATGTGAGTTTAGGCTTGAGGGGAACCCAAGTTGCAAAAAGAGATGACAGTTAGGTTTCCTCAGGGAAGTCTTTAAGTGATGCAACATTGCTTTTCAACAGTATTATGTTTCATTGTGCTGGGTTTTTTTCTAAATTTAAGGTTTCATGTGTATCTAGGAAGTTAAATATCTTTCTCCTCTTCTTTACATCTGCATTAAACATTGCTTTGTTTCTCCTGCCTCTTTGTCTCCTCAGGCCTGTGAGTGCCCTCTTTACTGGAAAGTGCCATTGTTCTGCTTGGCTGGAGGCGACAGGACGGGCTTCGTGTCTGTTCACAAATTCGTGGCTATGTGGAGAAAGTGAGACAATGGCTTCTCTTAATTTCAGCTGGCCACTAGTGCACTCACTCAAACGGCCTATACAATCTCAAATCTCACAATAATTACCACTCTCTGGTGATCACAGACACTGCAAGCAGCTGTCTGCTATCATGACATTTTTCTTAAGATTTCTAAACAGAAATCGCTGATCACAAAGGCCTCACAAACAGCCGCAAGGGAAATGTGGCTATATTTGAATATACAGTATTTGAATGAAAACATCCATTCAGTGTCTTTCTGTGTTAAATTGAAAGGAATACCATTGGGCTTTTGTAAAAACGAGTGTGGCTGAATACTGTTGTATGCTATAGGCATGCTCTTGTATTAATGTATGAGCCTCCAGAGAACCGGACAGACCTGGCCTTTGACTCAAACTCATGACTGAGCCATTCTTAGATGAGAGGCCACAACAGACGCTCGCATTATTTTCTCTGTCACTACCATAACACTCCACGCTTATAATTACCCAGCAGCAATTCAGAATCCTAATTTCAGAATGCATTATACTTGCACTTTCACTTTTGAGGGGGAACAATTTCAAACACGAATCATGAAAAAGGTAGAACGCACATGAGAGCGAAAGAGGGGAGTAACCTTGCAACCATCTGTTCTCTCTTTCCTTTCCCCAGAACTCTGCAGACCTGTCACGATGACGCTTCTAAATTTGTGCACCTCTTGGCCAAGCCTGGCTGTAATTACCTGGAACAAGACGACTTTATTCCATTCCTGCAGGTACTGGTTGCAGCTCACCCAGGGAGAGGGCTGGACTTGGCACCTGGGGATGGCAAAAAATTGCATTGGCTTTGGTTGTGCGAACTGGACTTAATTTTTGGACTGCCCCCGTTGTGGCAGTGTTTTTTCATGTGGTGGAAGACTAATTCAGGGACGTTACTGTAAGTCAGTAATATAGTGGAAAGGAGATTTCACCAGTACGGGAGTTAAGCTCAGCAGAAATGAACACAAGGGAAATGTAAGACACATATTTAGCACCAAAATTATATAAGAAAACATGCATGGAGAAATTCAAATTACTGCCTAAGAATATTATAATTAACTTTTTGGTTGGTCTTATTATGTAGTCCTATTATGCTTGTTGTTTGTATTCTTAATCCCCTTGACAAGCTGTCGGTGCACCACACCTGCCCCACCCTACACCTGATTCATTTTCATGCTGGCAGGAGCGGCTGGCCCGAGCTGAACACCCGTTAGCATACCAGCAGAGATGCCTTGTGGCACCCGCTGTTTAATTTGTATGGTTCCGCTCAGCGAATGGCTTTTGACTGTTTTGATGAATGAAAGGCGGATTGCAGTGGAGTAGATTTGACTGTCCCCGCCTGTTTCCTGCGCCCCGTGATTTATGTGTTTCTCTATGATTTAATTTCTCACAGTAAGAGTCAAAGAGGCACGACGGCTGCCCTGAAATAAGGCCTTTTAATTTCATTGCCGCCTTCGCATTTATGTCAACACTTCTTTCCCCCAGCAGAAGGGAAGGGGGGTAGAATAAAGAAAAGACACGGGCGAGTTTCATGGCAGGAATATAACTACAGTTCGTTTGAAATGCAGCGCACCCCCTGTGACTTTATGGCACAAGGAGGGAGAGAAGGTTAAGAGCAGTCACCAGCACACATCTTTTCTCTGGCCTTTCCACCACTTGGCTGTCAAATCCGAGGCGCTTAAACTCATCCCAAAACGGGTTGACCTGGTGTTTCCTTACTTCTAAGAAACATTTAAATTTGATGACCTCTCCTAACAAGGCCTGGAGCTTTTTCTTCACTTAGCCAATTTATAAAGCATATGGCAAAACAGAGTGATGTAGATAGACTCTGACATTTGAATAAGCATGCCTTTATATGCCTACTCCAAATGTGTTCTGTGTAGCAAAAGAAAGACAGATGTGGTTTTCCATTTAACTTTCCTCTGAAACTAACAGCAGAAACTCTAACTGAACATATGTATTTGTTACTGTAGTAGGCACAGCATGTGATAGAGTTGTTCTTTCACATTTGTGTCAGTAAGTGTTGTGGGGTTTGGTTTGGAAATGAGGAAGATGTGCAGTAGAAACTAAGTAAAGCCGGACTCAGGCTGCAGGAGTTTTATAATCCTAACCGGTTTTGAAATCTGGTTTCATCACACACAAGGAGAAACTTCACAGATGTTTTTCTCTCTAATCACAAACATGCACACACTACAAGATTTGAAAATAATGGCGCATCATACACTACAGGATATTATTAAGAGTATCATGCCAGAGGGAGCAATGCACCACCTCGTGTGATCTCATGGGGAAGCAGATGTAAACAAAATGCTTTGCAGAATAAAAACAAAAGAAGGCTAAACCAGTCTGGATGAACAAAATGGTTGGGGATATGCGGTCAACACAGGTTGTCTGTTCTTCAGTGAGAGCTGGAGGTGAGAGTTAAACTGTCAGATTTAATATCTGTCGGCTGGAGTATGGCTAATGGAGTATGGCTCATTGGCTATCGTGGTCCTTCTCTGAAAAAAGTGACATAATCATCCTGATTTTTATCATTCCTCACATTACCAGATAATGTGGGTACACCAGTACCAACCAAGGTCACATGCCAGATTTTCAGGACGGGTGACCCTGGGATAAAATGTCCTAAATCTTCTGTAGTCTGAGCCCAACTATTGCTAACGTTGATTTATGTTTTCAGGATGTGGTGAACTCTCATGCAGGCCTGGCCTTTTTAAAGGAGGCACCGGACTTTCACTCAAGATACATCACCACGGTATAGTGCAATCACGCAAATGACAGCATATTACTACTGAACAATTGAAGGTAGTGAAATATTAAAATGGCACTGCACTGTAGCTGTAAATGCTAACATTGTCTAACTGTTTTCAGGTGATTCAGAGGATATTTTACAATGTGAACCGGTCATGGACTGGAAAGATAACATGTTCTGAACTCAGGAAAAGTAATTTTCATCAGGTATGTGACTCTAAATCTTCAGATTCTCTCAACCCCCCGCCCCCCTTTTGTTCTGAAATGCACCATAACTATTTTACTCAGGGTATCTACAGGTTCTTAAAACATCTAAAAATGTCCTTTAACTTTCTCTCTGTAGTCGCTCATAAATTAAGTTGTTACTGATTTAAGGTTTATTAAAAGAAAATCCAGTTTACATTAACTAGAATTTTATTTTCATAGCTTTAGCTATTGTTTCTATCAGTTATGAAAATATTATACACAGCAAGTAATTGCTGATGTTAAGGAACATGGCAACAGTACTACAACAAAGTCTGATGTGTACAAGTAAGTACAAGCAGGTTGTTTACAAGTTTAGTCAAATTCTCAAAACCACTGTATTACTACTGTATGTATTATTATACTATACTTAGTGCACTGGAAAACAGTGTGTTTACAGCAGTATGAGTACAGCAGTAGGTTTTAATTTTATCTATAATTAATAACAAATAATTTCACACTCAGAGTTTTGACTTTAACTTTTTCCTGCTTTGCCAGAACGTGGCGTTGCTGGAGCAGGAAGAAGACGTGAACCAGCTGACAGAGTTCTTCTCTTATGAACATTTCTATGTGATCTACTGCAAGTTCTGGGAGCTCGACACTGACCATGACCTCTACATAGACCAGAAAGACCTGGTGCGACACAATGACCAAGGTGCCCAAAAAAAAAAAAAATCACTTCTTTTGAAGAGCACTCTCCTCAAAAGAAGCGATGAAAATTGTTGATTTGTAGTTATTTCAACATGCATGGTGCCAAGTTATATGCATATCACGCAAGATGAGTTCTGATACCTTGTACAAGTATCTGTCACCTTCCTAGCACTTGTTGGCAAACTACAGTCAGCAAGCTGAAACTACCGTACATGTAACAATGAGAAGTCTCTGAAGAAGTTATTTGTTCCAGGTTTACCGCTCACACACAAACACATACTCAGGAAAAATACTTGTCTTTGACGCTTCCTCCCCACACACTCCACACCACATGTTCCTGGTTGATGGCCTGCGAGTGAAGCAGGGGAAATGAGACACAAGATCAATAAGAGAGCAGCATATATACTCTGGTGGAATGACGCCATGTCTGGAACAATTTCTACCACTATGGTCAAAATGATGACCAGAGGATTTATAGCATTGTCAAGATAAAAAAAAAGAGCTACACTAGCTAGACTGGATTTACAATCTGTGAGAATGGTTTACATGTGTTGAAAAAGTTGTACATTAACTGAGAAAACTGTTGTCTAAGACTGGATTGTATGTAATCTCTTGTTTCATATTTTCCAGCCGTCTCCCAGAAGATGATTGAGAGAATATTCTCAGGAACAGTAACAAGGTGAGTGAAGAGTGCCACTGAGGTCAAAGCATACTCATAACTAGCAAAAAATTTTTTATTTCTTCTTTTTTTAAGAAAAGACACATCTTACGTCTTTGTTGGTTTTAGCAACGGTTGTGTGTTTCATTCATCAGGGACAGGCGGGTGTATAAAGAGGGGCGGCTGAGTTACGCTGATTTTGTTTGGTTCCTCATCTCTGAGGAAGACAAGAAGACTGACACAAGGTATTTAGACACACTGATTGCATCACTTGTTTCTTCTCAGTATTTATTTCTTTTCTCACATGCACCTCTGCCCTCTGCCATTATCTGTGTGCAGTTTAGAGTACTGGTTCCGCTGTATGGACTTGGATGGGGACGGCGTGCTCAGCATGTACGAGCTGGAGTACTTCTACGAGGAGCAGTGTCAGAAGCTGGAGACCATGGCTATCGAGCCCCTTCCCTTTGAGGACTGCCTCTGCCAAATGCTCGACCTCGTCAAGCCTGAGGTCGAAGGTCAGACCCCTTTTTACGTTCACGCACACACTCAGAAGGTCACGCACCAAGTTGGACAGGTTCCACGTTTTCCACACTGATGGTAGAAGACGCACATCCACATTTTTAAGCCAGGCCAGTGATCATTAGTTGAGACCAGTTACAGATGACAAACTGACTGACTGATCTGGACTGCCTGTTGCCAGCTGTTAGTGTCATCCACACTGTCAACAAATTCTCTCCAGCACGTCGCTTTACCACTGTGCCATTTAGAAGACACTAGTGCCTGGTGAGGGAATGCATGTTTAGTATTGATAGCTACAGCAAGAATGTGCCCCGTAGTCGACCTTGTGAGGCAGTGTTTAAGTGAAGTTGTGTAATATAACATGTAATATTAGATTTAATAACATCACTTCACTGGGTATTTCAGGCCGATGTTGGACAGCACAGCTTTCATCACTTTAACAGATTTAAAAGTTGGTTAAAACTGAGCATATTCTTCACCGTGGTTAAAGACTTGCTGTAGATGGAGATTTACATGTGATGACAAGGATGCTTTATCATTAGAAAAATCACATATCTTTAGCTCTGTATGAGTGAGGAGGCAGACTCCGATCTGATAGAGACACTTCTCAAACAGTCAGGCAGTTCATTGATAAGTAGATCTATTTTGATCAGTCATTACTTGTTTTATGTCAGGAATTTATGTCAAGCATTTGCTGATAACAGCCTCTCAAATCTGATAATATGCCCTTCTGTTTCAAATCTTTAAAATATGTGGTTTTGAACTTCAGACAAAAAACTATTTGAAGACATTTCATTGTGTTCCGTCAACTTGAAATAAGCACATGATTTGACATTTTAAATGAGTTTTAAACAAAAATGGGGGGATTAATTGATAATAATGAATTACCAATAGTTGTAATCCTAGTTGTAAAGTCAGTTTTATTTGTGTAGTCCAGTATCACAAATATAAAATGTGCAATCTTCACAGCAATTCAACATTTTTTGTCCTTAGACCCTCAGTTCAGATAGTTGAACATATTGTGGCACCTAGACCACAGGCTAGACACTAGAGACCACATCTCTAACCCCTGACATACTGAGATAAGTGGGGCAGACAAGCCAATATCTACTGACTCAGCTTAATTTCAGGCCAGTTGGATAAATTAAATTGGATGAAAAAGTCAGGCTGAAAACGTTGTAACGAGACCTCTGAAATAGCTGAATAATACCCTATAATGCCATAAATCTTCTATCTTTGAATAAGTCAGAGACTTTAAAGTCCTTGTCTTATCCCTTCCAGGTAAGATCACTCTGCGTGACCTTAAGAGGTGCAAGTTGTCCCACATCTTCTTTGACACTTTCTTCAACATCGAGAAGTACCTGGACCATGAGCAGAGGGACCCGTTCTCTGTTATAAGGGTAAGGGTAAACTCTGATAAGACGTCATTATGACTTGTTTTCCTGTCACAGGCTGATTGGATCATGTAATTTGTCATGTTTTAAAGGAACTGGAGCAGGATGGACAGGAGGTGTCAGACTGGGAGAAATATGCTGCTGAGGAGTACGACATCTTAGTGGCTGAAGAGGCTGCCAACGATCACTGCAATGATGTGTAAGTCTGACTTTGTTCATTGCTATCAGATTTGGCTGCAGTTAAGATCCTGAACCCAAATTAATCAAACTGATCAAAGGTAAAAATGTGGACCTTCATTGTTACTGCCACAATTTTCTCATGACTTAAACATTATTGTTAAATCAACCTCAGTGTGTACAGTACAGAAACAGACAAGTGATTTTATACAATATGGTTTATTATAGTAATTTTGGAATTTATTTATTTAGAATGTATTATACTTATACATTACACAATATTATAATAAATAAATATAATAAACAATTAAATGAATATAATTAAGTAGCATGTTAATTGCTACAGGAGATTTTTTCACATACATACAAAATCTTATTTATTTATTTTAAGAATTAACAATATGGCAGCTGTGTTAAATCCTTGTGTCTGAGCATACATATAATTCATGTGATCACTTGCCACATTACTCCTACCTGCTCTTGAGCACATTTTTAAGTTTGTTTAAGTTTGATAAATATGGGCCCGGATCATTGTGTAAAATGTTAGTATAAATATTCATCATCATTGTCACTGCTTTAGGGACGATTTTGTAACATTATAAAAATATGCAAACACAAGATTTAATATATACTTGCATAGTAGTTGATAGTTTTGCAGTGAACATTTTGACATGATGGCAGGAACAGTGCAGGTGATAATTTAAATAAGTTTAGTGTTCAGTACAAAGCTTATGTACTCATCAATAACAAAGTGTTAAAACTATTTTTAAGCAGTTTTAATATCAGATTAAAGCAAGTTGATTTCTCTATGTAACTGGACAATGTAGATAACAGGCAGACTGAAGACTGAGGAATATTTCCAGCACCGGAGCTCCTCTGAGAGCGAGCGAGTGATAGATGAGGTTGTTGACAGGTATGTTGTGTGGCGTTATAGGAACACCACCGACTTCTAAAGACAGGCTGCTAACCAGAGCAGGTAAGACACTCAGGATACCAGCAGGGACTAAGTGTTCTCCTCCTCCTCTTCTTCCTCCTCCTCTCTGGGAGAGTCTAGTCCTAAACCCACTCCTAGCTTCCACCCACACCCCACCAATCCGAGCATACTGTTGACAGCAGATAGTTGTTTTGTTGGCCGGCACAGTATCATGTGTATATGACTGTGTTGAAGAGGCTTGGAGTCTGTTTTTGAACTCGACGTCTTCTGTTTTTATCCTTCCTCTTCTAAAATAAGAAAAGCTCTACTCCTGCACCATCTCTGTTCATGCCTCCATGTGGTGCTCCTCTGTCTTTTCCAGCCACACTGGTTTGTTAAAAATTCCCCATCTGTGTAAACACATAGTTCCACATTTTGGGAATTGGAGCAAATAAGCATGTTTCCTTAATGTTGAACTATTGCTTTAAAGCTGTTATCGCTAAGTAGGAAGCACTCTGCTTGAATGATGTGTTATCAGTCGTTTTGTTGTCAACACATGTTCAAAGCTAGCTGTTTTTGAATGACTGATCATTGTCTCCTTATGTGTGTGTTTAGGTATGATAATCCTTTGAGCCCTCTAGGGCAGCACATCTCCAGTGAGCTGGGTCTGACAAAGAGACACTTCTTTGAGATCCCCAGTCCACACTGCAACCTGGACCTGGACGAATATGAATACGAAGATGACTATGAATGATGCTCGATATCGAAGCGTTTCCTTTTTTCTTTTCTTTTTTTTTTCATCACAAGCCTGCTGAGCACCGTGCGCTTTCAGAAACAGAGCTCAGAATTGCACCAAACCGGAGATTCGCAGGTTCAGGCCCAAGTCCTAACCGGCGGAACAGGACACACAACTTCACCAAACAGAGAGCGAACACAAAACCAGAAGACAATGGAGGGATCAGATGTGCTGACACACTACCAAACATGAATAACAGGGAATGTCATTAAGACGTATTCGGAGCAGGTCATTCTTCTTCGCACTTTAATATTCTCACCTGTCACGCTTCAGAAGTCACCACAGCGGACTTCATGCGTCACAAGCAGCACATTCAGATTTTTGCTCCATCCCCACATGTTAACACAGGAAAAGGTGTGTTTTGCATGCAATTATGTTTGGAGCGAGTGTTGTTTTGTGTAAACATCAGTGTTAAGTAATAATCACATTCACTCGAGCTGAATCACAGCAGCTCCCTGAAACCATGTTTGTCCGGTTTGCAACTAATTATCATTTGAAGTCATTGGCTAATTTTACATTCCAGTGATCATAACTGAAGCTACTTTATAAGAACGTAAATCCAGTCATATGGTTCGTTTTAATGAGAAGTTACTGTAAATGCCAAGCAAACCACTGTTGAACCTGCTGTACACACAGACACACACACACACAGTTGCTGTACAGGTGCGTATTCATTATGACATGGACTTACTGTATGTGTGAGATGGGGTTATAAATTATTAGATATGAATTTATAAATAACTGTAAATATTTGTGCTTGCTGTGTTGTAAATGATTTGGGCAAGTGTTTTAGACAGATTCTTTTTTCTATGTTATAAAGTGCTTAATTTGAATGTACTTTGACAGAACAAAAGGAACCAATTTTAAAATGTTTTGCTTCTCTTGAAATGAATAATAAAGCCTTAGTTAATGAAATTGAGTGTGTGCACTTCAGTTTAATCCATCTAATGAAAATGTCTGTCTGCTGAATACCACAATACCACAATGACATTTCCAGACAGCTTTGTTGGTGATTTATAACGCTCCATCACAGTACTGTAACTGCTGGTGTACTCAGACAAATGTATAGATATTAAAAAGGTAATGAAACACTTTTTAATATTATCTGTCTTGTAAAAAAAGAAAGAAGTCTGCACACTATTAAGTGGAACAAGGTGTAAAGATATTTGCAGATATGAATATGTTAAAGGAAATAAGCTTGGGAAGACATGATTGTTTAAACTTTTTTTACTTAAATTAAATTACATTAAATATGTAAGCAATGTTTGGCAAAACTTAACTCAATCATTTCCTAAAAGGAGCAACAATAATAAAGTGGCGGGCAGGGCAATAAAGCATAATTTTTCTGTGCAATGCTTGTGCAAATTTTGGACCCGAGTGATCACAGGTCCAAGCAAAAAAAGAAAAAAGAAGTGCTACTTATAACATTTAGGTACTGTATAAAATTCCATATGGGGAGAAATCTTTACATATACTGCTACAGTTGGTTGTTCCCCAAATTAAAGTGGTATATATACAAATACAAATACAAATATATTTCATCTTAATCAAATGTAATCTGGCATTTGGATGAGGCTAGATTTATTCTCTAATTTTCATATTGTCAACAACTCCCACAAAAAGACCAAAACCAACAATACAGTAAGTCCAGAACAAAAGGTGCTTCTTGACTCATTCTGTGACCCTCATTATTTTTTTTAAAAGGGTCAAAAATGTATAAATGCATGTTATTAAAAGTTAAGTAATTTCCTAAAACATCTGGGTACTGTAGATTTGGGTTAGCCACATTTCACAGGGACTATTTTCACCTGCGAATTAATACACATTTGGTGCTCTATACAGTTTAGTCGGTGTAATTGAGACTGACTCAAAATAAAGTACACTACCCATGTTCATCATAATGAAGGAACATGTCATCCAGTGTAACTCAGTGTGTCTCATTTATCTACTTAATTATTACATTCTGAATAACAATCAATGTTTATGGCACAGAGGAATAAACTATATCAAGTTTTGGCTACACAGGCAATACTTGTTGGAGGGATAAAATTCACTGAATTGGTTTGGGATTTTTTGACAATAAGAAATATATAGAATATCACCAGATATGTTACAAATGTGTATAAAAATTGGATACTGGGTTGTATGGGCATCAGCATAAAGAAGACACTAGTTACAAGGTGAAAAAAAGGAATCCATCACTCTCCGACTTTGGGATTTCCAGATTCAGGCATGAGCACCAAATCTCCCCTATCTCCTCATACTCAGACCTCAACATCAATTGTGTCATCTTCCACCTCGTTGCCAGTGCTGAGGACAGATCCCTCAGTGGTCAGTCTTCTTGCATGAGGTTCCACGGGGACAGAAAATGGATCCATATCCTGATGGCTGAGGAGTTAGTTCAGGGTACAGGAATGAATGTGAGCAAAATAAAGAAGAGTTAGTTTGCAACAGGTTTTCAAAATGAATAATAATCTGAATGTGAGGAATAACTCCTGAGCTCACCTTGGACTAAAACCGGATCTTTGAACTTTACTAACTTTGGACTCAACCGGGCTGAACGGACAAGGAGATTTACTTCCTTAAAAAACAAAAAGGATGCACATATTGATGCAGCTGGTGGCAATAACAACACAAATCTGTGCTTGACGTTCTTGTTTAGTGAAGTACCTTCTAGTTTTTTGGAGAAGGGAGAGCGATTGGGCAGGTAGGGCTTCCTATCAGAGCTAACGTAGGACACAGCATCCTCCCCTTCAGCGACTGCCAACAGAGAAGCTCGATAGTAGATGAGCGGCTGCCAGCCCTCCTCCCTGTGGTCTACAAAGTGCTCTGCAGTGTGCTTCTGCAGGTAAGAGAACCTGCACAGACACAAATACTTTAGAAAGCCATATTTAGGTTGTTTTAAAACTTGTTTATAGCCGTGTACTGTATATCGCTTGCAGCACTCACAATGTCTTCTTGTCTGGCTTGAGTAGTTTGCTGGAGAATTCACCCAGTATGGTCAGGTAGGAGAGGTACGGCGGTGTGGGAGTTTCTGGGGTCTGGGTGAACTCTTGAAACACAAATTCTATGCCGTTCCTGCAGATAGTAACACTCAAACTTCAGGTACAAAAAAACCCTCAGGTACAGAAACACATTCATGTTGAGAGAAACAAGAGCCCATGCTGACCTGTGGATCATGACAACACATTCACGAAACTTGACCAGATCTCCGAATGTGAGGGCGAAGCGCCTGGCCAGCTCCTTGATGCTGGTGAAGGTCTGGACTCCTGGGTGAGGCCTCCCTCCGCTCTCCTGCTCCCGTTTGAGACGCACAAACAGCTGAGGAACGAGACAAGAAGTACACATCAGCATCTCTTGGCTGTATCTGAAGTGTATTTTTTTGGATGTGTATGGAGAGACTTCAATGTTCAACGTACCTGCTGCAAACAGAGCACCAGCGTACGAGCGTTCTCTATCTTATCTATCTGCCTGGTCCTGTACATCGTCTCCTTGATGATGTCTCCAAAGTCATTATGGTGCTGCAGACAAAGAAAAAGAAAGTAACATTACATGCTCCAGCCAGAGATCTGTAACACAAACACAACATTTATAACGAATAGTTCAAATTTTAGAAAATGCACTTTCCCACTGACAGATGAAATGATTGATGCCACACTCGCATTCAACAGATTACTCATGCAATTTGTTGTTGCTGTTAAACGACTTTCTGGAATTTCCGATGATTGTCAGGTAATTATTTTTCCGGGAAAATTGCATCCTTTGTGCTGTGACTCAAGCACAAGCTAGGGTCAGCTGGAGAAGCAGCTGGTTAGCTTAGCTTAGCACAAAGACAGGAAACAGGGGGAAACAGCTAGCCAGGCTCTCTACAAAGGTAACAAAACCTGCCTACTAGCACCTCCAAAGCCCACTGACTTAACACTTTATTTCTCTTTTGGGGTGGGGGGGGGGTTCTTCGTTTAATCTGTGCAAAAACATAAGTGTAAAAATGACAAATTGTGGTTTTAAATAGGATTATGTGCGGGAATATTTCTTGGATGAGGTCTTGCCAGCAGAGGAAATCCCAGGAAGTTACTGCGCCAACAAGATATCATGTGTTCAGATATCAGGATATCAGATTTTGTTACCTTTGGACAGAGCCAGGCTAGCTGTTTCCAGTCTTTAAGCTAGGCTAAGCTAATGTCCGGTTGTAACTTTATATTGGTTTCCATCTTCTCTTTTAACTCTGGGCACAAAAGTAAATACACAGTTTTCCCAAAAGGTCAGAGTATTCCTTTAAGGAGTTAACCTTTACCTTCATATAATACATGAAGATCTCAGCTGCCATGCTCATCTCCAGCACTCTGTGTACTATCAGTTTGCAGAAAGCCGCAAGCAGATTTCTTCGTTTGTGAAGGTCCTCCAGCCTCTCCACTTCAGAGTTTGCACTGACTGAGGGAGCCAGATGGAGTCGGAGCGTGTGGTTGGATGTGAAGTGGTCCAGAGCGAGAGAAAGGGACAGGGGAACAGTAAGAAGAGCGATTAATCATCAGAAATCATATAACAGAGAGAAAAGAACAAAGCAGAGGCGGAAAAGAGTGTTTTAGTTTTAGTTAGTTTCAGGACAATGGCTTTAGCAGGTGGAAATCAAAGATAACATAAGAGTAGAGTTATGGTTGTGACACCATGTGGCTTCAATCTTTCACAAGGCTAATAAAATAGGCTCCGAGGTGAGCCAGAGTTAATGGAATTTTCTCACGGAAAGAGATTGCCCTGATTTTATGATTTAACTCTCTGCCCTTGCCCTCCGAGTGATCTCGGATCCAGCAGCTAATAGAAAACACTGTCTATATAACAAAACTGTTACCAGGCAAATCCAATAAAACAATAGCTTTTTATTACATGTTCAAAAACCAATAATCCCATATTGTATTTGGTTGAACATTTAAGAGATTCCCATCAGGACAGTTATTGACTTCTCTGGACTATCCCATATTTGGATGTAATATGTCTCTGAAAGTTGAAGATATTGTAAAGATAATAAAATGTTTCAGTTATAGTCAGCCATGAATGAATTCATAAGTTTACCTGCAGGACTTTATAAAGAGAACGCCACCTATATATTTCCAACATGTCTGTCATGATTTCTTCATCTTAGAACTGACAGGAACACACTGGAGTCAATTTACAGGCTGCATCCCTTTCCATTACAAAGTACAACATCCTTTCATACAAATTAGTCGACCCAGTTTCAGTCTGAGCATATTAACATGGCTTCTTTTGTAAGTGAGGGTCAATTGGCAGGTCAGGTTGAAAATCAGAGTCCATTTACAGTCAGCAGGCAGCTCTGCAGTGAGTTATTAAGCCAAATATGTGGCTGTGCATTTAATACCTGCATGTTTTTACCTCAGTGAGCTGCTACACTGAATCAATGCTTCCCTCAGAGCACCGAGGGGCCAAGAAAAGCTGCTCTGACAGAGTGAGAGTGCCATCTACTGTACAATACTGCAATATGTTTTCTCCTGGGCCCCTCACACTCATGTCTGAGTAAATGTTTGTGAAACACAACAGTGCAGAGCAGCTGTGTAAGAACCATTTGTTATTATGACACATATCATAAACCTGTAATCATATGTCCCTGGTTCAAATCCATGGAGGGACTTTAGTTGTATGTTGCAAAAAGGTAAAAATACATTTCTTTAAAAAGTATCCTCAATTAAACAAAAATACTGTGTAGGACTTTCATTTATTCTTAAGCTTTTAACTCTATATAGATTTTGCAAGAAGGTGAAGTGAAATTAAAATAGTCATGGTAAACATGCTGAGATCTCACCACTGCTTTGGATGTCACAATCTGTGCCAACAAAGACGTGCACGCATACAAAGGTCAACAGCGCCCTCTGCAGTTTGGGAATGGGTGTGTAGAGCAGTGGACCGAAGGAGGAGGGATCCCACACTTGTAGCTGGTAGGAATGAGCCGTCAGGACGTCACAGACACCCAAAAAAGCCTGAGACAGAAAAATAAGAGGATGTCAGAAAGGCAAGAAGAAAATGATAATGGTGCAAACAACAATGCTTTGTACTTCCTGTCTGACCTGCAGCCTCACACTGTGGTCGTAGTGGGAGAGATGGTGATGACTCCTCTCACAGAACAGCCGTAGCTGGAGCCTCTGGGCCACAGCTTTATCCTAAGACACACACGTACAAAAACACAGGGCTTTAGGGCAAGGTAATCTGGTCACTTCATTCATTTTGGTTAATATATGAATATATGAATGAATATATGAGGGCAACAGGAAACAGGAACAGAAGCTGTGCAGAAACTTTGCAAAAATAATGTCATTTAACATGGGTCTCTGTGGGAGGACAGTAACACATAGACACTTGTCTGTCGCCATGTTGGGCATACCAACAAATATTACACTCCTGCTCTTTAGTCATCTCCCCCTCTTTTCTTTATGTGCATCACCCTTCTTATTGGTTATGTTCACTTTCTTTCACCCATGGGTGCTGCAGTCCTGATGTGAGCCGAGACTTTAAGTTCCTTTTACTACAGTATAATTAGATATCAATATTTTAGGTAATTTTTTCAATATCTCTAAGTTTTACACACTTTTTATAATCATATTACTGAACTGTCATAGTTCAAATCTTCCAGTAAATTCCTGAAAGGTAAATCAGCAGTAACTCACTCTGGATGTTAAAGTTTCACCACTCATGTTGAGAGACCAGAGCATGGAGTAACACAGACACGGTAATACTTCCAGTAGCACCTTCAAATAAAAGAGAAAGAGGCTGACAAGACTTCAAATTGTTGATATATGACACATGATTTTTTTTTATTTTAAATCAAATTATCAAGAGCTAAACTTGTCGCGAGGGCAGTGATGGTACCTTGGGCGGCGCTCCTCCCTGGCTGCTCTCCGCTGACAGGAGAGGGGACAGCAGCTCAAACAGATTCCACCGGGAGAGGTCGTGACAGCTGCCACAACATAGTGAGACACAAGCATGTACAGCAAATAAATACACATCCCTGGCAAAATATTATAAGCTCACATTTCACATTTCATTTTGAACAGCTGTCAAATCGTACTTGTGGAAAGCTCTGAGTTTCTTCAGTGTGGCTAAAATTTCGGCTGTTTTCTCTTCGTCAGCAGAGAAACTGTCACCCTGCGGCAGAGAGGTGAGAGCAGTAAAATAATAAGTCATCTTGTCAAGTCAAGCTCTTTATTCTTTGCACCCTTGGGTGTTTGACATGCCTCAATACCAGTGGTCCCAAACCTTTTTCCCTTGTGACACCTTAAGGTAAAGTAATATCTACTGGTGACCCCTAATCACAGGTTAAAGCATTTTCACATTCACTTTAATTGGAACAAAGGCCGCTAGTCAAAACCATGAAAAACACAATCTGTCCACATACATTTGGCCATAGAGTGTAATTCACCTTGAGTGAGTCTTCCAGCAGTGCGGTCAGTTGGTCCACCCAGCCTTGGACCAGGGAGTCTCTTGCAGTCTGAGCCGTGGAGCTCCAGGTTGTCTCCCCTTCACACAGACTGATGAAGGTGCGGGCCGCCGCCTCCAGGACAGCGGGGTCTGAGTGGAGGTCCAGCACTGCTCCCATCTCTGCCATCAGACTGGATGTCACCTGAGGAAGAGAATGAGAGACACACCTATTACTCTCAATATTTGTGGACAGTGCCTATTTTATGAATGTACAATTGACATAAAACTAATGAGAATGTGTAACTATTGATGACTACTAATTCATGTTTCTAAGTAAAAGTAACAAGCACATGTTACAGCTTCTCAAATGGACAAAATCGACAATTTCAAGCACTTTGTTTTCCACATTAGTATTTGTGTAAGTTGAAGGTTGGGATGCAGACCTCTGTGTTTGCAGCCTCAGGACACTCTGGGAGGAAGTACTGAGGGATTTTCATCAGGGAGGCAACGATGTCTGAGCTACCTGAAAACTGCATAAACACCAAAGAACGTGAGAGTTTGCACTGCACAGAGATGTGGATGTTCTCCATACAAAGTGATACTGACAAATATTATAATAACAATTGTGTGTGGACTAAATACCTTGGACAGTAACTTTGGAAGCACCGGGAGGAGATGTTCAGTGAGCTTAGAGCAGTCGTCAATCTGAGCTTTCTTTTCTCTGGCACTCATAACCTGGTGGTGAAGACACAGATTATACATACTGTAGTTACAGTTTCATTGATCTAATTCTATTAATATATTGTCTCCTCCTCTCTTGCATCATTTATGTGCAAAGTTTTCCCTTGCTGCAGCCTTATATTGCGGGATAATAAAAACTCTACTGCTTGAAACAAGACCCGCCTCACACTCTACAACACTCATTTGTAAAATGTAATTCAATATCTGCGTGGTTTGGTATTTCTATGACATCAGATTTAAGGTGACAGCAGTTTTACAGCTTCACATATGGGAACATATAGTACTGTATTTCCACTGACCTTCTTTGCTCCACTCCTCCCTGCCAGCATCGGTCCCTCTGAGGCCTGACGCACCGATGCTACCATGATCTCCACGAGCACCGTTTGATCTATCCACGCAGACAAGAATTAATGCATGTGACATAATCTCCCCCATAGATGAACAACTATCACTGTTATGCTTTTCCAACTGTTCTCTACTTATTGACATGGTCTTACATATCTATGTCTATCTCAAGTTCACTCCTGCCAACATCACCACCGACAACATACACATTTTCTAACCTGAGCTCTGTGAGGAAGAGTCCTGCATCAGTGTAGATGTGAGTGCGGACCAGTCCTTCAGCAGGGCTCCACCACAGTCCCAAAGACTGTCCACCAGGTATACCACATGCTTGTGCAGCTGCAGGCACACTTAGACAAGTTAGTAGTATATAAAGACTGTCTCCACATGCTACAATGATGTACAAAACAAAGACATTGTTATGATCTAAGCATTCATTACATCCCTCTATATCACAATTACGTTCAGATTGTTTTATTTGCCTCTTTATTTACCTCAGACTCCTGATAGAACTGCAACAGAGCCTTCAGTCTGGCCAAGGTTTGTTCTTTATGAGCCTCCTCCTCATTTAATCCATCCTGATCACCAGATGCAGGAGCCAAGGTGTTGAGAAGCCTGAAAAGGACTGACAATTACCACATAAATAATAACTTTTCCCTTTTTTTTTAAGCAATGGAAATTGACGTACCTTGAGAAGAGTAGCTCTCCTGCAGTGGCTGCAAGAGGGCGCTGTGAGGAATACACAAACTGGAGCAGCTGCTTGTAGTCCGCTGGACTGAGCACATCGTCGGACGATCTGAGGAATCAGAAGGAATTCATTGCAAAGAACAATGGTGTGAAAACAATAATGATTATTGGAAGATAATAACAGGCTGGTAACACACTTGGAGATGAGCACCAGCAGTTTCATGGTTTGCACAGCCACTTCATTGTCCTTGTCCAGAGTCATGGAGATCATCCGGTCCTGGACCACAAACAGTGAATGTCATACATGAACATGCACATTTATACAAACATTTCTGTTTAAACCTGCATTAATTAATTTTCTCCATTTTGAATGACATTAACACTGAATCAACTCAGTGAAATGTGAAAGCAGTGTATGCACAATGAAAAGCCTCTTTTAGCACATCAATTATTGTCATTGTTTTGTTCAGTCACACCGCTATCATTAACATTGATGCTAGAAGCAAAAGTCAAAGTTAAGAGACTTGAGGAAAGTTAAACATCTGGCAGCTAAAGAGCCACGTTTTCATCAGGAGTTGGTGATGGACACATAACTAAAAGTGATTATTAAATTGGTCATATGAAAGGTGGACAGAAAAAAAAACTGGTTTTGCCCCCTAGTGGTCAGAAATCCATTAATGCAGCTTTAAAGAGAATTGGTTACCTTGAAGCGGCTGGTGAACAGGTCTAGTTTAGGCAGGAGGCCAGGATCTCCATATAAACCCTGCAGACCTAATACACACTTAAGACGCACATCTGGTATCTGGAAGATGATACGCATGTCAGTACAAAAATAAGAAGTATAGAGTTTTTACCTGGTCTTCAATTTTATGAAAAAGGCCAAAGATATTATAGCTCTACTTGTGATGACCAGTTTGAAAGCAGTCAACTATATTAGTAAAAAAAAATTCTTGACAATATATTTTTGGTTAAAATATAAGTTTGTCTTGCTGTTGTTTACCTTGTCGTGCATCATCCAGCCCATGTATTTGAGGTAACTATCACTGAGAAATATAGAGCTGTAGAGCTTCATCCACACACCCATCTCCTCCATACAAATAGAGCGAATTTCTGGAAGCACATCACTGTATGGGCGTGGACACACATACACACACACACACACACACACAAACAAACACATACATACACACAAAATCAGCTCCTGACCGAATTGGACTTAAAGCTATGCTGAAACCAACACTATGAGAGAAACATGCAAAACACACCGATATCTCTTCAGAAAGATTCCCTTGAAGATGACGTCCATCATTCCCTCTATCTCCGCTCTCTTCTCCTGCAGCTTGAAGAACATGAGGAAAGGCACCCAGTGAGTAAGATGTGACTTACTTCTTTCTACACAGGTACAGTGTACAAACGGTCTTACCTCTGTGATCTTCTTGTGTATTCTCTCCTGCTGGGGTGTGCTTTTCTGCCTCAAGGTCTTCGTCTTCTGCACCGCCTGCAGTTTCTGACTGTTTTCAATGCTGACGCTCAGGCTCAGAGCCACACTTACCAGAGAGCTCATCAGCTTCACCGCTAATAGAGGACATCCAGATTAAAGCCAAGAGTTCAGATTAATTTAAAGAATATATTTATGTTTCTGAGTGTGTGTGTATGTTTTCTGTTGCTTACCTGCCAGCGTGCAGGTGTGTCTGAAGGCTCGTATATATGAGTCGGACAGCTCAGTGAGCAGTGAGATGAGGGTGCTCATCAAGTAATTGTCAAAGATGACGCTGTGCTGACACTGAGCCACCAGCACTGACACAAAGTCACAGAACTCAGAGTGAAACCAGCGGCCGTACGGTCCAGACTGTATGAGAGGATACTCCACACTGTCCTGCTGTGAAGAGGAAGGTAAAAAAGAGAGAGAAACACTTTAAGAGGCAGCAATGACCGAAATTAAATGAAATGGCATCTGGCCTGATGTGATGTAATTCCTGTTGAAACTGTATATTGGTCAAAAATGAGGGATTACTCAGTAGTTTGAACAAATGTTACTTTTTAGTGAGTTTTGCCCAGACAGTGTTTTTCATTTCAAAGTGGGGTGCGTCTTATAGACCAGTAAAATGCAGCAAGAGGTTAGATCAGGATATGATTATAGGTATGATATTATTATTGTTATTATTATTATCATTATTAGTAATATTATTATTGTATTATAGGTAGATTAACGTCTTGTAAACAGCGGTGTCAAGCATGCACTGAACGCTCCAGCTGTTTCGGCAGCTAATGAAAATAGATATTGATGAGCTGTTAATGCTCTTTATTGTACGGAAAAAGAAGAAAGAAAACAACGCAGGTTCACTGATTCAGGGTGTTGTTCAGAGGTATTTCGGGACATTAGTTGCTGTAATGTTTCAGTATTCACAGACCAAACTGATGCTGAAGCGCGATATGCAAATGCGCACAGTTGAGCAGCTTTTATTGAGCTGTGGCAGCGACACACAGTATGAGCACAGATCTGAAGAATAAAAGATTCACTAACTTTTGTGTTTTTTCCACTGGATGGAACAGAGGATGATGCTTTGTTTGACTCTGGGAGTCCATGGACAGTGAGCTTGGTGAGCCTTACAATGACTCGGGCGCAATATATGCCCACAGCAACAGCTCTGATGAAGAGTTTTTGGGACTAGAGTGAGCACACAGGTACACACGGTATTGAATATGTAAAGTTACCGTGCTCTTTTTAAAGATTTAATTGAAAATCAGCCTAATGCAAACCCAGTCTGACTTCATATACCGGTCCAGTCGAAATAAACAAATTATTACCGGACCATTAACCCGACACACTGTTTCAGGTGTAATATGTGTGTTTTGATTGTGTTTCAAATAAAGGTAGATTGAAAAGGTTTTGGGGTATAAACATATGTGTTTATAAATAAATAATTACTGGTACATTCAAATAAACTAGTCTTTAATAGAAAAGCGTTTTATCCCCCCAAAATAGACTGCGACTTATACACCGGTGCGACTCCCTCCATTAAATGTTATCTTTTTATCTAAAAGTACATATTTGGATATAATCAAGCATCATCATATCATAAATTGTGAGAAGGTGAGTTTCTTGATACAGAGGAGCCGATGGGGAGCAAAGGTTTGAGTGGGTTGCAATTCTCACTGTTTTTGTAGAAACCCTGAATAAATGAAGACTTTTAAAAAAACACTGTATAAGGTGTTAAAGACTGAAATGAATACATTAGAGCTTTTAACCATTTAGGTGGCTTGCATTGTAAAGTGTGCAGAAAGTTTCCCCAAACTTTTTGCAAAAACACTCACATTGCAATTTTATGCTTTTGCTCCTGACTAATGTGTTAATTAGTTATGTGACACTAAAACTACTTGAGTGGGCTTTTATCATATAGAGAGTACGGAATAAGTGATTTCAGACACACTCTGAGTCAATTATTCAAAACAAATTATATGTTTATCACTAACTGAAGAAATGCAAAAAGGTGCTTTAAATATAAAAGAGACTCTCCAATAACCAGAATATAATATATACATGAAAGACTATATGCATGACTGTAAGTGACAGTAAGCAGGGAGGTATGACCGACCGTATCCATGGGCCATGTGACTGTGAGGATCCATGGAAACGCCAGAAACTTCTTGTACTGCAGACCAGCGACCTGAAACACACCATTACACAACCTCTGTTAAAACTGATGTAACAGACACAAAGGAGGAAGAAATACAGATTGAAGACCTCTTACCTCATCCAGCTTCTCCCCCATCTTACTCATGACATCACTGTCCTCTTTGCTCTGACACATCTCTGCTGTGACCACACCTGGAAAAGACAGCCGGGAAACATGGATGCAATTCCTTGCAGTCTGAATGTGTGTCTGTGTTTGTGTGTATGTGTGTGCCTGCAGGCGTGTGTGTGTGTGTGCCTGCGTGCCTGCGTGCCTGGGTTTGTGTCTGTGCATGTGTTTGTGATGACTGCATACCTTTGCAACCAGAGCACTGGATGAAGAAGCTGATGAGATCAAGGAGAGACGTGTCTCTGTCTGTCACATACGCCTCAATCCAATCATCAATCACCATCTGCTCAGACATCACACCAGAGTCAATGAGTTTTTATTCATATTCTGAAAATGACATTTATAACAGCATCACCAGGTAATATCAGCCTACCCAAGCTAGTGTACTCAAGTGTATTTATATGATAGGGGCTCATTCTTTATGTAAATTGTTGTTTAGTATTTGTATCAAAACAGGTGTCAATTACAAAGTCTAGCTAGTCTTACCTGCATGGCACCTCTGCCCATGGTGATGACCTCGAACAGGGTGACAGCCTCCACATGCCTCCGTTTACTCTGGCTGCCACCTTTTCTACTGACGCTCCTGCGGCCAGCTTTGGCTTTTTTGCACTTGACATTCTCTGAACCCTTGTGTGCTCTTCTCCTTTTTCTCTGTCGGTTTCGAAAAAACATGACAAAAATGAATGTAAATCCTGCCGGTGTTTTAAATTATTTACATTTCTGTAAGAGTGATTTTTTTCACCAGTGTATTGTATCCTAAACGGGCCAAATTACAAATGTTTTCTGAATGGCGGACTCCTCTGTGTTATCACCGAAGTCCCTTGATGATCAAGGTGCAAATACAAGCCAGCCAGTTGGACACCACCTCACACCTTCCTCACACTTAAGCAGCACTTGGCGAAATAGCTTATTATTATAAATTATGTATCTTTTTCATGTATTATCAATTATTAAACAGAAGCTCAAGCTCTGTCACTGATAGAAATTAACAATAATGAAAAATGCCCATTATAATATTTCTGAGATCTTCTTTTTCTCTGACCCAACAGCATCTAATCCTCACATTTAAGAAGCTGAAATTAGAGAATATTTGGCCCTGACTGTGTTGGTTCCTCTAATAAACACTTCAGATTATTGTCAGGATTTGCATCAACAAAAGCCTTCCCCATTACGACATCATCATTAACACCTACCACGCTCTTTTGTCTGTTCTCATTCCCGGACTCATCCTCTGAATGATTGACAGCTCCAGAGGAGTTTGCCTGATCCTGAGAGTTATTACTGGAAAGTCAAAAACATGAAATTAATAAATCACATGAACAGCAAAAAAGTGACTATTTAAGCAGGTAACTTTCAGAGATCCTCACTCCAGTTCTGAGGGCCTAGATGTAGCTGCAGCTGTGGGATCTGGTATCATATCCTCCTCAGGTCTTTACACAGGACTCAGGTGTGTTTGTCTGCATCTGGAAATACATCAGAGAAGTAAAACACAGGCAATAATGTGTGCAACCATAATTATGACTATGTATCGGCTCTATCTCCAGTGAGGAGAGGTCGCAGGGTAGCTTGTGTCTACTCTGACTTGATTCTTGCATGAAATAAATCTTTTGCATGTGTACTCCACCCCTCCCCTGGGAGAAGCAGGTGGGGGTTTACAGGTGTTGTAGAAAACTGCCTCAAATTCTTTTGATACTTAAACAAAACACATGCAGGTTATTAAGAGAACAAATATATTGTTCGATATGGAGATTGCAGGAATAGTCCAGCATCTCAAAGATGCGTCACAAGGGTGTGGTTTTTATAAGAATTAGAGAAAAGAAGCTCTTATCCATCACATTATCTGATGAGTTGAAACTATAGGACTCTTTACACATATTACTATGACAACAAAACATCCTCACAGCTTAATAATAACACATCACAAGATTCTGAACCCTCCTCAAATGAACAAAAGCCACAGTATTAACACTCATAAAAGTGTTATATCCATCTATAAAGAATAACTAAACATAGCACAAAAAGAAAGGACATTTGTGTTTGGTAGATTATTTCTTTGTTGTAACAATAAATCTTATACCGTTGGAAAGCCTGTTTATTTCCCTTTTAAATGGTATATAGCAGCAGAGCTGAGTATGTGGGTTGCGCCCATGAACAATTTGGCAAATCTCTGCCAATGCCGAACAGCTTATTCTGCTATTGACCCTTGTTTGGTGTTGTTTGGTGGATGACTGAAGTCTGAAGGTAGTCTCTGATAAACCCCGCTCTGTGGGGGCGAGCGTTGTCATCTTGGAGTTTGGTCCCAAACTGTGGAGACATGGGATTGCCTCTGGTTGCAGAATCTCATCTCGATGTCTCTCTGCATTGAGATTGCCTCCAATGATGACAAGCCTTGTTTTTCCAGTGAGGGAGATGCCGCCCCACACCATTACACTGCCTTCACCAAAGAAGGCAGAGAAGATTTTTCATGGGCGCAACCCATATACTCAGCTCTGCTGATCATCCCACAAATGCATGTTCCTTACAAATGTGGCACTATTTAAAAAGAGAAATAAACAGGCTGTCCAACGGTATAAGATTTATTGGCAAGGAGTACAATGAAATACACAGCTTTCCTTAATTTTTGTGATACTTCTCTTGTCTTGTACTTATGATTGAGCTCTTTTAAAGCACTTTCAATTTTATTTTAATCTTTCATTTGCACTGTATGTCCTTTTAATGATTTTTTATGCTGCATCCTTATATTTAATACTCTATTCTAGTCTAGTTTTTATTTTATTTGTTTCTCTTTCTATTTTTCTGCACTTTGTTTTTATTTTTTTGTTATTATTAGTGGGGGGGGGTTGTTTTTAATTTTTTTAATATTTCCATGTTTTTACTATTATTCGGTTTTAATTTTATTTTTCAAATTGTATGTTTTTATGTTTTGATGTTTTGTGTTTCCAATTCTTACTGTTCAATGTTTGTTTTATTATGTAAAGCACATTGAGTTAACCCTAGGTATGAAATGCGCTATATAAATAAAGCTGCATTTCCTTGTCTTGCCTATATATGTTTACTTCTCTGAAGACATATGATGATCACAATACGCATTATGCTGCTAAGAGTTGGCCTACATTTACAGTGACCAAGCATTAATGAAAGAACAACATAGCCTAATGAACTAAATATATGGACAAATGATAGTAAATAAATGATTACCACAGAGATAAATGATTAACTATGAGCATGCAGCTTCTCTCACACAGGGTTGCTTAAGGGCACTTCAGCAGGAAGGATGTTTGAGTCTGCTCCTCTGACTCTCTAATAGCTGACACATTATTTCCCAAAAGCTGAAATATCATCAACTATTTCATGTACTGGTGTGCACAATGTAACAAAGATGAACATATGGTAAAACAAACCGGTCAGTCGCTGCTAAACTTTTCAAACTTACCCTCTTTACATTGCTCCGTGCTCCTGTAATGTTCATTGACGTATTATTTTAAATCCAAAAAGCTGTCAGACTGAAATGCTTCAAATGTTACCACGAATATGTTTCTTCTTGTCTCTTCGCCTAGGCTCTCACAGTCAAGTTGTCGGACAGCCTAACTCATCCTGATTGGCTGGGGAAACAAAATACAAGTACGTGATTGGGTTTCTACGCACGTCACTCACAAGTTGGTCCCTCCCCCGGCGACTGTCACAGACAGAGCGCGTCCTGAGGGGTTTCCTGCATACCTCAGCACTGTCAACACCTGCGGGACACACATCACACCCAGGAGACTGATGATGCGGGCAGTCAGGAGACTTACAGTGCTGTCACATGAAACTAAAAAACATTATTTTACCATATTGTATCCTTCCTGTTGTAAGTTAGTCGTATTAACCTAGCCTGTTTGTAATTAACAAATGTAGGCTAATTAACCAGTTACACAGTCCTTAACAAGGAAGTGTCTTCGCATTCATTGAACAGCAGGAGGCGCTATTTACTCACAGGCCAGCTGATGTCTTAATGCTCCTCCCCAGATATCTATGAAGACATAACAAAATATTCTTATTAACTTATATAACAAGTATGTAAGTCTGATATGGTTTTTCCACAAAAAGTAGCCTATAATTAAAATTGCCATGTTATTATCTTTAAAAGTCCATCTAGGCTAATCCTCATCCCTCATTAAAAATTCCAGTATCTATGAATAGATAAATATTTTTCATTTCAAAGTTCAACTGTTAACTGATGACTTCAAGTTTCCACATTACACATGTGTAAGTTTCATACTGGACCATAACTGCTGCTCGTAGGCCCACACCTAAAAATAATGATCAATGAGCTCAGAGAAACTTTCCACTTTCAGCAGCTGAATGTGAAAACAGCTTCCAGTGTCTAACTCTTCACATTCATCATTCTGCCCAGTGAAGTTCAAACATCCAACTGTAGGAACAAGAAGTAAAACACATTTTTCAATGGAGAGGGACTTTACAGACAGGTTTTAATATGTATATTAAATACTATAATAATATGGCTTTTCAACAGAAAAGTTCAACTATTATTATTAAAACCTGACATCACCTACCTTGCTAAAATACCTGAATCTGTGTACATGTAAAGTTAAACTATTTGATACAACAAGATATCTCCTATTTCACTGTAAAGTCTATTCTCAGTGTGCTCAGTGTGACTGTGAGCCAGCATCAACAATCAGAAGACACTGAAACTAAAGCACCTAAATGGAATTCAGTCATTATTCATTGTATTATTTACATCTTTACTTTTGTTGATATCGTTACAGCCTGTTTTGTCAGATCTTTTACCAAGTAAATATTGACAAGCATCATCTTTTATCAACACCGAGTTGCCCTTGCTGGAGCTATCATTTGATACTGTTTCATTGCAGTTGTTTTGTGACTTGTTCATTTTGTTTTCTGCAGTGGTGGAAGAAGTATTCAGATCCTTTACAAATAAGTAGAATTACCAATATTGCAATGTAAAAATACTTCATTACAAATAAAAGTCCTGCATGAAAAATCCTATTTATTAGCAACAAAATGTGGTTAAAGTATTGCAATACAAGTAGTGGTTTAGTCCCTCTGAGTGAGATATTATTATATATGACACCATTACATTATTAATATTGATACATCAGTGTGTAAACAGTATGTTACTGTTGTAGCTGCTGGAGGTGGAGCTAGACTGAGCTATTTTGTATACTTCTTTGTTATTAGTTACATGTGTGCTTAAAATGTCTAATGTAAAAGTCTTTGCTATGGTCACATCTGCCTGGTGTATCAAACATGTCTTAAAATGAGGACAAAACAATTCCCTATTTCATTCCATTTTATTATCCCACTGTAGGTAAAAAATTATAACAGCAGTTATAACAGTAGTGCAAGGAGGGATTCAACAAGCTTACATTCATTTCCAAACAGCTGACTCACCGTACAGACTAATATGGACCATATTCAGAGGAACAATTAAAAAAACCTACATGATTTGTAAATGAAGTAGGCTCTACAATCAGTTGAGTCCAATTGTGTAGCACCTTGTCACAGCCATAACCAACATCAGTTCAGAGACAAGTAGGAGACTCCTGGAGAAACCCGGTGCATCAGAACATCAGGATTCATAGATATAGAGACTCGCCATCTTTTTCCCGTTGGGGGCGAGTCAGGACAGGAACTGTGACATGAAGGTCACGGCTTGGTGGATGTCGTCTGTCAGCTCCTCCGGTAGTGACAACACCACTGATGTCAAGCTGTGAGTTATTTCTAATATCCTACATAAAGAATAGCACATGATTGTTGTTTTCAGATTGCTGCTGCATTCATTATTATCTCTGCCAAGATATAACGTTTGGATTTTCACTCACCAGTTAATGTAGTGAACAGCCAGCTGAGGCTCATGCCTGGAGCCTTCCTCTATCACTAGAGACTGTTTCATCTGTTTGAAGTTGGCCTCGATATCTTTCTTCATTTCAGAGAAGGCCTGAATTCCTCTGAAGGAGCTAATGACTTGCTGCAAAGTCAAATAAAATCATACTGTATAAGATGATGAATGATACATAAAAACAGAAAAGAGTACAGGTGAAAAGCTGATACATATGGTTCCTTACATATATAACTGAGAGCTGGTGGGCGATGTATTTATGACTTCCTAGGTGCCTGATATCCTCCTCTAGCTGTTGACTCAGAACCCAGAGCTGGTTCAGTTTGGCAATGTGGGAGAAGTATTCTGCAACAGAAACACAGGCTAACATTATTTACAGGAATGTGATTAGAAAGTCCTCCTCTTGAAATCTTAAGATCACGTTTATATGAAAAGTGTGAACAGAAACTACACTTACACCTCAATATAGCCAGGAATTCAATAGTGTATAATACTAAATTAAAAATATCAGTCATACATTCAAAATATTACTTAGCACCACCTGCAGACCCCCTATGGGTGCTATATAATGGGTGGTGTTGGTGGTTTACTGGCTTTATATTGAAAAGTGTTCCTAGTATTTTGCCCCCCCTCATGTACTGTATGTTAATGGAGTGGACAAAATATTAGGAACATCATTCTATATCATCAACTCCAGTATACCACCACCACCTACTATGACCTCAATAATAAACATAAGGTGGAATTACACCTGCACAATAAAGTACCCAATAAAGTGGCAGAATGCATATATATAGTTCAATTACTAATACTTATTAATTCATATGTAGGTATAATTTTAATATTGTTAATAGTCAAGGTGGAGATAATTTATATATTTTTGGGTAGTTTAATCCATAGAATTGAATGATATTTTATAAACTGGTATCATTATTATTATTATTATTGTTATAACTATTAACCATAGCTGATATATAGGTGATATATATTCCTTTGTGATTGAAATACTTCAATAAAGTACAAATTCCTTAAAATTGTACTTAGATTATTGAGTAAATGAGAAGATAAGTAACTTGAACTTAATTCCAGGTTGTATGAAAAGTTCCTGATGTTTCCAAATCTGTTTTATCTAATCTATGTATATACTGAATTCAAAAGCAATGACAGATTAAATGATGCTTCTTCCTCCTGTGAGGGGATTAACTCATGTCCCTCTCTTCTGCATCTCTCACCATCCATTGGTGGCCTCTCCAGCATGTCTACTGGGCTTCCTTGAATGAGGAACACTTCAACACGAGGAAACATGGCAGACAGACCCACCATGTCCAGGTAGTCCTAAGGAAACACACAGACCAGCTGATTTCTGTACAGTTTCAGCACCGACAGTCACATACTTCTTATTTCAGATATGTGGAGTGAATGATTTAGTTATTACAATAGATGTGATACCTCCAGCTGTGGCATAGGCTTTGGTAGATGTTCAAGGCACTGCAGCATCTGGTCAAGAATCTCTGATCCTTTAAGATTACAGTAAGGGGAAAAAAGTAAAGTATAGAGGCGCTACCCAAGTCAAATTAAACTCTTTAATAAGTTGTCACACTGACCTTGAGTCTGGAAAGTGTCTGATTCCTCTGGGCTGCAGCCTTGCCCCAACTGCTCCTGGAACTATAACATAAAAAAATCACAGCAAAAAAAGAGCGTCATATAATGAAGTGGGACAGACTGCATAACATATCTGAAACCAGTCCCAATGTATTGGTAGGTTGTAACATATGTTTAAGTTGGATATGATTTCCTCAAGTCTGCTGCTTTTGAAGGCTCTTGTAAATATTAGACTTATGAGACAGGAGCTTGTTTCATGGAAGTAATTTACAAGTGTTGCTCGTAAATGGTGTCAAAGGCCTATTTCACAAATGATTTTCACTTGCAAATTGCAGATACATTTTCTGAGGCCTGCTGTCCTCTCACATCTTCACACACAGGCAACGAGTATGATATTCTACGTGTAGTTAGATGTGTCAAAATCAAGAGGAAAGGAAATATTCTCTTGCTGCAAATTGCATCTTGTAATGTTGCAACTTTGGTGAAAGTAGAAACAGGAAAGTGTGAAAAAAAAATAAATGTGTGAGCGCTCTTCCTTCATACAAAGACGCACCTGCATTTGTTGGCTGTTATTGGCTTCATTTTTTGATTGCTGTGTTTCCAGTCAAGCAATGTGATGTAAATTATGGTGTAGCAAATTTTAAAAAGCTTTACTTTGCCTAAATTTAAAGAAATTTAGATGAAAATAAAATAAAGATGATGAAAAATGCATATGCAACTCCTCACAAGTTGTACATCAACTCATTGCCAAGTACATTTCTTGTCATCTTCCCTCAGCATGATGCATGGCCGACATTAGCTGAGCACATCCAGAGCTAATTGACTCTCATTCAGTTAGTGTGTATTATGCATTACTCGATGATACATCATACTTTCAAGATGTTGTTTGCTTTGGTTCAACTGATGGAGCCACAAATGTGACTTTTACTTCAATTTCATTTGACAGCTGGATGGGAGATGGATGAAACAAACTGATGGGAAAGTATCAAGCAGGTTGACCTACCTGCTGCATCTGTGCTCTGATGAGGAGGTCCAGCTGCCCACAAAGACACAGCATCTCCAGGCCCACCTGCTCCGGACTCAGCTGGACCGGCATCAGAGGTCTCTTCACCTGTAGCTCCACTGACCACAGCAAGCAACATCAGTAGGCCTGTCTGTCTCACATCATTTTCTCTTTACTTCTTTATCTAACACAAACACATGCCGGCACTGTATTTAGCCTATGTGATGTATGTGCGTATGACATCCATCCCACAGATCTAAAGGGAGGGATGGAGATTATAAGGACTGAAAGGGAAGGGGAGTGGTCAGTGTGTTGAAATGAGACGGAGCCCGTTACCTGCAGGGCGCACTCCTCCCGAGAGATCCATTAAAACATCTGGCAGGTTTCCACAAAAACGCTCCAACATTTTTTACCAAAGCAAAACGAGTCGTTGTTGTTGAGACTTACCTTTAAAAGCTTCATGGTAGACGCACGGCTGACAGAGCGGCTCTGATGCGCTTACTGCCATATCTGACTTCCACCGGCTGCGATTCACACTCTATAGTCTCCTAAATTTGCCCCGCTGACAAAATCCATAAGGAGCACATGAAAGCAAAGGCAGCGGCCCGGTGGAGGCAGGAGAACAATTAGATAAGGCTCAGTTTGTTTGTTTTATTGCATCTGATCGGAACTATCCAACACTGATGAGAGGGGAGCGTTCGAGTATCAAGCGTTCAGCAGGGTTAAAATAAACGCTGATACTGTCTCTGTTTATCCGCAGATCGTCGTTTTCTTGCAGGCGACGTTGATCAAAACCTGGCCGTAAGGTCATGAGTGCATGATTGTGTCTCCGGAGGATCCATGCAACTATTGAAAGCTTGGTGAAATAATGCGATGCCCACGCCCTTTGCAACAACAGCCGTGCATTCGCAGTCTGGCATTTGCGGTGTTGAATGCCCCCCCATCCACCCCCAAACTGACTGAGGATCAGCCTTTTACTATGATGTCATGTTTTAAGGATCACAGCATCACTGCTGGAGATGCAGAAAGTACAACAGCAGGTATTCTCTCTCTCTCTAGTCGAGTATTTACATGTTTTATCACTTTCATACTTACAGGCTCCTTCACCACATTTCAGAGGGAGATATTCTACTTTTTACTCCAATAAATTTATGATTTGTTATACTAATTACTTTTCAGAAAATTATGCATTGTTAGATTACCAAGATATATCAAGAAAATAAAATTGAAGTGTTTTGTATCAATAATAATAATGATGATGATGTAATAATATAACTAGAAAAAGGCTTTTATCTGTAGAAAATGTATGCATGTTGCTGCTAAATTTGCAGATGTGAAAGAGATATGAAAGCAGTTGGATTACAATACTTAATGGATCGGGGTCCTGTATGAAAATATAACACTGGAATGGGCCATTCAGTATAATAAGTACTTTTACTTATGATACTCTAAGTAGATCTGGTTGCTATACCTCTGTACTTTTGCTTAAATACAATTTTGAAACTTGTACTTGAGTATTTTTTTTACAGTGTGGTGTTGCTACTTCAACTTATATACAAGAAGGTAAATGATCTGATTATGTTAGGACTGCCAGTGGAGAATCCTCAAGGCACAAACCAACTCTGGGCTTGGTTTATTAAATAGCAAAGTCAGACAGAATCCTCCAATCAGGACTCAAAGTGGGTCTTAATAAAATACAACTGGCTTATAAAGTTTGTCACAGTTTTACAGTATCCAAAGTGAAAGTTGGAAATAAAATGCAAAGTTCTTGACAAAATAAAGGCATGAAGACATTTAAATAGTGTGCTAAAGTAATATATCTCCTGATACTATGATAATATCAGTATGGCGTTATAAAAAAAAAAAACAACAACAAAAGAAACAAAACTAATGATAATTTTCTAGCAAAATTCTAACTCACCTGATTCTTTTCAACACTCAAATATACAACAATGTACATATTTTCGTAAACAACCTTAATTTCAATAGATAATCCTTTTCAAGTGCACCTGGAGGAAAAAAATAACATTTATATCCTTTTGCATCAAATGACTCCCTTGTCCAAAATATACCGTATCGGCAAATCTTGTTTGTAAGCCTGTATCAAGAATAAACACTGCGGTCCACATCTGTACATATTTTACTCCTTTTCATAACGGCAACTATACATCGAAGGTCAAAACGTCCAGCGGCATCTTTGACATCTTGGGACCACAGCTGTTATTCTCAGTTTTCTTTGATGTTCAGTGATGGACCCATGCTCTGACTCACAGGGACTCCAGCTGAGTTCCAGTTCTGGCTCTGAATTTGTCAGTTTTTATTGACGAGTACCGGGGGGTAGAGTGAGGTTGGCCATCAGTTCGTGAACAGAAGCGAATATCGTACACTCACCTGAGAGAGAGAAAAAAAAATACAGAGGATTAGCAAAGGTGTTTTGTGTCAAGTGTAGATGACAAAACTGAATATTTAGTTGATATCAGTTTCTGTTTGGGGAAATTTGATATCTGCTTTTCAGTACAGTAAATTATTCAGAGTTCATCAGCTGAGAGTCTCACCCTGTCTGGCGGGGTGTAGCTCATTGAACCTCTTAAGGATATTAGAGACCAGCAGCGCTGCCGCCCCAGATGAGCTGTGCTGTCGGGGTATGTCAGCCTGCTGAGTGACGCTGGTGGCCATGTCATACACGATGGGCACAATAATGCTTACTGGCTCCTGTGGCACCGGCGTACGCTGGGTCAGTTGCAACTGTGGGGGCAAAGCAGTCCAAACGACGCAGGGTCAGGCATGTCAACGCATCTCAAACAATGATACACAGGTGTGTGACTTGTGTTTCTGGTTGTGGAGAGCTGATGGTGAGGCACTGCAGAGACTTACAAAGAAGAGCATCTTGGACTTGAGCACCACAGCGATGGTTCCAGGAGGAGCGATGGGAGGAGCGCTGGGCGGGATGGTGAGACAGAACTGGACGTTCCACTTGAGCTGAGCAGCTTGATCAGGGAACTACAGGAAGAGAAATAAGGATGTGAGAGATGACTTTTTTTTTCTCCAACATTGATAGATTCTTGAATTTTATAACACTTTAAGGGCCCCAATATACTTGCTGCAAACAATGCGAACGTGACTGCATCATTGCTGCCATGCGTAATCTGTGTTTGTCTGATGCACCGGTCACACATCTCAACGCGAGGTAACGTGACGCGTGCGTGAGATGAAATATTGACATGACCGCGAGAGGCACTCATGCAAATGAACACGGAGACCGTGAGGTACCAGACCAGACGGAATCGCTGTCGGAGCAATGACGGAAACTTTTGAAGAGACGCTGACAGACCTGGTGCAAAACTACCCGCATCTCTATGATGTTTCCATGCCATAACATAGTGACAGGCATGCCTGTCAAAATAGTTGGCGACAGATTGGCGGGGTTTTAGGGATAGATGGGGACACATACCTTTTCACGACTTCCGGTTTAATTTTTGTTGTCTGCTCCAAGTGGAGTAGTAGTATTGTGCGCTTTGGCTGCGTAGTGCTGAATTAAGTATATACACAGACACGGTGGATTGTGTACGCATATGTTCAACCATGCAGCAAGTATATTCGTACCTTATGGATGTTGAGATTCTGCTTAGCAACTGTGTATTACAAAAGACTTAAGAGATCCCAAATAAACTCATACTCATACATGATTAAATACATGAATAACAATTGTTTTTATAAACCAAAAAAACCCACCAGTTCAAGCTTCATGATGCGTACGCAGTCCCTAAGGATGTTAGTGGGCGCCCCCAGCAGCTTTGTGAAGGCATTCAAAGTGTTATATTTGAAGGGAGGGCCAGCAACCTAGAAAAGAGTACAAAAAAGATGGATTCATTGCATAATCACATAACCACAAGTGTGGGTACGTTTGAGTGAGTGGCCTTAAAGGGCATGATCCATGATACAAATATAAAAAAGTGGAGGTTTTACTATTTAAAAAAAAAAAATCAAAATCAAAATGTAAGACTGGAACCAGCTAATTATCAAATGAGTAGCTATCTTATTAGAATTCCTGTCTAACACCACATCTTTAATTATGATCAGCTGACAAAATGTTTAAGAATAATTCATGAATTGGGCTTTAGGTGCATGCTGCCTGTACTTACCCGTGTCTCAAAGAACCTCTCCAGTACCTGAAGCTCCTCTGGTGACCAGGGACCTGTATTTTCTGGAGTGACTTTGAGCTGCAGCGTCTGGTAGTTCTTTGGGTTGAGGGCTACACGACACTTGAGCACCTCCGTCTTAAACATGATCACCCCGGGCTCGTTAGAGTTCACGATGGATAACTGGAGGAGAGGCGACAGAGTAGGGGTGAGTGACAGGAAGTGTAGAACAGATCATATCATTTGAAAAACAAAACATAAAAATATTATTTCTCAAAAGAGGACGATTTGTGCAACACTCACATTGGCCTCCTGCTGAATGATCCTCTGCAGGTGGCGCCTCATGATAACTGAACCCAGGAAGCGTTCCAGTGGCGAGCAGAGGTAGCTTCCTGCCAGGCCTGGCACCAGGCAGGGAGTGGGTGAGGGGAGCAGAAGCACATGCAAGGCATTGTGGGTGAGGATAGTAGGAATGGAGGCAGCCCAGGGGCGCTGAGGTAGCTTGCGGGGCGGAGGCATACTGGTAGGCATGATTTGTGAACCTGAATAAAAGAAAGAGATGGATGTACAAAAAAGGTCAACAAAGATTCAGAGAATAGTTAACATTTGAAATAATCTGAATGAACATGGAAAGAGCAGTACTTACTTGTTCCAGCACGTGGAGAATGAGGGTCAGGGATAGGTGAATGCAGCGAAGGGTTACCAGGGGACATGCCGTGGATCCTTGCCCCAGGAGAAGGCCCTGAGACCTGGGGTGAGCCTGGCCACTGGCCCCTATTGCTGGGAGATACCATGGCATATGGAGAGCTGGGGTCCAGAGCACCTAGGGTAAAAAGACAGGCGTCAGATTCACATAAAAGCTCAACATTTAACAGATAACAGATTCAGATATGTGTGCCCACTTTTTACAGGTCATTTGTTATATGCTTGCTCGTTTGGTCAGTGAAGATTTTCAGATTTTCAGCCCCTTGCAGCCCTTGCCCAGCAGACCAGAATTACCACCAGGCCAGCATTCATGGCCACCGTGCTGCTTACCGTGGGGACTGGCAAAGCTGGTCTGGCCCATGGCTATGCCCAGAGAAGACGGAGATGGGGTGGGCCCAAAAGGAGAGGGTGCCCTCAGAGCTCCGCTAGGGGAGCCAGAGGCATGGATGTTCCCTGCACACACACACATACACACACCATATCACGTCAGCCACTGAGGTTCTCCTGGCGCACGCGCACACCCACTCACTCATGAACACGCATGCTAAAGCTGGGCAGGAGGGCTGTAAGTCTCCGGCTGGTGGGCTGAGATGGAGCAGAATGGGAGGAGCCAAACTAAATGCATGCTTTGTTCCCTCTTGGCTGTGAAGTGTGTGTGCATGGTGCGTGAGAAACACAACTGATCTCATGGTTTCACAGAATTAAACATGGGCGCACTTCATTGCTCTTCCTTGTTCTCTCTCTGACATGCGTACACTTTGCTCTTGCAACAAATAAACAGGTTAGCAGAGATGATGACGACAATGATGTGATACATTCAAAATCATTGATCTGTTGGTCACAATGCTGTATGGCAGGCTGACAAGCTCAAGATGACACAAACGGTACAGGTGGTATTCACTCACACGTACTCTGACAAACACCAAAGCACTGTGCTTCCTATTACCTGGTGACTGAGTGGGCATCATGGATGGTGACGGAGTTACGTTGGTGTGATAATTTGGTGGCGGTGAAGTGAGGGGAGGGTATACGCCTCCTGCGCCTCCCCGCATTGTCTGTGGCTGCTGTGGAGCTTGCAACTGGTTCATCAGAGTGTCCACCACATCGACGCCCACCGGAGATGGTGGGTTATCGTCTTCATTGACAGAACGTCTGCGAGCATCCTGGTTGCTGTCCACGAACATGTTCAGGAATGTCTAAAACAGGGAAAGAGAGGAACAGTATTTGATGAAATCTGGAATAAATCTTAATTTTATCATGCTATTCTTGTCCAGCTGGGTTTTTCTTTTTCTTTTTTTTACTTTGCCTCTATGCCTGGTTTACCTTGAGTCCTGGAGCCGGATAGAAGCCCTCTACAATCTTAGTATTGTCAAAGAGACTATATGCTCCGTCTCTGATGGCGACCACGCCACGGCTGCGGCAGTAAATATCGATGCAGTACATGTTTCGGAACGCTAGGCGGATGTGTGTGGGTGACTGGGGTAGGATGGAGAAGCACTGGTAGGCAGTGTTGGTACGCTGGGTCAGGCCCAGCATGGGCACTGTTGGTAGCTTGTTAATAGCATTCAGAGGGGCCTGTGTGTCGGAAAGCACCTAGATAAACAAAGAAGAAATGTTACACGGGAAAGTACACAGGAAGAGGATGAAAAACAGAGAAAATAGCACATCTTTATGATTATATGAGGAGCTGCATGAAAACCAGAACCAGAAATTTTAAGAAAAAAGAAATTGGAAATATCTTTTCTTTAGATTGCAAATACCAAGTGCAAACATGCACGTTGTGGCTGTATTTTCATAACCGTGTTCCTGCATACCTGCAGCAGCTGCATCACATTTGGGTTCTTGTTGAACATCTCCTGTAGCTGATGGAGGATGATGTTGTGGCAATTGGAGCAGCCAGAGTTTGGCCCCACGGTGCCCAGAGCGAGGTGAAACCGCTGGCTGTTGGAATTCCACTGGATGGTGACAGAGCTGCCTTTGGTGGTACCGTAGCACAGAACCATCTTACGGTAGTTATACAACCGCACCTCTGAGAACAGGCTCAGGTAAGACGGCATCTCTGGAGGGAAGCAGTCACAATGTGCAGCTGTATTAGATGGGTATGTCTTTTTTGTCTAGCATCAATTTAACAGAGTGATGCATTCATGTTCATGCAAACTGTGCAGAGATAAACATGAAGACATCTGATTGCTTGCTGAAGTGAAACTGATTGTACTGGATTTTTAAGTGTTGTATAAATACATGGTTCATTTAAGTTGAAGCAAAGCTCTCAGCACAAAGACAACCCCTTTCATTTTAATTAAAAAAAACAAACAAATCATCATCACTTTTCAAATGTATGTAATTATTTGCCTGCATCTTTCATTGTAACTCCATACATCTGCAACAAAACGGCCAGTAATACACTGACCAATTTAAGATAAACTGTCCTTCATATTCATTCATGCGTTCTCTGATTTAAGTGGAATCTTTGCTATACAGATGACTGTGCATGTACCTGGCAGTGCACGAGAGAAGTTGAGGACACACTGATACAGCTGACTGATGGCATTCCAGTCATTAAGGAACATCTCTACAACTTTCCGCCCACCCACCGGCTCCGACAGTGGGTTTTCATAGGTCAGATAGACGTGCCGCGTTGAAGCTGAGAGGAGAGACAGATTGCAGTTAATTCAGAGGCTGGACTGTGTAGCAGACATTGACAATTTCTCTTATTTATATGAAAACCGGAAAACATTCTTCGACAAACCACTCATCTATGAAAAATGACACCATTTGCTGAAATTGCTACAAGAGAGGTTATTATGTCATAGACTATATCAGAATCTGGATGTGTTGGTTATATTAATTTGTCTATAGACTCTTCTCGCTTAACAGTTTTTAAAATGTCATTTTTTTATGATTAAAAATCATTTTAATCTCTGTAGGTTAAAGAAAGAAATGTTAACTTTTAGTGATGAAATGGGAACATGTGGTGTGTACCTTGCTCCTTGCTGTGTGTGCTGTTGAGCGGGCAGTTGGCCAGCACCAGTTCAGCCACCCATGTTCGGTTGTTCCTGCCCTGTAGACGGATGGTGCAGTCAAGAAGGGAACGATCTAAGGCTCTCCTGGTCTCCTCTCCTACACCTTTACAGGGAGGAATCCTGCAGGACAAACAAAAAGATATGTACACTTTAAAGTCCCACTGTCCCAGTGTTTCAGGTTTTTGGTTGGTTGTCATTTTATGTGAGCATAAATACATGCAGATGTGCTTGTGAGTGCATTACTTTAGTAGCCGTATGGCGTGACTGTTGCGATCTCCTTCCACTTGGACGCCCTGGTTTGGAATCTCCATGTTGGACAGCTACTCATAGACAGACACAGAGACATGCAACATTAGCCGATGCTAAGCTTGATGTGCCTTAAAAAAAATAAATAAATAAAAAAAGACGTGTAGGAGCGGCACAAATTAACCAAATTGTCAAAGTGCAATGACTTGCCTCTGTTCTGAGGCCAATGAAAGGCATGTTGGTATCGCACATCGCCACTAGGTGAGCCAGCTCCTTGTTGAAGGCACACATTTCCCCAGACCGCTTAGGCTTCTTTGGCTCTGGGTCCCCCTGTTCTCCGGACACCTACAGATCAACAGGTACAAAATGTACATTCAATAAAAGCTCAATATGTATCTTTTATCTAGCTGGGCACATTTGTTTTGCATTTAAAACATGAAGTTAAAAGTGTATTTAAACTATTAGGCATGATATTACAACTATGCAAAGTTCGCCTAGTTTTAAGCTCAAGCATAGCACCACACTTAAAACAAGCAAACAAAAAAAACATGATAATTTGTGTATGATAAAATACGGTATGTACTCTAGCACTGACTGCCTTTCTCTTCGTCCCTGGTCGGGCCCCTTTGCCTGCTGTAGTGTCCTGGACAAGATGTTCTAGGTTGGGCTTGAAATGCTGCAGGAGCTGGGCGCACATGGGTCCGTCCTCTCCTTCCAGCTGAGATACAGACAGGAAGGAGTACTTGTACTGCAATGCCGTAGGATTGCTTGGTACTTCAAGCATTTCCACCACCTACAAAGAATAAATAAGATGCATTACAGTGTTTAAAAAAAAATTCAATTACAGACATGGAGAGTGAAATGGAGGACGTAAAAATGGAAGCAGTATTTTCTTTAAGTAATTTTGGTTTAGCTTTTTTTATTGGTAGGACACTCACTATGTAATACTGTGGAAGACGTGTGAGCTTGATGAAGAGTTTGTGTTTGGACAAGTTGCCAACTGGGTGAGAAGCTGAGTTGGAGAGATGAAGGACATCAGTGCACACGGTGGGAAGGTGTTTCACTGACTGTCGACAGCGCTGTTCCCCCAACCAGAACCTGGCCATAGAGAGAAAAAGAGTCAGTCTCTAAATGAAATTGAAGTTGGAAATAGTCCCGGGTTTGTATCCTCTTATTCCATGCATTCACACGGTTGAATAGTGCAAGACTCTCACAGCCTGGAAACTAATCTCAACACCTCATAATATCTTGCCTCTAGCTTAGCCAAGAGTTGGAAATGACAGCTACTGCTACTGACTGCTTCTGTCAATCCTGACAAGGCGTCAGACTGTCTCCTACTGTTGGCATTTTGCTCCTCATCACTTCTATCTACTGAACTGCCACCGCTCTCTTTCGCCTGTGCTAACACTGACTTTATAATGTTAGCTGCAATAATATATTTCATGTTTATCGAGGAGGTTGACTTACTTCAGTTGTTGAAGCCAAGATATAATGCGCTTCATATCATCGTTGATGGTCTTTTCAATGTCATCCAGCATGGACTGATCTAGAGTAAGAGATTAGTTTTAGGTTCACTGAGCATATAAAGCATTAAAAGTAAAACCACAGAGCAACAAAGTCTGGAATTAGATTATTCTTGACAAATTGTTGATTCCCTTTAATCTTACATAAGCACTGAAACCTTAACTAGGATCACAACACAGACTAATGTGAAAAAAAGTTTAACCTCTACCACCACCAGTTGACTATATCTGTATATTGCTATTTGTTTTATGTTTGCTCCTACTTACCTAATCCATACAGCATAGGCTGGAACATGCCAGAGTGCAGGTCCACAAAAATATGTAGACACTCTGAACGACCACACGGCTCAAGTATTGGAATAACAAGTGTGGGTAAAGCAGTCTCGATGAATGCTGAAATAAACAGAAACACACTCGAGTACCTCTTTGCAACAGTACAGATGACATGATACCATGATTACAGGACATTAATGCACTAAAGGAGAGTGAACTTTTAAACCTTTGCAACTGTTTCACTGTTTGGCACAAAGTTGTAGCTGCAATGGGAAACAACACTAGTTTCTGCAAGTTTGTTCAACATATACCTAAGAATGTGTGAAACGTTTAATAGAGAGAAGTAAGAATAAATACATACAGTTGTCACTGGGATTGCTGGTCTTCAGAATAGCCTTCAGTTCCTGTAGCTTCTGATGTGAGCGGGCATGAACACTGTCGATCAAAAGCTTCTCCACTGACAGATGGTCGATCTAAAGAATAAGCAAGAGAAAACATTATTTTATTTTTTTTACATTATTAATTTGTAAGATATTTGTACAGCGAGTCATACTGCCCCAAACTTCATATAGCACTGAAAACATATGTCCAACTTACCTTCATGGCCCTCTCCATTAATTTGGAGTCACATGCAGGGAGAGGAGGTTCATGAGATATTTGCAGTGGCTTCGATCCATCTGACTCATCAATCTTGATCGTGACTTTATGTACTGATGCTGTACCCGTTTTCCTACCCAACACCAGTTGGCTGAAGACAAAAAAAAAGAAACAGATTAAAAAATGGTACGAATGCATTCTGGTATTTCTTCCCCAATAAAAAAGAACACTATTTGTGTTTACAAGGTTAGTGAATGAATGCATATATACACATGACCAATGTGATTTAAAATCTTACTTCCAGACAGTGAGCGTGAGGTATTTTGCGGGCACATATCTCTCCTCCTGCACCAGATCTCCCCATCGCTCTCTGATCAGCATCAAAGTCTGAGAGTGTAGGACCTCTAACTGCAGTGACAGACAGAAGGAGTCTGGAAACAATGCAGTTAAAGAAGATACAGCGTGGGAAATACTCAGTCCAGGTGAACAGAGATAAAGTATCATACACATCTTTCCATTAGCATTCAAAACACACTCACACACATATCCTCCAACACTTTGTTGGTAAAAGGGGCATTTGTGCCCAACACAGACTGCTCTTTGACATGGTAAGCTGCACTGCTAGTGATGGTGGGGGAAAGGCAGAGCAGAGATGTACTGATTAGCATTGTGATTAGCACAGTCACGCTCAGTTCGCATGCTTGATTAGGATCTTTGATGTTAGTATGATTGCTAACAAGTTGTTGTTTTTCCTGTGCCCAAAGACTACATTTTAGCACAGCCTGATGAGTGGCATAATGAAAAAATGGCAAAATTTGCCTTTATATTACATGAAAAATATTTTTTTCATTAAGTGTCCTGCCATCTCATGTCGCATCCCTCATGGTTTAGTTTCTAAGTACAGTGCCAACAGGTGTTAAAATACACATCCCCATGAGAAAAAAATAAACCTCACATGACCCAGCTGAGTGACAGATATCAGTGAAACCACTGCTGTCCTTTCCTCATCTCATACAAAAGGTGGCTGTGTTGTTTGAGAATGAATGAAGGAAGAGGAAAGATGCATTTCTGCAGCTGTGTTTCTCATTGGAATGCTGCTCTTGTCTGCTTGACCAGTCAATACTCTATATGCTCCAACACACAGTCTTGTCCTGCTGCAGTAGTTCACAGCAGACTGGGGCATGAGCCAAGTGGATGCAGGCAGGATGGACACAAAATGCCTGTGAATGTGCATTGACAGACAAACACAGACAAAGAAAGGATACGCAAGCAGTTGTACATGTCCTGTAGGGGTTTTTCATCCGCACACAGACGTGCCTGGACTAGTTCATGGATGAAGTTCACCTGCAAACTGTGGACCAAGGCTCGGCCATCTGTCAGTATGAAGGGAGGAAAGAATGATTGGAGCATGGATATAGACAAATAAGAGTAAAAATGAAAGTAAAATAACTCATTCAAGGGAGAGCATTAGCAATATGGTATACTGTCAGTTTTCAATGGTGCATGCCTTACCTCCAGTTTCTTTGTCTTCTACCAGAATCTCCAGCTTCAGCAGCCTCCAGGGAATATCCGGATCATCTCCCATCACCGTCAACGTGGCCTCAAATTCACCTTCCACACGAAACTTAACACGTCCATTGGCTAAACAAACAACCAAACATATGCATCAGATCTCCTTATTACCAACACAGATGAAAACTGGCAACCTTTTAAAGTATACCACAGTGGGTTTACACATGCTGCTTACCAACTGTGAGGTTGGCTAACTGAGGAGGTAAGTCTGTGGTGACAAGGCGGTGCCGTAGAATCTGATTAAGCTGGTTCAAGGTAGTCTGCTTCTCAGACTTAGTGATGGGGTCTGGAGGAATGATTTTATCCTACACACATGGACAAAAATAGGACAAATGAGATGGGTTTGATCTCTCAGCATTCTTTCATGTTAGACTGTAGACCAACAGTCATAGGAAGCAGGACACTGAGTTTAAACACTAACTTACTCGTATGCAGGTGGGCAAGCGTGGGTATGACCCTGTTGTGAGTACATCGATGGCGAAGGGGATGGCAAAGCTGGGTAAACGTGCATGTACCAGGGCATCTCTGGCCAGTGATGCAAGCCTATCTGCGGTGTCCACAAACAAGATGGTCTGCTGATCCAAGAAGCTGGAAATCATCTGTTCCCATAGACACCATTTGAGAGAGGTTCAGAGCAGGGTCATACATTGTGTTATTAAAATCCACTTCCTCAGAGTGATTGTAATCTTTATAGACACATACCGCACACTTTTCGACTTTCCCAGCATTGCTTGCCCACTTCACCAGGGCTAGGAGACGTACAAATAGCTGCCTGGTACGACTGGCAAACTGGACAATCTCAATTTTCCTGTAACAGGAACACAAATCAAAAGTTGAAACAAATTTAAAAACAATAGCTTACCAGAATATGTTAGAGAATGAAGAAGTCCATATAGAGGAAACCTACCTCTCCATGTCAGTTTTCCTGGGAAGTCTGAAAGAAGAACATTAAAACCATTGGTTACTGCCATTTTCCTCATCCTTAAAGAACAGCAACAGTCCACAATTACTACCTGACTAAAAATCTATACATTTCTGGTCTGAGTCTGCTCTGACCTCAAATGACACCTCATGTGACACTACTGATGTCCTCAGTTGGCAGCTGAGAGACAGGGGATCAACGCGGGGCGGGAGGGGGGGACTAGCTCTGGGACAGCAAAAATAATTAAGTACTCCATGATCAACCCACTGTAATGTTAGCGTCCCTCCAAAACGCTTCTCTGAAATAACTAAACATTAGCTATAACGTCAGTCACAAAATTTAAGATGTGTTTACTTGTACGCCCCCTCTCTTTACTTAGTTACTTGTGCGTACTGATTTGTTACACTCTGAAATAGAGCTTTAAAACTCATATCCTAACTTTAAGATGAGTGCCAACAATCGACTTTAATGTTTATTACAGAGGCTGGAAGATGAGCATCCTCTAGAGTTTACCAACGTTAGCCGATTAGCCCCCCGGTTAGCTTTGAGGCCTACAACGCTAAAGATGTTACTTACAGTTCCGCCAGCAGGGTAATTTCATGGTAGGTCCTCTGGAGAAGAAAGTCAATGAGCAGGCTCAGTCGTACCCCTTGTGTGGCCGGGGCCCCGGGTGGCGGTGGCTGAGGACCCGAGACCACCGGACCTCCGAGCGGGACGAGCTGCCCATCTGACCCGATCTGCACCGGAGCCATTTTACAATGACGATAGGGACTAGCGTTAGTTAGCTAGCGCGGCTATGCACACCCAGCGCTACAACGGAAGACGTATCGAGTGAGTTGTAGTGGCTAACTCCTTGTAAATATATTTTTTTTCGCAGTCTCACAACATTTCTCTCGAGAGACGAATTTCTCTGCATAGACTTGGTTTTCCTGGGTGAGCAGAAAACTCAACAAAAACGCACAAATTGGTAACTCATTACGGAGAACACTCAATGCCGCTAAGCCGCCATCTTTGCTGTCGGGTATAATTGCAGTTGAACTGACGGTGGGAAAGAAAACCCTGACAGGAGCCTTGAGGAGTGAGAGTCATAAATAAATAAATGACTCCCCGTTACAGTGTTTTACGCCCGGGCCACTGGCTCCAAGACCGGTGTAACTAACTGCGGGACTAAATAATTAGCTTAATGTCCGGTTACAGTGACAAAGAAGGCCATTAACATATTCTCTCATCTGTTACCAGGGCAACGCATGAGACAATACATGAACAAAGTAACAAACAGCCAGTAACAACATTGATAACAACAAAATTCCACTCTACAAAACAAACAATACATCACACATAGTCAAACATTATTAGAGATAACTCAGGCATCATTTGAACAACTTTCTGCTTTATCCAATCTTAAATACATGCTTTACAACAGATTTAATTAACTTGTATATTATTAGCCTATAGGCTACTATAAAATCCTGCAGCAGTGGTATGCTCTTGGTCAGGTCTCCCACGAAAAAGCACTTTAATTTCAAAACTTATTTTTGTCTGAGACATCTTGTTTAAGGGGTTAAGAAGCCTGAAGATATAGTTTCTTCAGTGATTTGATTAGGGGCCAAAGTTTATGTGTATTTCTATTTACTGCTACGTTTCTGCACCCACCGGCAGCTCTTACTATGACTCCTTTGTGAAACAAAAGTATTATAAAATGTGTTATTAGCAAAGTCAGGAGGCTCCTATACCATGGCAAACCACAATCAGTCCAGGGAAAACTTAATGCAGAAAGGGGAATAAGTGATTTAGGATTACTCGATTGTTGCTATTGGCCTGGTTTTTTGTCTCATCAGGGGACTTTATCTGGAATTGTGAGCAGATGAAAAGATGGGGAAGACATCAGTTTCACATATGTGCATATATGCAGCAAGTCAGGCCATGATTTGTTCTGTATTTTCTATTATCTCATTTTCAGACTTCCTGTGCCTCATTCTGTAAATGTGACACTTTCCTAGTAGTGTGATTGGTCACAATATTTAAAAGTAATGTAAAATGTTTCAGCAGATACATTCAGTACAACCACATCCATGCCTAAAATGAACCAATTTCAGTTCCTGCTGTTCCCATAGGCACCCACTCCCTCGGGGCATCCAGGGTCTGAACATGTAGTACATATATGAACACAAAGGCACACGGGGTGTGGCAGAAAAGACTGACAAACAATATAGCAGCATATTCATTCAACTTTATAATAATGTTTCAGGGTGTAGTTTGTGATACTTTTGTCTGTTGGATACAGTTAAACCAGCTCCAGCACATCATTAGTGGCTGTTCACAGTCTCAACTAAAACCATACATGTTGAGAAAGTTGATATTTGTTGTATGGCAATTGTATTTGATTTCCTTGCACTGTACGGGGGTTTCTAGTTTTGTTCTTTTTCCTGGCAAATTAGTGCATACAGTATGATTAGTGAATGATGGATTCTATATATTTTTATCCATTTGGCTGACTGATCCTGAGTAATGTACATCTATTAAGCAGGTTTGGTGTCCTAATTAAGGATGTGTATGTCAGGTCAAGGCCCACTGGAGTACTCAGGGATCAAAGCTGTGTGTTAGTTTATAACAGGTGGTGACAGAAACCAAAGGGTATAACTATTGTAAAGAAATACCTTGACAAACCTTATACAAATTGGGAAACCACCTCAAGGCACCAGCCCTGCAATTCCTGTGTGACATTTAATTTGTTGTGGTAACAAATTATTGTAACTGCTTGAGAATATGGGAAAGCACACTACTAAAGTACTACATAAACTGACATGATAAAGGGCTGTAAGGTGGGTCCTGCTTTATTATCCAATCTTGAGGCCCTGTGTCAAAGTGCAGTCGTTAGATATCAGCCCATTAGATTGCAGCTGATATTGTGCTTTCATGGTTACATTAATTTGTGTTTAATTAAATGACCACACAGTTAATTGGGGGCTAGGTGATATTTATTGGAGTAATTTGGCCTACACTATATGTAGAGAGGGAGAGGAACAGGAAGGATAATAGAATCTGAATCATCTTTATTGTCCAAGTGTGTTTGACTCTAAAACAGGAACAAAACAGGAAATCAGAAATATACAGAAATAATGATTACAGAAAGTGAAACCATTTTTTTTCAAACAGGGGATTCATTTACAGTAGTAACTCAGCTGTTTGGGATCTTGTTGGCCATGTAGTTCTATAGTTTGTCTCTCGACTTAATCTTGTTTCAAACATACTCTCTCTGAATACTGTTGAAATGTCAGTTCATGTTGATGTGATATTTTTCATTTTTATTATGAAAACATTATAGGCTTATTCATGTATGACCACCCCCTGCGGTAGGGGGGCGATATATCTAAATTCGCCATATCGCTCAGCTTTCTTTCGCCTGGCTTTGATCAAACTACGGAATTGGATATCCTTGGCTGGAGCCGGAGTCACTTACGAGAATTGAGAGAGGTTTTTTTTATGCCCTTTTCCATTCAGCTGATGTTGTGTTCGCTGAGAGCTGCACTCGGTTGCGGTGCAAACTAGCCCGAAGACAACGCTGATCGTTTGGAGTTCACACACTGCCGCCTGGCCTGTTGTTTTTTTTTTTACTGAGCAGCATTTGTGTATCCGACTGCGCTTCCGCCATGTTGAACTGATTCAAGTTGTGACTGAGTGCTGGGACCGAGGTGACAAGCCCCAGACATCGGACTAGATAAGAGTAAGCAGGGGGCTGTTACCGCGCCGGTGACGCAGGAAAAACACCCAGAAGCAGAGGAAGAAAAAAACCGTAGAAAATAGATCTTTCTAGTAACAGGTTTGGGTCCTGCGAAACTGTCACCGATATAGGCCACGTTTATGTAATATACGACGACTCCATCGTTGAAGGCTGGACGTAGCCCGAGAATAGAGGAGGGAAGTCATATCAAATTCCTGGTGAGTTGTTAGCCGACTAGCTCTCTAGCGGGGATTGTTAGCTCTTGCTAGTATTAGCGTCAGCTGCTGGTGGATGCAAGGTAACCGTACTGCATTGGTGTTACTTGTGTTTTCCAGTTGCTGCTAATTCTTTATCGTTTTAGCTACCGCTCGTTGAACCTGTGACAATGTCAACGCGATTGAACCGCAATTCATGGCGTTAACATTACGTGTAGTCTGATTTAGCTCACTGAAGCCAAGCTAGCGCGTAGCTACCCCGCAAATGGTCTTCGGGCACTGTCTACATATTGAGAAAAGGGACAATTCCTTTTAAACGTTTCTTGTTTACTAGCTATTGAAATGTACTTATCTTCAATCCATGGTTTGTTTTAAATTGAATTACTAATGGCATTATCAAACCACATTACTGTTAACATTTTATATCAGTGAGGCTTTCATGTTGTTATTTTCATTTTGTTTCAGTGAAGTTATAACTTGGCGTTAGATGATGCAGGTTAGAACTGCTGTACTGCTGGATTTCAGGAAATAGGCGAGTCCCCTGTCACTTGCATATTTTACGTTGTCCGAGATAGCTAACGTTAGCTGAGTTAACTTATTTTGAATGCTGAAAATTGTCAAAGAGTTACATTCAGTCACAGAATATATGTTAAATAGACGGAGAAACTGTTAATTGTCGAGTCATATCAGCCAGCCGCCTGTCAGGATAGAAACGTAAGCTAAATGCACCCTCGGATGTTTACTCGCAAGTAAGCTAACGGCTAACAGTAACGGATATATTACTGGTTAGCATGTTAGCACGGCCCAGGTTCATTGTAAATGGCGACTCGGGACCATAGTTGGTCAGCAATATCGATGTGAGATTGTAAGTGATTTTACGCGTTAATCAAACTCCATGTGTACTTAAGCCTGTCAGTTATATTGCAAAGGTTTCATGGGCACGTATAAAGTCAGGCCCGACCGAATAATGAGGCCTACGCTGGGTTTTGGACGACGAGGCCTTCGCTGCTCTGCTGTCTGGGTGGATCGTTAGTTGCCGCAGCTAGCTAACAGCAGGCGTTAACTAACTAAAAACCACCAGCTGTTAACGCTAGTTTGCAATGAATTGTTACGTAATGTCACCATCTAAATCATATGCACACAGATAGTCTACATTTTTATTACATTTACAGGTAACTCAACACAAAATGGTACATGACCGATTTCTCCGTTCACAAGATCTTTTTTTAATAACACTAACGCTGCACGGCAGGTTCAGTCCAAAAAGGCCGCAGTTGCACCTCTCGTATGCCTTTTTAATAGTGCTATTCTTTTTACAGTGTACCACTTTTTGACACTTTCATTTTGACGAAGCGTAACGCTGTTTTTGTGCGTCATTACCGTAACCCACCCTCTTCCCCCATTAGTAGATAGTTAGCTAGCAAGTGGTTTCACTGGTAGCCTCAGATAAATGATGTGACATTTCGTTCTCGGCAAACCAGAAAGCATTGGCATGATTTTGCTTAGGATATCTGTCAAGTTGAAGCAGATGTCACTGGTAACCTGCAAAATAGGAAATAATGCAGTTTCACTACCCTTAACCCAATGAGGCGGTACTTTAGATCAACCAAACATAAGTTTTAACAGTTTGTGCCTATAAATAGATTTTATGGTCACCAGAAGTGAAATCATCCAAGTCAGTTACACCCCTCTTACCTTGTTGTGAGACGCATACATACTGCCTTAGCAACCAGTTCTCATCAGTCCACGGTGATGTTTGTATTCTTAAATATTAGAGTTGTCTGATTTGTTTACACTACTTCAATTTAGTGTTTCCGCTCCAGTCATTTGCTATGGTAAACTATCAATGTATGTGGGCAGAACACTCAGTGGAGACAGGCATGTAGATCAAAATGACTCATGGACTCTGTCCTCTGGAGCTTAGTTCTACAAAGGGCCAGACTTTATCTTGTGATTGCCAACTTTATGGAGGATTTCAGCTTCTTGCACCATATAAGTGATGTCTTTGTATAATTTTGTGTTTCTGTTTTGTTTTCCAATGTTGATGACCACAGTTCTGACCTTCTGACCAACAGACATCACTCTTTGTTTACAGACCTACTTCCTTGCTCAACTTTGACCTGCCCTACTTAGCATAGTTACAGAGTCACACACATTTTCCCTCTGCGGTGAAGGATTATTATGGACATTATTGGTTTTACCTCCAAATAAACTGGTTTTGACAGTTTGTCTAAACTGCCGGCGTGGTTGAAATCGTCTGATCTCTCAGGGTGCTTACTCCATTGGTTCTCACCATGTTCTCAGATCTCAGCCTTTACTTTGGTGAGCGTAATTTTATTGATCAATTTAAAAGGCCAAATGATCAAAACGACAGATGCAGGTTGCAATGAACTGTAATTTTTTTAATCAAGCAAAGGCTTCAACAGTTCAGAGTGGTCCAAGGTGTCTTGTTATAAGGGTAGTAATAATTATCACATTTATATTTGCAGATAGTTTATAACTAAGGATGTATCAAATGATCAGACATTTATCAGAATTAGGAGCACGTGCACTAATTACCACTTTTTTTTAAAGGAGGAAAACTATGTTTTTGTCTTTCAATCCATCATGGCTGCCCTTTTGCAAAAACACACCCCTGAAGCTGTATGTTGGTGGTTCATAGCTCCAGTTGGGAGCTTTTGTTAGCTTGAAACAGAATTTCAGTGTTCAAATGAAAATTGTCTCGTTGGCCTGTTGGGTATATCAGAATTTGATGTGTGTGTCTAGGGTTGCTTGTGTTTGGCTGACTGTCCATAAAGTGTTTTTTTTTTTCAGTTATTTAATGAGGTGAGAACATGCGTTAGTCTGCAGCTGCATGGAGAAAAAGCCCTGCACCTAGCATACTTTTTTTGAGCGCTCAAACTTTTTGGTGCGGCCACACTGAGCGCTTCCAGTTGAAAATCTCTGAAAGGCGCTGATGTTGTCATACTGCTTTTCAGGTAACCAGTTAGATGGGGAGTCCTCCGGTTGGTGCTCATGGGGAAAAAACCATTTCAAACAGATAGATCGTAGCCTAACCGTAACAAATGGATAATAAAAAAACAAAGGGGGAATGCTAGTCTATCATACAACTGCGGTATGAGTGGTAATATGTTGTCAAGGTGTTGTTGTCATAGAAACAACACCCATTCACAACATTTCAGCAAAAAACGCTGGGAGCTCCCCAGTGCCCTGCTAGCGTTTTACTGACGGAAAAAAACACGATATAGTAAGGTTCGATGGACTGGTTGACAACTGCAGTGGTGTCTCAGTTAGCATATTTACTTCGTCTGAAAAAAATATAAAAATCACTGTTAATAATGTAATTTGAGCTCTGAAGCTTCTCTGTGGTAATTTACAGAAGTATGCAGGTGCAGGAGACATATCTCGAGCTGTAAAGGTAAGATAATTCAGGCGGTGACTTTGCCAGGTGTAATTCAGATGTAATGATCCAGAAACAAATCTTTGATTGGTACTTGATATTCTGAAACTAATGACATCTGCATTAGTGATCCGTATCAGAAAGAAAGGCTAGAGCAAACCTGTTCATAACATACCTACTTGGTCACTGAGCACAGAACTTTTCATCAGGTAACACCAGCGTGCACAGTGAACTACCGCACTCTGTTCAGTTTATTTTAATGGTCATTTTCTGCAGTACAAGATTATACTGGTCCGTTAACCTGTTTTGCTCGTGTATTGCGGTAACTTAACCAGCCTGCTAATAATTCTGACCTTTACCCCTCTTCCCTGCTCCAGGTTATGCAATGGTCTCAGCGGCACATCCAGATCTCCAGGTGCTTGTGTCCCTCTCTCGTGTGTTCGGGCTCTATTCCCTCTGCTCTACAGCTGAGGTGGCTGTGATTTCCCTCCTGGCCAGCGCTCCCTAAGAGGCCAAGATTGCCAAGATCTGCCCTGTGGCGAGCATGACGGCCACCACGCGTGGCTCTCCGGTGGGGGGCAATGACAGTCAGGGCCAGGGCCAGGCACCTGATGCTCAGAGCCAACCCCCACTGCCACAGAACCAGGTCAGCATCATCTTTCCATCCCGAACTTGAAAATTAGACCTCCTCATACTGTCTTTAATACACCCACCATGTTTTCTGCAGCTTTCATCCAATTCACTCATCTTGTATTTGTTTTAGATGCCTGTGCATAACTCTTCCTCTCCTACAGTAGACACCTGTAATTTAATTAACCTGTAAAGGGAGAAGAACGATGTGTGTTTTGATGTCTCTCTTTTTGTTGGTCCAGACACTGCAGCATAGTTTTTTAACAGATATCGCTCGTACCTAACCACACACAGATGCCCAAGGGGATGAAAAGGGAGGGAGGAGGGAGCGGAAAAGAGGGAGAAAGAGAGTGAGGCATCAATGAACAGAGCCTCCTGAGTGATGGATAAAGGGTGTGTGTGTGTGTGTGTGTGTGTGTGTGTCTTTGTGCGTGTGCATGTGCAGGCCTGTGTTGGTTAGAGATGAGCCGTGGTGAGACGTGAGAGGCAAGCTGCCTATGTAGGTCAGCCAAGCAGAAGGAGCCTTCACCACACACCCCCACATTTCATATTTCTCAGTTGTGCATCTCTCTGTTTTATGTGTATCGCGCTCTCTCATCCACAGCTGCTCACACCACTACTGATATACATACAAACTCATCAGCTGAGGAATTGGATTAAAACGAATGGTCACTTTGGTGCATCCAAATGCGCTTTCATAAATGCCCATTGTTTCCCTTGCTCCTCTGACTTTCTTCCTTCAAAAATTGCTATTTGACAGCACTATTGCAGAGATACACCCACATAGTAACACATTTATACTTCTAACACAACCGTGTTGGCTTGCAATTTCTGCTTCCTTAAGGAAGATACGGATGAAAGGAGTTGCACTGTATGCCAAATACTCTGAGTATGATGATGACTGGAAAATCTTGTATTTCGAGACTTTTCAATGAGAGACACCTGTCCTGCAAACATATACACTGGGTGACCAGAATAACAGAAACCCACTCAACCTACATAGAAGAGTTGGGATTTAGCTTTCCCCTGGTACATGTCGTTATAGAAACAGGTACATTTAATAGCAATTTAAGTTTCACTCTTGCTTAGCTGGTCTACGCAAATCAGATTTCCATGATGATTGAAAAATGTATGACTGAGAGAAAATACTCATTTGAGAGATTGTGTTTGTCTTTAGTATAATGTGTGTGGCATTTTAGTGAAAGCAACAGTGAAATTCTGCAGCTGTTTTTCCTAAGATACTCAGTGTTGTGCACCTTTTAATGATATTGGTTTGTTCTTTTATCTGTACTCATATTGTAAGTGGACCTGCTGTGGATTAATTTATGCAGGAAAACTTAGCCATTAGTAAAATTAAAAGCATTCTTGCAGGGATGTAATGAGTTAGTCTGCAGCATTGAGAATTGGGCCCTTTCAGGCATTGTTGTTTTTTTTTCCTTTTGTTTTATTTACGGATGGATTGGTGTCAGCTACATAAATCATAAATAGAAACCTGTTTCTGGTCCTCTATTTGTTTGTTCCGGGTATGCTAGTGATGTAAGCAAAACTCAGGAGCGACTCAGCAGCCGTCATCTGTGTAGGGGCAGCTGAGATTGCCACTTAAGGAGAACAGCTGGTCCACCTTGAAGGTCAGTTAACCTTAAGTGAGTTTGAGCATGGCTCCACGTCTGACAGGGCTTTGAAATAGTTGGAACCTTTTTAATATGGTTTTATCGAAGCAATACAATTAAAATTGCATGAATAAACATTTACAAAAGAACGTGAACATTTTATTTAGAATTCAAAAAGCTCTATTTAATACAATGTCTCCTATTCAAGCAACGGTTCCCTTCAAGTCTGTGTCTGTGCTCATGTATGTGATTATATACATCACAGCATCATGTGCTTTTAAATATAGTCTCATCTTTATTACATTCTAAATCACATGCATTACATCACCTGCTTTTATGGAGCGCAGACAAAAGTATTGTGGTGAGCTGGCATGTGGAGAATGGAGATGTGAGGTGTCATGTCCATGAGAAAGAGACGGCAAACTGGTTTACAATGTTTTTATCCAAAACGACATGCATCTGAGAGTTAATACAAAACAAGCATGGATTTAGTCACGAGAACAATGACAATAAGCACCATTAAGCTAAGTCCAATAGGATGTAGGTGCCAACAGGTAGTGCACAGATGAAATGTTCAAAACTCATCTTGTACAAGATTGTTAAAATACTAGTTTGTGATTAAAATGTGTTTACTGGACTCATGATTTTCTCTCTCACCATTGATTAAGGAAATCTCCATTACACCACCCTCAGGTGCATAGGTGTTCACAAAAGAACTGGGACTTCAGTATCTTCTTAAAGATAAAGCAGAGACTCCCTCTCGGAGATTGGCAACTCATTCTACAAGTGGGGAACTACAGAGAAGAGTCCAGCAAGCGACCTAAGGCACTGTTGTGGTGGCACTAACGGGTGCCTTTCATTGGCAGAGTGTAATGAGTGCAAGGGAGCGTAGACCTGAATGAGGAAGTGGATGTTGGTGGGAGAAGTTTTAGTTGCTGTTTTGTGAGCAAGCATCAAGGTTTTGAATTTGATGCAGGCAAAGTGGAGGGATGACCGAGATAGACTGCAGAAGTCTGAATATGCATGCTGTGAGATCTGCCAGTAAGGAGTTGCAGTGGTCAATGCGAGATATTATGAAAGCCTATACCAGGAGTTATGCTGCATGGCCACACAGGTGGGGTCTAATGTTCCTGGAGTACAGGCCAAATTGACAACACCAACCTTAAAGGTCAGTTGGTCATCAATCATGACAGAGTTTGTGGGCATGAGTCAGATTGATTGAAGCTGGATAGTAATCTGTTGTTGTGTAGAGCGACTGGCTGGGATGACGAGGAGCTCAGTCTTAGAGAGGTTAAGCTGAAGATGGCATTCTTTCATCCATGTAGAGATATCAACCAGGCTTGATGAGATCTGTGCTGAGACTGAGGTTTTCCAGTGGGAATGATAGGAATAGCTGGGTATCGTCAGCATAGCGATGGTATGAATACAATGGAAGCAGATGGTTGCACCACGTGAGGTCATGTTTCTTCCCTGACTATGTCACTAAAAGGGGAGCCTTTGTGTTATTGGCTGCTGTCTTTGTTGAAAACTCCGACAGGTGATGTTGACAGAACAAAAAAGGCCAAATTCACCTCTGAGGACACAGCAGCAGTGCACACATGCTAGAGTTATTATCTCCTCTAAAATATGGCAACAGTTTCGAGCATTCTTTTGTTTCATGATGAAATGATTACCGTGGCGAGATGAACGTGAAGTATATTGTGAACTTTCTATGCTGTCATTCAGAGGCTAACGTTAGTGGAGTGGTGAACTCCAGACCGGCTGATGAACACACACTGCAGCATTAAACCACTTGGATCAACTCTGAGGTGAAGAAGTAACCCTGTGCTCAGTCTATGCTGGAGACGCGACGTTAACAATACAGCTGAGGACTTAGCCTCCCCTCAGTTTGTTATTCTCATACAGGCAAGAGGCTATAAGATGCTTTCAAATTAGTTCATTCATTCACTCATTAATGCAGTTAACTTTTTAATATAAGAAGACTGTGGACTGTTTGTGTTATCTACCAGTTCTGTTTCATAGTTGAGTGGAATAAGGACACCAGCGAGTGGTTTGGCACACAGCATACTGGAGCATGAGACTAAAAATAGTGCCCCTTTTTCTATTCATTCAAATCAGTTTTCAATCAGGAATCGATTCTGAATCAAATCGGCACCCAAGTATCATAATAGTGTTGAATTGGGAGATAAGCACATCATCTCAAGTTTAAAAGAATTAAAACTGACTTTATTTTTCATCCATCTTGATATAAAAGTCAAATCCCTGGACATTTTTTGTCTGTCAAATCATGATTTTTTTCCCGCTTAAGTGCATGACTCTAAAGGTGTGCAGCACGCATGTTCGCCAGCCCTTGCCACCTGTCAGGGAAAAACCCTACTGTGATTCCATTTCCAACAGGAGTGCAGTCTCGGTAGAGTGGCCCTGCTTAAAGCCGGAGTGATTCACATCATCCAGTTGGCTCTCAGAGAGGAAGTCAGAGACTTGGTTAAAGACAGAGGGGGGGGGGGTGTGTCTTGAGGAGGTTGGACAGGTAGTGCAACAAAAGTCTTGCAGCAGCTCGGAGGCTTCCTCCTTGATCAGAATGTAGAATGAGCAGAGTCTGGACCTGTTGGCTGGCAGCGGCAGACTGAGTTGGTCAGGCTCAGAGAACTGGTTACTAATGTCAGAAACCTTATCAGTAAAGAATGAGGCGAACATGTTTGTAATTAAGGATTTCAGATTTGCTCGTCACTTGTGCTTATTAACGAGGATCAGTGGGCGGACATGCTGCTCCACCAGAAACGTCTCTAAATGCACATCTTTAAATGCACATTTGGAACATTTGCTCACTGACAAATAGCCTTAACTACACACACATTGCACTGCTCTCTCTACACCACACAATGGCTACACACACCGTGCCACCAGGAAAAATCCTGTGCACTCCCCTGCCCTGGGCGAAATGGCTGCGAAAAACCAGTCGACGACAGAGCTGTGCCATATGACAGTATTGTGCCACAGAGTCCTCTTGTGTGCTGTGTTGTTGCCTTTTTTTAATGGCAACAACACAGCGCACAAGATAGTTGTAAGAAACAACACACTAGCATCTACACAACATCAACTGTTTGCTTTTCAGCTGTTTTGCTTGTACTGTTAGTTTGGTTTCCACCGTAACATCAATTTTAAACATGGTCAAATGAGACCGTCAATGCTTTTTCTCACCCGCTTTTATTTATTTATGGGATTGTTTTGATGTCATTTTATGTCAGTTTTTAGTGGATGTATGTTATATTGTTTGAGTCCCTAACCTAAGACGTTAGGGACTGATATCATTGTGTGATAGGCAATTAAGTTTTTGTTTTGTTAAATAACTTGCAAAATAGTAGTCTCAAAACATGAAAAAGAAGATGCAGGTGTGTCAAAATATGCACGTGGTCCAATCCCACTCACTGCTCTAGTGAGTGTGGACAGGGGAGTTCACGGTAATACAGTTGCAACATGTACTTTTGTTGTATTTTTTACCAAAAATCTTGAGTGGAGAGCAAATTTCCACCAGAACTGGATACAGAGCAAACCTTCAAGCTCAGGATGTGGTGCGGAAGCTCTGTTGTTGCAGTTGTGTGGAGCTCAGCAGTGGATGATTTTCTACCAGTTAATTGAGAAATGGCCACAATATATTTTTGTTAACTTCACAAATTGTACTGTTACAGCTGTTGGAGTGCACATGTAGCGTAACATAAAAAATGTCTTTGTGCATTGTTAACTCATCTTTTGCTCTCTCTTACTCTGCTGCCTCAGTACACAGTGCAATACAAAGCTTGTTTGGCCATTGTTTGCGTTGTTGAGTCAATTTGTGTATTGATACTCAGGTGTGTGTTGTTACTGTTCAGCACAAACAAACTTCATTCACCTATTCATTTGGTTTCTTGTTGTGTTGAATGGAGTATTTTCAGTTGTGGGTGTTTTTTTTCTGTGGCATTCCTCTTACCATAACACTGTGCCACCACGTTTCCCATTGTTTCCTGTCTCTTAACTACTATCAATAACTGTCATGAAAATCTAATGAAAAACAAACAGATTGCTGCACCAGTGGAGGGGATAGTTTTTCTTGGTAACAACACTGCTGTCTAATGTCTGATTTTTCTAATTTGTTTTTTTCCCAGACATCATCTCCAAACTCATCTAATGAGAACTCTCCAGTGAGCCCACCAGATGAACAGGGCCAGGGGGATGGGCCCCCTCAGCTGGAAGAGGAAGAGCCCGCTTTCCCCCACACTGACCTAGCCAAGCTAGATGACATGATCAACAGGTATTTACTCACATGCTGGCACAGAGGCTGCAACCTAGGTCACGCTTAATTCAGCACACGACATATAGTTCAAACAAAATGCAAACCCATTCATGGAAATATTGCTGTTCAGTGCTCTTAGTGATTGAAAAGTCCACAGGGTAAGTGAATTTCACTTTGTAAAGTGAAAGTGAAAATTCCTTTCTGTTGACATTGATTGATTTCAGACTTGTTCAGTATCGTCAAACTTTCCTCTTTCTTTCTTTCTGTATATACCAAGTGCATTGGTACATTTTTGGATAAGTGCAAATTATTAAATTGGGTGGATGCATCTTTTTTATTTCCATTAACTTTGTATTCTACCTCCAAATTTCACTTAAAGAACATACCATAAGAGCAAGGTAAACTGGGCTGTTCAGGGTTCCGGTAGCCATGATCCATTACTGTGTCTTTTACATGCATTTGTTGGTTTTTCTGTTGATTTTCATGTGGGTCTCTTCTTTCTAGGCCTCGTTGGGTCGTTCCAGTTTTGCCAAAAGGAGAGTTAGAAGTCCTCTTGGAAGCTGCTATAGATCTGAGTAAAAAAGGTAGGAATTAATCATGATGCAGCACAGATGACTCACAAATAAATCACCAATAATTATTTTTATTTTAGTCTGTCGGCTCAGTTTTCAATTATTCAATTATTACACTATAGAATATCAGAATATAGTGCAAAATAGTCCGTCACGAGTTCCCAGAGCCCAAGGTGCTTTTTTTTTGTCCATGCAACAACTTGCAATATGAAAAGATTTAATTTACAGTGACTCAAAAACACTGAAAGATCAGTTCATGCAAAAGTAGCAAAGGTCAGAGCAGAAGTTCTGATATTGTTTAGTATTGATGTAAAATTAATTCAAGAGCTTAAACTGGTGAAGTATCTATATGAATACCAGTACAGACATCCTATATTGTAAATTTAGGATGAGCGACACCAGAACCCCCGTGGTCATTGTAAGATATGAAGAACTTTTGTAATGATAACCTTTTGTGAGATAATTATAATTTTTTGTTTGAATGTAAGCATAAGGAATTATAGAAGAGGTACTTCTCAAAGTATTATTTAAACCACCCGTCTGTTAAAATTAATTTTGTTATTACAATCAGATAAGCCCAAAGTAATTTGTAAATAAGGTGCCTGTTTGAAGAACATCCTTCCTTTTGTGTAAGTAACATTTGTTGTACATTAGTCATCTGTGAGCTATCATTTTGTTATTCCTGTATGTACCGTTTGTTCTCCATACTGTGTAGTCATGGTTCTGTGTCGCATAAATTAATGAAATGAACTGCATCACTGCTCTGCCTCATGTTTAGGCTGTAATACAGAAAGCTTGGAACACGTTGACTAAATTGACTCAGTTCAGCTAATAGCTTGTCAATAGATGTTTTGTACATCAGATATGAAATGTCATACTAAGACTGAAGTAAGACTCCAGATATTCATCTTGTTAGACTGTCATGTGCTGAAAACGAAGCCCCCTGTTTTAAAGCCACACTAGAATAAACTACTTGAAACCTTAATGAATCTAAAAGTTGACTTTCATTTCCTTGATATTTGTTAAAAACCATTACTAATGCAATTGAACACGTTTAATATGAGTGATTGTTTTTCTTTGCAGGACTGGATGTGAAGTGTGAGGCATGTCAGAGGTTTTTCCGAGATGGTCTGACCATCTCCTTCACAAAGATCCTGACAGACGAGGCAGTCAGTGGCTGGAAGTTTGAGATTCATGTGAGTCTGAATTTAATACTGTGTTTTTGTTTAAAATGTAAAGTTTTATGACAGAAAACCCTGCTGGTATATGTAATGTATGTTCAAACTAAATTTTAAAGGTGAAGATTGCCCAGATATGCAGTAAATTCAGTTTTTGGAATTTGACACTATTTCCATATCCCAGAGATGAACAAAACTACTCTTACTGGTTTAAATGGAAGGATCAAAAGTGTTAATGACAGAAATATCTTTATTGACAGGTGGCGTGATTCAGTACAGTCAGCTCAGCTTTATTTGTCCTTTAACATCTTTGACCTTATCTTATAAGAAGTATGCAGTGTTCAGACCTGGGTGTTGCCTGCAAATTGAGTTTTCTGTTAGATTTTTCTAGAGCTGAGGAAAGCGGCAACGGCAGCAGTGATCAATACTCTTTTTGTTAAAAGTAGCTGAGGTTGGCTGTTGTGTTGTATTAGGGAGATTGATCTCTGGAACCTTTTCACAATAAACACATTGGACAGATGAGGATATAAGGGCACAGTGTCTTTGCTTCTTCTGTCAACTGTACTTGAACTGAAGTTGCCTCAAGTTATTTGAGTACATTACACAGTTTTGCATGTTATAGTTCAGATGAGTATGTATTCTGATCCATAGCTGTTCTGATTATTCTTATTAGTCACTCAAAATGTCTAGGAAGCAAGACTCTTACAAAGGACATGACCAAAGTATCTAAAAGCTGTCTTTAGTATGCTGTGAGGAGTCAGTCCCATATTGATTACTCATATCTAGTTCCTTCAGATATGTGAGCCCCACTCTGGTGTAGAGATGTGCTGCTATAGTGTTTCTACTGTATAGCCTGGTGAAACTTTCCAGTGGTGACAATATCACCAAACCTTTCAACCACCTTCATTACTATGATTGTCGTTGCTGCTCTCCTGTCTTTATTATCAGTTTTACTTTGATAAAGTAAACCAGTCCAACAGGAGACAGCAGCCAAAGCTAACCAGATATGGAGCTAGTAAAGGAGCTAGTAATGTTCAGGGAGAGAGCGCTGCCTCAGTATCTCACACATTACATTCTTCCTCACAACTCCTTGAACTCCAGAAGGTCCTATAGATGGATAGGCAACATAATAAACTGACAGTGAAAGAACCAAAATGAAATTCATGAATTTGACTTGATGTAAAAGTCTGAGGACCAAACAATTGTAATTACAAGTGATCAACAATATGCAGGTTTCTCTAGTTCTTTAACAATTGTTGATATCCAAAACAGATCAGGCTGTACATAATATCTAAGAGAAACACAGAGTCATTTCTAGTTAACTGTCCAACTTGAAACAACCAGCCTGCTTTAGTTTTGTGTTCTTGATGTCAGTTTATTTGCAGAGTCTGATAAGCAATACACAGTTCATTGTTCAGTTTGATTAAATCCAAGCCAACCATGAAGTAGTAATATTGTACCACAAATAGAGGTGTTTCATGGCAGTTTGATGATAATTGTGATAATACCACTTAGAGTGATATTTTTGACCACAATTGTTGTTAAGTGAAAATTTGATAGTGGCACATCTGCAGCTCAGAGCTTTGTAGGAGCAGCAGTAGACTGGCATTTTACTAATAACACTTTTTGTGTGTGTGTGTGTGTTTGGCGATCTGAAATGGTTTGTACATCTATTAAAATGGTCATATGTGTAACTGTATGTTTTTAATCTGTGTGTATATCTCTTGGATTAAACTGCCTAAGGATGCAAAATGAATTGTAAAGTGAAAAAAAAGTTTTATCGTGATTATGATATCAGTGAAGGCACAAAAACATAAGTCTTAGGAGTAATATGTGAGACTTGACAGGAGTCTATTTTAGGAGTCAAGTCTGTGGCAGCTGCTCTATCATGGTGTGCTTGACTGCAGGGTAATTGGGCAGAAGCCATGAATAATCTAGTGTTTCTTCTCATACCAGGTACAGGGTGTTATTGAAATGACATAACTAATTCAATGCTTTTAGAAAACAAGAATATCTAAAATGATATTTTACACCTTGACCCAAATTGGGAAGTCAGACTCAACTTTTTCAATTCTGATTTGGGTAAGTCCCAAATATGTACAGGTTTTAGGTCATCACAGGTATATAGTGTATTTAACAGTCTAAAATACAGAAGGCAAATGGTGGTTAATCCAGTAACGTGATCTCACTCATTCCTGAGGAAGGACATTTTCCAGTTTGCCTTGAAATTTGTCAATTTTGAATTGAAATTCTCTGCATCATTCTCTCTCACTTCTTTCTGTGTCTCTCGTAGTTAAACGTGTAATTTGTTTCTCTTTTCCACAGAGGTGTATCATCAATAACACGCATCGGTTGGTGGAGCTGTGTGTGGCCAAGCTCTCTCAGGACTGGTTCCCCCTACTGGAGCTGCTGGCCATGGCCACCAACCCCCACTGCAAGTTCCACATCTACAATGGCACACGGCCCTCTGAGACCGTCCCCGCTGGAGCACAGCTGGCTGACGATGAGCTCTCCGCCCGACCACCAGACCCACGCTCACCTAAGGTGAAAAACCACTGCATCTTTCACCTAATAAAAATTGTGCCCTTTAAATTACCTCAAGTTTTGAGGCTGATCATAGATTGTCTTTCATTCTTACTCTTTCACTGGGCACCTTTTCTTAAAACTGACCCCATTGCTTTTTCCCTACATTCTGTGATCATATGAATCCAAAATACGCCCTTAATAGTCTGGACTGTTCATGATATTCCTCAACAAATTGCTTTTAAATATAATATACAGCCTGTAAAAGCATTTAGTACATTAAAAATCATGTCTTGAGTGATGGCTGTACAGGCTATTTTCTTCCTCAGAGGACAGTTGAATTCTTTTTTTTTTCCTCCCTAGACAAAATCTCTTATCCTGAGGGCCCCTGTGAAACAAAAAATCTGCCTCTGGAGTAGGCAGATAATGAAAAATGGGGAACTCAAAGTCAATAAGACACTTAGTGCTTGTGTCAGGAAGCAGATTGTGTAAAAGAGAAGGTGGATACACCAGGGCATAGGAATTGTACAGCGAAAGAGTGATGAATACAGCGTGGGCATGGGTCAGTGTGAGCGGCACTGCAGCGCTGCTTGCCTGTCTGACTCTGTTGGCAGGAGGCCCAGGTCTACTTAGGGCTCCACTGTACAACTATGTCAGACTTTTATTTTGCTACTGTTTAGTTTTTAGGGTTGAAATGAATCATCCTTAAATATTAACAAGAATGTAAACCTTTTATTATGTTTAAGATTATTTATTGGCCAAAAAGTGGTTGTTTGAAGTCTCTTTTAACTCCCAGTTAGCAAATCAGAGATTCAATGTATTGTTCGCTTCATTTCCTAACCCTTCATTTCCTACTTACAGGGCTGGCTGGTGGACTTAATAAACAAATTTGGCACGTTAAACGGGTTTCAAATGTTGCACGATCGCTTCATGAGTGGCCAAGCACTGAACGTCCAGATCATCGCTGCACTTATCAAGTAAGCCTGTTGTTTAAGAAGTTGCACAATATTTGACACCATGTTAATGGGCTTTCACCAACATTTAATGGGCTAACAATGTGTTGACTAGTTGTTGTGAGCTGATTTTGTGTTCTCTTCATTACAGGCCTTTTGGCCAGTGTTACGAGTTCCTCACATTGCACACGGTAAAGAAGTACTTCCTTCCAATCATCGAAATGGTTCCCCAGTTTCTAGAGAATCTCACAGATGAGGAGCTTAAGAAAGAGGCCAAGAATGAAGCCAAAAACGACGCACTGTCCATGATAATCAAATCTCTGAAGAATCTGGCTTCTCGTGTACCAGGACAGGAGGAGACCGTGAAGAATTTAGAGATTTTTAGGTTAAAAATGATTCTTAGGTGAGTATGAAAAGAGCATGTCCTACTTAAAGTCCTGTCATGAAACTGGTAAAGATCCCCCCCAGACATTTTTCAAGATACAGTGGAAACTGCTTTTAGTGATCACAGTTACAGTGATGAACCGCTTATGTGGATCAGGAAGCTTAGGACCAACTCATTCCTATACAAATGCTGTTCAAAGAATTTGCTCATAGTTAAGTCTAGCTGTCTGCTTACAGTGTTAATTTTGGGTCTCTTCATACATGACAGTATAGTGGGGGGAAATGTAAAACTATGTTAATTCTGTTTTTTTACTTTGTTTTTCTTACTTTATCCCCATGATACATCTATGATATGTACTTAGTTCCTGCGGCACCATTATAGCCTTGTGGTAACCCAGCTGTTTCCAGCTGGTTACCTGAAGCAGGTGCTGCATGCTCACCTCAATGAAAAACATAATCTCCTGGAAGTTTATGATTAAAACAAACCAGTAAGATTCAGCAGCAAAACAATGTGTTTGAACACCATGAATTTTATTGAATATATTTTGAAACAATCAGTGAAATTCATTAAATAGCAAGAAAATGGTTTAATTTCTTTATATTCATGTAATAAATATATAAATGTTAATTAGATTGGTAATCTGCATGAAAATTGGGTCATAATAATCATCCGCTTGTAGTGATGAATTTGACAAGGACAGATGTGATCACTATAAGCGGTTTCCACTGTATTTAGAAATACACTGCTTGGAATAAATATTTGGGTCTGAAGTTGATTTAGCTCATTAAAATCCTTAATATTATATAAAGTCCTTCTACTTCATTCAAAAGTCCAGAGTCTTTGGATATATACATATTGGTCATTTAAAAATGTAACAGCTGGACACAAGATGTCTCCTACTGCACTCTAAAGTTCATTTTCACAAAGTTTTCACGTCACATTTGTATAAATTGCATACTGTATCATGATTGGCTCCAAACTAGTCGTGATGTCACAAATCATGCAGATGAATGTGAAAACATCTTTCCAGCATCTCACTCTGCACATACATCACAATGTTGACTAGACTTTAAATTTTAAGTGCAATTGTCATCATAAACATATAAAATGATTTAATGTAAACTAAAATAAACTTTGCATTTTTATCACCAGGTTATTGCAAATTTCTTCTTTTAACGGCAAAATGAATGCACTAAATGAAGTTAACAAGGTGATCTCCAGTGTGTCCTACTACACACATCGGCATAACCCTGAAGAGGAGGAATGGCTGACTGCAGAGCGCATGGCGGTAAGCTCAGCTGTCTACTTCTTTATTTTTCTACTTTACATCCAAGAGTTGTCTTTGTGTAACATTGACTTGTCTTCATATTGTCTCAGGAGTGGATCCAGCAGAACCACATCCTGTCCATTGTCCTGAGGGACAGTTTGCACCAGCCACAGTACGTCGAAAAACTGGAGAAGATCCTTCGCTTCGTCATCAAAGAGAAAGCTCTTACAATGCAGGATCTGGACAACATCTGGGCTGCACAGGTGCACTGCAACCACAAATATTTTAGTAGTATTGTGTTGATGCTGTCATTTTCACACATACAAGAAAAATTGGTTTGGTGTAGATTAATATTTTACCACTTTACATTTTAAATCTATACAATATCATCCAATCCAAGTACATGATAGAAATTCCAGTTCACTTTCCTGTAATGCTAACATTACATTTTGTAAACATAAAGTTTGCTGCTGATAGGATCTTGTTACGTAATTAATTACATTAAACTAATAGTTGGGTATTTTGTGCGTTAACATCTGCAGGCTGGTAAGCACGAGGCTATTGTGAAGAATGTCCATGACCTTCTGGCCAAACTGGCGTGGGATTTCTCACCTGAGCAGCTTGATCACCTTTTTGACTGTTTCAAGGTGAGTAAGAGTCTCAATAATCAGGCAGTTACAAATTATGAGGGATTTTGTATTCCATATACAGTTTCATGCAGTTCTGGTTTACTCACAGTACACTTGAAGTGTAACATCACAGCAACTTTAACGTTGTGTCCGCTATACTAACCTCTGGACTTGGGTGCTCCACTTGTGCAGGCAAGCTGGACCAATGCCAGCAAGAAGCAGCGTGAAAAACTGCTGGAACTTATCCGGCGCCTGGCTGAGGATGATAAGGATGGGGTGATGGCCCATAAGGTCCTCAACTTGCTGTGGAACCTCGCACACAGCGATGATGTGCCTGTAGACATCATGGACCAGGCTCTTAGTGCTCACATCAAAATATTGGATTACAGTTGCTCACAGGTACATTTTGTGCAATTGTTTGTATAATGTGTAGAGGCAAATGACATGAAAAATGACACATAGATGCACTTTTTAACTCTACAAATATTGATCGTGTTTGCTCCTTTTCACCCACAGGACAGAGACACACAGAAGATCCAGTGGATAGATCGCTTCATAGAGGAACTACGAACCAATGACAAATGGGTGATCCCTGCTCTGAAGCAAATCAGAGAAATCTGTAGCCTCTTTGGAGAAGCTCCTCAAAACCTTAGGTAAGGTCATGACTGAAAGGGATTTTATTTTATAGGGCTGGGTTTAAAAAAAAAAGATTTCCCATTTGAAATTGATCTTTGTTTAAATTTTCTCATATCAATTCATAAAATCTCAGATTGATTTTTAAAAAAATATGTCTTTTCCCATAGATTTTAAATACAAAATTAATCCAGATAACTGCCTTTTGGCTTAGTGGTGGCTTTGGTGGAGCAGCTCCCGCCATCCCAAGATCACATGGCTAGATCTCGTTGACGATTAAATTAAAAAATTTAAGGTTGTTTTATACACTACATTAAAGAAAAAACTTATCTGATCACTCACTAATCATTGTCAGTCTACAGAGTCACACTATATTGTCTTAATTATTAAGTACAAACTACATTAATGTGGCTGCTTTTCAGTCAATTTGTAATGTGAACATGAATATTTTTAATAATGGACCAGATAGTAGGTCTCTTGTACAATTTACAGCATTAGTTCTCTTAAAATCTCTCACAATACCAATTTTACTTGATTTATAAATGAAAACCTCCTAATTGAATTAATATCCAATTCAATCAAATTGAGACCTTGTGAATCCAAATCAAATCAATTTGGGAAATCTGAATCGATACCCAGCCCTATTTTTTTTACAGGAAACATGCTGGAAAATGTTGGCAAGTATGAATTGTTTCCTTGGTATTTTTTTAAAAAAAGTATGTTATTTTGAATGATGCCCATTGATTCCACACAACACATAAACACTCATAAGAGAAGCAACAAAACCTGAGATTTAATTTTGTCACATATTTGACATTCCAGGCATTTTGATCACATTTGCACAAGAGCTGAGGCCGTCAACTCTTATAATTAGTGCCCACCACAGTAAATGGCCCAGCGGTTTAGCTTCATACCACTGAGAGATAACACCAGAATTTCCCTCTGCAACTCATCCCTGTGCACTAATTAACCACGAGTGCTCACTGGGATACACGGCCAATGTTTTCAGATTTAAATTTTTTACTGATGTCTCACTAAACCTATTTTTACTTTTTAGACTTTTTTTTGTATGTTCTGAAAACACATCGAGTCCCCTTTTTTAAATCAAGCATTACAGTTGGTTTATGCATTTTTTTAAGTAACTATGGTTTGAGTCAAGGGTTGCAAATTTTTCTTGAGTACAATGACAATGTACACATCGCATCTGGATTTTATCTGGATACAAGATACTTAAAATAAGTGTAAATTGGGCCTTTGTTTGCTTTGTTATACTTAACGTAAACTCTGTAACTGCTGTTGAAAGATGGAGCTGGGTTATGTTGATAGATTTAGGCCCTTAAACACCTCAAACCCTTGCATAAACTGAAGTAGTCAGTCACATCCAACGTTTCAAAATACACACTTCTTTCTACAGCTAACTAGCTTGTTAGTTAACTGTACCAGATTAGATAGCTAACTAGCCAGTTAGCTTTTTAATCTGGTTGCTATTTTATGAAGTCAGTTTTCAGTGATATGTTAAAGTTACTGTTTGTGTTTGCATGTTTTTTTAATGATAAGCATTTTCCAGAGCATGCATTTTGACTTTTTTTATAGTATTATTTACAGCTGTGCTCTTCCTACTATATGTCAAAATGTATTCTGTGAAAAAATCCTATTTGTAATACATGCTTATTAGAAGAGGTGTGCAGGTTTAACATACTTTAAAACTTGTTCTGTCATTGAATCAAACTGTATAGGCTATATGGAAGCTGTCAGGGAGCTGTAGTAATTAAAACATTTTTAACCAGGATCTGCAGCCCTAACAAAGATATGCATTCATTCAATGTTAACATGGTACATTTGTGAAATTATTGTAAGATTGATTTGAACTTATATTGTTTGGCGTTAATCGTCACTTACATTGAATTAGTGCTTTTTTTCCTAGTCCCTATAGAAAATATATAGTATACATGCCTGTTGTTTTTTCAGAAAGAAAATGCCAATTAACATACAAACGAACTTAGTGGGGTAAGTTGAGTGCTAATTCCAGGGTTCTACCTATTTCTGTGTTACGTCAAGTCTAACTTTCTCTTTGACATGTTTATAACATGTACTATGAAATGTAAATCTGTCATGAATCTGCTTTAAGCAATCCTTTCTTGGGTTTCATCTCAAATGACTCATTCTTCATTCAAGCTCCTGTCCAAAGTCCTGCACATATGTAGTTCAGTGTATCAAGAGAATATAATGGGGGAAATAATAGCCTGTAGGTCTATTTTGGGGGCTCCAACATAAATTACGCTGTTGTTGCTCCTTCCTTCTGGGTTACAAAGGTTTATAACAGCAATTGTTTGCACATTCTACATTAACATCATATATATCATATCATTATATATCATATATAATATAATACAGTAGTCTCTAGGTAGTCATTATGTATGATTATTATGTAGTAAGTTACCTACACCTAGTTTATTCTTCAGTTGTCTAATTTTATGTAATTTGATTTCATTAACATTAAATATAATGTCAAAAAGCTTGAAGGACAAGTGTTGAATATATAGTATGTGCATCTAATTATGTATGTATGCAATGTTGCCATAACTACCATAATCACATTAAACTATTGTAGTTATATTTCCTATGGATCCCAGTAAGACCAGCTGTTGCTCTGGTTACAGCTAATATGGATCCACTAAACATATTGAAGTTTTAGGTTAGATAAAATAAAGGTGTGATTACTGAATCTAAGCCAAGTTCAAAACAGTGTGCAAGGCATGGTCATTATTCTGAGGAGCAGACACCTCTGGGTGCACTTCATCTAATGGGCTTCATTTCTTGGGGTGCACTTGGTGGGAGTTTCTGTGCAGAGTATACTTAGTATTGAACCAGAGCCACAGTTCACACACAGAATAGTCCTTTTAATCTGGACAGTTACACAAATGAAAGGTCCTTTGAGATGAAGCCCCATTCTTCCTGATGCCAGCTCTTTTCAGCTCAAATGATTCAATGCAAAATATCAGGGGTATTTCATGCCTTGAACCCACTTACTCAAATATATGCTTATGTCATTCTAACGTAACAGTTTGTTTTCATGCATTTAATATGCATGTTGATTTTATAATTTTTTTAAATTGGAAAAAGTACCCGACACAAATGATGTTTTATTTGTTCAGATGAGCGTAATCTAGCTACTTCTAATCAATAAAATGAGTCATAATGTATCTGCAGCAACTTAATGAACGTGAACCAACTCTGTTTTCACAACTTTCATTGGTAATTTGAAATGATTTTAATATGTTGCAGATTGCCATGTGGCTCTTTCTAATTCAGTGGCTATCAAAATTAAATTGTTGATTATTTGGTTCTGAAGTTTGACTTTCAAACCAAAAAAATGTTTTTTAAGTGTGGAAGCAAGGCAGGAAATGGCCTTTATTGATATGGCGTCTTCTGCTGGTTATTTTATGACATACATATACATACACACACTCAAATACACCAAAAGCTGCTTTCTAAATGTCCCTCATAGAAACAAATGAGAAATCAGTCATACTATTTTCTGTAATCAGAAATTGTTACTGAAGGTAAGCAACGTGCCAGCTTCACTCTCACTCTGTTTTTTTTTTTCAGTCTTGCTTGCATCCTCACGTAATATCTGTTTTTGTCCCCCTTTCATCAACTGCTCCTCCTGCTGTTCTCTCTTCAGTCAAACCCAGAGAAGTCCTCATGTGTTTTACCGCCACGACCTGATCAACCAGTTGCAACATAACCATGCTCTGGTCACCCTGGTGGCTGAGAACCTCTCTGCCTACATGGAGACAATGAGGCAGTTCTCCAAAGGTACACTGTCAGGGCCAGAAGTAGCCCTTTGTGTTAGTTGGACATTTCATTGCCATACTCTAAGTACAGCTGTTGAATCAGGAACATGCACTGTCTCCAGTCTGATTGGTCCTATGTGTACTTTTACAGAAGAACAGGCTGAGTTTGACCCTCAGACGGTCAGGCCAGGAAGCCGCTACAGCCATGTCCAGGAAGTACAGGAACGACTCAACTTCCTGAGGTACAATATTATCTTAATTCTTTCAAGCTGAAATACCATCAAGCAGTGGTCTTGTAGTTCTCTTAACTAAAATGGAGAAAATCTTTATCAAGCATATTCTGCCTTTTATACACGTCCTGTAATAAATAGCCCGTGTATTGCTACGAGATCCGTCCGATCACTGTTGTGCCCATGCAAAGGCAAACTTATATTTGTCAGTTATTTAAAAATAGCTCTCATTCATGTTAAAATATGTATAATGGTGGAATACAAGCGTTCAATTATGTAATAACCAAAACATTGGCATTTTTGTCAAAATGTGGGATAATATTTATCATAATGTCAGAAGAAAAATGGGTGCCACATTGAGAGTGATTATGATATAGTTAAAATATGTCATACACTCACATATGGCTTGTAAGCACTACTCAATACGTCGATAGTGTTGTCTGTTGGTTATGGTTTTGTATGAGATGATGTCTGACCATGTGGAAAATCAAGAATATTTAAATTTTAGGTAGCTACCAGTGACTTACACTTTTTTTTTGTTTTTTTGTTAAATTGCCCATTTTGCACTATTTCTTTCTCTCGAGTATTTAAAGTTGGTCCAAACAACTTCACTTTAAGGCAATGTGAAAAGCCAAAAGTCATAAAGGGGGTGAGACATGATATATTTAAGATATGGGGATAACTGGGCACATTTTCAGATTTTTATACACTAACAATCGCTCCTGGAAGGCATTCATAGTGTTTCACATGACAAGGAGAACTAAAGAGAAGTTCAAACCCTAGCTCCTTTTTCACTTCCACACACATGGCCTATCAGGACATGAAGTGAATGTGAATGTTGGATCACCTGTCAGACGTTACAGAAATGACTGTATACTCTTGTCTTTGTTTTTGCCAGGTTCCTCCTAAAAGATGGCCAGCTGTGGCTGTGCGCCCCTCAGGCCAAGCAGATCTGGAAGTGTCTGGCTGAGAATGCAGTGTTTCTCTGTGACCGCGAGGCCTGCTTCAAATGGTAACGTTTGATTTGATATCATCTTGTCTTTGGCTTGAATGATCTCCCTTACAACCAGAAAACATGTCTGTTCTGAATGCTGTGATACAGGTACTCCAAACTGATGGGTGATGAGCCTGACCTGGACCCAGACATCAACAAAGACTTCTTTGAGAACAATGTCCTGCAGTTGGACCCATCTCTGCTGACGGAGAATGGCATGAAGTGCTTTGAGAGGTTCTTCAAGGCTGTCAACTGCAGGGAGGGCAAATTGGTAGCAAAGCGCAGAGCCTACATGATGGATGACCTGGAACTAATAGGCCTGGATTACCTCTGGAGGGTGAGGGGATTTGTTTCAACAGGCGCACATAAACGCATGTTTCTATTCATTTGGTATGGAGGCATGTTTCAGAAAGTGCTTTTCAACTATTTTGGATTCCTTCTTTTGCTATATACTTTTATATGGTTTTAAAAAATCTAATTTCTTAAACACTGGAGAAGACATCATCATATAGTCACCACAAGCACCACTTTAATATTTATAATGAAAGCTTGTGATTGATTTAGTTTTAAATAACTGTGTTTTGTAGAAGGGAGTGCTGTACACTTGAATAAGTAGGTAATATGTGTAGGCTGTAGCTTTGACTGGATGACCAGTTACTGGTCCTATTCCCAGTCATTTGGCTCACGTCACACTCGCTCTCTCCACCACACTTATATCCTTAAGATAAGAATTGCTTTGTCAACAGCAGAAGAGTTGTTCAGTGAACATGTTTATGAGATCCTGTCTTACTTTGCAGCCATTTATGCAAACCATTTTGACTACCTTACTTGAACATTGTAAACCTGCAATACTTGTATGCAGTCCCCAGTGAACTTCTCTAGTATCTTGTGTCATTCTGTCTGCTACTTTGTTTACCACCATTATGCAAGAGGAAAATGTACAAAAAAACAGTACTCCTGTGAGCACAGTGTCTTGCCCCCTCTTGTGTCCTGAGTGGTAAATAATGAAGCTCCACCAAGTCCATCAGACCTCTCAGACATGTATGCATGAAAAACAAACTTCCAGCTCTGAGTAGGATGGAAACCCCTGCATGGAAGAAAAAAATAATTTTTCTATTTTCTCCCTTCCCCCTAGGTGGTAATTCAAGGAAGTGATGACATTGCCAGTCGAGCCATAGACCTGCTGAAAGAGATCTACACCAATCTTGGACCAAAACTGCAAGTCAATCAGGTACAGGAACCGTCCTCTCTACAAGCACCAGTTTAATCTGCTTATGTCTACTTCTTTCTCTTTTCTCATTCCTGTCTGTCCATATACACTTGTCAACAATGTACTGTTTACCAATGTATTTATCAAGTAATCTAAGACTGCAATGACAAAGTACTTTTCCTTTCCCTGTAGGTGGAAATTCATGAAGATTTCATCCAGTCATGTTTTGACCGTCTGAAGGCATCCTATGATACCCTGTGCGTGTTGGATGGAGACAAAGACAGCATCAACTGCGCCCGTCAGGAGGCTATCCGCATGGTGCGAGTTCTCACTGTGCTCAAGGAATACATCAATGAGTGTGACAGTGACTACCATGAGGAGAGGACTATACTGCCGATGTCAAGGTATAATGTCACAGTAGATAGATAGAATAGATTTTAACATTTGATGTTAATTAGTTGAGACACAATAGCAAGAAATCAAAACAAGTCTTACACTGCTCTGCTTAGATCGCGTGTCTTAACTAGTTCACTTAAATCTTTTCCTCCTCTTTCTCTTTCAGAGCTTTCCGGGGGAAACATATCACATTGATCGTACGTTTCCCCAACCAGGGACGTCAGGTGGATGACCTTGATATCTGGTCACACACCAATGACACAATTGGCTCAGTTCGGCGTGGCATCCTGAACCGAATCAAAGCGAACGCTGCACATACCAAGATAGAGCTCTTTATAGGTGGGGAGGTTGTTGACCCAGCTGACGACAGGAAGCTGATTGGACAGCTCAATCTGAAGGATAAAACGGTGAGAATGTTGGACTGGTGTTCTTTTGCATAAAAAAAAAGAACTATTTTTATGTTCATATTCACTGTGTCCACATCTGAATTTTCCTTCACAAGAGAAGTGATGATTAGTTTCACTCCATCAGTCAGATCAGCAATTAACTCACTCATCTTTTTTTTCTTTTTCTATTGTAGCTGATCACAGCCAAACTGACCCAGGTGAGTGCCAACATGCCCTCAAGCCCAGACAGCTCCTCTGACTCATCCACCGGCTCTCCTGGTAACCATGGCAACCACTACAGCGATGGGCCTAACCCTGAAGTGGAGAGCTGTCTTCCTGGTGTGGTGAGTTTACGGCACAGAAACTATAAATGAAGCTATTTCACTGTCATTGCCTAGTACTTAAGTTGTGCTCGGCTAATAGAGTCTGAATGTTTCGATTAAATCAGTAACTAACAATGTATGACTGTGACTATTCTACATACACATTTTTTAACACATTTGGAGTGTAATTTGTGTAACTGTAAGCAATTTACCTTGTCCTTTTTTCAACTTTTAGTCAGTTAGTGACCCTTAAATTAAATAACAATAAATTATGTCACGTCTGATTTCCCATGTGAAATGGTAGCGTCTTTCAGCCATAATATTGAGCACTGTGTTTTGTGGTCTAACTGCTGAATTTCAAACAGTGGTGTGTCATTGTGTGAACAGTAACATTGTAACACCCTCTGTCCTATTTCACAGATAATGTCGCTGCATCTGCGCTACATCTCCTTCCTGTGGCAGGTGGCAGACCTGGGCTGCAATCTCAACATGCCCCTGCTCAGAGATGGAGCCCGAGTTCTCATGAAACTCATGCCTCCAGGTATACACAGACCTACCCTTCCAATATTATCCAGCCATTTTACTGGATGGAAATGTACACCAACACACATGTACAATTTTAACCCATTGTCATGTTTGTGTTGTCCTTGTCTCCTCAGATAACACTACAGTGGAGAACCTGCGAGCTGTGTGTCTGGATCATGCCAAGCTCGGTGAGAACAGCCTCAGTCCTTCGCTGGATTCACGCTTCTTTGGCCCCTCGCCCTCACAAGTGCTCTACCTTATTGAGGTGGGTCACAGTGTGTCTTTGCATCACAAATTGATTCTTTCTGTGCACTGTTTACCATGTTTACCATGTTTGTTCTGGTAGTCTAACCAGCGTGTGATGTAATGGTCTGTTGTTGGGTATTAAGGGTTTCCTGTTTTTAGCAGAGGTGGTGAGCCACACTGGTACTGACACATCCGATCTCAAGATCAGTAAAGTTAAAAGATTTCAGCCTAAACTGTGAGCACACTCATTCAGGAGCCGCTAAAATTGGGAATGAGTATAAACAGTGCAACACTATTCATCAACATGGTTATAGTCATATTTTTCATGTAGTTAGAGGAGGTGGACCACCTGTCATTTGCAGACAAACACTGTTTAAAGACCCTAATGTTGATTGGTGATACAACTCTATTAGCACTTACAGTATGGCGTAAAGACATGTGGCCTGTCTCATGAAGTTCAACTACAGTGAATAAAATTTGGAAACCACGTTCCGCAGTTGAGGCGCCTCCATTTGCTTATCTTGCTGTGTGAGACAAGCCAGTGGTTTCTATCTCATGTCTGTTGATCAGTAAGATGGTTTACACTATTCTTGCCAACGTTCCAGGTTGTGTATGCATTGCTGATGCCAGCCAGTGCCACTCTGGGTGAGGATGCAAGCGACTTCCAGTACAACTTCCTGAAGAGCGGAGGCCTGCCCTTGGTGTTGAGCATGCTCACTAGGAACAACTTCCTGCCATCAGCAGACATGGAGACACGTCGTGGAGCTTACCTCAACGCGCTGAAGATTGCCAAACTCCTCCTTACTGCTGTAGGCTTTGGGCATGTTAAGGCTGTGGCTGAGGCCTGCCAGCCCAACGCTGAGGGAAATATACCTGTTTCACCGGTTAGGCCACATTCATAACTCACACAAGGGCATACTTTCAAAACTGGTTCCCCAGCTAACTGATTTATTTTTACTGACATGTCTTCATCTTTCTCCATAACCCCACCACCTGTCTCACCTTGTCTACAGATTAATCAGGCCACTCATGACCAGGCCCTGGTCCTCCAGAGTGCCCTGCAAAACATCCCCAACCCTGCCTCAGAATGCATGCTGCGCAACGTAGCCATCCGCCTGGCTCAGCAGATTTCTGATGAGGTAATTGGGAAAATTTAAGAGAATACATTTTGCAGAGATTTTAAAGATTAGGACACCTTGCACTAATAATGATAATGGATTTTAATACTTAATTTTTAAAGGCACAAATTATCTGTAAATGTCTAAGCGGACATCTGGTAACAAAAGGAAATGCCTAAATCATATGTAGATGTTTGCGTATAGAGATGAGAGAGGAGGACTTTAAACATTTGTTTAACATTTGTTAAATAAAAGTAGCATTTAAGAAAATCTCTTTTACTGTTAGTTTCTGTAATAATGGCTTTTATGGAACAATGTTTTTTACCAGAATTTCTTCCAGGCATCTAAGTACATCCCTGACATTTGTGTGATCCGAGCGGTACAGAAAATAGTGTGGGCTTCAGGCTGTGGCACAGTGCAGCTCGTCTTCAGTTCTAATGAAGAAATCAGCAAAATATATGAAAAGGTAAATATTTAGTGATTTGTTTGTGAATTGTTTTGTTTTAGTTGTTGAATGTTTACAATTGTCGAAAATATTACGATGGCAATGACTTGCGCACATTTTGGTGACCGTCATGCAGATTGTTGAGGGCAGGACAGCAAAAGCTTAGTCTCTAAAAGTCTTGAGCTTTTGACCAGAATCATCAGTTTGAAAAGTGAAAAGCCAAATATATTTCTGAGTAATATTTTTGTATCTCTCTCTCTCTATCTCTCATTAGACAAATGCAGCAAAGGAGCCAGATGGGGAAGATGAGCAGGTGTGTTGCGAGGCCCTTGAAGTGATGACATTGTGCTTCGCCCTCATGCCCACGGCTCTGGACACACTTAGTAAAGAGAAGGCTTGGCAGACCTTCATCATAGACTTGCTGCTACACTGCCACAGCAAGTAAGTCCACAATGAACTGTTTCAACTAGCTGAACTGTCTGATAATATCACGTTGCTGACGTTGAACCTGTCTTTAACAGATCTGTGCGTCAGATGGCCCAGGAACAATTTTTCCTGATGGCAACCAGGTGCTGTATGGGCCATCGACCCCTCCTCTTCTTTATCACCCTCCTCTTCACCGTGTTGGGGGTGAGTAGCTATATATGTATATAGCCTATATATAAAGTCTCTTCTTATTTTACACTCCCAGTTTTTGCTGGATTGTAAAACTGTATCACCACAGTGCTATAAACACAATCATGTGTAAAACTGCTGCTAATTTACCTAAATTTCTATTTTCATGTCCAGAGTACAGCCAAGGAGCGAGCCAAACACGCTGGGGACTATTTCACTTTGCTCAGACATCTTCTGCACTATGCCTACAACAGCAACATCAACCTGCCAAACGCTGAGGTGCTGCTCAACAACGAGATTGACTGGCTGAAACGGATAAGGGTAAAACAGCTTTGTTCACCACAGTCTTTTATTATTTCAGACAGTATGTTTATATTATGTCCCCAGTGTGAGTTTATCCATTGTTTGACCCTCAAAGTTGCGTGTGGTCAAGAGTTGATGGTACATAATCTATAATAAACAATACAATAATTTCTTTAGGATGAAGTAAAGAGGACAGGGGAGACTGGTGTGGAGGAGACCATCCTGGAGGGCCATCTCGGGGTCACTAAGGAGCTTCTCGCTTTCCAGACACCAGAGAAGAAGTATTACATTGGCTGTGAGAAGGGAGGAGCTAACCTCATTAAGGTACAACAGGCAGATGACACCCCAAACAGTTGGGAAGATGTATTACTTCTGCTAATTCTCTTCTTATCATCTTACCTGTGCTATCTTTTTCTCTCTTGTCAGGAGCTGATCGACGACTTCATCTTCCCAGCATCTAATGTTTACCTGCAGTACATGAAGAGTGGGGAGTTCCCCACAGAGCAGGCCATCCCAGTGTGCAGCACCCCTGCTTCCATCAACGCTGGCTTTGAGCTCCTGGTGGCTCTGGCTGTCGGCTGCGTCCGCAACCTCAAACAAATAGTCGACACTCTAACTGACATGTACTACTTAGGTAGGAAGACCCTTTTACAGATGCACCCTACTTATCAATTTGTACGTTTCAGCATGCATGAGAGTTCCTTCTCTTTCCCCTCAGGTTGTGAAACACTGACAGAGTGGGAGTACTTGCCTCCAGTGGGCCCACGGCCCAACAAAGGCTTTGTAGGTCTGAAGAATGCTGGGGCCACCTGTTATATGAACTCAGTCATTCAGCAGCTGTACATGATCCCTCCGATCCGCAATGGCATCCTGGCCATCGAGGGCACAGGCACTGACGTGGATGATGACATGTCAGGGGATGAGAAGCAGGAGAATGAGGTACTGCAAGAGTTTGTGATTGCAATAAAGCTTTTGCCCCATGAAGATTTTCATCCTTTCTCAGCGTTCAGTGACTGACAAAATGCCAACTCCAGGCTTGTAGGCCACATAGGCTGATCTTGGAGCTGAGGGCATCCTAATTACAGAAGAAATTGTTCCAGACAATAATTTATGCACATCATCTGATCACCGCAAAGTAATAAACATTAGTTTGACATGTGGTTTTGTTTATGTTGTTTTCAATATTTTGCCTCCACAGAGTAACGTGGATCCGCGTGATGAGGTGTTCAGCTATCACCACCAGTTTGATGATAAGCCCTCCAGTAAGTCAGAGGACAGGAAAGAGTACAACATTGGGGTACTGCGTCACCTACAGGTCATCTTTGGCCACCTGGCTGCATCCAGACTGCAGTACTATGTCCCCCGGGGATTCTGGAAACAGTTCAGGTATGTGAGAGTCTCACTCATTTTAATGTCTCTGTGCTTTGTCTGTTGAAGTGTCAATATCTAAATTGTCTTCCGTCTGCTTTGTAGGTTATGGGGTGAGCCAGTGAACTTGAGGGAGCAACATGATGCTTTGGAGTTTTTCAACTCTTTGGTGGACAGTCTGGATGAAGCTCTGAAAGCCCTGGGCCACCCCGCCATGCTCAGCAAGGTGCTGGGAGGCTCCTTTGCTGACCAGAAGATCTGTCAGGGATGCCCCCATAGGTGAGCACAGTCCATTTTCTTGTGCGTTGTTCCTGGGAATATTTTATATGTTTCAGAAAGACTGTCTTGGGTCCTCTTACCAAAACAAAGTTTGTATTTTCAGATATGAATGTGAGGAATCGTTCACAACGCTCAATGTAGACATCAGAAACCACCAGAACCTGTTGGACTCCATGGAGCAATATGTTAAAGGAGATCTGCTGGAGGGAGCCAACGCCTATCACTGTGAGAAGTGTAATAAGAAGGTGAGAATGAGCACACGCCTGGTCGTCAGTTAGTGCTACTATGTGATGCTTATAAAACAAAATAGACAGGACAGGCTAAACGGCTGTTCCATGGTTTATTAAAAAAGTATCTCCCTCTTTCTCTGATTTCTCTCCTTGTTAGGTGGACACAGTGAAGCGCCTGCTGATTAAGAAGCTACCGCCTGTCCTGGCCATCCAGCTGAAGCGCTTTGACTACGACTGGGAGAGGGAGTGTGCCATCAAGTTCAATGACTACTTTGAATTCCCTAGGGAGCTGGACATGGAGCCGTACACGGTAGCAGGAGTGGCCAAGCTAGAAGGGGACGACGTCAACCCGGAGAACCAGGTGATTCAACAGAACGAGCCCTCGGAACCCACGCCTCCAGGCAGCTCCAAGTACCGTCTGGTGGGGGTGCTGGTCCACTCCGGCCAGGCCAGCGGCGGACACTACTACTCCTACATAATCCAAAGGAACGGGGGCGATGGCGAGAAAAACCGCTGGTATAAGTTTGATGATGGCGACGTGACTGAGTGCAAGATGGACGATGAGGAGGAGATGAAGAACCAGTGCTTCGGTGGGGAATACATGGGCGAAGTGTTCGATCATATGATGAAACGCATGTCGTACCGGAGGCAGAAGCGCTGGTGGAACGCCTACATCCTGTTCTATGAGCGTATGGACTCACTAGACAAGGACAGCGAGCTTGTCAAATACATCACGGAGTTGACCATCTCCTCCACCAAGCCGCATCAAGTCAAGATGCCTGGTGTCATCGAGTGCAGCGTCCGCAAGCAGAACGTCCAATTCATGCACAACCGAATGCAATACAGCCTGGAATATTTCCAGTTCATTAAGAAACTTCTGACCTGTAACAGTGTCTATTTAAACCCTCCTCCAGGTATGCATCAGTCTGTGTGACACTACATTTTTCAGGAAAATACATTATACCTGATTATGGATGGTTGACATTAACACATACACTAAATGTGTATGTGCAAGATTGTGGGAGTGACAAAATGTGAGGCATGTGAATCGGTTATAGGTTCACGTCACCGCTCCAGTGATGACACTGCTATTCAATACCCCCAAAGGGCCCCTTTGATCTTTTGCACAGTGATGATTTCTTCCTTATATCTCTACTGTGGATTTCAAAGCTTCCCTCTTACAGATATAAGCTGCCATAATAATTTTATCACTGATCTCAGACTCAGATGTCTAAAAAAAAAAAAAAAAAAAAAATTACATTTCAAAGTAATGCTAATATACAACATCCCTGTGGAAAGAATTGTTGGACTGTAACGTTAAGTGCAAGCTGCCGAGAGCTGCGCTGCCTCTGCAATACATAATTAATGCAACTAGAGCCCCACAATGTTTCACAGGAAATAAATGTTTGAGGGCGGTCGGTCGGTCATTGATTTCAGAATGAGTCACAGCTTCAAGGATATATAGTCTAAGGTCTTATTTTCTACACAATGCCTTGTGTCAAGTTAATAGAAATTTATTGCTGTCTGAATCCTTTTCAGTAGCTGTGAAGGGGTTTAAAAAACAGACGTATTATTAGACTGTGATGATCAACCTGCTGATCCAGTATGGGGTTTGGATGTGTGATTCAATAGATCAGGGGACGTATTTAGCTTTCTCTCAGCCTCAACACTGCTGTCCATTCCCTATTGCTATATTATTTGTCTTTCTTACTCTATGACTTTCTGATGTTTAGTATCTTTAACCTCACTACTTGAAATAATATGTGATAAAAGAAAGGTCAGTCTAAAAGAAGTTGGACAGTCACATATTTGGTGTTTAGTGTTGGCTGTGTAATCCAACAGTAGATTTAGATTTAAATGACTTTCCGTGACATCCATTTACAGCTTTAGGATGTTTACTTCTGTTGAAGGATTGTTGACCTTTTTATTAAATGGTACCCAAATTTTAGGTGACAAAATTGGATGAACACCGTAAACATGTGCAATATAACCTTTTGTAGTAGTGTTTTTTTTGTTTGTGTGTGTGTGTCCCATATATACTGGAGTACATAACCCAAACAAAGGAAATGTGTCACTGTCCTTTCACATTAACCCCTGTCTGTAGTGTTAAAGGTTTTTGTCAGCTTACATTAGAGTGATAAAGAAGACCTCATGGAAATGACTTAGAAGGTATTTTTTGCTAATTGTTGCTCTCTTTTTATCAGGACAAGACCATCTTCTGCCAGAGGCAGAGGAGATTGCTATGATAAGTGCTCAGCTGGCTGCTAGGTTCCTCTTCAGCACAGGTTTTCACACCAAGAAAGTAGTACGGGGTCCTGCCAGTGACTGGTAAGCTCCATCTGCCGCAGTGTTTTTGTTTTGGCTCACTTTCTCTCTTCCTCTCTGTTTTAATCCTTCTCTATAACTATCCTCCATCTCTCTTCTAGGTATGACGCCCTCTGCATCCTGCTGAGACACAGTAAGAATGTACGCTATTGGTTTGCACACAACGTTCTGTTCGCTTATCCTAACCGGTTCTCTGAGTACCTGCTTGAGTGCCCGAGTGCTGAGGTGCGGGGCGCGTTTGCCAAGCTCATCGTCTTCATCGCTCACTTCTCCCTGCAAGACGGCCCATGCCCCTCCCCTACCGCCTCACCCGGACCCTCTACTCAGGTTTGTGTCAGTCTCAAGCCACACTCTAGGGGCAATTAGCTTTGAATTGGACCCATTTTGATAAACGTGTGATACAAATTACTGAGACAATGGATATCAGAAGTGATCCCTGAGAGGTTACTTATCCTGTGTCTGTTTTCCATGTTTGTGTATCAGGGCTGTGATAACCTCAGTCTAAGTGACCACCTGTTGAGAGCTGTACTCAACCTGCTCAGAAGAGAGGTTTCTGAACACGGCCGTCACCTGCAGCAGTACTTCAACCTCTTTGTCATGTATGCCAATCTGGGTAAGGAGCACACAGCAATCATCTACCTGTCATGTACATCTGCTCCTTCAGTGTGACTTTTTAAGATTGAACAGGCAATATTCATACAAGATATTAAAAAAAAATAAAATTGGTGTTATTCCTAAACTGTTTTATTCTTCTTTTTTTTTTTTTTTCTCGACCCACTTATTTTTCCCTGCAAAGGCCTGGCAGAAAAGACTCAGCTGTTGAAGCTGAATGTCCCTGCCACATTCATGTTGGTCGCTCTGGATGAGGGTCCCGGCCCTCCCATAAAGTACCAGTACGCTGAGCTGGGAAAGCTCTACACTGTCGTCTCCCAGCTGGTGCGCTGCTGTGACGTCTCCACACGCATGCAGTCCTCTATCAATGGTGAGTGTACAAACTTTGATATGAACCCAGCTGGTTGGAGGCAGAACTCGTGAAGCCCAATGAGGATTTTCATCCTTGCTCAGGATCTGGTGACTGACAAAAGCAGCCACTCTGAGCCTTCGTGCCATGTAGGCAGAGCTCGGAGCTGAGGGCTTTCAGAGATAAAGAATGAAAGACACTGTTCAAAGAAAATATGTATGTTTTAACCAAATAACTACATGTGTTTCAGATTACATTTACTCACATATTGGTCTTCTTCTCTACCCCCTACAGGTAACCCTCCTCTCCCTAACCCCTATGGCGACACCAACCTGACAGCTCCAGTGATGCCTGTGCAGCAGCTGGTGGCAGAGATTCTGTTTGTGAGGACCAGCTACGTGAAGAAGATCATCGAGGACTGCAGCAACTCTGAAGAGACCGTAAAGCTGCTTCGCTTCAGCTGCTGGGAGAACCCTCAGTTCTCCTCCACCGTGCTCAGCGAGCTGCTCTGGCAGGTAAATGAACATCATCACCTGGGCACCCCAAATATCTGTGGGAGGACTACTCCTATGAGTCTGTAACGTGTGAATGTGTTTGTCTGTGTGAAGGTGGCGTACTCCTACACATACGAGCTGAGGCCTTACCTGGACTTGCTGCTACAGATCCTGCTCATTGAGGACTCCTGGCAGACACACAGGTCAGACTGATGGGTCAGTGTGTAAATCGTGGTTTTTGCACTGTCGTGTGATCATCATTTAAATTTCTACTCTCCTTGTTTGGTCGTGTAGGATCCACAATGTGCTGAAGGGCATTCCTGATGACAGAGACGGGCTTTTTGACACCATTCAGCGCTCCAAGAACCACTATCAGAAACGAGCCTACCAATGTATCAAGTGCATGGTGGCCCTATTTAGCAACTGCTCTGTGGCCTACCAGATCCTACAGGTATGCATACTCACAGTTGAAGGTCTCTCGCGCTCTCTCTCTCTCCTGTTGTCTCATATCAGACATGTAGGAAGTCAGTGTCCTGTTTGTGATTTGAAAATGAGGAACCACTGTGCCAAATAAGAAGAAACACATGTGCATGCTAAATGTAGTTCACCTGTTGTCTGACCTAGTTACTTCTCCCTGTTGAAGAGAATTTCTTTTCTGCAATGAAGTTTATTTTATGTCCATAGTTTCTGTCTCTCTCCTGGTTGCAGACTGAACCAAACAATTGCTAACTTAGTTCACAAATTCATTACAAATACATGAAGTGAAGCCTTTTGTTGTTTGTGTGCACACAGAGTAATGGCGATCTGAAACGAAAGTGGACGTGGGCCGTGGAGTGGCTCGGAGACGAGCTAGAGAGGAGGCCATATACAGGGAACCCTCAGTACACCTACAACAACTGGTCTCCTCCGGTTCAGAGCAACGAAACCTCCAACGGCTATTTCCTCGAGCGTTCACACAGTGCACGTATGACACTCGCCAAGGCCTGTGAACTTTGTCCTGAGGAGGTAAATACTTTGAAAATTCTTCTCTTAACATACAAAAGCACACTTTTGCCTTGTTTTTACATAAATGTGATCTCTTGGTACTCAGGTAGCCACACCATAAACTATATATGTTATGTATACATATATAGTTTAGATATATGAACTTATAGTAACACCCATCAGAATTTCTGAACATTTATCTGAATTTTTTGATTAAGTCAAACACCAGGACGGTCGTTTCTGTTTATATAGAAATAGAATCAAGAAGGCCACATAAATTAAAATTTTACCAAGAGACACCACACCAAAACATGTAGACGGCTGTGGGTGCTAAGGCAACACATTACTAATGGTGTACAGTGGTGAAGGTAACAGAAAAATCACACAGAGGAGCTTCAACCACTGAATGCCGTAACATAGCCAGCATGACAAATAAGATCAAATGATGACTTCTCTGACATTTTGTAGAAAAATTTAATCACACATTATTTAAGCCAGAGGGAAGGATATGGACTTATTATTTGTGTTTCCAAGAAGATTTAATTGTAATGTTTGATTAATTTAATATGATCATATGCTAGCAGTGCCAGTTTTCTAATCATTTTGGAAAACCTGTTGCCAATCTCCACAGAATTACCCATACAAAGTTTTATTTACTTTCTTTAAGGTGAATTGGCTTTGTATTGATTCATGGCTGCAGTGTGCAATGTATGCATATGTAATCTTGTGTTTTCACTAAAAAAAAAAAGAAGTTACTTGTATTTGTTTATGTTGAAAAATCCAGTCAAATGACACACTTCTCCTGTAATATTTCATACACAGCTCAAGTGTACTCAGGGAAGCCCAGGGAAGGTCAGTATTCCAGGCACCACGACATAAAGGAAGGAAATAAAATAAATCAATTACAGAATCAGCAGAGAAGCAATGAACAGTCGGCCAATGGCAAGGCCTCCAACACAATCAACACTTTAGATACAGCTGCATAATGTGCAGCCTGGATAGTCATCAGTGGCCAATGCTAGAAACAGTCTTGTTTAGGCTACATGCTTGATCCCAATTAGTCTACTTTTGCTCTAATTTCTTTTTTGGACTCTTTGTATGTATTTGTGACACAAATGTTATTTAAACAGTTAAGTGCAGAAGGATAGAGTAAAGCTGTGTTTACACAAACTGACAATGATTCACTAAAATGAGCATTTTTAAAAAAACATTATTAACACTTTGACTTGTCCGCACATGTATATCATTGTTCTCCTATATTTAAAAAAAGTATGTTGACTCTCAAACTACATAGAAGCTAATGCTATGTATGTAAGTATAGTAAGTAAAATTGTCATCCTCCATCCTGCTATCTAGCGGTATAGTAAAAGGAAAGGTAGACTGACATGTGAGAGGCTCTATAGTGTAACTGGCATGAGAAATCATGTAACGCAGCTGCACACAGTGAACAGATCTTTGTTATCTTTGTTCTCGTCCTGTCCTGCTGCCCAGTCTCAGTGATTTGCCAAAGCAACAGCACTCACACAGCCAGTCTTCCATCTCAGTCTAGCGCTTCTTTAACAACCCATGCCAATTTTTTTTTTGCTTCCTTCCCAACTCAAACAGCCACCTGCATCTAATTGAATCTCTTAGTCACAGCTATACTCCAGCATTGAGCAGTAGTTACAGTATTAAGGCTTCATTAACAAAGAGCTTTGTTCTCTGTTTTGCTATTGTAGGTAAAATGCTGTTTTTAGAAGCTTATATAAAGTTGTTAGTGACACAGTTAGTAGACATTTGAAATGAAGTACATGCAATTTTTCCAAAATCGGTAATAGTTAAAAACAAACATGTTAGTTCAGATACTGTGAAGATATTATATAATAGCCAGAATTAAACTGATCTGAGCTAAAACAACATGAAGATGGCCTGTGTGATGACATTAGCGTCACATACAGATACAGATTTGTGTTAATGGCCTGACAGGTGATGCTTTTTATCTATTGATGATTTGAAATCATGTTGTAATGTGTAATATGTTATACAGAATATCCTGTGCACTTAACTTTGTCTCACTCATAGAAGATAAATACAATAATCTACTTTCAACAAATTGCATAAGAAAATATAAATTATAACTAGTGTTTGAAATAACCTCTGCAGTAGAGAAGTTCACATGCAGCTTCAGTTTCTAAAGTATTAGCAGCAGCTCTCCTGCTAAGAAGATGCTCTCAGGTGTAAAATCCACCCACACATTTAATTAAGTCTCAGTTAAACCTCATTTACTTACATACTGTAACACAGTTGGAGATATGACTTTCTCATGCAGCCTACATGCTGCGTTACACTGAATTGCCAAAGCTCAGACTCTTACCCAGTTCTGTTCAAATAAATAAGCAAATTCCACTATGTTTATATAGTCTAAATAATACTTTTTGAATTTGAATGTTGAATTTAATTAGTGACAAATAACATTTCTCTGACATGTTAGGAGCCAGATGAACAGGAAGCACCTGATGATCAAGACTCCTCCCCACCTGAGGACACCTCTCTGTACCCACATTCTCCTGGAACCACCCAGTTTCAGCAGGTATCATCAGAGCGTCCCCATCAACTACTCAGGAGGAATTTTTTTTGTACTTTTAGATTTGATTAATAGCTGTTGCTTTAAAATGATCACCTTTAAGTTTGACGATGTTGTCACTGGCTTTCTTGTCGGCACTGCCTAATGATTTTTTTTGTCCACGTCTCTTCCCAAACAGAACAACCACCCCCATGGGCAGCCGTACACCGGGCCTGCTGCTCAGCACATGAACAACCCCCAGCGTCCTGGTCCTGCCTCTGCCCCGACTCCAGGCCCTACCCAGACCCAGACCCAGACCCAGACCCCCACCCCAGCCCCTGGTCCTACTCCCGGCCCGGGCCCGCGAGCACAAGAGAACTGGGAGAGCACCGAGGAGGTCGCCCCCGCCCCCACCTCTACCCCAGCGCCTGCCCCGCCTAAGGAGTAACATCCCCTCCCCCTCTGCTGTGCCTCGAGCCTCCATCGTCCCGCTCTCCCTCCTCTCATCCTCCGGTCAACAGAGCTCCTCGTTGGGCCTCTCTCTCTCACTCTCTCTCACTCTCTCTGGCCCCAGGGCAGGGCAGAGCCAGGCCTCCCATCCCCTCTCCAGGCCACTTCTCTCTCCCGTCAGCCTGCAGGGAGGCGCTCTCCCCTGTCCTGGGGCTGCCTGACCGGGGAGGGGGGGGCCTGCTGGCGGCTGCAGAGGCGAGGGAGTGGATAAGAGTTCTAATAAAGAAAAACAAAATGTACCCAGAGCTGACGATGCTGATGCGCTTGTCTACACGACAAAAAGGTGTACATAGTATGTTAATGTTTTTGACTGTTCAGATCCCCCAGTAGCATAACTCTGTGTGGTTTGCTGTTGGGAGATGTTGCAGATATTATGGAAAACAAAATGGATATTATAAATAAGAAAAATGCCCAAAAAAAACTGTAAGAAGACAACAACTCCTCTTTCTTTTATCACCCATGCTCAGCAGTAAAGTTTGTTCTACCATCGGACGGTTACTGGTCATTCAACTGTAGAAGGACGCATTGTTATTATCATAATTATATTATTCTTAAGCTCCTTGGCAACCTTATGACCCATGCCAGATCAACTCACAAGCTGTGGTTGGTTTTAGTGTGAGATATGGAATGGTTGGGTGGACTTTTACGGTGTTTGGTTGATGTGAAAAAGCAGTGATGCAACATTGTTCTGATACTCATTGCCTTTCTTTTCTTTTTCTTTTCTTTCTTTTGTTTTTTTTTTTTTTTCTTTTTTTTTGTTTTCGTTTTATTTGTTCTGGTAATTACTTCAATCCTTTTTGAAGCTCTAGTTAATATGCTGTAACATTTAGCATGGCTTCTCACCAGAATAGTGTAGCCCAAGGGAAGACTTGTGATCATAACAACCTGAAGCTGTTCTTAATCCACATCTCCAGAGGGGTGTTACCCTAAGGTTTTTTTTGTTTTTTTTTTGGGGGGGGGGGGGTGTTTGGTTTATTTTATTTTATTGTTATTTTCTACTCATCTACCCTATCTACAATGAGGGCAATATTTTGAACCAATGTATGAATAAGTGGCTTTTCAATTGCACATATAATCCTCCAACTTCACATTTGGCAGTCAGTTTTTGGTGGGATTAGACAGCTTAGCTTTTCATCTATAGGAATTCTGAAAAATGAAACACATATGCAACAGAATAGCTGCACTGGGCTATCTGGTGTATAATAGACTGTGTGGTTTGCTTCTGTCTCTTCAATAGAGCCTAGTCTTAGACAGACTTGTTGCCCGACGGCTCCCTGTCTGCCATGGAGCCAGGTCAGGGTGTGCGGCTGCTCCTGCTCGGGATGAAGCGACAGATCCCGAGCAGCAGCGAGACCCTCACCATCCAGCTCCATGGAGACCAGGTTCCACAGCAGGGTTGTACCAGCTGGTTAGTCATGTTGCAACTTGAGCTAACTTGTAATTCTGTAGGAGTAAAAGGTAAACATCAGTAAATACTGTATTTAATTGGTAACTTGAATGCGTGTATTTTTTTTTTTTTTAATTTCTTTTCTTTTTTTTTTCTTTCTTTTTTTTTTTTTTTTTGTCTAAAACATACCAAATACTCCTGCAAATGAAAATATTCTGCCCACCGTATTATATTTAAATATTTTGCTCTTATTTTATAGAATTTATTTTGTTGTATTTCACTAAAAATAGAATTTGATTTAAGAGGAACATTTTTGTCCTTGTGTTATTTTTAAAGAAGATATTGACTGTACAGAGTTCTGCGCCCTGTTTTTTGCCGACTTTTGTTTTGGCCATGGTGTGACGTTGAATTCTGGAGCTACAGTCGCGATGTGGACTTTCACTTTGTGAGGTTTTTTGTGCACAGAAATATAACAAAAAAAAAAAGCATTGCGCCCTTAGCAAATAAAGAACATGGAATCTTGTCTGTGTCTCATTTTTACTTGTCGGATATAAACTGTGAACTATCTTGCTCAGTGTCACCAATATTCATCCAGAAGGTAGCAACACGCATAATCAGTAGTATGTTGAAAACCTGCATTGACATCTGCACCAGCTGATATGTCAGTGTAATCAGTAGTATGTTGAAAAACTGCACTGACATCTGCACCAGCTGATATGTCACAGTGCTGTATCACTGAGTGTGAAGTCATGACATGTACAGTTTGATAAGTAACTCGGTGTGTCTTGAGCTACTCTTAAAACTCTTTAATCATATTTCAGTGATTTCCACAGAGGGGTCTTCACCTCATGGGGTCCCAAGAAAATTTTAGAGTGTTATACTGTTTCACAACTTTTGTCCTCATATTTTGCTGTTTTTTTGAGAAAAGACTGGATACTTTTCACCTCTTCATTCTCTAAAAAATGATGAACTGCTCACAGCTGCTGACCACAAAGTCCAAACAAATGCACCAGTTTATTACCTGCAGATGTTCAGTGAATGGATGCATGTTACTCGGGAGTGAAATGACCAAGTGAAGTCTTTTCCTGTAACACTAGCTCCCTCTAGTGTACAAGCAATCAGTCAACCATGTATTACCCTATATTGACTATCATTACATTAATGTGCAAGAAGTCCCTTAACGTTTTCAAGTTTTTGTTTTAACTGTTTCATACGGGTGCTGATTCAACTTCATTGTTAATTTGGAGCCTGATTGTTAACTGTATTTTGCTGCAGAGGTTTTTTTTTTTTTGTCATGTCGACAAAAAAAATAGAAAAAGCACTTTTAGGTACTGTGTGTTTAATGAGGCAGAGGGAAGTCATTTCTGTATCAGTTTGAAAGTATAGAGAAATACTTGTGTAACACCATTCACCTCCACAACATACCGCCTCCACAGTGGCCAGAGTCGGTTTACCAACTAAATGTAACCTAAATAAAGGTCTAGTTTCTTGCAGGGATATTTTTTCAGTTATTTTCATTTATGGTACATTTAGCTTGGATGTAAGGGGTTACTTGCTGTATGTTAGTTTTCTATTTAACCCATTAGTCCTGTCTTTTTCTAAAGATATTTATAAAGTAAGTAAAACTGTAAAACCCAAAAGCAAATGTTTTATATATTCAAAGTGTAAAATATCAGTACGTGGTATTTAGGGTTAGTGGCAGACATAACATTTTCAAAGCATCATCATGGTAGGAAAAGCGTGCATGTTAATAATGACTCAGGTCTATTTAAGAGTCCCAGTAAACCAGCATGAATAGGACCGTGAAACTGAAGACTACATGAAACTATGATGAATATTTACACCTGTGCTTTTTCTACCATGATGTCTAAAGTGTCTACCCTAACCCTAAAGTTATTCATCATCTACTTAATTTTACCACCATATCATCTGTCCCACATCCGATCTGTGATGACCCACAAATGAAGCAGATGAACAGATTCTTTTGGAACATGGTTTTATTATCAAGAAAGTCACGTTTAGTTCTCCTTCTCCTGGACGGTCTTTGTTCCGCGCAGTCTGCCTGTACGACGGGCAGCAATAAGACCGACCTTGCGACCAGCAGGTGCATCCCTCCTGATTGTTGAGGGTTTGCCAATATGCTGATGGTTACCACCACCGAAGGGATGCTCAACAGGCTGCAGAGAGAGAAAAAAAGATTAGTTTGAGGAACTTTAAATGTTATGTAGTTGCAGTCAGACCCTACCTCCAACTCTTGTTCAATACTTTCCCTCAATTGTGTAATACCCTCCAAGACATGAGTCTTATCTCCCAACAATCCATCACCAAAAATACTTCATATACATAAAAAATAGGGTCCCAACAAAGTGCTTCAGATTAAGAAACAAGTAAAAGTTGCTTAGGAAAAGTTAAGTAGACTCAGGACCTGGTCCTCACACCAGAATCAAACCATGTAAATTTAAAAAAGCTCAGATGAGGCCACTAGACCTCCACACATCCTCAGGTTCTTTTAAGAGCTGCAGTGGGACACTCCTGTAAGGTGTGTTAGATATGTTGGAGAGAACCTAACCATGTGTGCAACCAGGCAGAAACTATAAAACATTGCTTCAGCTTCATCACCTGTGGAGAACAAAGTAACGCTCCCATCATCTTTCTCCTGAAGGGTCTCATTAATGAGGCTCATCACACTTCCCTCATCCTTCATAACACAGTTTAAGCCCTTCATAATTAATCCTCTTATGATCTGAGAGCACTTCAGGCACTACGGGTAAGGCTGCTTGATGACAAAAGCCAAATCCCAGACATACCTATTCACAACATATCAATCAATATTTAATTTGCACGCTCTCTGTCACCTATCTCATCTTTCAATACTGTCAGTTATTCTCCACCCTGTGCTGACAGCTACCTGAAGTCTGTAGGATGCTCACTGCATAAAGTCTCACGATTGTTAATTAATATCTGCGGGTTTTACTCGGCTGCCATTGAAGAGCATATTCTTTGGTGTTCACTTACGTTCATAGCCACACCACGGACACGTGGCCAGCAGTTCCTCTTGGCCTTGTACTTGTGGTAGGCACGACCAGCCTTCAGGATAGGCTTGTCAATACGACCACCTCCAGCAACCACACCTGTAACAATCAGAGCAGAGCTGGTCAAAACATGCTCTTGCGTTCAAATCACAAAAACGCCACATTAACCATGCATCACTACACGACACATCTCACAGCGGCATTGAGTTCACATTTCGTTCTGAAATGTGGTCGGGGTCCTTACCGACGACGGCTCTGTTGGCAGAGGCGATCACTTTCTTGGAGCCTGAGGGCAGCTTAACTCTGGACTTCCTGGTCTCAGGGTTGTGGGAGATGACTGTGGCGTAGTTTCCTGAAGCGCGGGCCAGCTTGCCTCTGTCACCAGGCTTCTCCTCCAGACAGCAGATGATGGTTCCCTCGGGCATTGTGCCAACAGGCAGGACATTGCCGATGTTGAGCTGAGCTGTGGGAAACCAGATGGGAAAAAAATGGTTAGCTGCTGGCGTGAGATCATTTTCAGACACCATCTGAATTAAATGAGCCCGCTAACAACTTAAATACATCTCTATCAAGATGATGAACCACCTGCTTTAATATGTCTGATGTCATCCCTTCTTGTAGTCTGGCACACTAAAAGGTTTTATCAGGTGTGCAGATAAACATTTTGAGGCAGACATGCATCCAATCTAGGTCAAGGGGTCTCAATTTCAGATCCAGGTGGGACTCTAAGATGTAAACAATGAATTAAAATCCCTACAATGGCTTGGATGAACAGGCCTGACCCAGATTTCTAAAGTTCCCAGATGGTCTTTGCAGTTCTGAACTGTTCATCATTTGTACTTTTATTTTGTACCTTATGCGCCATCAATCTTACATGTCGGCCTAACATTAGATTAAGCCTACTAAGTCACTTCTGTTGTCTCACTAGGTTGGAAACATCACATTAAATAATTAAGGCTACTGTTTAAACATTCAACTGTAAAATAAGTTTACAAGTCATTCACTGGTATTTTCCAACTAATCCCCACAGCTACCCCTCACACACCAGGTGTCAATTTGTATGGTACCATTGCATATCCATCTATCCATACATTTATCTATCTTTTTACAGTGGTGTTTTAACACTCAAGACTTCACAACCCCAGTACAACTATTTATTCTTTCTTCACGATCGCAAAGTAAACAGAAGAAAGACGGTGTTCTGCTGTGCTGTTTACAAAGTCCAGCTACTCATATACAGATCCATTATCGGACACGTGCCTCCTTACCTACAGCAACTGATCATGCCACAAACCTCCACCCGCACCCTCAGATCTTACAGCAGCTTGATCGTCTGAGCCCCCCCCCCCCTTTTTTTTAAAGGCCTAAAAACCTTATATATCTTAACTCTTTTCTTTATGTTTTTAACGCTGCAGCACTGTGAGGTTCACTGTGATTAAGTGCACTACCTCATGTTTACTTTTGCTGCTACTTCACAAAAGGTCTTTATATCTAGTGTACTTGTGTCCTTTATGTTTCTGAAACTTCTATTTAGTATATTTATAGTTATCTTATGTTTTTAGTAGTTACATTCATTTAAAATGCTTAATTCTGTTTTGTGGTCTGAGAGAAACCAAAATTCATTTCATTCTAACTCCAATCCATGCTACAAGAATCCTCAATGGACTTTAAGTGTATTTTCTGTCAGTAAAAATGCTGAAAAGTACTTTGCCATTTTCAAAAGGTTTTTATACTCGTGTCCTTTTGTATCTTCATTTAAGTCCTTTATATTTCTGAAACTTTAATATGTTTAGAGAAGTATATTTTTCATTATCTTGTGTTTTTAGCAGTTATATTTGTTTATAATGTTTATTCTTTAAGTGCAGTTTCTGGTCTGGGAAAAACATATGAATTCCATGACATTACAGAACTCTTGAGCCTCCTTTCAGCCTCTTACCCTTCTTGCCGCAGTAGATGAACTGTCCAGTGTGGATGCCCTCAGCTGCGATGAAGAGTTCTGTCCTCTTCTTGAAGCGGTAGGGGTCACGGAAGGCTACTTTGGCCAGGGGGGCGCCACGGCCGGGGTCATGGATGATATCCTGAGAGAGGGACAACATTGCTGTCATGATGTACGCTCACCCCCACAACCAGAAGGATGTTCAACTCTGCTCCCCAAAAATCACCACTTACCTTCACAATCCCCTTGATGTAACCATGACGTTCAGCGAAGTCGATGTGACGGAGTTTAGCAGCACCTTTTCTGTGCTTGACGTGGGCTTTGAACACGGAGCCCGCACCTTTTCTCTGTCCCCTGATCACACGTCCCATCGTGAACTGAAACACAGGATCATTTCTCATATTACTTACGGAGTAGACATGTGTACAGTGACCAAGTCCTACAACACATACTAAGTTAGCGACTGATATCTTAAGTTTTAATCTGTCTGTGCCTAAAACTAACTTATTTGACAGATTTAACATATCCACAAGATCACAACTAACAATTTAAACTTAACTTTACAGTCATTGAAAAGTATACAAATGCTAAGACAACTCAATGCAAGTTAGCATCTAACCTAAAGTGCAAATAAATCCATTAATACACAGTATTGAATATAAATAGAGTAAACAGTGAAGGTATAAATACTCAAATATATGTATGAAGTACGAACACTAATGAAAATATTAAGTGTAAACGCTAAGAAAGGCATTATCAACACCTAGAGGTCTGAGAATACGATATACACGTTACAGATTACATATCACAGTAGAATAAATGTATGAATGTAAACGCTGGTATAAATAACCAATGTGTGTCGGCTATCGCTAGTTAGCAGGCTAGCCGCCGGTAACTGTCTCAACTTTAATCAATGTTTCGGTACTTCAGTAAAGTCACAGATCAACTTTCTGTCAAATATGATAATTCAAGACAAATTGAAGTCTGTGTAGCTTGTGTCAGCGGCCCACATTACACACATATGCTCTGTTTGAGGCCCTTTAGCCGCTTCACACTGCTGTTACAAGCGCCGTGTCACCACCGAGCTCAACAAACTACAAAAACGCTTCAATATTAACATCAGCTGCTGAAATACTCAGTAACAAATGTTCTTAGACATTTCCTGCACGTCTAAAAGTATGAGTTTAAATCGGATGACTTAATAAAATCGTGATATAAAGCAGATTTAGTGAGGGGAATAAGATCGAAGCTGTCCTACCTAAACTCCGTAGACGGAAAGAGGAAGTGCAAAGGGAAAAGCGGAGGTTTTCTTCCGGAGAAATCGTCGCAGGGGCTGATGGGAGTTGGAGGCAAATATAGTGTATATCGATCAAAATGATGTGTTTTATCAGATAAAGTAAAGGATTATTATCAAAGCAGATTTAGAAGGTTCAAGATGTACTGATGACTAGCTGATACCGATGTTAAGAAGTAAAACTATTCTGATATCGACATATCACTCATATTACCCAATAAAACATTTTTTGCAATGATCCCTTAAAAATACTTGTGACAAATAGGCTATAGGCTATGTAATTGCGGCGTGATATTTTACCATTTGAAACAATAAACCTTATTGCATAAAATGACATCAGTGCAATGAGACAGTAAACTTCACTTAGAATTGAATAATTATACATAATTATACATAGCTAAACTAATTATAACTAACTAGCTAAACAAAAAATATACATAACAAAAAAAAGTGTACGTAGCCTATATATTAAACTTGAATGAAGAAAAAGGATCAAATATAGTACATTAAATTCAGCCTATATAACTTTAAAACAATATCGGCACATCTGACAACATTTTGCCGATATCAATATATCTGTGATAGGTCAACATCAGCTGATAATATCGGCTGACCGATATATATTGGTCAGCCCTACTGATGATTCTGCAGAGAATCAAATAAGGAATAAGCAAAAGTACTAAACAAACACTAAACAAAACACATAAAGGCACTTTGAATACAACACAGTAAAGTTCAGCTGTCATATCTGTTAAAAGGATACTTAAATCATAAAAAAACTATGATCTGACAATCCATATTTCACTTAAAACTCAAATAAAACAAAACACGCTAGTTTAACAGAAACCCCAACAAAACCTCCTATCCAGAAATGTCTTCTCCAGATCTTGTCAAAAGTGCTGTATTTTGCTTGCATGGTAAGTTTTTCCATAGTCAGACTATGAAGCAATCCCTCCATCCAGCTCTAGTTGTTTAGTCTAATAACTGTTTTTCCATGACAGGGTAATTTTATGATTGGCTTCAAGTAAGCAAAGATCACAATAAAGCATCCAACAATCCCCAGTATGGGACATAGAGGAAGATTCCCTTTTGTGACAGTGGAAAATATAGCAGTTATTTCCTTCCAATACTCTTGTGTGATTGGAGGTTCCAAAAGGCAGTGAAACAAGCTGCTCACGTGTATTCCACATTTAATACAAAGATCTGGTTTATTATGGTTGAGGCGATAGAGTAAATCTGCTGTAATGTACAACCTCATTAACTATTTCTACTGAAGCAGATTGAGCCTCGTGTTTATAGTCTGGATTTGGGATTGTAAAAAAAAAATCCTGCCATTCCTCTTCTGTGATTCTTCTTCATTGAGATCTGAACACCTGGACAGTCTTTGTCCTCTGTGGATTACTTCACCTCAGTTAATTTGGTAAAAAAAACTAATGCACAGTTATTTATTCTTCAATCTAAGAATGATATATTGTATGGAAATGAGGACAAATAACACTGTGTACAGATTTATGTCATGACAACAGACTGTGTGTAAAGATGATATCTCTATTATCATATAATATCCTTTTATACAGTCTCTGGTTATGATATAGGCCATGATGTATTTAGTGAGATCGATTCATGTTTCAGTGGTGTTGCTATTTGCAGACAGTGGAACAATTTGGAAAAGAAGAATATGTGAAAAAAATATTCTCAATAAAGGTAAACTTCAGATTATTGAGGCAAAAGCTATGACTGGGTTTCACAAGGAGGGGGAAAGTGCTTAATTAAGATTTCACATTTATGGAAAGGAATTGGAAACACTGGAATATATAAATATTTAGTAATATGGTTAAACAAAAGTAATGTCTTAATAAATCAACAGAAAGCCACAGGAAAATGAAAAAAGTTTACATGATCATGCATGTAAAGAAAAGGTGACCAGGCTCACTGGAGCTTATTCAGCTGTTCCCCTGTGTACTGTTAATGAACATTTAGTGTTTTTTGGCATATTGGGCAAAGTGTTATAATTTAATAAAAGTATACATTTCTAGAAATATTCTATGAGGAACACAACTGTCCAAATCATTGTAAACATTTTATCTGATAATTGATATTATATTAAATATTATCACTGCCCAGCAGATGGGGCCACAAGTACTGCCACACAGGCCTCAGTTACGCGGAGTATAAAATCATGATCTCTATAAATCTATTTTGTGTTGTGATTATTTTGAAGGAATAATAAAAGCCTGAAAACTTCCTAGAAATAAAAGAGGGAATGTTTTTGTACACATATCACAGCGGCATTCACTTCAGTCAGTGAGTATGACACATATTGAGCGTCATGGGATTATGTAATTGATTTCTACAACACACCCACTCTGTCAGTTTTGTATGAACAAGTTAAGCAACATATTTGAGTATGCAGGTGCGTGTCACATTATGACTAATCAAGTGACACACCAAGTCTGTCTGTTTTATTAAACCTCGGTTTCATTTCAGGAATGTACTTGGACGACACAGTATTGATTAACTTTACATGATCTCTTGGGGATGAACTTAGGGGGGGGGATTTGTTCGGCATCGCCTCTCATTTTGGAAATCTCTCACCAGTTGACCTTTCTCCTAGTAGCCAATTACCTCCGTTGTACCTTATCCCCTCAACATATGGTCTCGTCAACTCGCTCTCAGTGTAGCACAGGGGATAAATAACTGTGAACAGGCCTCACAGTCTGTGTACAACAGAAGGCACACCGCTAGAGAAAAGAGAGGGGGGTTGTGAGTGGAAGAGAAGAAGGAGGCTGGGGGAAGGCTTTGGCTGCACTAATGCTTGACTCTGCCTGACCTTACAAAGGACACTTGAAACCACGGTTAGGAGATGATCATCACCCCAGATGTCACATATCTCATTTTGAGCAGTTTTGGGTAACAGTTTATGTAAATTAAATAAAAAATTTAAAAACTAATTAAATAAAAAGTATAATTACTTAATTACTACATGTACTGTGCGTAGCATGTAGACATTGCTAATCCAGATCATCCTCCTCCTGGAGACTCACACCTTGTCTCTTCTCCCTATGTGGCCCTTATCTTGTGTTCTCCTCTTCTATTTAGCTATTATTATCATTCTGTTTATCCAAAGTGGTGTTGTTACTGTCTACTCTGTGCATATGACCTCTGTAGCATGTCTACCTATTGCATTTCCTGAGGTTTCGTCCTTTTTTTTCCACCTTTAAAGGCCTTTTTTATACATTCCCAAAAATGGATGTGTACAGCAAACACAGATAGCAATGCAGGTGATGCAGATGATGGCTTGATGAAATGATGTGATTACCCTAGGATTGCTTTGTAATGTTTGGAAATACATGAAAAGTGGTTTTCAACCCAGTATTCCTGTTTGATCCCTGATAAAGGTGTAAAGTATACATATTTCCATATAATGAAGTTTAAATAAAGGAGAAGTTGATGAAACTAACATGTCTGAGTGCAGTTCTCCTCATTCAACTAGTTAAGAGTCCCAACGCTACACACACTGGCATACATTTGATGGAGTTGAGGTGCTTCTTCATTTGTAGTATACATCAGACTCTCTTTGTTGTCAACCCATCCATTTACAATTTGGGATGAAATACCATTTCCCAGACGACTATATAGTGCAACACTGAACCAGGTAAACAGTGCAAGCCATAAATACATGACATAAAAACAAATCTCTGCATAACATAATAGTGCAAAGACAAAGACTGTGGTGCAAAAATGTTATTTAGACTAAAAGACAGGGCAGTAATGCAAAGACAATGTAAACAAGATACTAGTGATAAAAGTACAGAGAAAGTCAGAAATCTGAGATTAAATACATGTAGGTACTAAAAGAGAGTGCTATATATACATGACATCTATTTGATTAGAACAAGAAAAAGATTGTGTTTTGTATTTAAAATATTATTATTACACCAATTCCACTACATACATAAAGAGAGAACTCTAATAAGTTTATTATGTTGTCCGGAAAACTTAAATGAGTGAATCCTTATATTCAGATACAATCCTCAGATGTTCGGTCCATATGACTAATCCTCTCAACATTAAGGATGACTGTAACTTGATTAGTTATTTTCTTTATGTGTGTTCTATGTTGTTAATTTTCACTACGAGTGACGAGTATTACGCACTTCTCACTCAGTGCAAAGTGCGTTACAATTTAAATATATTGTTATGAAACTGTTTTATGCTGTTTTAGGTTTCTTTCTGGGGTTTCATAGACACATCGTTAGGCATGTGTAAATTTAGGACTTTACACCGCATTATTTTTTCCCACCCGGTTTCTCTGAAGACCCGCCCTACTCAGCCTCTGATTGGCTCCGACCCTGATACTCTAAACTCAACCAATCAGACAAACTAAATCAGCGATTACAGGCCAATCATAGGCAGAGTAGGGCGGGTCTTTTCTGAATGCGGGTGGGTCAAAGTAAGGCTGACCAATCCATAATGATCAGTGTCATATATCAACCAATAGCTGCTGAGGGGAAACATCGCGATGGTTGTGTAACTCCCCGATGTGACAGAGTGGTTATCTCGCGTTACCTGAGCCGTCGGTGCCTCATTCCGCCACGGTCAAGCCTGCCGGGAGGGGGTTTCTGTTCACAGCGCCGCATCAATCCTTTCATCTGGAAACTTGAACAGAATTTATATTTATAATAAATATCACTGTTTTATTTATTTTAAGTAAACGTAATTATCTAGCTAACTTCACAGGTAACCGTTGGCTCAAGGTCGTAATTTGTACAGAAAACAGAAAAAGCTGAGTTAACATTATAGTTAGATTAGCTCCGGGTCGTGCTAACAAAGAAAATCCTTTCTCTTCAGAAATAATCCCCCACTACTCTCTTTTAGTTATGAGTCATGTGGTCGTTGATAATCCACACGGTCTAGATCAGCAGGTGAGTACTCTCAACTTGACTATTTTAAGTATTATTTGTGTTGTTTTGTTTGTTTTAAAATGGTGGTGGTTTGGCGTTAAGCACATGTAGTTTTCGGTAGAGAAAGAGCCTCGTTAGCCGGGAGCTAAGCTAATGCTGCGGCTGCTAAAATGGAGGTGGTGATGATGTCGAGAGGATTGTGATGGCGGAGCTCGGCACTGCGTTGTGCCAGCAAAACTCAAATAACAGCCTTATTATCCACTGTTTCCTTTTAAGCTGGCCAACAGTATTCTTAAACTCACCTTCACACGACATGTTAATCATATCTCCTGCTATTTTATACTAGTTTTATACCAATTTCCTCAGTTGTGTAACATTCACTGCCCGGCCGGTATTGGCACGGTTAGTGTCGGGCCTTCTCGACCTGAAACGTGGCGCAGGAAAAAAATGTTGGCAGCGGGGTTTTCAGCGACCCAACAACATATTTTATGCTGTCAATTTAATAAGTGGCTCGGGTAGTTTTAAAAGTAGATAATGCCAATCAATCACGAGTATTAATTAACAATACTTTTATGTTTTAGTGGTGTATTTTTGTAATTTGTCAGCATTTTCCAGATATATCCTGGGTTATTGTGCCGTGCCGGTTGTTACGACACATCAAGTTAATTTAATGAACGACATCATATGAAGGGGTTTCAGGCTGATTTTTAATTGTGTTATGTAAAAAAGAAATATTTAAATTTGTTGTAGTCGAAAGGCAACGAGGGCACAAAATGACCACTAGTCAAATGCCGGTAGATTATGCAAGTGACTGCTAGTGTTTTACTTATTATTAGCCAAGAAAAGGCAATCTATCCAATGGTGGGCCAAATTTGGAAAAGTACACAAAGTTAATTTTGAGCCCTGTAGGCAACTATTTTAAGTTGGAGAGTTACTTTAAATGTTTAAATAACGCATGAGGTAGTCATTATCTTTCTAATTTCAATTGTACTTTTAAAATGAAGTGATCGTGTTGGTTGTTTAGTTACTTTGACACAGGTTGCCCAAATATAACACTGCATCTCTTTTTCTTTTGGTTTAGCTTGCTGCCCTAGACTTGAATTCTGCTGACGGACAAGGCGGAGGAACTGGCAGTAAGTTATAAAATCAAATTTTACTTTAAAATGTCACTGTATATGATAACAATACCCTCAGTCTGTGCTTCATGTACTTTTCATTATAATTTGACATTTATGTATTGATGATGACATTTGCTTTCACCAGTAATAAACCTCAAACCTCTGTAGTTATGCAAGGTGTGCATGTTCAGCTTCAGCTTGTAAACAATATCTCAGTTAATGATTGTGGTAAACAGCGTGCAGCACATGACATATTTCTTTTTTTAATCTCCACCCAGGACGTTACATTCCACCTCACTTGAGGAACAAAGATGCTTCCAAAAATGGTGAGTTTGATTTAACACCACCTGCTGAGCCACAGCCAGGTGTGACTTGTGTTTATTGGTGTCAAAAGCCCATCAGAGCATGGTAAAAGCAAGCACAATTGAGAAAAAATGGTGAGGCTCTAATAAGACAATATTTGTTTCTTGGCAAAAATTGTTTTTACCAGTCAAGGCAAAGATGATGGTTCTGCAGTAGGTTTTGCTCCACTCCAGACCTTCATTAAAGACGTTTCTCATTTTTACTACTGCACAGAATTAAAGAAAACTACACCAAATTGGTTTTCTTCTGTCTGTGCGCAATAGCTTATTTGGCACAAAAAAGTAGGGTAAGTGGTTTTATATAATATCTAAAAACCTCAAATTTCCCCCCAGACTGCTCAGAAGACAAAATAGGCCAATTTTCCAAACTGCCTGATTCATTTTTAGCAATTACACCTATTTTGTTGAGTAGTTTTTTTCCTTTAACTGGTATAATGTCTCACATGTGAACAAAGAGGAGTGCTAGCTGTTGACCGCTCTGATAAAGGGAGATGTGGAGGATGGGCTGGTGTTTGTATCAGTGTTGACATCTTTAGACACTTGACAATGTGTTTGAAGCCAGGAGGAGGCGGTTATGAATGCACATCAGTCTTAATTCTTTTTCTCTATTTCTTTAGCCTCTTAAAGGCCTTTAATCAAGACATGTGCTGTACCTGGCATACTCGGATAATTTTAATTTAAAAAATTAAATAAATACTGGAATCTTGGTACTCTGTGTCATTACATACTTGACGTTTTTCTCGTTTTGCTGTTTTCTTATTCCACCGCAGGAAATGCTTATTCCGCTGGTAGACAGTGCGGTTATTCAGTGGCACCAGTAAATCTCTGTAAGTCCCTTCTGTCTGCTTTCGCTGTGGGCAACCTGCATTTCCAGATGCATGAAATAGCCATTTACACACCAGCAAAGCCAGTGTGAAGGGGGAGAGGGTTAGGTTAGACCCATACACTTCACAGTAAAAGTTAATGATGGGCTCATGATTAATTGATGTGCTTCTCTCTGCTGGAATGCTTGCTGTCAAAATGAGAAATTCCATATAAAAGATAACGGGCAGTCTAATGAAAGTTAATTTACTATAGTGAGTTGGTTTTAACTTGATATTGTAGTCTATTGAAGTATATTATAGATACATTAAAAATGTTTTTCCCCCCACTGTATATTCAAACTCATATTACCTTCAATGTCCCCCAAGTTTCTCCTAAGCAGTGCCCACAACCATGGCAGGCAGAGTGTCCATACAGATACAGAAATAACTATACTTCAGGATGGGATGACTGTACGATCGGTAACTATTAGTGTAAAGTCAAACCCAACACTCATACTGCATGAGCCAGTAATTACGGGCAAGTCTTTTTATAGCCTGCTTCCCTACCTTTGCTCAGGTTACCCAAGACTGGCTTCTCAAGAGCTTGCCTTTTACCATGCCTACAGTGGGGGCTGGCGAAACAGATGTGGTATACCTTGACCTCTACCTGCATGCCATGCCATCTACGTTTTGGCATTTTTTGTCAGTGTATTATAGCAAAACAAAACACTGGAGCACCATCAACGTGCCTTTGCTTTGTCATTGTCACTTGGAAAAAGAGGCAGCAAATCTGGGCCTAACACATTTGTCCCAAGCTTGCAAATGAAGTTCACGATGCATGGTGATGGTGTCTTTTAAATATTCTGCACTGCGTCACTAGTGTGGCTGTTTATACTAATAATGAGACAGTATCTGCTGGGAGGGAAGTACTAGTCATTTACCTTTTTTATTGTACTGCTAACCATTTGTACAATGAACCTCCTGTCACAGTTGTTGTCATGAAATCACACAGTAGGGATTATACTATCAGAGTTCCTTTTTTTGTTCTTTAGTACGGTCTTGTGGCGTTTTATGTCTGCCTGAGGTTTACCGTTGAAAAGAATTTAGCAGGATTATTGAGCAGTATGCTGAGAAGCTGAGTGCATGCAGGCTTTTGTTCCAACCGCTGACTACCAGCTGACTTCTTTGAATAGTTTCTCCTCTCTGGTGTGACGATAGAATAACCGCCGAGATAAACTGGTGCACTCTGAGCTGGAATAGAAACCTGCATGCACCAGGGCTGTCACTTGAGATATAACTGTTTCAGACGAGACTGTAGAGTTGACATTACTCCGCTTGTGCGATGCCTCCGCTGCCTCTCCTCTGTGGTGAAATAGCTGCTGAGTCGTCAGAGGTGTTGACCTAGAGTACGTCAGCTGTTTTTTTTGTTTTTAATAAAGTTAGCCATTTTTGTTAACTGTGCCATCAACGGTGTGCAACCCAAAATACTTAAACACACCGCTTCACAGATACTTCGGCATCATTATCCGATTAGCAAGGATTTGCTTGCTATCGTTCTATCTACTTTTTATTTGTAATGTTAGTTTAATGATGGGTCAAAGAGCTTGTGATTGGTCAAGCTGGTAGTGAGTATTAAGGACGCCCTCTGCTGGATCACAAGGTAAACTACTTCAAGCGTTATGTTGCCCTATATCGACTGTGAATTTTGAATTCAAACAGGATATATTACAGTTTGGATAGTTTTTTCTCACATTAGAACAAAAGTTGTGATTTCTAATGAAAAGTGACAGCCTTGGCATGCACGCAGCCCTCCTGGGTTCATTATTTGAATAGTCCTGATATGAAACGGGTGTCTGTATATGCTAGGGTATTTCAACATAGTCGTCATCATCAGGAGTTCTTTGATATTTGAGATGTGATTTGAGGCATCTATAGCTCATCTTTACTCTGGCTTTATTGTGCCTGGAGGATAATTGTTTTAGTCTAGCAGACTGTTGGAGCTTAATCATACCAGGAGGACAGCTCCTGGTTGTAAAAAGGAGTCTTGTAGTCTTTGATGGGTTGGTTTTGAGCATCTTTAAAATATGCTGTCCAGTGTGGGACAACTGTCAGTGTCATCAAGAAAGATAGAAGCTTTCCAAGCAGTGCTGGATTCACCAAACGGTTATTAGCTCAGATTAATAGCACACACCCACATACAAGGTGTGAACTTCCTGGAGTTTACACTGTCAATACAAGCCGATCTGTTGAAACCTGACATGTTTTTAGCCGTCCGTGTTGGTTACATGTTGATCATTTTCTTTCTTTATGCTTTGCTAAAATGAATCACAACATGAAAAGTAGTTTAGACATGAAGTCTGTCTATGGCTGCAACTAACAATTTTTGGTCTTTTTCTCAAAATGTTAGTTAATATAAATGTTATCTTATCAAACCTGACAAATGACATGGATGATCAAGTAAAATATTTGCAGATTAATTTTCCTTTGACACTTTATGAATAGACCAGTAGTTTCAGTTCTCACCACACTGCTTGGAAAGTGATTTTAAATACGACCCTAGAGCAGCTTTCATGTGTCTGGTAGTTATGACGCATCTCTTTAGAGTGAGTACTTAGTGATTAGGGTGTAACTTGCTTTGTGTTTAACGTTAGCTGAGACTACATGGTGCTATTATCTTATTATGTCAGTGAACTGGTTTGATGTGGCGTCACCTGCACTGCTGTCTCAGAAAGTCGGGCTCTGACACTGCTGCATGGTGTGTTTTGCCATGTTTGCAGAGTGCACATCATTTTTGTCAGTCTGAGTTACTAAATTAATGAAATTAATTTGCCACACTGCGCTTGTTAAATGAAAGCTCATATCTATGCAGTAAACATTTACTCCGAGCAGTGAAACTGGGAAGATTTCTAAACTGATCTAAGGCAAAGTAATGTGTCCCAAAATATTTAGTGAACTGTCCAAAATCTGTATTTTGTCATGATAAACAGGCTACATCTTCACATTGGTTAAGAAAATACTCGATTTATTGTTGCCATCACTCATACTCTGAATAGAATCAGTCAGATCTGTACAGGAGTCAAAAAACGGGATTGGGACCATCCTTATTGGACCATTATGGACTGGTCTACAAAACATAGGTCAGTGTGCCCAATTGTGCAAGCATTACAGTGTGCAAGCATTACAAGGCTTTTTCCTTGTGCTTACTTGAAGGAGGCACAATGATGGACATTTACCTGTTGGTCCACAAGTTAAATAATCCTCACTACAGATCTGATCAGCTGATCCAAAACTTCAAAACAAATCCAGACTATGCCTAGATCTGTGCAGCTGGTCTGCCCCTTGATGCTACTGTGGCATAGCTTCTGCTACTTAGCAAGCCTTCCCATGGCAGCGCTAACTGTCCTTTGTCCCCCGCCGGCCTCATCTTCAGCCTGCACTGATAACAGTGTGGCCTCTGATGGGAACGATGACACAGCCAGTGTCAAGAGCTGGGCAGATCATTGTGGTAAATGTCCCCCACAGGCAAAACTGGAGCTCAGTAGATTGTTTGGTACTGACGAGTCATCTACAAACAACAATGCCAGTGTCTTGGTTATTGAGTTAACTTACCTAAAACCTCTGCACTTAAATTCTCCCTTATGCTTTAATATTGGACTGTATAAACATTTTTCTGCAAGCTTTCAGTTCAGGCTCATATTTACTATGAAGCTGCTTGTATCCCATCTGTCAGTCAATAAGACTAAAAATAGCTCAGCACTGGAAGAGACTCATGGTTAGTCAGCACTGAGTGCAGCCAAATGCATACTTGCCCATTGCCACAAATGTGTAACACGCCACACTATGCTCTTCCTCACACGCTGCTGCTTCTGTGTCTCCATAAAGACTCATCTGGATGGGATGGTGGACGCAGCAATGGATTTGTGAATGGTTACCATGACAACCGCACCAACGGGGGCTTCGGAGGGCGTGGACCCCCTCGCAATGATAGAGGTGGGCGAGGCGCCTACCGTGGTAACAGGGGTGGAGGCTCGTTTAATCAACCATTACAAAATGCAGGTGGGAAAATCCTATCATGCCTTAAAATACCTAATTCAAGCTCTAGTTGTAGAGCAGTTAAGTTTTACCATCCCCCACCCTTGTTCATCTAGTGGTTGCAATATCAGACCATTTGGAACTAATATTAGATATGAAGTTTGAGGTTATATAACTAAAACGATCCATGGCATTCTCTAACGGAAAGAAAAATTCGGCTATTGGTAAGACTGCAACGTCATCTGACGTCTGACAGCAGATTTGCAGAAAATTCTTAATTATTAACAGGTGCTCTCTCCGTCCCATCACAGGGTTTAATAATTATGACAACAAAGAGGGCGGCTGGGGAGGACCTCCAAGGGATGCTGGCTTCAACAGCTTTGGGGGACGCTCCGATAGATCCAAGTCTACCTTCTTTAATGAACGTGGGTCAGGCTCAAGGGGAAGGTGAGTTAAATAGTTACATAATAGTTGAAGTTAATACTTCATTACAATTATTAATATGAACTGCCTGGTGTGGTTTGTCTTTTTATTTAGTTTTTTTGTTCTTTAGAATAATAATAGTAGTAACCATGCTCTGTGTGTGCAGGTATGAGCGTGGCGGCTTTTCTGGAGGCGGAAACAGCCGCTGGACGGAGGAGTCCAGAGAGGAAGACTGGTCCAAGCCTACAGCTCCCAATGAGCGCCTGGAACAGTAAGTTAGACCCTGATCAGAAATGATAAAACTAACAGTTTTGTTTCTTCTGTTTGACCTAAATTTTTGCAAACGTCATCTTCTAGTGAGCTGTTCTCTGCGAGCAACACTGGCATAAACTTTGAGAAATATGATGATATTCCCGTGGAGGCCACTGGAAGCAACTGCCCGCCCCACATTGAAAGTGTAAGTGTGCCCCTTTAGCAGTGCTGGAACATTCTTAATGGTGTAGACTAAGGGTCGGCACATATCTTAATGTTTAAATTTTAAACCTTTCTGTGCTGTATAGTGACGGTGTCGGATTTATTTGTGTTTTTAGTTCCACGATGTGGACATGGGAGAGATTGTCATGGGTAACATCACCCTGAGTCGCTACACTCGTCCCACTCCAGTCCAGAAACATGCTATCCCCATCATCAAGACCAAGAGAGACCTGATGGCCTGTGCCCAGACTGGTGAGTGTTTCTATATATATTTTCTCTCTGTACTTAACAGCTTTTTCATGATTAAATTTGCTATAATTCCTGAAAAGACAAGAGGTTGAAGGACCATTCAGTGTTCATGTTTGGCTCAGATTTTATGTAAAATTTTAGTGTTGAATAGTAAGACCGTATAATTATTTCTGTTGGATTTCAGGCTCTGGGAAGACTGCCGCCTTCTTGTTGCCAGTGCTGAGTCAGATCTACAGTGACGGGCCTGGAGATGCTATGCAGGCAATGAAGAACAATGGACAGGTAATAGGAGGCAGAAAACATGCAGTAATGAAACATTTCTGTATTACTTCTTGACTCGATGTAATAAACATTATTTTATTCACTCAGGACAATGGAAGATATGGACGTCGTAAGCAGTACCCACTCTCCCTTGTCCTGGCTCCCACCAGAGAGCTGGCTCTGCAGATCTATGATGAGGCGAGGAAGGTGAGGACCCGGCACAGCGCTGCTTCTGATGCCATCATAGAGCCGATTGCACCATGGCTTGTCTAAATGTTGAATATGTAGCTTTAAGCTTGATGATTTTCCTTCCCTCCTGCTCTAGTTTGCGTACCGCTCACGTGTGCGTCCCTGCGTGGTGTATGGCGGTGCTGATATAGGTCAGCAGATCAGAGAATTGGAGCGGGGCTGTCACCTGCTGGTTGCCACACCTGGTCGCCTGGTGGACATGATGGAGAGGGGCAAGATTGGTCTGGACTACTGCAAGTAAGTACAAAACAGGGATCCACTGAGGCTGTTAACGACAAGTTAAAATGAATGACTCCAGTATTTATATAAATATAATAATGTGTATGAAATGTCTCTGTAGCTACTTGGTCCTGGACGAGGCTGACCGCATGTTGGACATGGGTTTTGAGCCACAGATCAGACGCATTGTGGAGCAAGATACAATGCCACCAAAAGGCATCCGTCAGACCATGATGTTCAGCGCCACCTTCCCCAAAGAGATCCAGGTATGTTTGGACAGTCAACAAGTACAGACTCCTCTGCCGTAGTTGAAACAAAGAACATTTTCACTAATAGTTTGTTTGTTGTGTAGATCCTTGCTCGGGACTTCCTGGAGGACTATATTTTCCTGGCTGTTGGTCGTGTAGGTTCCACCTCAGAAAACATTACCCAGAAGGTGGTTTGGGTAGAGGAGGGTGACAAGAGGTCCTTCCTCCTTGACCTGCTCAATGCCACAGGTGAGAAAGTGTTTTGTTTTTTGTCTTTTTTTTCTTTCTCTCCCATGAAGGTCTCATTAGGCTCTAACCAATCATCCTGTGTTTGTCAGTCTGCCCCATACCAAGCTAATATTGACTATGCTGCATCTCTGCTAACAAATGTTCATAGTAGTAAAAACATGCCATTATTTAAATTTTTTTTAAAAAGAAAAACGTTTAGGGGTGGTCAGGCTAAAATCATGCTGTTTTTTTAAGGGGTTTACTTCTGACTGTGGTCTTTATAAGCGCTGTGAAAGTTTTGTACTGCACAGCTTACATGTTCTGGCCGGTTTGGTTTTATCTTAGTTATTCCCAGTGAGGTTCAGGAAAATGTGACAGAGGCCCCAGAGAAGCCTGGTAAGTGTAAACGTACCATCATCTTCACTCTGACCCCCAAGCCAGAAACATCACATCCCATGGCTCATCCTGTCCTCTGCTCCCCGGCTGACATACTGCCTCAGTTTGCTTTTTATTTGTTTTGGTTTATTTTTCATTTCCAATAAGTGCTTGTAGGACTGATTTATAACATTTAGCTTGCACAATACATAGAGTGAAATTTAAGAGATGGAGTTGATAGTACAGTCTCTCTCTAGATTAGAGTTAGTGTGTTTACGACACCGGCACTAAGGTCAACACTATCATGCTGGCTGGTTGTCACAGAAAGAGCTCTTTCCATGAGTGAGACGGCTGTAGCAGATTTAAGGCAGTAGTCTGTTAGTTCAGTGGACAGACTCCAGTGTAGTCCACTAAACTATTACAGATCGTGATGAATAGCACTATATCAATACTAATAGTGTATTGAGCCATTGTTGGCTTATAAGTATTAGAGGCCCGATGTTTTGTAACTAGACTTAACCTCCAAAGAAAAGTGAAGAGCTGTTTCCATGGTAACCAGTGCAGCTGCTATAAAAAGCCAACTTAATGTGTAACTTATGTCATGGACAGCCTGGCGAAAGATGGCTCTTATCAACCAAGGTAAAGAGGCTTGGTGGGGGGTCGCCCAGGTGTCCTCAAGTGCTCAGTGTTACCACCAGAACAATTCAGACCATCTGATTGGGCTGATCTGGGCTTAAAAGTACTCACAGGCTTAAGGAGAAAGATGAGGCTGGAGGTTCCCCCCCACCCGTCTTCCATCAGAGTGCATCAGTTGCAGGGTTAGCTGTGAATGATGCGACTTGAAATGTCCTGTCCTACCCCATTTCCCCTCAGCCATTTGTATTATCTCAAGCTTTTATTCTGATGGCCATTAATGCCAAATATCTGGATTGTGACCTTTTTTAAAAAAAAAAAAATCGGACAATTCAATGGTTGTTTGGACATAAACAGTAGTTCAGCTATTATCTTCAGTACTGTGTGCAGTAAAACTGAAGTCAAGCTTGTCAATTAATGGTTGTCAGTAAATTTAAAGCTTTTTATGCAATCCCTGTCTCCATTTCTAAGTTGTCCATTTTGATTTTCTTTTACTTCATTATTTTGACAGTTAAGTTTACTTAAACCCTCCTCCCATTTCCTTTCAGTTCAGAAATCCATAAAAACACCTGTTCCCAGTTAGCAATGATTTAGTTCCCCTTTTCTCCTTTCATGTTCTTTACCCTGCTCTCCTCCTGTCTCGTCTTTGTTCCCTCCCGCACAGGCAAGGATTCGTTGACTCTGGTGTTTGTGGAAACCAAGAAAGGAGCCGACGCTCTGGAAGACTTCCTTTACCACGAGGGTTACGCCTGCACCAGCATCCATGGAGATAGATCCCAGAGAGACAGAGAGGAAGCTCTGCATCAGTTCCGCTCTGGGCGCTCCCCCATCTTGGTGGCTACAGCTGTATGTACCAATGCAAATAAGTTGACTTTTCTCCTTCCTGCTTTTACTTCCTTAAGGATCCTTTTGATAACTGTATATTTACCACACCACTGAAAATACACCTAGAATATGTTCTTTACTTAGATTGATATCAGTATAGTCTCTATTATTAGGCAAAACTATTTCTGTCCTTATGTCGTTGACTAGCTTGAACTGTAAATCTGGTTTAATGCTGTAGATTTACTATGAGGTATACCTAGTGGTCAAATACAAACCATAGCAGTAAATTATGGATCATGCTTAATGTAATGGTTGAGTGTCTTACAACAGGACTTAATGTGTTGGTGGGTTCTGTCCTTTCAATTGTAGTAATCAATGCTAACATTATTGTTAGACCAAATTACAGTGTAGACTTGATAGCGCTACATTTGGGCCTTTAACACGTCATTTCTTTAAGTTAACTTTTGAATGCAGTCAGGGTTAATTATTTAGGTCATTGAACTAAATGAAACTTAATCTTTTATTTAAACCATTATTCTCTCTCCTTACTTCAGGTGGCTGCTCGAGGTCTGGACATCAGCAATGTGAAGCACGTTATTAACTTTGATTTGCCCAGTGACATTGAAGAATACGTTCACCGTATTGGCCGTACGGGACGTGTGGGCAACCTTGGTAAAAACAAGTTTATAACCTTCCACTTGTACATGAATATGTTAATCACTCGTCATGCAGTATAATGACTCTTGCTCTGTCTTGTTCAGGTCTGGCCACGTCGTTCTTTAACGACAAAAACAGCAACATAACCAAAGATTTGCTGGACATTCTGGTGGAGGCCAAGCAGGAGGTTCCCTCCTGGCTTGAGAGCCTGGCCTACGAGCACCAGCACAAGAGCAGTAACCGTGGACGCTCTAAGAGGTAATGTTCACACATACAAGCAAAATATTTATGAGAACATTTACACACACACATGCACATCAAGGACTATTGAGATCTCCTTCTGGGTATCTGCAGGTCTTTACATGTAATGACAACTGGTCTTGAGCCAGTACCACTTTCACAAGATCTAAACCAAACACACTGTTTTGTCAAGGTTCTCTGGTGGTTTTGGAGCTAGAGATTACCGTCAGACACCTGGAGGCGCTGGAAACTTCAGCAGCAGCCGTGGAGGACGCAGCACTGGAGGCCATGGAGGAAACCGTGGCTTTGGTGGAGGTAAGGCAACAATGATGTTTCCCACAGCTTTTTAACTGTGGTTTACTTTGCTGTTTGACCAATCAACACTTAAAGGTTGAACATTGCTCATGTGAAACAGTTCCAGTGTTCAGCTAACTGACCTGATCTCGTCCCCCACAGGTGGCTTTGGTGGCAACTTCTACGGTAATGATGGCTACGGAGGAAATTACAGCCACTCTGGTAGTGTGGATTGGTGGGGCAACTAGTCGCCATAGGAGTAGGTTGCCATGCCAACCTGACTCAATGGAAACCACATGTTAACTTAAGCCAGACCATAACAACCCTCCCTGTGTAGCTTCACTGACACACAGTACATTACCAACCCTGGTTCTCTGCCATTCGCTTCTCTCAAAATGAAGTGCAGCACGACGCAAAGGAAAGTCACCAGCACGTGCAATGCACCGGAGACCGCAGAGATTTGCACACCTCAGAGTGAGCATGGATGCTGACATGCATTGTCCGACAGCAACCTCGGACTTTCATTGTTAGAAGTATTTTTGTTCTTTTTGTGGAAAAAACCCCCAATTGAATAACCTGAGGATCATTTGTATGTTAATGTACTGTGCCTTTTGAATTTAAACAGGAAATCTGTGTTTTCATTTCACCAGACGGACATGGCCAAGAGCTCTAAATTTGTTTTTACTATTATTTTGTTTGGTGAAAAATATTAGAAAGGTTAAAAAAAAAAAAAATTAAAAGAAAAAAAAAAAAAAGCTTAGACTTAATCAAACCTTGGCAAACACTGGGGCGTTGTGGCTCTCAAGAGTCATGATTCCATTTGAACTTCAAATTTATTGCAGAAACATCATGTAGCCTTTTCTACAAACAGCTAATGGAGCCATTACTATGTCGAATACAAACTGGGCCACTCTGTGAAGCAACCGTATTTTAATCCTAAGGGACAAAGTTACATTGGTTTGTTCTTTTTTGCTCACTCTATCCTGGACAGGCTCCTTTTTATGGATATGGTAGTCTTTGAAATAGCCATTCCTATTGTAATCTTAAGAAACACAGACGTCATTAAGCTCAGTGCCAACGATCGCTGAGGTTTAAACAAGAATAATCAATGCTGGAACTTGTTACTCCACATTTTTTCAATTGACTTGACAGTGTTATGGCAGCTAGTATGTTACCAAGTGCTAGCTACATAAAGTGGGCGGTGTTTTTTGTTTGTTTTTACTTGAGACATTTTTGGTGCAGGTGTGTGCAAAATTGAAAAACTCAGTCGGTTTTTTGATTTCTTTGATTTCTTTTTTTTCCGTTTTTTTTTTTTTTTTGTGGGGCGGGCGGGGGGATTGTTTCTCTACAAATGTGTATCAAAAACAAAAAATGCCTGCCATCTTGAAAGTGAAGTTCAAAGTGGCTGCATAAAGGACCACAGCATCGGGAGGGCGTGGCGTGGTGTTAGTGTTTACCGAATCGACCGACCGCTGCGAGGCCCACATGGTATTCTACGCTTGCAAGTGTTTTGTTTTTTGGTCAAGGAGAAAGGACGAAGTGAACTGAGTCGCAGGCTTAACTTAATTACAAAACGTTTTCTCTTTTCAAGCTGCGTTGGAGGCATGGTTCATCTTTAAGAGACAGGCAGGAGAATGATCACTGAGGTTTATCAATTCAACAGGAACAGAGGCGGAGGGGGGGGGGTTTGAGCAGCACTCCGAGCACCGGGGTTAGGGAATCTGGGGGTAGGCGTGGGGGGGGCGCAGTTTTCAGTGCACCGCCATTTGTCAGTGGCTTTGGTTTCCATTGCTGCATAGAGTAAATGTGGAGACGGCCAAAGACGAGGGAGTGTCCACTTCCTCCTGGAACATTAAAGTACTGTCAGGTCCTCTGGGAGTTCATCTGCTCTGTCATGTATAAAAAAAAAAAAAAAGAATCTGTGGCTTTGTAAAGTCAGAGCAGGCTTTTCCTCTCAAAGAGGAGCAGCCATCGAGAGGAGGAGAGACGGGGCGTTTCACCTCAAAAAATGCTCCGGTTTTCTCAACGGGTGTGTTGTGCCTTGAAAACCTTTTTTTTTTTTTTTTTAAGAAATTGAACTAAAAGCGGATGCACTGACAGTGTTGAGAACTTGAGATTGAATGGTGCTACTTGATTTAGGTGTGTAGACCCTTGTACGTCGTGCCCATCAAGTTTTACAAAAGTTATTTTATTGCACATCTAGAGTTTTATATAGATGTCTTGGATGATATGTGTCCTTAAGCTTCCAAATATTGTGTGTGAGGAGATTGTGAAAAACGCAGCTTGTTTACAAAGGGGAAGGGTTCTCAACGTTTAAACCAGGATTTATTTGGGACCAGGGGATTTAGCAGTCGGGGGAATTTAGCCATTTGCACAGATTTCTAGATTCTACTTTTGCTGCTAGTTTTGTGTAATTTATTAAGCATTTTTGACAAATATTTATTTTTGTAAGCCTCAAAGTGATTCTTTGAAAGTTTCAGAAACTTGACCAAAAGACAGTACAAAAAACACTGGCACTTGAATGTTGAATGTCACCTGTATGCGTGAAATTTATATATTTCGGGGTAGTGTGAGCTTTTTAATGTTTAAGATACATTGGACTCAGTAAATATCCACAGCTGTTTCAGGGCCTCCTCGGGGCCGGTCATCTCTACTAGATTAAACCAATTGGTCAACAAAATTTGAAATGGAATTGAACAAACATGCCAAGGTTTGGAATGAAGCTGTCAAAAGAGCAAATAAATTTCCTAAGCATATCAGTGCAGAAGTGTTCGGATTCTCCAATTGTGTGCATTATTGATTCTTTACTCTAATTTGACCTGATAATTATTTTTCTCCAGTGAATGTCTGGCACATGGCAATCCTTAAAGAAACAAACATGTGGTTTATTCTAATTGTTGTATTTGCATATATTATAACTCTGGAGTTCTCCTTGAATGTGGAGCACGTCTGCTGCATTGATTTCTGAGGCAGCTGCCGGCGCTGTTCAGGATGAACGGCAGGGTTCTGCATGTCGATGCGGGCAGGACCCGAGACTTGTTCCACGTCCACTAGAGAACCCTGGAGCTCTTTAGATGTAGACTTTGCTTTCTGTATTAGCTTCTAGGCTACTGCACTGCATGGGAAATACTCAGCTGTGCAATTGTATGATTTTACCAAAATAAAATGTTTTGAATGCAAAAATGATCTGGAAAAGTCCAGCATGTTTCCTGAAAATGTGTTTACTGTAGTTGTTGATAAGAGAACCTGTAGCAAGCGGCCTGTTGCCTTGTGTGGATACAAGGCCATGCGGGCGGCAAAATTCAAATTGGTATAGATTGGATGGGCTTAATTTCTTTTGAAGACGATATATAAAGATTTCATTTGTAAATTCAACTGTGTCACGTGTTGTTTTCTCAAACCTGTTAAACTTTGAACTGCATTATACAATGGTTTTGGGTCCTTGAGTCCAATTTAGGAGACCTCTCCATACTACAGTATTAACGATAGTGTGCTTCTAACTTTGTGGCAACAGAAAAAAAAAAACCCTTTCCTGTTTCAGCAATCCTGGGTAATAATTTGCACAAAAAAGACCATGGGGAAAAAACTGCAAAATACTGTCCTGTTCCCACACATGAATCCTGTTTCAGCTTTTAATGTTATTACTTTGATACAAGGGAGGGAGCTGTTGCACCTCTGTTACTGTAGGAATACATGATTGAAAGTAGACATGGGAAGAGTATATTCACAGATTCATATGCCTTTAAGGAAACAAGAATGCATCTAAAACTATCACTAAGACAGTAACAAAAAACATGGAATTTGAAAGTATTGAGATATTTTATAACACATTGGAGCACACTGGACTCATGAAATCTGAAATGTTACAGAAAATACTGCAGGCCACTAAACATTGTTTGCATTTGTTGTCATTGACATTTAACAAATTCAAATTCTAGTCTCCACCACCTGACCTCTGCCTTGTCCTGTTTCAACCACTGACTACATAAAGATGACAGATGATGCTCCTGTGCACAAAACGAGGTCCTAAAAAAACTGGAAGAAATCTACTGACCTCCACCTATTCCAACACCTCAGGGATGAATTAACACTAACTGTGAGCCAGAGCCTGATGCTCACTAAACGCCTCTTTTTCCACTGAAGGCATTGTGACATGGAACTAATAAAATGAATGAAGGCTGAATTCCATTTAGCTTCTTCAGTTTCATTATCCTGGTACTGTGCATGCTGGACCACTCCCACACTGACCTTCACACCTGATTTCAGCACTCATCATTAACTTTATATATAACACCTGAGCTTTTACTGCTATCACAAGTCAAACTGCTGTGTAATGAGCCTGTGCCCTTGTGGTTGAACAGGAGAAAATCCCTGCAGCCAGATTCCAAAAATCTTGTGAAAGCCTTTCTCAGAGTAGCAGGCAGTCAGATGGTCAGGCTGAACCTCCCAGGCGACCCAAATCCACAGGGTTAACATTGTTTCCTCCCATGGTAATCAGACATGTGGAGAACATGGTAACCCTGTGTCCTGAATTTTTCAACTGGTGCGCTTTTCATTTTCAAAAAGTGGAAAATGAGGGTAAAATTCATCAATCTGACCTGTTTCCTGTCTCTACAGATGGTTTCTACTTTGGCCATCTGTGGGAGCTTTTTAGGCAGTGAAAAGACATTATTACATGTCTCTCATCCTGCCATGTTTACCCCAATTTTAGGAGTTTTTTTTTTTCTTTTTCATGTTACTCTTCAAAGGTCACATGGTTCTCTAATGTGCTGAGTAGGTTTCATAACTGCTGAGGCAGTGACACCCATTAAAACCCTGTTGTATAATTTCTGTGTCATTTTGAAAATAAGGACATTCAAGTCTGGTGAACACGTACAGCTCTCAGGGGGAAAGATGGTGGTCCATACAGCCTCTACAGCACACTAATCTCATTTAATAAATTGTATTGATCGGCTCTCATCAGATCACACCACTGATGGCCTGCTCATCCCCTAATCCATTTCAACATCTGCATTTCTGATAAGTTTCATGTCCAACTTCATGCTGTGTGTGTGTGTGTGTGTGTGTGTGTGTGCATGTATGTGGTTGGGTGTAATCTGAGTGCTGTGTGTTTCTAAGTTACCTCTCTGCCTCAGCTGTTTGATCTGAAAGCTTCTCTTTACTTCTGTAATCCCACCAACCTCCCATCTCCATCCATTCAGTCCTCTCTCCATCACTCCATCCAGGGGATTTGACTGCCATTAAGAGATGGCTTTTTGGTGTGTGTGTGTGTGTGTGTGTGTGTGTGTGTGTGTGTGTGTGTGTGTGTGCTTATGGTGGGACACACAGTGAAGGGGGGTGGATGAAGTGTAGTAACACAACCCCATACACTTTCATTGGAGAACTGTGAGACAGAGGTGTCTGGTAAGCAGGCTCAATTGTGCAGTTGAAGGTGGGCTGTGCAGACTGATATGGGACGGGCAGGATGGACACACACACAGATATTTGGATGGTGACTTTTACGCACACAGATGGATGCTACTGTCAGGAAAGATCTACAGGTATGTTACTTTAATTTGTATGTGTCATGTTTCTGGATTTTCTTGGTTGGTCTCTTAGTCCAGGTGAAAACTGTGATGTAAATTACAGACCACAAAGGTGTCAGTTTGTAACTCATCTTATATACTCCTCTTTAAAGTTAAAATCAGCTAAAACAGTGTCTTCAGAATGATAGCATGTACAAACCTCCGCCAACTGGCTTTGTCATATATATATATAATTCATACTAGTTCATCGTAAGTACTACTGTGCTCTTTTTGTGTCATTTCAGACCTCCGTTAATCCTGGCATGTCCCAGATGAGAGACTCCAGTAATGACTGTCATCACTTTCACTGGTCAGTTTCAATCCCTTCACTCTTCAACTGCTTTTGTCCCCCACCTCAGCTGTAAAAATGGTGTCAAACCCTATAATGGCTTGTTGAAAGTTGTAAATCCTGTCACTATATCAGAGATCAGATTGGTCTCTTCCACAACATAAATATTTTGCTCAGTGAAAGAAGAAAGATGAAGACCTTCATCTGTAGAGAATGATTGATTAAGCTAAGAGGCAGGCCCAAACTCGAGCTAATGTGAACTGAATGGAGGGTGAAATCCCAGCCACAGACAATACCTATTGTTGTGGGGCTAATCTCTGATGTAAGCCGTTCTGTCTTAATCACATCATCATTTCACCAGCAGCTGGCAAAGAGATAGTTTAGCCCTCAACCTGCTAGTCAACGTGACTCAAACATCAAATCATTACTCTACCGGTGTCCTTGTGTTACTGCAAACATCACTGCAAGCATTTAATCTTGGGAGGGGATCAATTTAAAAAAAAAAATGTGTTCAATAATGTCAAATGTTTTGGTTGATTTGGTGGGTGAATTTTGGTGGGCTTGGGATGTGCAGATACTTTTTGGGGCACAAATTCAAATAAACAAGATATGATGTTAGTGTGCTTCTCAGGTGCTGATACTGTAGGTGGTTACCTTCAGACAGAGCTAGGCTAGCTGTTTCCCCTTGTTTCCAGTCTTTGTGCTAAGCTAAGCTAACTGTCTCTTGGCTGTAGCTCTGTAGACACCCAGTAAGTACATTTCCCAAAATGTCAAATTATTGCTCAAACCAAGGCTGGATTACCAATTGAGGAACTGCCCCAGGACCCTGAAAACGTCATGTTCATTTGGATCTACACAATTTTATTAATCGCAAATTTTTTTAGAAATGTGTGCCTCTGAAGTACAATACTAACTATGTGAGGACTGTAGTTTAAAGATGTTAACTGTGTTTGTTTAGTTTTGTCAAACTGCATATGAAACTGAGGGTGATTCCATCATAGCAGTGCTGTATGGCTGCATCCATCAATTATTTTCATTATGTATAGGTCTGACAATGATTGTGTCCAGTGTTTAAAATGACAGGAAATAGTGAAAATGCAAATCATTATTCCCCAAAATCAAAAACACAAAGATGATGAAATTACTATCATGGAAAACTAGTAAATATTCATATTAGAGATGTGAATACTTGCTAGATGATTTTTCTTAGAATTTCTGTTTTATGAAATGACTGAAATGATTAATCAGTTATCAAAATTGTTACCTCATTTCTGCTCTAGTGTGAGCTTGTAAAGTGGCAGCAAACTTTTCCCCTGGGGCTCCATAGAAGGTTGATCTGGCCATGAAACATACAGTTCAAGTTCCTGATAATGTTCAATAAACTTTAACTTGACTCCTATTACATCGACTTGCATTAGTAATAAGAAATCCAGCTTCCTTTTTTTAAAGATTTAAATGGAAATACATTATGTTTCCAGTCCTGAATCAGTTTCTGATCCACGAGCAGCCACCAAAGGATTTGCTAGCATGTTCCAAATATGAGAAACCCTGCTGTGTATTTGAATTTTAGTGCCAGTAAAGGGTAGTGCAAGTGGAGTAGCTCTGTTTTATTTTATTTTTTTTAATTGGTTGCTATCAAATCATCTAAAATAATCAAAAAATCAAAGATTAGATAAAAAGTCCAAAAGCTGAAAAAATGTCAAATATGTGTATAAGAACTAAGAACTGTTTTTTCATCTTTCCTCTTCCATGAATTATGTCACCACCCCTAAGAAACACTTACACATTGATTGTCCAGTAGGCCTCTCTCTAGTGGTTCTGACTGCGGTGTTGTTTTCATTTCTAGGCTTTAAAATTCGTGCCTTCCCTTTGTCATCTTTTCAGTCTCTGTGCTGTGCCTGCTGCCTGCGGCGGTGCTGGCACGTTGGGCGTGTGTTCGGGCCTGTCCGGCGTCCTGCTCCTGCACTCAGGAGAAGAGCTGCAGCGTGCTGTGCGACCGGACTGCCATGGCTGAGCTGCCCAAAGAGTTTCCCTGCGAGGCCTCTGCCATCAACCTGGACAAGAACAAACTCAAGTTCCTTCCAGAAAGGGCCTTTGGTACCCTGCCCTCCCTCAAGACTCTCTCCTTGGACCATAACAACATCTCCTTCATTACCCCTGGAGCCTTCAAGGTCTGCCTCACTCTGATGGCTTTTTAAGTTGAATTTTGATGCTGTTTAACTCTGCTGCTATTTTGTGATATTTGATATTACCCCAAAATAATGGAGGGAAATGGTACTGTGATGGCATTGTGCAAAATATATAACAATTATATCTGATAAATTCATAAGCTTTGTGTCTTCTAGAAACAACAGGTGACAGGTCACAGATCTTGCTGTGGACAGTTTTATTTGGGACCTATTTTTTTTAGTCATTTTAATCATTTTTCAAATTAAAGCAGCATCTGCTTGATTAGATAAGTACAGATGAGTAGATAAATGGATTATGTTCTTTGGGAATGAACTGTGACTGTAAAAAAGTCATAGATCCATACCTGGACTTATAAACCTTTTTTTTTTTTTTTTTTTAAAGAAAATGATGAAACAGTACTAATAAGTAGTCAAGTAGCTTTAGTTCTTCTTATGAAACTACATCTTCAGATCTGCATATTCAGCCTCAACTGAACCTCTGTTCTGCAGGGCCTCTCCAACTTGGTGGAGCTGAAAATGGCGCACAATGATTACATCAGCTACCTTCATACACGAGCCTTCACCGGGCTGAAGAAGCTGGTGCGCCTGGACTTGTCAGACTGTAGCCTCTTCAACATCCCAGACCGAATCTTCATCGAGCAAATCTCGCTGAAAGAGTTGCTCTGCTTCCAAAACAACTTCCGTAGGATCCCTGGAGCCTTCAGAGGCATGGAGAATCTGACTCACATCTACCTGGAGAAGAACAAGATAGAGGCGGTGGCCTACAACTCCCTGTTGGGCCTGGGAGGCCTCAGGTAAGTCACTGGCTGACCTAGATCATGTATCACCTCTCATAGCTACTAGCAGGAATGCATTTACTAATAGTCTGGCAATGTACAAGACTTACATTTGTAATTGGGGTTATTTTTGCAAGTTAGGATTATTAACAATATTACTGAGTGACTGGCTGTACTCATGGCAGTGTCCTTAGTGCTGCCTCTACTGGCAGGGAGGATACATTAACACAAGACTACTGTATGAAACACATTTTTTTCAACCACCAGTGGTTGCACTGAGCACAGTACTACAGAGGCGGGTGTAAGGAACAAGACCTGAAAACTGCCTCTTTAACCCTTTTAACCCTTACATACTGTTCATATTCTGACTCATAATGAGTCTCTATACCAATTCACACCCATAAATCCACCATCAGTCATTAACCCTTTATAGGACACTCATTGAAAGGAAGGAAGGAAGGAAGGGAAGGAAGGAGGGAGGAAGGAAAGGAAGGAAGGACAGAGGAAAGAAGGAAGGAAGGAAGATAGGGGCGAGGAAAGAAAGAGAGAAGGAGGGAGGGAGGAAGGGAAGAAAGAAGGAAGGAAGGAAGAAGTGGGGGGATGGAGGAAGGAGGGAGGAAGGACAGATGGAAGGAAGGAAAGGAAGGAAGGACAGAGGAAATAAGGAACGAGGGAGGGAGAAAGGAAAAGAGGAAGGGAAGAAAGAAGGCAGGGAGGAAGGAAAGGAAGGAAGGAAGGAAAGAAGGAAGGAAGGAAGGAAGGATATTTTGGGATATTTACAGAAGTTACCAAATATAATGATTTGCCCAATAAAGGGTTAATACATGGTTGGTTAATCTTATGGGGAAATGACATTCACTATCACTATGATATGGTCCAGGAGAACATTTGAACATTTTGAATACTGATTTTTGATTTATTTAATGTTTCAGGTATTTTTTAAAAATAAATAACTACAGGTCAAATTTCATACATTTGCATTATAAAATAAGGGATAAATAAAAAGGGATAAATTTGACTCTGGACATTATGTAAGGGTTAAATCACATCTGTGGTCATATTATGTACCTATTTAGCTATTTAATAAATACAAAAAATTCTTCTTCTTATATCAAAATCCAATCATATTTTCTTCCCATAAAACAAAATATGACATGTACTAGGTTTGATAATAATATCATACCAATAATATCAAGCATACACCCATCAGTCAATATTCAGCTTTTAGCGGCACAGAGCGAAGATTTATTTAATATCCCCTAAGACACAACCACTTTGGGGTTTTCCATCAGAGGTCTAGATGATTATTCCTGCATAGTGACAGCCTGTGGATCTTCAAATAAATAATATTTCTTGAATTTATTTAACTGCCAATGTTACTATTTAAAAGATAAGCCTTCAGATATTCTGCATGTTAAAACGTTATACTGTATGAATGAGGAAATGGTGTGCAGACAGTGGATAGGAATGTGGCTCATTTCCACGATTTAAGCTGTATTTCATGTTTGGGTTGAGCCATTCTGCTGTGATTGAGAGCAGTGGATGATATTGTGATAAGTATACTTGCACTAAGAAGGATTTTAAAATGCATGGGGTTGTTCAGACGGTCAGACTCATTTATCCTGCTGTATACAAAAGGATGAATGAGTCCTAGCCCTCTTTAGTTTCATTCATTGATCTGACCTTGGAGGAGCCACCAGAGTTCACAAGCAGGTCCTCTGACTACTTTTAAGAAGAGCTTAACTATAAAGTGCATCAAGGCAGATCTCTCTCCATAGCCTTCATGATAGCAGCATGTTTTAACCATCTATAGAGTCTCACCTCTGTCTACTAACAGCTAAAGGACAATGAACACATCAGGTCATGATTTTGCGTTATCATTATTATTATTATTATGCGTACATGTATTTTGGGTTTAAGGGCCACCGTACTCTGCTGGTTTTCCATCTCTTTGGTTAAAGATATACTGACAACAGAGAGCACTTTGTTTAACGTGATGTCTTCACAATAAGGCCTTCTTAGAGAAACTAAAGTCATTTTTTTCTTTTCTCAGGTACCTGAACCTTCAAGAGAACCGCATCAATGTGATCCATGACCAGGCTTTTCAGGACCTTGTGCGTCTGGAGAACTTCTACCTCAATGATAATCTGCTGACTGAGCTGCCGCGGCTTCCCTTCAAGGGTCTCAGCCGCCTTAAGATGCTTAACCTTGGGGGAAACCAATTGATTAACTCGTCCAAGACCTGGTTCAGTGACCTGGTGGAACTGGAGGTCCTGTACCTGGACAGGAACCAGCTGCTCTTCATCGAGGAAGGAACTTTTGAGAACCTGACCAGCCTGATCACGCTACACCTGAACAGCAACAACCTCACAACCCTTCCTTTTTCTGTTTTCCAGCCCATCTACTTCCTGGGCCGGCTTTACCTCTTCAGAAACCCCTGGGAGTGTGACTGCTCCCTGGAGTGGCTGAAAGAGTGGATGGAAAGCTACAAGCTGGTACGAGACATCCCCTGCGCCTCACCTTCCTCCGTGGCCGGGATAGATCTCAGTGAGGTGGTTTTTGCCAAGCTGAACGGCACATGCATGGATCCAGCAGAGTTGAACCTGACCACGGCCTCCTCAGAGATCGTCTCCACCACGGAGAATCGCTACAACAGTCTCATTTCAAAGCTGCTTCAACAGGAGCTCAGAGAGGAGATGGGGAACGGTACTGAGAGCCTTCGCAATGGGACTCTGCTGGACACCGAGGAAGGGCAGCTTTCTGGAGGGGTCAGAGGGCAACGGGCCCAGGCAAGCCAATCACTTCTCTGCCTCCTAGTAGCTTGGCTCATCTTTAGTTTGATTGGCCGGTCAGAAATGAATGTCTGTCTTTCTTGCACATGAGAACTGCAGATTTGCTTCCTGGCCCACAGGCTCAACAAGGAGAAGCTTTTCTAATTGCAGATGAGATAAAAGAGCTGAGGATCAGTCATGCTTACATGTGTAGTTTACTGGTGTGAATCTGCCAAACATGGGGATTTCCCCCCCCCCCCCCCCCGTTGAAATGCAAGCTTAATATTTGTCATTTTCACATGAGCTGTTTAAATATAATAATCTATCATATTTATAGGTTAACTATTTTTAAAAAAGAAATCAGAACTACTCATCTGATGCGTGTCTTTCATCCTGGTTCATGAACAGCTATGCCAGACTGTACAGTGGCAGGATTCATTCTCACAGTTTTAAGAGGTGGTTGTTTATTTCAAACAGTGGATTAATGTGGAGATGTGATGAATATGTATATGTAAACTTCCATCTTTTTGTTGCATAATACTCCATTTTAATTAATATTATGTAATATTCATAGCATTACATAGTTTATTACAAGTGGCGTTTTTTTGTATTTTCATTCACATGTATGTGTAAAGTTAAGGGAGATAAGAGCTCCTGTAGTTATCTCTCAAACAGATGTCCTCTCTGCTTGTTTTTATTCATTCAAATCTAAATGTAGATCCTGCAGCTTTTCCTATAAATGCATTAATCTTCTTATTGCATGCAGCTCAGTGTTGTCGCTGCTGTGTATGCTACAGTGTACTGGAAAGACTTTCTCATTGCTTCCGCCTCCTATGGATGGACTTTTTTCCCCTCCTTATGGACATGATCTCTATCTGTACAGGGGGCGTGGTGGGTGTGATGGCCATATGTCAGGTTGTGGATGGTGGAGATCATAGTGTGAAAGCATGGCAGTTCTCTTTGTGATAAGAAAAAGCTTTCAGGACCATACGCTGCACACAAATGAACTGTTATTTACTTTCAATATATCTTGTGTACTGCAAAGTTCAAATACAGTACACACTGATGAGCTGTGTGTAGCTGAAAAAGTCAAATAATGTTCCTGTTGTAACACACATCAGTGGTCTGACAGCCAGTGATCCAGTTCAGTGGTGTTATTAGACATTAAAATCTGTCACATGATTTATTTTTCTAAATAAAAAAAGCTGTTGAACTTTGATGTGCCTGCTCAGTGACTCCTTTCAGCCTCAGTCGAGGAGTGGACCCATTTCAGCGATGAACACCAGTTAATCTGCACGCTGGCCTGGTGACCTGTTAATGTGGGATTAGGGTGGGACTAAGACAACTGGGGTGGCTGGATGTTCATGGCATCTCATTCCTCTCTTTTACAGCCACTCTCATGCAGCGTTGAACACTGCAGGATAGTATGTTCAAAATTGTATCTGGGCCAAACTTTAAATGACAGTGTTGAGCCGCTGTAGTAATCTCACTATTTTATTTGCTCACTGGTGTAAATTTTACAGCCGCACAAAATAAAAAAATGTAGTAACACTTTATTCTATGTCCTGTGATGTGCTAATAATTTCCTAGAAAGTTTCCATGAAAAATAATATGATTTGATACTGATAGGGAAAATAGAGACAATGTCCTGAGACAGCAGTCAGAGTTTATAAAGTATTGACTTGTAAATTCCAAGGAAGTATTCATTTATTATTGGGAACATTCAAACAAATAGAGATCATTTGTTTAATGCTGTGCCTGTCCTGTTGACACATTCAGCATTTATGTATGTTCATTTCACCTGCTGTACACTGACTTACATAAAATGAATGTTGTTATTTTCCCTGTATTGTTTTTAGTGCCAAATTACACTGTGCTTTTGGGGTACCTTCTCAAGAATTTAGAGAGGAAAAATAATGTGTCTCATAATCAGTCATGTTAAATGGATATGCCACCTGTATGACCGGCTGATTTTGTATTATTTATGGCGCTTTTCCACTACACAGTTCCAGCACGACTCGACTGGGCTCGCCTCGACTCGGTTTTTTTGCGTTTCCACTAGGGATAGTACCTGGTACCTGCTACTTTTTTAGTACCTGCTCTGCTGAGGTTCCGAGCGAGCCGAGCCGATACTAATTGTGACGTCAACAGACTGCCGGCCGCTGATTGGTCAGAGAGTTACTGGAAGAGTCATGAGCCGTCCCACACAAGAATCAAACCCGCCATTTTTAAATACCAACAACAGCGTTACAGCCATACGGCTCAATTTTATTGCTTTGTGTGAGACAGAAAGCCACATACAGCAGCAAGTACACCACTGCCTCCATGTCCTCCATTGTTTATGTGTTTGTGTCGTGTATAAAACGAAGTCACGGCAGTTTCGCGGTGCGTTGCTATGACGACCCCGCCCACGTTGAGTACGTACTCAACTAGGTATTTTGTAATGGAAACGTTGTTCCTGGAACCGAGCCGAGGCGAGGCGAGTCGAGTCGTGCTGGAACCATAGACTGTATATAAGAAACTGTGTCGTGGAAAAGCGCCATTACGCTCTCATCTTGTGAATAAAATAAAAAGTATATAGCCCTGTTAGAAGGTCCAATACTTGATAGAAAACAAACTTATTCATGGAATTATGGATGGTTCTGTGCCTGGGTCCAATTTGAGGGGGGGAAATAGGCTACCCCAGTGACAACAAACCTGTACCAGAAGTAGGGGGTCCAATGGCCCACTGCCCCCACCCCCCACATTACCATCATCCCACATTGCATGCCCACAAATGTCTCTATTTTGCAACACTTATGTATGGATATATATGTTAGTTGACAATTCAGTGTGTGTTGTGGCAATATGCAGGAAGAGGAAAACAACTGTGTGACTCATTTAAAGCATTTTATTGATAAAAGCCAGCAGTATTAATATAGTGAAGTCATGTCAAACCAGAAGGAATGAAAAAGTAGTACTGTTCTATTACTATTATTGTTCTTTTTCATATTTTCTCAACCATGTAAAACATTGTGTGTCTTTGTTCTTTGGATAAATAAATTGTATTATACACTGCTCAAAAATATTATGGGAACACACAATCATCACAGTATAACACCCAGTCAGCTAAACTTCAGGGATATCAATCTGTCCATTTAGGGAGCAGGCCGTAGAAGGACACCAAGCCAGCAGCAGGACCAGTATCTGCTCTTTTGTATGAAGAGGAACAGGAGGAGCATTGCCGGAGCCCTACAAAATGACCTCCAGCAGGCTACTGGTGGGAATGTTACTGACCAAACAGACTCCATGAGGTTGGCATGAGGGCCCAACGTACTCTAGTGGAACCTGTACTCGCCGGAAAACACCAGAATTGGCAGATCTGACATTGGTGCCCCGTTCTCTTCACAGATGAGAGCAGGTGCACTGAGTGTATGTGACAGGATGCTGTGGTGAACGTTATTGCTGCCGGTAACATTTTTAACTTCATCAATCTTTGGTCCTTCAAACCAAAGATTGAAGGACTGCAATCAATGACTGCAACCATAGATTATTTTCAGTATTGATTAATTCAGTTATCATATTTGATTGGTCTATATGATTGTGGAAAATGTCCATCCTTTTTACTTATTGCTCATCATCCTCAAAGCAGAATAAAATGACCTCTGTACCTCCACATCAGCCCAGCACCTCCTGTTGAGGTCCATTTCATTCCAGATTTAAAATCCATATACGATAAAAAAGGCAAAAAACAAACACAGCTGTCCTGAGTCAACACTGCCTCTTTTTTCAGATGTTAATGCTGTGGGATTACGTAACAGTAAAACTCTGCGCTCAGGCTCTGGTTCTTTCTAATCACTCACTTGGATTGATTGAAATCACAAAATGCAACAGTGGATGGAGAGGTCAGCTGAGGGCACATCTACCTGAATGTTGTAAGCCTCAGGACTGTGTTCCCTGGCTGGACAGTGTGGGACTTCATTTCCTAATTCATTTAAAGGTCAGTTTAGGGCTGTGACTAGCAATTATCTTAATAATTGAATATCTTGATGGTTTTCTTCATTAATTGATGATTATGTCAGTGATAATGCCAAATGTTCAGTGAAGTCCGACTAATGACCCAAAATCCAGAAAACTGCTAATATTGACCTCAGCAGATGGGAACAAAGAATTTTAGCTCTCTGATGATGATTAATCGTCTTATTGTTTCAGCTTTTTTTTTTCTCAATTTTATGCTCCAAAACCATCTGTAGTGTTTCTATATTAATGTACATTATGATAAGTTAAACTCTTAGCTCTTCAGTTATATGATGATCTGCTGACCCTACGTGTTTGTTTGTTGTAGGCCGTTGCGTTGTAATGTTTTGTCTCTTTTTTTTTGGCGGGACGTTTGTGTGTTGTTGGCGATTCGTTTAATGACCCTGTTAGTCCTGAATAATCCATGCGCATGTTTCCACTCTGTGTGCCCAGCCTGCTTTCACAATGTCCCTCCAAGCCCTCGCTGCCTGTCTGACCCCTCTGTCTCACTCTCTGTGTGTGTGTGTGTGTGTGTGTGTGTGTGTGATTCCTTACCAACTACCTTTTGGGGTATCAAGAAAAACAGCTCATTTTAAAGTGGACTATATCACCATGGTAACCAATGCTCCATGGCTATTATAGGTAATAAAGAGCAAAGAACATTATTCTTGTGGATCAGTGGAATTAATTTGCTTTAGAGCTGAGATGATTAGTCAATTAATCAATTAGTTGATTGACAGACAATGAATGATCAAGTATTTAGATAATGCAGTATCTTTTTAAGCAAAAACTTTTCAACTTTTCAAATGTCAGTTTGCTTTTTGTCCTTTGTGATAAAAACCTAAATATCTTCAGGTGTTTGTCTTCACGTTGACTCAAGATAAAACAAGCTATTTGAATGTCAACTTGTGTTCTGACATTTTTACACACTAAACAATCACTCAAGTAAATAAATCATTGAAAATATGAAATATAATATACATAAACAGTACCAGAATAATGAATGATGACTGAAGTATTGAACTGCATTGTGCACTCTGATTTTAGACAGTGCACATATAGATTTACACTCTTATTCCCTCCCTGCAGCTCTGGATAGCATGAGGCAACTTTATGAGTATTACATCTTTTTACACTCAAGAAGATAATTGTTAAATATCCTAAGTACCTTTTATTATTGCATCTTTTATTAGGAACAAACAATATTTGTAATGTATTAACATTATTAACATTACAATGCATCATATTTTATAAACCAATCTTTTGTAATGTTTTGTATGTAAAATCTTACTTCAAAAGTAACATATGTAGCATAACATAAAAACACTAAAGTAAAGATTGTACTCAAGTACAGGACTCGAGTTAGAGCTGAAACTATTAGTCGATTCATTAATGAACTGATAGACAGAACATTTAGCAGCATGGATTATAAAGTGTTTGGGTTGCAAAAGGTTCAGCAAATGTGACTAATTAGCTGCCTTTCTGCAACTTCTATCATAGTAAAGTGAATATCTGAATGATCTGATGCATTATGTGGGATTGCCAGACCTTGCTACAAGTAGTCATTAAGCCTCACTTTGCAGCACTAGAGAGACGTTGCTGGTCGTGCACTATGCCTGCCCTGGAACAACTGATCAAATTGTACTTTTCAGTTGGCTTTAACAGTAAGGAAATACTTATGTACACCTGTATATGGCTCTAATACGCTGTCATACTGGACTAATCAAACACTTGATATAAAATGGGCTTTGGGGAATTTCAGAGGGCATTGATGACATAGCTTGACATTTTCAAGACTAAACACTGAATTTGAAAAAATAATCAACAGACTAATTGGTAATAAAAATTATTATTATAATACTGACTGCAGCCCAAATTTAGCTCCATCCCACCACGGCTGCTTTCATAACAGTTTGTTCATCATGAGACAGGAAAGCACCAAAATGCCACTGTGGAAACACGACCTGCATCATACTGTAGAGCCAGTTAATAAGCAGCTGAATTCATAACGGTTCCTGCTCAGTCTGGACTTTAGCTTGTTCATATCATGTGAAATGTGAAGTAGAAAAAAAAGAAGAAGAAAAAAGCCACTCCAAAGTTAATTTTTCCAACACATAAAAGGAAATATATTTAAAAAACTGTTCATACTGAAGAACTGTTATCATTGCAGAGTCATTTACACAAGGGCAGTTGTATGTCAGTCGGTCATATTCATATACACGGTTATTCAGATGCACACACTGCCTCCTCTCCCCTAGCAAAGTAGTCAACCTTGCAGAATGAATGGTGTGCACATCTTTTGCAGACAGTTTACACAGTTGCAGGATAAAAATCAGCGTTTTATCTCTCGTCAATTTTAAACTTGATTGGAACACCATTAGTTTTGGACATCACATTTCTGAAATGGCAAAACAAGGAAAAAATATGACATTTTTCTGTGTACAGTATGACAAATCAAAAAGAGAAAAAAATCAAGACTTTTATTTGATTCTTTTTTTTCCTTTTTTTTTTTACAAACACATCTCACTACATGGTTGATCTTTTATAAATCTGTGGTTTAGAAATGTCACCTGAAATGCAAGGGATGTGCATAGGTGTCAAGTCAACATCTGGCTCCGTCGCTGTTTTTTTTTTTGTTTGTTTTCTTTTTTCTTGGCCCCTCTTGCTTCCCTTGGCTGAGTTCTTCCAAACAGCTGGAATGTTTTTTTTCTCCTTTTTTTTTTAAAAACACGTTTTTGTTTGATTCTTTTCTTTCTCGGAGGTTTTACAGAGGGACACGAGGAACACTGACTGACTGACAGCATGGAAGCTTGCAAAATGTCCACATGCATGATTTACCTCATTCAAATCTCTATAACACTTATGGATTTATTTAGAAGAGACAGTACCTGGTAGGTAGAAAGGTGCGTGTGTGTGTGTGCGTGGCGATACTGTTACTGTACCGGGTTTGACAACAGAACAGTCGTGACATGATGTAAACCAGAGTTACGGCTTTTAAAAGAACAGGGGTGAATAAATAATGAGGACTGCTGACATGATCTATAGATGGGAGGACAGCAGTGTGTTTGTGTGCTTTTACTTCAGCCTGCTGTCAGACAGAATACCCCACTGACTGTGTCTGCTTAGAGATGGTTCAGTACAACACCCAACAGGACTACAATGCGATGGAGGGATGGTGGTGGCGGAGACGTGGGAGGCTAGCAGTGCACCAACATGGGAGGACGGGACACAGTACTGTCTCTTTAAAACAAACATCTACAAAAATGTTGCCTCCTAGCTAGTACAGACATGACAATATTCATTTTTACTCTGTTTTTATACAACACTATGACTAGGTTGTCTGTAAGGGCAAGAGTCCGATTGGCCGCTGCAGGTGTTTGTGCAGTGTTCAAGAGGATTTCAGTTGAATGCTGTGGTCGCTTTCACAGTACGCTGAGGGTGTTTTCGATCAAGTGCAGTGTAGAGAGAGGTTTCCCATTGGTTTTCTTTTTGTTAATTGTTTTTTGTTTCTTTATTATTTCGAAGAGGGAATGATGGGAGTTTGGCTGACATGTCGTTGCTGGGAAGGGAGAAGTAAGAGCAGAGAGAGAGAGAGAGAGACAGAGAGAGAGAGAGAGACAGAGAGAGAGAGAGAGGGAGAGAGAGAGAGAGACAGAGAGACAGAGAGAGAGAGAGTGTAATGGAGGCGAAGGAGAAAAGAGGGAAGTAGGAGGTGTAGTTCAGGGCTGCAGGTCAGTAGACCCAGGACACAGGGACCCACTGGCTGGTGGTGCACACCAGATCAATGGCCTCCTCCAGGTGCCTGATGGTCTCGTCGATCTCATTGTTGATGATGGTCTGGTCGAAGTAGTGGGCGTAGGTCTTCTGCAGGATCTCTGACTCCTTCTGCAGCCGCTGGAGAGACTCGTCCTGCAGGAGGAGGAGGAGGAGAAACAAAGGGTGTTAGAGATGGAGGGATGAAAGCACATACAGGACTGGAAGAGGAACTTTTAAGGCCCCTACACACTGTACACACACTGTGATAAGGTTTCCTAAATGTTCATAGAGAAATAATAATAGTAATGATAATAATAAAAGTAATCTATATTGGTATATGTGTATATATGTCCAATATGCCTAATATATTTTTTTATTTGATAAAAAAAATGATATGAGCTATTTGATCTTTTTTTAAATTCAAGTTTAATATACATCCATATGCTTTAAATTGTTTTATAATTATAGTTTGTTTTTATTTTACTCATGTTTAAACTGTAAAACATCATGCCATTGTTAAATTAAAATTAGCATTTTTATATCTATTCTAAAATTAAGTAAGTAAATAGTAAATCTTGAAAAATGGTGATGATCATTTCCAAGAGTCCAAAACTCAAAGCTATTCAGTTCAGGTTACTTTAGTCTGTGACAAAGACAATTTGAGAAGCTGGAAGTAGCAAAAATGTGGTATTTCTGCTTTTAAAAAGTCTAAAATGATTATTCAATGTTCATATTCATGTCATAAAAACAAAGGTGTGTCAGTCCTGTGGTCAAGGATTCTTATTTTGTTCTCCATTCATGCTTTTGCTATATTGTATAGTGGCAGCAGATTTTGATCAGTATGACATGCAATGCGTCTTCTCACAGTGTGTAAGGACCTTTACTCAGCAGAAGAAAGAAAAAACTAACCACTAGAACCACAGAGACTAAGGATAGAAATGCTCCCTAAAACATGACGAGGCATACGCACATAATTAAAAATAACACTTAGACAGTCGCTATCCTGTCAGGTTGTACTTACTGGCAGCGTTCGACACCACCTGGGCATCTGAGAGGAGCGCCAAAGAAACAAATGCATGCAGCGTGCAAAAATAAACGAGTGCAGAGAAGAATGAGAGGCCAAACACCAGAGGAGAGGAGACAGACAGAGCGGCTGCCAGGGCCACATGCATGCTCACTGATGGATCACATGATGACTTTGCAGAGAGTCAGATATGTAATTTATTGTGATTTGGTATGTCATTATCCTGTTAGGGATCAATACCACATTAGCAGCATGTTTTTGAAAAAATAAAACTGTTACTGTTTTCCCTTTTAAGGATAAGGCTTGTGTTGCATATTTTTCTTGTCAACACATCCATGAAGAAACCAAAACCAACAATTCAACCATGTGTTTCACAACACTTTCTAACTTCCCTACTCTGTCTGAGTCATCCAGTCTGAACATAAAAAAACTTTAAAAAGAGGTAACAAAGTTTAATATGTTAAAAAGGCAGCAGCTCTGTAGTCTTTAGCTGTGTCCTGGTTAGTATCGTATGTTAGACTGACTCAAAATAACCACAGTACTCGTATTGTGCAGTGCAACACTGTGGCTCACTGATGTGTTCTTATTAGTTGTGCTATGGCAACACAGGTGATACTTATTAGGATGATGTCACTGTTTGGTATTTTCATGGGATTTGTTGACACTAAGAAAAATATATTGTAGAACACTGATGACGTTATCCTTTAAAATGTGTGATAAAAGTGAGTGTGTTCATGCATATTTGGTTTATTCCTACCTCGTTGATGCCTGGTGTGATCGTTGGTGCGGCGATAAAGACGACGTAAGGGGCGAACTCTGCTGTTCGCAGGACTTTCAGGGCCTGATGGAGAACAGCTGTTAGTGGTCAGGAAGTACCTAAATATATGCATCCATGCACGCTCATAGCACACACACACACACAGACACACACACACACACACACACACCTGAGGTTCCACATCCAGTATAGCTATAAGTCCCTGTTGGTGGATCTTCCGAATGGTCTCCAGCCGCGTCCCGTACATGGCGTCCTCATGGCTGCCGTACTCCAGGTACTCATTGTTGCTGATGTCCTGCATCATCTGGTCATGGGAAACAAAGAAGTAGTTCTTCCCGTTCTCCTCATCCTTCTTTGGAGGTCTGGTTGTGTCTGCGGGACACAGACAGAGAGGAGAGAGATATTACATTTGCCCACAAACAGTCAGTGAGATTGTGTGGAGGACTTGAGAGTATTGATGCATCTTACGTGGGATGGGGTAGGCAAATCTGTCAGGGTGTTTGGTTATGAGTGTGTTCTTGATGTGTCTTCTGCCCACTCCATGAGCACCTAGCAAAGAAGTGCACAGTCAGCTGATGAGGTCAGTTATAGTTTGAAGGCAGACAATCACATTTGCGCCGCCGCACTCACCTAACAAAACTAGTGTTTTCCTCTTGAAAGCAGGAAGCTTCACGACCTCTTCATATGTGACAAGATCTAGTTGGTCAAACACTGGAAGTGAGAGAGAAACAGATTAAGAGGATGTGGAGAGTGGCGTGCAGGGACAAACAACAGCTCTACAGCTCTACACAGTGGGAATGGAACAGAGTGTACTACAGAGTCTGAAACACATTTGGTAGCTACAATATGCAGTGAGGAGAAGAGGAAGTTGGGTCACTTGTCAAATCAAAGCAGATAAAATCTCTCACTGGCAACAGGCCTGATGCCAAAACAGTGACTGGAAATGAGAACCAGAGAGCCAAGATGATGATTACTAAGAAACCATATTTCCTTTAAAATGACCTCTTGTGCTTTCAGATGGTGTGAAGCTGATCAAGCAGTAATTCATCCAATGAGATGAAATGAACAACTCAATACAGGCTCATGTTCCAATATAACCGGCCAGTCCTCCATGTACTTCACTGTCATTGTTCTCAAAACTGTGTCATAAATGAGTCAAATTGGGCTGAGAGACAGAAACCCGGGCTGTTGAAACCTTATACAGAACTTGAAGTTTTTAGGTTTTTTTAATGGTAAAATGCCAAAAATAAACTTTTATCAACTATTTAAGTCATTATTACTATTTTGGACTTTGGGTCAGAATAAACACGCAATTTCAATTTGGGCTATGAGAAATGATGATGAGTGCTTTTCACGTTTTCCTGACATGTTATGACTCAAAGGGTTGATTAAGAAAATAATGGGCAGCGTAATTGATGATGAAATGAATCGTTAATGTTGGTGAGATGAAAAACAGAGAGAATGAGCAGAACAAAAACAAAAACAAACTAAGAAGGAGAGAGATTACTAATTCAAACAAAGACTCTTAAACTTTACTTGACCTGTGGGCTGAGCAGTTATGCTGGATTATTTAAATCCACTTTTCCCCCAAAACTGACACATATTACCCATCACATTTTTCAGCAGCTGTTATGACTTAAATTTTGCCACCAAAAATGTGAAGTAGAACACACTTTTATTATCATTTTTCATTTCTTAGATTCTCATGATGAATGTGGGACTAAAGCTAACAATTACTTTCATTCTCAATTAATCTGCCAAATATTTTCTCACATACTGAAACGGCTTGTTTTATCCAATCAGTGTAACTAGGAAACCACATTAAGCGAGACGTGAGCAAGAACTACTGAAGTGTTCAGTCCGTTCAATCTTCATCAACTTCAAATCTGTTGGGTTGTCAGAAGCAGCCGTCTGTCAGCAGCAGCTCCCAAGCAGCTGAGAGGACAAACTGTCTTCTCTGGACTGACTGACATCTGAAATTCTAGTAGGCTCCATGAGCACCATAAAAGAAGGAAATGGTTCTTTATAAATGTACATATTTATTTATTATTTTACGCTTAAAGTGAAACCGGAAAAGCCTCAATGGAACTTTGAGATGTTATTTGATCATTACAGATACCGTTAATAAGTTCACAACATGTAAAGACAGAAGATTTGTATGATTTAAAACAGCCACCAATGAACGTTAGGCGTCACTGAGCGCTGCAGAGAGTGTAACAAAAACATGTGTCACACATGTGTCAGTGTTGTGTATCTGCTCTATGAGAAAGTCCAGTGATTAACATTAAAGAACAGAGAGTCTGGGCTGAGAGTCTGTTGATTAATTGTTCCACCTTATTCATTAACATATTTCTGACAGCTGGTGAGTTCATGTACAACAAGGAAACCTTGGAACTTATTGCCTCAAGTGACTTTCTGCAAGTGGTCACAGATGATTTATGTGCGTGTCCCAACTTTAGTAACAGTGCAGAAGATACAGCTTAACTTTAGCAGTGTCGTGTATATAAACAGACTTAAAGTCAGCGCTGAGTCTGACCTTCCAAATGTTTCTCTGTGAGACTAAACACAGATCAGAATAAATGAGGTAAACTGCAGGTTGTGTCACGTCTGTGGTGCCGAGCGGATCACATGTTCACTGTACGATGTGTTCTTAGCCTCTGTAACATGAGCCTCCATGCAGCTACCATCTCAGAGAGCTGACGAGCGAAATACAATACCCACAAGTCACTGGGTGTTGTGCAACAGGCTGCTGCAGACCAGCTGCTGCTGTTTGAAGGTAAAGCCTGCACAGAGTGAAGGGTAGAGAGGCCTGCTACTGTACTGACTGTAAGTGACACTTGAGTGTTAGGCTGCTATTTACATTACTGTCTGTCTCTGCTAATTAGCACGCTAGAACAAACTCGGGTTAGGATAAACATCACAGCACACAATGTCTGAAACACACACACACACACACACACAGCTACACGGTTTCAATTTTGTCTCAGCCTTCTGTTGTTTTGAACATTATCAACAGAAACAAAACCGAAACACTGGCAGTGACAGCTGATTTAATCTACAGGGATTGATCAAATAAAGAGCAAGGAGAGAGTGAGTGAGTGAGTGACAGAGAGAGAGAGAGAGGGAGAGAGAGAGAGAGAGAGAGACAGAGAGAGAGAGAGACAGAGACAGAGAGAAAAGAGAAGAGAGGAGCTGAGCACTGTCACTGTTGTTACTTACATGCAGAGAGGCCGTTCAGTAGGAGAAAGCGAGAGAGATGAACAGGAGGGGTCATAACATGGTTTGGTTACAACAGCAGAATTACAAAACGTTACACACACAAACAGCAAGATACAACAGCTGGGCAGCTGTGCAGCACCGCACAGTTCCAACAATGGAGATGGAAACACACTGTATACTGTTGTTGCTGTTCACAGCGGCTGGTAGTATGTCACTGTGTGGACGCTGCAGAGCTTCTGGTGATGGGAAGAACATGCGCTGTCACCAGCAGCACAGCAGAGACAGACTGACATCAGTTAGTACGAGGGTTGAATGTTTTATTGTGACTTTAAAAAGAACTATAGCAACCTGGGAAAACCAGGATCTTTTGCTTTAAGTGAAGTTTGATTATATAAACAGAACAATTAACCAGAAAATGGACCGGAAAAAAAAGGTTAACCATGCTCAACCTATTCCAGTTTTTCCATTTCATATAATTAATATTTTTGCGACACAGCTGGACTATAAGATAAGACATTTTTAGTAAGAAAAGAAATGGGAAGAAACCATTGCAGATTTGATCCAGTAATGTCACATATTTACTCTTATGATCATGCTTTAGTATTCAGCCACAACATGTGTTAGCATTTATAAGCATTAATAGATTTCAGTAAATGGACACCTGAGCACACATGCTAAAAATCCTGGATTCCCACAGGTATTTTTTCCCAGAAAAAGGAATCTTCATTAAAATCCCTGGAAAAGTACCAGGATCTCAATACACCACATTCAACCCCCGGGTACTAATACACACTGAGTGACTCAACACATTTATCGAGTCTAATGACATGTGGTGATGAGTGAAATCACAATGATGTCATGGTATTCAGCATTTCTACTGAAATACTAGATGACTGTGTATCACATGCACTCATGCTCCTACAAACAACATGACTGTTATGGTCTGTGTTGCATGCTGTTGAATTCAAACTCATAGTTTAACTGGGCACTAACAGATGTGTCAGTTGGGGTGTAAGGATACACAGCTGGATATACAACCTGGTAATCAGACGCTCACAGCTGCAAACATACTATACACATGTAAACACATGCACATGGACAGACGGGGTGTTCAGTGTTGTGTCATATGATCAGGGCACAATGTCTCACTGGCTCTCATCCTTTTCATCTCATAATACTGTGAGAACAGCTGCATGTACAGATGAGACTTTGATGTAAAAGACCCACTATAAACAATAAAGTCTTAGCATGTTCTGCCTGTCAGCTGCACACTTTATTTGGTGCTAAGCTGTTTAGAAACTACATCTCAGCACACAACTGCAATATGACCATAATCACCTCTGCTGCTCTTCACTGTGCTAATCTGGAAGGTCGTGTAATGTATAGATACAGACACAGTGTAGTGGCACACAATGGTGTTCATACTGTACTGGAGCTGTAAAGCTCTGAGTACATGATCTACAGATACCTGACACTTCAAAGGGTTGCCTGTATGTTTTATCTCCACCCTCCACCCTCTGCACTTGTCTTTGCTTTAAACTCACCCTAAAACCTTATTCCAGTGATTCACAACCCTCACCCTTCTCTTCTATGGTGTCTCATACCTATTGTTGCTGAAATCAATAATTAATACAATTTTGATTAAATAAAAATAAATGATTACGCCATCCTGTGAAAAGGCAACAAAACAGCAGAATAGAAAACAATACAACATTAAATAAAAGATAAAATGGATCAAAAAGGTGGAGGTTAAAGCCACAGCTTTTTGTTCTTTCAATAAATAAAATAAAAAAATAAAAAAACAAACAAAACTATTTGGTGTCAAAACTAACAGCAAACAAAAACCTCTCCTACCACCTCCATTGTCACACACACACACACACACAGACACACACACACAGACACACACACACACTCACTCTCTCTCTCACACACACACACACCAAACTCCTCTTCCCCACCTCCTGTGTTAACAGTCGCAGCTCTGGTGGCAGATACACGTGATGTGTTTTACCCCACAACACCCCAACCTAGTTACACAGGCTGACACATGGCTGTGATATTTGAGTGCTGCCTCTACTGTATATCCAGACACTGCTAAACATGTCTACTCCTGAGCCGCACACAAGCATATTTAAACCTACACCTCAAAATGCAGAGATTTGCTGGCTTGAACCTGGTGTCTGTATCAATGAGCTGCCCACATTTCCCTAAATTGCCCCTGTGCTCATATAAGATTTCTGCCACCCTGGCAGCTTTTCCTATCCTTCCTGGCCGTGGCTTTGCTACTTGAGATGAACGCCATGAGATCCTGTTACATACATGTTCCAGTGACACAAACAGACGGACGGACAGACACACAGATATTCACAAGCCCACATGCTCACACTCGGGTAAATGAGAAGTGCATACATGCATGTAGGGGGGCGTGATGGGATAGGGCAATGTTCAGACATCTGCAGCATGTTGTTTGTGTACACATGCGTCGAATTATGAGAGTATCATCGGTGCATGGCGTACCTGCGTTGTGCTTTGCCAAATACTTGTCTTTGTACTGCTTCTTCTTCTTGCCAAACCAGGTGCAGCTGGCCTGTTGCTCCTGCTTGGTCTTCTCCATGGCTATGCATGCCACGCGCCTGCCACACCCACACACAGACACACACACACACACAGTATTGAATTTAGTGGCTCAAGTGGCGGAGGGGGAACTGTGTCTCTGTAAATTATGAAATTAGTTTGAGTTTTCTATGTGTGATCAAACTTGTCTCCCTGCCAGTGTGTTTTTCATTTTTCCTCACCACTCCTGCAGCTCTGGCGACGGGATGAGGCCCGCTGTGCCATTTTTTGTATTCTCCAGTTTGCCTTGCCACCAGTTGTGGTCGTCTTTGGAGATGATCTGGATGATGTCGCCCACGCGGAAGCGAATCCCAGCCTCCTTGCAGGGAATGAGCTCGTCTTTGGAGGGGTCGTATTCAAACTGAGCCCTCACGTAGATCTGTGGGAGGAAAAAAAACACAGGTCCCCGGGGGGGAGGTGAGCTAGGTGAGGGATGGGTTTGGGTGGATGTGTTGGGATTTTCCAACAAAACTAAAAAAAAAAAAGGAAAAAGGCTGTGGTGTGTTACTGGAGTAAAAAAAGGAGTACAAAGAAGAGAAATGTGACAGACAAGAAGAGAAGAGAGGCTAGGTGGTGTACATATCATGGAGTGGGCTCTCGAGGAGAGTGAGGGCACGAGGGAGCTGTGGTTGCCAGGTTGGAAACTGGTTTCCAAGGAGGGCCTTTCTCCAGTGAGATGATGCTGGGCTATTAACGAGCCTCTTAACACACTGGTAATTACGGCACAGGCATTGTTTATGTGTCCATTAGTTGAAAACAACAGTAATTATTCTGCTTTGTGTTGTTTTTAACCATACAGCCGTCTGTTGCCGCTTTCCTATCTAACACTATGTGAAAGTGAGTCGTAGATCAACGTGCAGATGTAATTACTGTACTTTTATTTCTTTTTTTGGGGGGTGGGGAGGTGGGAGAGGCTGTCTCTTACCTTAACAGACATTTTGTCCTTGATTGGAGGTCTGGATACAATCTAGGATTTGAAAGCATCACACACATCATGCAGCAAAACGGCTATGCAATGACTTAACAGCAGTATGCTTACCAAGCTTGGTGGAGGGGGATAAGGGGTTGGGGATTTGGGGGGTGGGGGCATGACAGGGGTGAGACAGGACCAGGCTGAGGTATTAAAGACAGACAGGAAGTGTGCTTGCACTTTTTAAATATTTACTTCCTGGCAACGTAGTAAAACGTGACAATTCAAAAGCACTGAGATCGAGGCTACCAAGTTGGTGTAAGATAGTGTGTTGTGGACTCTGCTACCCTCTGCTGGATGGATCTGTTGTTGCTACAATCAGATACTTCGATGCTACTTGTCCTGTGCTGGCAGCTAATTTAAAAAAACATGTTTCCACATTAAGAGAGAAATAAATCCTACAGCATCGTGATAGGATGAGATGACTGTTGGGGGAAGATTGTTGGGGTTGCCCTGTTCTCACCCCCCAAATGAAACTGCAGCAGCCATGAATGCTTATCTGACTGAGGATCAGGGGTTAGGGGTGTCTGTGTGGTCTGCAGGGTTTAACAATGCCTGTGCCATTAGTACCATACATACAGTTTAAATGAGGATAGTACTGCACTGCACTGTCAGGCTGAGGACACAAGAGTGGTCACATTCAGTCTACAGAGGGTTAGTTTAACATTAGTGTGAGCCTTTCAGCTTCTAGTGACCATGACCCGACCTGGACTAAGTAAGGTGCTCTTCTATTGCTGAGGAGGATTTTCTCAGTTTTCTACAACTGTAAAATAAATGTCTTGGGAGGACAAAACAAGACATCTGAAAGTATGATTTTTGGATGTGGAACCTGTGATTTTGTGACGTTTTTCAGAACAAACGGTTGATTGATCTTCCTGTCTGTGAAAGAAATTTGCAGTTGCATCCAAATAGATGTGCTATCAGCTCTGATTATATAGTGCACCATAATTATTATAGCCTGTGTGTTTTTTTAGGCGCGTCAAAGGGTGTCAACTATGCAGAAAAAAAAACAAAACATGAATTGTAACTGTTGGATCATCACACTGCTGTTGTTATTCTCTATTTTGGTTTGGTTTGGATTATGCTCAGATTTATTTTGGACTCTGATTTGGCTCGGGTCCCTTTTGGAAAATTACTGGTGTGCACTTTGGGTTTTCCACAGATCGGTTTCGAATTGGATCCAACATTTTGGACTTGTGAAGACGTCCACAAACAAATCATTGACTGCAGACGTGTAATCTGGGTGCATTTGCTTGATTTTCATCATCCACTCTGTAGGCACAGAGTCCACAGTTGTGTCCGGCACAAAGTGACCACAGCAGTGACTTGTAATTTCTGTTTTTCAAATGCTAGATGTGTTCATGTCTGTGAGGAGCAGGAGTGGTTGTTAGGGAGAACAGAGAAGGAGAAGAAGAGTCATGAAGATGTCAGGATTTCTAGTTGCTTTTACCTTTTCCTTCCTCCAATTGGATTTACACAGACAGACAGACAGATGCATTTGCGTTACTGCGATTCTGAATGTTTTCCTCTTGAACTTTAAAAAGGGAGGCGTTATGTTTTCCAAATCAATAAAAAGTAATTTCCCAAAACAAGGATTAATTTGACTCCAGCTGAACTGTCTGCCAACAGCTGCAGTCTATTTTGGTGTAAATAACAGAAGGTAATGTATTTTGGAGTTGGGCCCAAATAAAAATATTTATTTTCTAAATGAGGTCACATCACGAGTGACAGCTTGGGGATCAGCCAGCGACCAGTTTAAACAATTTAAACAAAAGGAACTATCTTGTTAATGACTCTAAATGATACTCAGTGGCTGACCTCCACTCTGAATTAGAGGATGGGCTTTGTGAAACAAAAAATGAAGGCAGTGTTAGAAAATCGAGACACATACACTTCTCAATCAGGGGAAGGATGCAAAGCATTGTGTAAAGAGCTAGTGAGGGAGAGAGTGCTTTTATTCACCTGTCGACCTTTGGGTTGAATAGTGGATGGCAGGTCCTGTGGAAGTAAGCCGTTGATGACAGAGAGACATAGTTCAGTGAGATACAACAGCTAGGTTAATACAAACAAATCAAATTAAGAGCACGAATATATCCTGTTCAGAAAATGAGAAATGTGTACCATGCATGCACATTCAATTGCAATCTAATGGCTGCTCTTGCAAAAAAAGACAAGAAAGGATAGGAGAGCAGAGTAATTCTCATCTGTTAAAGCAGATCTGGCTGTGGAGCGACCAAGCAAGCACAGAGCAAGCAAAGCAGCTGCAGCATCAGCACGACCACAGTGTCGGTCTGGAGCCTCGGCAGAGGACTGCAGAACCTGATTAGGTTTAGTGTGTGCAGTGTGTGTCCCCTGCACCACTGAGACCACGAGAGGCCGAGTGTGTTGTGTCAGCAGCGAGGCACAGCACGCAGTAGGCTTTATGAGGCACACCAATTTGTTAACTGAGATATCGGACACGGGGCCTTTGGCTCAAACAGATGAACAGGGAGAATGACGCGGGATCGACACGGGAGATCCGCAGTACAACCCGCCTACTGCTGTTTCTACTTCTATCACAATACACGACTCAAAATTAAACAGAAAGAGTAACACAACCCATCATAAATGAACATCGAGACGGACAACCTGTTCGACTGACACGGACATGTAAATATACCATGACAAATCAGCAATGGTTGTGGGTCTGTCTATGGGGAGGGCAGAGGGGTTTTTTCTGGGGTAGGGGAGTCCTTACCAAGATAGAACTGTTAATGCTGGAGTGGCCATTGGCAGGGGACTGCCTGGAGGTGGTGGGGGACTCTTTCTGAAATAAGACACACAGGTCAGCAGTGCACACACACACACACACACAAATCTCACACAAACATCCATGAGCTCAAGTGTCCAGGTGGGTGCAAACAGACACACACACACACACACACACACACACACACACTTGAGCACACACTTAGATATCTGGGCAGTGACCGCAGGTGATGGAGAGGGTACATTTGTAGAACACAATAGAGACCCACCACAGTGTTGACGTAATGAAATGCGTCATCAAGACATGGGAGACAACATCATCATCTAGCCTGCACGTCCTGACATCACCACAGGGGGGCGGTAGACTGACATGAGACACTCGTCTGAGCATCACTAACACAGACTGTCACAGCTTAAAGCCGCTACTAAAGATGTTTGTGCTCACAGAGCAGCTTATGTGTGCTGGACAACCAAAAGAGCTGAAATTAGAAAACAATATGTGTGAAATGATGTGAGGTGATTGTGAAGATAATGACCCGATGAGACGGATTTTTATCTGTGAAAGTCAAAATCAAGTGACAACTGAAATATGACATTTATAGATTATACAGGCACTAATTAAATTATAACAATAACATTAAAAATGGATGGTTTTTAAAGTACAACACAATTCATTTGATGAAGAATTTAAGTTTGAGGATAGTAGAGTTATATATGGTTGGCATTTCTCTCTCCTGTGAGAAAAAGGCAAAAAGCTGGGTGGCGGTTTGCATGTGTTATTTAAAAAAAAACCAAACGCTCTGTTGTGTTACAACAGCAGTCAGCTGTCATTCAGAGAACTTTAGCCTAAACAAAGACAACCATAATAACCACATTGCCCTAATTTTAGCATGTATGAACTGGTTACCAGTGTTTTTTTTGAATCCATTTTAAAAATCTAATTATATACAAGCCTTTACATGGTCAGGTTTTTTTATACATCAGTACTCTTAACTTCATACTGACTCAAAAATTCTTTGGGAATGACACTGGGTCATTCTTATTTCTTTTCAGCCACGACAACTGCCAATCATGCTTTGGATTTACAGGCATCTCTGCCACTTTGTTTTGGTCTGCTGCCACTACTTGCTACTGTCTTTGTGTCCGCACTGCTGTTTGTACTGCCTGTATGCTGTGATACTTATAGTACATTATATGTCTGTTTTTGGACTCTGTTTCCATATATAACTCATATATGAGTTATAATGAAAGAGAAACTCTACACAACACTGTCAATCTACTTCATTAAACCACTAAAGTCTACAGAGCAGGCTGCCCTCAGAGGAAGAAAATAATTTACAATACATCAATGAATATCAATAGATGATCAACTGAGCAACCAATAGTAGGCATAATAAATAAAACTGTTATAACTGATCAGCCAACTGGTTGTGGATGTACTGTGTGGCCCATTACAATAGTGATCAAAGACATTACATGGTAATTTAAAAAGTCAACCTTTAATCAAATTAAGTCTTCAAAGTTCATTCTTGATCCTGGAAACCATCTTGAGGCTTTCAATCATGTGGTACAATTAAAAACTCCACAATAACCACTAAATAGTACTAAGTTTGAATATCTGTAAATGATTTGAATTGTATTATTATTATTTATTTTTCTTCTTCTTCTTATTGTTATTATCATTATTGTAGTTTTTGGCTTATTTTCGAAGCAGAGGGACACAACAGAGCTTTTTTACATCATGCTATTTAGACACATGTTCCCTTTTCCATCTTCCCCTAATTTCAAACTGAGGAAACAGGAAGGAAATTGAACAATACCATTCATTAAATTCTCTAGGCTTCTCTTCATCAGTGGGTTTTTGTTTGATCAATTATTGATCACACACACACACACCTTTGTTCTCCTATAGGCCTTTTCTCAGTTTTTCCATTTTCCTTTCAGACTGCATGCAGTATGTGAATAAGGACAGCTGGCCCTCCTATCGCTCATTAAATGTGTGTGCCAGCTCATGATCACATTCATTTCAAGTCTTTTGGTCGTCCATTTTCATCCACGTTTGGGGGCAGAAGGCATCAGAGAGCTTCTGTGATATGTTTGCATCTTTAAGCCTCTGTGTACAAGTGAGGGTGTGTCAGCAGCTGTTTATGTAAGGAGCAGACAACATAACAGAAACGCTGTATAAAACAACAGCTCTGCAGTAAATATTCATTTGATGAAGCTCACAATGTTTGGTTTTTGTCAAGAATGCATTAGGTGCTGATTTAAAGCATTAATGATTGATTTGTTTTGCCTGTAAATACAACACTGACAATTCACCTTATAAGGTGTTGAATGAAAATGGTTGCTGACGTCCACATACAGCAGATATAAAGCAACATTAGCATTCATTTGGAGTTGACTCTCTAGCTACCTGACAAATGTCCAATATTCATTCTCCTTTTTGCTCTGTTTATATCTCCACACAATCCTGAATGTCTGTCAGCTGTTTGGTGCTGAGCAGGTGGCGCACAGCAGATGTCTAAAAGCTTTCCTGCTAAAAAAAAAAGTTGACTGGTGAGAGTGAACAAACTGCTTGTTGTAAAATCAACAGTAAGCTGAAAGACAGACTGAAAAAGGTTATCCTGCTGAGCCCTCTGTGGTGGGACCCCCACTATATCAACACACTGATCCCACTAAAATGAATAGGAGAGCTGATGTCAGGCTGAATATTCCCTCAAAAGAAAGCTGTAGAGTCAGATGATTTTATCCAGCATTAATATAAATATGAAATATATAACATAAATACTGATGATTGGGATTAAAATTGTTATTTTAACCGATTCATCAACCTCAACAAAAGCCAGACATTTTGAGCTTTAGCACTGACTGCAGAGCCACTGATTTTTAAGGTGTTTCTGTTATTTTGTCCACGCCTGTAGTGTGTGAGTCTACAGGTGGGTGGGATCACACAGAGAGGTGTTGCTCATTCCTGGACCAGAAAGGGGGGACAGGAGGAGTTCCGGTATCTTGGTTGTGAAATTGGTGTGCTGATATATCTGACCCAGCCCCAGCAAAACACAGCAAAACACACACAAACACATATATGCAGACCGTACACAGTACACAGTACACACACACACACACACACACACACACACACACACACACACACATTTGGGTTACACCCATACACGCGCTGAGTGACCAGGCGAGCAGTTAGTAACCAGATCAGGAGCTCATGATTCGCAATAAAGATAAAAGGAATAGGAAGAGGAAGAGGAAGAGGAGGAGAAGGTGTTACCTCACACGAAGAGCCCTGCATCCTGTAACTTGGCACTATCTTAAAAGTGATGCTTCCTCGCATCTCCCTCTGCAGAGAAACAAGTGAACATTATCTTCAGCTCAGCCACTTAAAAGTGATGTAAAAGAGATAAAATGCAGCATGTGTCATAAACAAACACACACACATGCACACAAACACACACACACACACACGCACACACACACACACACAGACCAGCATCTTCTGCAGCTGCTCAACGGTCTGGTTGGCCACACTGATACCGTTGATCTCTCTAATCTCATCTCCTACGTGCAACGTTCCTAATAGATGAGCAGAGAAAAAGAGTGTGGTGAGAAAGGAGAAGAAAATAAAAGTGTAATCAAACTTTCCATCTCGTCATGGAGTCACAGAATATTTCATTAGCCTCTGTTGTTCTTTTCACCCTTTGAGTAAAACAGTACAGGGAATATTTGTAATCATAGCGGCTTTCCCATGACCGCATGATACACCATTATGTTACAGTCTCAATCAACTGCCAGATACCTCATATCTGGACAGGCACCTTGTTTGGTTTCCTCTTTCAGTAAAGATGGAGAAGTTTCTTTTTTTAATGCTGACTGTGCATTTAGAAGACTAGAAGAGGATCTGAAAAAACCCTGCCCTACTTCTGCTTCCTATAGATTTATATTATTATTAAAATAATATTTTAATGCGAATAAAAAAAAACACAACTGTAAAGGAAATAGTCAAACAGATTTGGCGTTTTTAATAGATATGACTAAACCTCTCTTCTGTGGTGAACTGCAGAGACATATTTCACTATCATACAGGATGTGGCTCCCTGGCCACCATGTATTACAAAGTAATACAGAGTGTGCAGGAAATGTCAGATGTCAGAGAGAAAAAGTATACCTTGTCTGTGGATCATTCCCCCGTGCATTATTCTCGCCACAATGCAGTGGTTTGAGTCATTCATCTTCAACGTAATGCCCTACATCCACCAACACACACACACACACATATCAGGAGTCAGTGGACGATACAAGCACAACAGGTCAAAGACGGGCGCTAAATGTGTGAAACTGTGTACCATGGGCTCATCTGTGTTCTTTTGGAACTGGACCAGGCGGACTCTGGTGACGTTCTCTAGGTCCATGTCTCCGTTGGTGCTCTCAGGGGAGTCCCCGTTCAGGTAGGGCGAGGTGGGTGGCGGTGTCACCCTCAGAGCGTCGTCGCTGTAAACCTCGTGGGCGACCACGTCGTGGGCCTGCAGCAAAGCCTGTAGTCACACAGTTAAACACAGAGTTAGACTGGAAACAAACACAGAATAACCTGCATAACCACAGTGATATCTGGGAAGTACGCAGGCTACAGTTCAATTATGGTTGAGTATTTTGTCCAGGACTGACAGACAGCATTTGTGTACTGAATGACAAAGATGTTTCAAAAGCATTTCCTTTGTACTCATCTTCTGACCTATTAGTTAGGCTACTATTAATACATCTGTGACACACTGTTATTGGTGCAGGTGATTTGTCGTTTGGCTCAGACTAAGATGATATTCATCAAAAACAACTGGGCAGATGAGTTAAGATGCAGTTACATCAGATTTTCCTCATAAATTGACTCCGCCTTGTTTGCTTTACGCAGAGTATATACTAACTGAACTAACATGAAAACACCAACAGTTGGAACCAAAGTCCTTGTGTGTGTTAACATACTTGGTGAATAAATCTGATTCTGATTAAGGGTAATACCAATAACACTGTATAATTTTTGTTTTCAACCTGTGGACTGCTGCTGAGAGCCTGCTAGCTCCTGCAGTTAATGCTTAAAATTCTGCCCACACTATTTACTGTCCTACCTGCTGTATATCACAGGAGAGAAACCTTTCAGAGACATTCATTTTATGCTCTGTACCCACTGATTTACAAATTAGCCTTAAAGTGGGTAAACTTAATTGTTTAGTCCTGAACCACAAAAATAATTGTTAACCAGAGGAAAACACCAACAAACACAGGCGCTGCATTTTGAGCTCATCGAGCTTTAACCGCTCCTGCTGGAATGGACTTTATCTGAACCTCTGCTGTTCTGCAGTTAAAAGGGTATTTCCCTCTTTTTTTTTTACTGGAGCTTAAAGTCTGTATCCTTTCTGTCTGTTTGAGTTGAAGTTGCATGTCCTGTATTGTTGCAAAACCCGCTGGTGTCTCACACCCACAGGGTGTTCAATTGTACTCCTCTGACAACCGCAAAACCCTTGAGTGGCACTTTAACAAACCAATCTGAACTTAAAAAGACTGCAATCGAACCTCAACAAAGGGGAAACATGCCACTGCTCACGCACACGCACACGCACACACACACACACACACACACACACACACACACACACACACACACACACAGAAGGAGAGCAGATCAGAGAGGCAGAGACATGAAGGCACTGGCATCGTCTCTAACTACTGTGTCAAACTACATCACACACCAAAAAAATTCATGTTCTAGGACACAAAGGAAGTTAAGGTTGTGTACGTGTACGTGTGTGTGTGTGTGTGCCTGCGCTGTAATGAGGACAGGGTTAAGGGGTTAACTAATCCTTCCATGCAGTGTGGGTGTGCTTGAGTAAGAGTGAGAAAGCAAAACAGCGAAGCAGCAAAAGAACAGATAAGTGAGAGGGAGCGCAAGAGATAATAAACGCAGAGGTAAGAAGGGGGAAGGATAGAGACTTTCAGATGAACTGACGCCCCTGTCGAATACTCTGAAAAGAATAAAAAAAAACTTTTCACAGCAGCATTTAACACTGCTGTGAATTTGAGAGACAACCAGCAGATGCCTGAGTCTTCTAGCCTGGTACATGAGAGATATTCAAATGAAAGAATAATATAGTTGAAGAAAAAAAAAGGTCACTGCAGATCAGCTCGATAGTTTTCAAGATGAAGGTTTTTCACAGTACAGCAGCACTTCAGACAAAAAAAGTCAGAGGTCACATAGAGGCATCACCTGCTGGTAGATATTCAGCTCCTCTTAAAGAATAACTACAGTTTATTACTATTTAGCTATTTTGACTATGACAAAAGTGTATATTGTTAAACAATACCCCACCTGTTTGGCAAAAACTTTATATACAGTATCATCTGCTGTTGCCCAAAAACTATTAAAAACCAGATAAATTAGCCATGAGACCCCACATACACTGTCATGTTGCTTTAAATACTTACTATATCACACTGTTACTCTGTTTGAATGTTTGCTCAAAAATAAACCGTGTAATATAAGAATATTATAAGAATAAAACAGTATATTTGTGACCTGTTTAGATTTACATCTTCAGTAGGAACCAGTGGGTCTGGGGCTGAGTGCCACAGACAGAGCAGGGAATTCAGTAGTGTTGGATGTCAGACGTATGCATTGTTGGTTTTGGTCTTTTTGTAGGATTTGGTGACTATATTAAAACTTATTGTTAAACTCTATATTTAATCCTAAAGTCACTCTTTAAAGAAGTCGAGACTGAAGAAAATCCTCAGCAACATATATGATCTGTATTGCTCTGAGGTAATCTGTTCTTTAAGGCACAAACACACTCATAAACAAAACACAAAGTCCTCAAAGAGTTCAAATGGTTTTGTCTAAACTAGCTCTCGCTTGAGTCCGTTGGAATGTGAAACATGTAGGTGCCTCTCTCTTCTGCCTCCCTCCGTCAGTTTACGCTCCTCTAGCGCTTTGAGGGAGTCCGGCCTCTGACCCGACATAGCACATCGCATCAGACATGCCTTACTGACCTCCATCTACACCTCCTCTCCTTCCGTACAGTCTGGACCTTCTCCTTCCATCTTTGCTTATCATTCTTTTTTGTTTTTTTATGTCTCCTCTCCCCTGCATCGCACTCCCTCCCTCCCCTTCACTTCACTGTTGGTCTGTCTATCTGATACTGAGCAGGCCATTGATCAGAGACGGAAATCAGACGCTCTAATGTGATAGGATTAGCAAGTGTGTGTGTGTGTGTGTGTGTGTGTGTGTGTGTGTGGTGGTGGGGGGGCTGACAGTCGAATGACTTTCCGTTAAATACATTAACTCCTGCTGCTCACATCCGTAGACCCAGTTTAAATGAGGTTTCGAGTGTTTTCAGATAGATTCAAATTGTACATTCAAATGTCTGGCTAAAAACAAACAAACAACAAACACTGACTGTATATGCCTGTTGCAAACATTGATATCACTTAAAATCTAGGATGATAAAACCACTTCCTCTAATTGACCCAATGATGTAGAATATAACTCTGCTTCTGCCTCTGTTTTAGCTCTATTTAACCATAAACTGGTTGAAGGCAGATGCACTTAGAGCATCTAAAAAGTTGTAGAGTTGAGGTTTGTACAACACCTCCTAGTAAAACTGCTGAGGCCTCCAGCGTCTGTTGACCAGAGATAGAGGGATTCAGCTGTGCTACATCTAGCAGCATGGTCAGCAGTCCTGAATGTTTGTCAAGGGGCCTCCTGCACCCGTTTGAGAGGTATGACGGACGTGAGTGCCCGTGTGTGTTTTGTGTCTTTTTGACTCACCATGAAATGCGGCTGGGTCAGTATCCGTCTGAGTTCTTTAGCTTCGTGGTTCTCTGGGTAGCAGGAGATCTCTTCCAGTACCTGACGCAGAGAGAGAGAGAGAGAGGGAGAGAGGGAGAGAGGGAGAGAGAGAGAGAGAGAGAGAGAGAGAGAGAGAGAGAGAGAGAGAGAGAGAGAGAGAGAGAGAGAGAGAGAGAGTTCGGATTTAAGCCGATACACTCACGCCACGGCGCCCTACTTGCTGCACCTCAGATTGCTTATGGTGAGTGACCCAACAACCTCACAGACCCTCTCAAAGCTTTCCCTGACACCGCCTCCCACATCATCATCATCATCATCATCATCATCATCATCATCACCGCCAACCTGAGACACCACTCAACAAGTCAAGGACTCTGGTCAAGCCTTCGCCCCTCCTCCTCCTCCTCCTCCTCCTCTTGCTCTCTTTTAGCATGACTTAGTTTGATGTCAGCTCCAGTTATGTTGCGCCTGACTGGTGAATGTGGCATTGTAGAGGTGAGGTCTCCGTGGAGGGAGGGGTGTCGGTGTGTGTGTGTGTGGATACAGGCCAGAAACCTGCATCAATCAGAGGTGTGTGTGTGTGGTGCCTTTTTCTCTGTGTACGTCTAACTGTTCATTATCTCTATACTGTAATAATCACATTAACTTGTAATACTCACGAGCCACTGGCATATCAGAATCGTACATCACAATACGTTTGCAGCTGACACACACAAGCACGCACGCAGGCACATGCACGCGCACACACACACACGCACACACACACTTTGTTAGGTGCACAATGTTGGTCAAACGGCGAAAGGAAGCTGCGACATCGGTGACATCTCATGGGTGTTATCTTGATTTTTACTCCCCCTCCGTCCAAGCCAACACCAATAAAACGTGTTAAAGGCCGCACCAGCTAATTCTGTCTCGTACTCCACTCATTAGTCTTGTGAACATGGCAGTAGTGTGATGAGTTCTTGGGGCTTACATATTCCAGATGTTTCAAAGCGCCACTTGCTTCGTCCTGGGAGGAACTCTTAAGTGGAGGAAGACACAGGGATACGGGTTATACAGGCTGTTGACTGTCTTCATTAAGAGAGAGTCAGTGATGACAGAGGTGAGGGGAGAGTTAAAAACTCCGCCCCTGCCTTTAATCAATGCCAGCCAATTGGAAATGGGCTGTGAATTAGGGGGAGGGGGGTGAGATTAGTATCTATAGCCAAAGCAGGAAGCTTCACTTACAAGAAAAGATTAGTTCTAACACACTAACAGAGCTCATTCAGCTGATTAGATATATAAGAGTGTAGAGGTGAAAAAAAAGTGTATTAGTGCAGTGAGAAAAAAGTTTTGTTGAAGTTTGAAGCACCTTATCACTGCTCTGTCAGCTCAGAGTCCACAGGAGGCTGCAGTCTGATTGGTTCAAAGCAGGTCAGAGTCAGCCAGAGTGAGATTCGGTAGAGACAGAGGTAAAGCAGAGGAGCAGGAGGAGGAGGAGGAGGAGGTGGAGGAGGAGGGTAATCCCAAAAGGCACAACCAAGATTGAATGATGAGTTTATTAGAGGTGAAACTTCACTGAAGCAGCCCTAGTTTAATATTTGTCAAGCATCCCAGAATCACTCGTGCTAAAAAATCAGGCCGGAGGTCCCCCGCACAGCAGGAACACAGTCAGGTTACGGTTGAAAGTGGAAGAGTGCACTTTAAGATTGTTCCTTTTTTCTTTTTAAAATTGTAGCGCTCAAAATATTTTTATACACATAAGAGTTGAAGCCTCCTGAACTCTAAGCAGCAACAGTCAACATAAATCCTGTTTGTTTTCTCACCTTCTTTTTACATTTCTTATAAAGGACTAAAGGATTCAATGTGAGCATGCTTTAGCTACTATGATTCATTTTAAGTTGCTGTTTTTCTAATATCATGGCAACTGTGCATCTGGACCATTCATACACAACATTATGGATTGCACATCTATAACTCATTATATATATAGATGCTGCATTATCGATTTAATTGGAATGTGTCCTTGTCTATAGAAGGATAAATGATTTTATGTGAGCTGTATGACACTGATACATAGAAATCAACTATTTGCATCAGCTAGACGAACTGGAGCATGGAAATGCAATAAAAGGCAAACACATTTATAAAAATCCTGACCTTCACTGTTGTGTTTCTTTTTTGCCAGTTAAGCATGCATTAGAAGAACTAATAAACCCACTTTTAGTTTTAATAGGCACTGTATATGGAGTAAAAATCAATCAAATTGATAACTTTGAAGAAACTTCTTATTACTTACATCAAATGATTTACTCTCTACATGCCCTCATCTGTCAGAGTGTGAGCATATAGTTTTCCATCTGCTGGGAACTCTTGGCAGGTGATGACAACCCTGAGCTCTCCTGCACTCTGGAAACTCTAACTACTGTCTTGAGTGAAAAAGCTGACAGACTGCTTCTACTCCTGTGTTTGGAAATGGGACCAATTATGCGCCACTCAAAGAATTTTGGGTCGGTCAAATGCAAGATGCTCGAAAATCATCTGGCTATAAGCAGAGTTTATTGTGCTTCTAATGTTTCAGTGTGTGTGAGGTTTGAGGCAGCAATACATGTAATAAAAGTCTCAGAAGACATGAAAGTCTTTCACTATAGGACCAAAAGGCAGTTTCGTTCATCACACCCACACAGACAGTATTGCATCTGTTGTGGCTCCATCTGCACTCTTGATCCATCTAGACTGATTTAAGTAGGAAAATGTGAACCACACTTTTTTTTTTTTCGCTCTATAAGCAGACTCCAGCTTCCAGGACACAGTGTACCAGAGCTGTGTTAATTAACCAGATCTTTTTGACATTGACCAAAGCCACATAAAACAAAGCTCGGCTCCCTTAAATGGCTTTCCCTGTCTTAACAGCGCTGGGATTTAAAACGCCGGCCCTCGCCCACTCCCTCACTCCCTCACTGTTCAGACATTTTTTTAATTGCTCCCTCGAACAAAGCACACAACGTAAACACAGCATTTTGTGTACCCCGCCGGCACGCAAACACTCTCACAATGCACACCACTGATCCACGTTTTCCCCTCGCGCTCTCCCTCTTCTTTCACACTTCTCGTTAAGCACCGATTCCAGCCTGCTCGGGTGTTTGAGTACGCTGTGAGGTAAACACATAAACCCGGTCCAACAGTGTGTATGTGAATTCAGCATAACCAGAGTGAGACCCTGGAGACCATAATGCAACTCTCTGTAAGAAAACAAAGCCTTACTAATAGGACACAAATACACTGTGTGTGTGTATGTGTGTGTGTGTGTGTCTGCTACATCTCGCAGCATTTCTAATGAGGAAGGTCAAGCTGAGAAGCCTGAGATCTTGATTAAAACGGCTCTCTGTAAACAGGCCACTGGGCACTGCTACAGCTGCTCTGACAAGTCGCAGAGAGCTGGATCATGAACAAATAAACCTTGAGAGGTCACCGAAGTGTCAGAGGAATCCCACAGAGGATGCAATAACTGATAATGCATAATTAAGCAATCTACTCTCTGTTTGTTTGTTGTTGTTTTTTTCTAGTCAGTTTCATGTCATTGCAGCTGTTAAACCGACCTGGCCAGCGCAGTTTCTTAGTGGTTAGTCTGTTGACTCAAAGCAGTTAGATCTGGATTGTTGTGGAGCTCGTGGTTCGTGCTGGTGTGTGCTTCTTTCCACACGCTCCAGTTTCACTCCTTTGAATGTGTTTATGGAGCATGAAAGTGTCTTTCCACAGACTGGAAAACTGTCCAGGATGTTTCACCACCTTCCAGTAAAAGCATGCTGGAATGAGCTCCACACCATCGCCATGAAGACAAACAGATATGGAAGATGGATGGCTGTAGTACTGGATTTACAATTGTGCATTAAGGGGGTAATGTGTAGGTGTAGTAATGAATACAATGCATGTTGCTGCTGTAAGAACGCTGTACGCTACGGCTATTGAGACTGGAGGAGCTGTGATTTGTCAGCTTGTATTTTCTCCTATGAGTCTCTGATGCTGGTGGAGATTGTTGGTAGTGACGTCAACATGAAACAAACTGCACAAAGACTTGTTAGTGGTCTTCTTCCATCAAAGCCTGCTCCACTGGTCACTGCGATCACCGCTCTCTACAACGAGCGCAAACACAGGAGTTGTCTCATATTCAATAATGAGACAAAGCCAACCTTGACATCGTTGCTCTATATCTCAAAGTAAATAAAAAGGAAAAAAAAGGGCTGCTTTAGAGCTGTCAGTGTGAAATCTGACACTGAACTATAAATTAAAAGCTACATCTTGGGTAGCTTCTCTGTCAACCTATCAGCCTCTTTAAAAAAATAAAAAAAGTAAAAACTCTTCAACTTTCATATCTAAAGTCAATACAGAAAGTTAAAAAACTTGACTTAACCAGTGACTCCCTTCAACTATAAAAACAGGAAACTTGCTTATTAAATTGCTCTCACAGCCCCTGGGGTTGTAAAACCTGCCTCGTAAAGTGACTTTATAAACCTTTGCTTCAGTTAAATGAGGTTTTCTTGTTTCTCCAGCTAAAGAATATCTGGATTCAACATTAATTGCGATCAGGATTTCTTGCTTATTTTCAAAAACAGGCTCTTAAATACAAATATTAGACCAAAGATTCCACTGTATGCCCCCAAATAACATTTTGACTATTGCTGCTATATTTAAACATTTTCTAATAAATATGAATTATGGAGAAAGTAATTGTCATTTTGCTGAGGCCGCCCTGCACACGCTTGGAGGACCTCTGGTAGTGTACAGCTATGAGAGAAACTTCTTTAAACGAACAGAGCAGGAGAGCAGAAAAATCCACAGCAGTGATGTGTTAGAGCTTTAGTGAGCAAGAGGCCAGAAGGATTAATATAGCAGAGACACAGACAGCAGAACTGTGAGGTTAAAGTGTTTGAGAGAAGAGGCGGCAGCTACGGAACCTGTCATCTTTACAGCATTTTACATTCATTATCGTCACACGGATCACATGACAAGACAGACATGGAATGGATGTGTGTTTATGTTAATGCGGCTGTGTGTGTTTTTATTGTATGAGTGCATAGAGAGTTTGAGTCTGAGTGTGGAGGAAAAAAGATGTGTGTATGTGTGTTTGTGTGTGTGTGTGTGTGTGTGTGTGTGTGTCATTCACCTCTTTGGCTCTCTGCACAGCATCACTGGGTGGGTTTCTGATCTGTGGGGACGACTTGGTGTTGATCTTATCGTAGAGCTGTAAACAACAGATACAAAAAAGTCATTTGCTTAAACAGCCAGTGAAGCACAAACGATATCTAAAGAGAAGAGAACAAGAATTACACCAGATGATTTTTTTTTTTAATGACAGTTTTTACACAAGCTGCTGTACAAGAAAAACAGGATGTCTGTTATGACTCTAATGTCATAAAGATGTGATGAAATGTCATGAAAGGCAAAAATTGAGGCAAGACAGAGACGCTCAATTTATTTATTTTTTAAAATGTTTTGGGGGCAAAGCTTTGTATCTGTATGAAGACAAAAAAATGATAAAATTACACTTTCTCAAATCCAATAACCAAGCAAGGCCATCAATTCATTATCACAAAGGCACATTTTGTAGATAAAAAGTTTATTATGAATAGTTTATTCTAAGCCCCCCCCCAAAAAAAACAATTAAATCTGCAGAAATTTGTGTTTCCTTTGATTATTAAAAAACTGGTGTGAATCAATAGTAAAATATAGTGTTAAAATATGATGAGAAGATACCTTCTGCAGTGCAAACACTCTTTAGACAGTTTGTGTTTTTGCTTAGAGGCACTCTGAATGATAATCAGCAGCTCATTTTATTTGTTGCTTTACTTCTTAACTAATTTGTAATTCATAAAAAAACCCCTACAAAATAAGTGAGTTTATTTAACCGTACTTGTTCTCTACTCCAGCTCTCCATTTGGTTTGCTTTGGCTCTAAACTTTAAATTCCACGTTTTCTGTTGAGTTCATTTTCTTAACATCTAGACGTGAACAAAAAGGAACCGTTTTCTCATCTCTCTGACTGAAGGACGACAGACACAAGCACTCTGTTTATAAAAATCCCAGCTGACTAATAAACTGCACTGACAAGACTGACTTGTATGGGCCTAGTCAGATGCGAAAGTGGGTGTATCTAAGAGATTGTATGTTTGTAGACAAAATGGCTGTGAAACGCAGTCTAAACAAAGGCACCAGCTGTATGCTGAATTCAAAGCAGAGGGTGGCTTTTTAAAACAAAAGACAGACCAACGCAATTATCTAAAACAATTATTATCATATATTCTTTTTAAAAACAGCCATGTGATGTTTGATGAGCAAGATGTCTGGTGTACTTTTCATTTAACCTGCTCTCCAGTACAAAAGCAGCGGACCTTGCATAACACACACAGAGCCAGACACAGAGGGTGACACACAAACAGCGCTTTTGTACCACACAGTTCAATGCAACCATGAGACCCAACACTCCAACACTCCTCTGTTGTCCCTCTCACTGCAGCAGCAGACATGTGATGATGGACATCATTAGGGACTAAACAAACAGCAACACTAACCTCTAAAAATACTTTATGATCATCATTCCTGTGGTGAATTGGAGTGTTATGTCTACAGCAAACTTCACTTTATCTACTTTTTCTCACACTCGAAGGTGGAGTGAAAAGCCTGCCATCATAGAAAGTATGAGATATAACATTACAAATACAGACAGAAAGTCTTCCTCTCCTGGAGACATTTGTGGTTTTGCACTCAAAAATTTAAATCTCTATTTTCTCATCTCCACACACCTGACTACAGCAGACGTCACTGTGACATTGTCCGATCAGGAAAGCTACAAATATTGTTGAACACTGATGGATGACGAGCACTTCTTCTGAAGCTTAAGCATGGCTTGTGGCCTTTGGAAATGTAGACCTATACATGTTTTGTAATACACAAATCAAAGCAAGTGAAATTACGACTGTATGCTGGCACTGATGTCACACATCAGTCACATGACTTTTGTTTGAACAAAAGCTTTTCCTAATGGATTGTTAATGTGCGGTTTCTATGACAGCTGTACTGCAGTGCTTAAAACATCAGTGAATGCAACGAATGAGTAACACATGCTGTGAAACATATCTTGATACATTTCTGTAAAGTCATCCCTTGGTGCACTCCTCCACTTTCTGACCCATACTTGACTCATAGCATGCAGGGGACGCGACTAAGGGGTCGGGTTTGATAGTCGGTGCATTTAATTCCACTTTGAATATCTGTTACCAACAGAACAAAAAAAAAAGAGTTCTGAGAATGATGATGCACATGTTTCAACTGTGTGTGTACATCCCTCCTTCGTGAACAAACTCAACACGCTGCTCAGGAAGTGCTTATAAGACACACAAAATAAACTAGAGAGCCTACAGCCTGAATCGTACTCAGAGTGACTGAGCACGTGTCGTCCCACATGTTGTCTGCAGCCACTGAGCAGATAGATACTTGCTGCACTCTTGTCCTTGTGCTTTCTAGGGGGAGAGTTGTCAACATCTTTCAGCACTCAACATCTTTGCTGAGTGCTGAACAAGCTTGAGCTGACCTCTGAAGGCTTTTAATTTGAAAATGACCTGAAAATTTCACATGTGCAAAGATTTTGCAACTGACAACTGAGCACACTTAAATAAAAGAAAATGTGCAGTTAGAAAAACATACTTTTTGCCGAGAAGTGGGAAAGAAAGGTACACTCAAGGTGACATCATGTCTTTTGGTTTTCTCACCTATGTCTGCAAACTGCCACAAGAAGCATATAGCGGCTCCTATTTTTAGATGAGGCAATATTATATCTTCACTTTTGTTAACAAGCAAACACAGACACCGTTTCCTTGAGGCTAACTTATTACCTGACTTCTGTTGACTATGTAGTCGTAGGAGCTTTGCAAACTAGCATATGAGAAAAAAACTAAACAAATTCACTCGAGTCAAACACCTATTTATACTTGTCAAGAAGAACACATACAAACACACAGACACAGGCACACACACACAAACACACAGGGGGGTTCTCTGACTGACTTCAGATTAGCTTGAGACATCTCTTGACAAAACACTCTTCCTGCAAACACATCAGAAGGGAAAAACAGGGAAAAAAAACACACTCACCCAGGAGAAGGTAAGTGGTTTGTCAGATAAACGCAGCCAACAGAGTGCAAATGTTACGCAAGTTATCTTAGCCAGACGGCTCCATCCTTTGAGTGTCTACTGGATTTGTGATTTCCTCCAGCCTCTCTTTCACTGGAGTGGTGGAAAGCGACTTTCACTTGCACAGATATTGATGGAGGCTGTGCTTGTCATGAATGGCACTAAGGCTTCACAATAGAAGCCATTGTTTCTTCCTGGTCTGAGGCTGGGCTATGCGCTGTCCCTTTCTGCTTCCCCCTCCTCTAAGAGCAGAGCAGAGGAGAGCAGAGAGCAGGGGTGTGAAACTGAGGCTGAAAGGGAGACATCTGCAGCCCTGGGCTCCCACTGACACTGCTGCAATACAAACACTTGGCAGATCCTCTAAACTCCTGCAACCCACTTCATCCTATCCTTTTGGCCTCCAGCAGCAGGGACAGTCTTTAAAACAACACACACACACACACACACACACACACACACACACACACACACACACACACACACACACACACACACACACACACACACACACACACACACACACACACACACACACACACACACACACACACACACAAACGTGGGAGACTGCTCACAATGCAGGTGTTTATGGACTGATTTGACAACAACAGTATTCTCTTCAAACTGTCTCTCTTTCACAGCGTTCCTTAATAATGAATCTAATAGTAGAAGTTGTAACAGAAAGCATATTATTTTCTCTCTCTGTATATGTTATACAACTTCTGCTGCAGTGGCCTTTATGTGTTCTGTGCAGCATTGAAAGTGATACAGAAATGTTACTTAGGTTCCGCTTAATAATACTGCTGACGTGACTTCTTTGTGCAGACATGAGACTGTCTGGTTAAAGTTGTTTATGTAAAGGTGACTGAAAGGGACCTGTGACAGTGCAGGACCCTGAATCTCTGTGTTATATGTGCATGTGTCTGATTTCCAATCCCAGTTGACCATAAATGGATGTAGAAATTCTTAATCATCACCACTAGTCTTTGTCCCTGTCAATGCAAAGGATCACAAAGAAGAAAAAATACTATTTCACCAATACCTGCAACATAATCATTCATAGCGCCTGTATCATTAATTCATCTCATGTACCTGTACCAGTGTTTTCACCCTCATTAAATAGCAGAAGGATCATTTATTTTATAGCGTCAACGTCAACAAAGCCTGAACTAAAAAGAACATTAACACGGGGAAATAAAGCGATGCCTCCCGACGTACATAGAGAGGTTGATAAAACTGATGGTTATATGGTTGTTTTTCCATCTCTGCATTATTACCACCCTCTCATATCACCCTGGGATCACTCTAGAAACCTCTTTGCACACCCGTCTGAAGTACACATGTGCACATTCATCTTAACAAACACCACTTTAGCTGCAGAAAGTGGTGTATGCATGGTTTTAGTGTGGTTATTCATGCCCCTGGTATGCATTTATGTTGATTATGTTGAGCTTGAGCAGAAGGATTAAGGCAATATTCTGTTTATGTTTTGCCTTTGACCATTTGTGGTGTCTAAATAATGTCTTTACTCTATGGTAGACTGACCATGCAACATCACTATTATCTGCATCACAGGTCTGTCAGTTGCTCTTCAGAGTATCTTGGAGACCAATAAAGGGGTAAATAAGATTATTGACGTGATTACTCAACATGTTTCGTAACCGAAAAGTGTTTGCACAGTAGTTAAATATGTGCAGAAACACTGATGTGTTTGCACCAGTCTGATGTTGGGTAAACACAATTTTATCAAGGGAAACCACACTGTATCAGTTTTATGATCAGTTAATACAGATAAAAATAGGTATGTGTAAAAGTTTGTGCTTGCAAAACCTCACTGAAGTATTTTAAAGGAAGTAGGGTATGCATAGTTGATCTTCATTTTTTGCTGGCTGTGCTGTTTCTACGCAGCCAGTGCTACTAATGATTCATAAAAACGTGTATACTGTCCAGTGCGTTTACTTGTGTTGGTGCTTGTGTGTGACACTTACGTCGAGCAACGTGTGTAGATGTTGGTCCTGGAAAACACTGTGGAGGAAATCTAGATCCTTTTCACTGCAGTCTGTCAAAGCGTGGATCTCTTCTAAACTGTCCAACACCTGAGACACCGCCCCTGTAACACACACACACACACACACACACACACACACACACACACACACACACAATTGTCCATCAGTCACTTCAAGGGTCGCTGGATGTGGTGAGCGTGCAGTTCAATTACAAACATCCATGGAATTACCATATTAGTCTGAATATAAGATGTGTTTTGTTCCTGGAAATATGTCTGAAAGAGTTGTTTTATATTTGAGGTTGAGACATTTAAATGTCAATATACATTTACAACAACAGATCCCATCTCGAACAAAGTTACAACGAAGTAACAGTAATGTAACAAGTGTTGTTGTTAACTCAGTTACTGCAGTGTCTGCTCTGCTGCGCTCTGTGTGTGTGCGTGTGGAGTGACAGCAGATGGATTGATGGATGGATAGATTTTATTGTCCTTTCCAGGATAATTATTTTCACAGTAGAGTCTCACACTGAACTGAACTAAAAAGTGCACATAAATTAGATAAATAACATAAATAAACAGTCTCTGCTGGGTTTTGCTTTCATTTATGGTCACACTGAGCCTAGCTCCTTTCCTCTGGTTCACCGTGGCTATAAATAGCTTGTTAAGTTGCTGTCAGTGGAATTAAACTTTTGTGACTAAAAAGAAAATAAGAGTAATTTATACCAAAAACGAATCTTGAAAAAAGGGGGAGGGGGTCGTCCTGCAATCAGGGTCGTCTTATATTCAGGTCAATACAGTATTTAACCTGTCTGTACTTCCTTTAACTAATGTGAACAATAAAGTCAAGCTACAAAAAACAGAGATAACGTTGCAATGATGATAACTGACTTGACAATTACAGACTGTTAAAAGAGAAGCATCACAACATACAGAGTACCAACAGATACCTACGTTCTGCTGCTAGTAGTCCTAGCAGGTGGAAAGCATTAACAGAAACAGACAAATAAACAGAGACAAATGCACACAGTTGTTAATATCAATGTTAAAAGCAATTATATCACAAGTGGAGAGTTCACTTAATGGTGCACATATTGCTGGACCCATGGAAATAGAAATTAGCTTGGTAGAGGCTGTTTGCACTCTCTCTGCATGCAAATCGACCACACAAAATGATAAGTACATCTTAAATCTTTGCAGTTCTGCCTTTACAGCATCTATTAACCTGAATAATGAGATCAAATATAAAACTGGAGAGGCAAACGTGGGGCTGTATTTCCTTATTTTTAAGGTTGGGCTGAGGTAACAGAGTGTGGTGCAGAGCCTTACAGAAAAAGCAGAAGTACTGGAGACCAGACCAGAATAAAGACATTTGAGGAAGGAAGTCTGTCAAAGGTGACAGGATAACAAGTACAAGTGTGTACTTTGTGTGTACCTGACGAGGTAGGGTCATCAGAGAAGTCATGGAGTTCCTCAGGGGGGTCTCCATAAAAGGAGTTAAACTTGTGACTGGACACTGCAGCCAATACAGCTCCCTGAAACACAACAGCAGCAGCAGAACATCAATCTGAATTTTTTTTCTAATCGTCGGACACACAGTCAAAGTGTATGTTGCAAGCCTTATAGATGCAAAACTGATATGATGCGTGTGTGTCAGTATTCAGAAGCAAACCTTGAGCTTCCTCCTGGCATTGAACTTTCTCAGCTGTTCAACAGTCTCTGGGAGGTGGATTTTGTAGGCGTAGCGGTCCCTCTCCTTAGAATACCAAAAAAGAAAAAAAAGGAAATTCAACTTTATTGTGATATCATACTGGAACACTAACACAGTTTTCTTATGTGTCTTTTTGAACTGTATTCTTTAAGCGGATATGTACTGAATTAAGCGGCTTCCAGTGGTTTCCTGTGAACAAGCATGAAACCTGTCAAACAAGCATGAACTGGGCCAATGACTCATGTGTTTATTTGAGATAATAGTTTCATTCAAGCTCAATACAACAAGATGCATGTGCTAAACCTGACAGTGTATCTAAAAAAATAACTTTAAAACATAGTTTTACAAAAGTTTGAAAATGTTTTTGGATCAGAACATTAATTTACGCTAAACAACATTAGTGTTAAGATAACATATACCATGTTTTACTCCAACCAGTAAAATTAGATGCATGTCACTGCTCCTGGGGTATTGCAAGTGTGGCCTGAAAGCTGCGGTGGTACATTTGCAACATGTTGCAAAAAGCATTGTGACAGATAAAAGACCATCATTTTGTGTAATTTGGGTAATAAGCAAAATAGCATTATCAAGCTGCCTTTTTAAAAAAATCAGATCTGGCAGAGACATAGCTGTGACATTAACGTGTTACTGACTGCTCTGCTGTACCTTGAGCCAAGGGTGGTTGAGTGCCTCGTAGACGGTGATCCTCTCAGCAGGGTCCAGCATCAGCATGCGCCTCACCAGATCCTTTGCACTCTCTGAAATTTGGCTCCACTGTCGCGGATTCATCTACACACACACACACACACACACACACACACACAAAAAGTTAAAAATACACAAACTTTACAGAAATGCACCAAGTTTCTGAAACTGGAGCCCAAACAGAGGTACAAAATTGTATCAGCCTTTTTGCTCCGATGTTTCATGCTAACACCTTCTGTTATTACCCATCATGAATGTTAGCTGCATTAAATAAATAGACTGTAAATAAAAAAAGAATGACCATAAATGTTTTAACTAAGCCATGACAGTGAGGAAAGGCAAAGACAGGAATATATGTTTATTACAGTTCATGTCCTACTTTTGTAGTTTTGGTCATGTTCCCTATTTGTTCTTATTAGTCATAATAAACGTGTACCATTAAGACTGAATTCATTTCTCAAGGGGAAGTAGGGTCATTTTAACATTACTCGTCCTGGTCAGTGATTTTAATTAATTCTTTTAGTGTGTAATTTTCTCACCACCAACCCATTCATAATTACAGCCAGGTAACTTAGGTGGGGGACCAATATGATAAAACTATCAGTAGTGCGAGACCCCATAAAAGGTCAACAAAGGGTCTGTTGTAATGTCAGCCATAGGTAGGTGCTGGTTTAAGCCTACATTTGTTAGTATTTTGGAAAATATGTGTTATTAAAAAGTATGTTTGACTATTGAACTTTTAGCAGTTTGGATGTATAACTAATAACTGTCACTGGATTACTGATGATTCTCAGGCAAGTTCAGAAGCGTCTTTGACAGTTTTCACATTTGAACTCTGGACAATTTCCCAGAGAAGCAGCACACAGCAGGAGCATGTCCATGTCAGATGTGTTCTCACCTACTGGAAATACTCCGTCTGGTTTATGTGAGGAGTGCAGAAAGCAGGATATGACTCTAAAAGTATGCTGCAGTTGTAATTCAGCATTTTAAGTTTTTCACTAGAAATAAAACAGCTTTTATTTCAGGACAAATCAAAGGAAGTTCTCTCACTAGCACTAGGCTTCACAGCGGACATTCATGTCCAATCAACACAATGCAATTTAGCTGGCTTGCTGAATTTATCCAGCACCAGCCGTATGTATAAAACGGGAGCGGAGTTGACTGGTGGAAGTCAAAGACATCATATTTTAGTGTTAGATCAAACACTGATATCGTTTCCTTTATTGCCGGATTTTGCCACACTTATGCTAATCCGACTGAATCCATGTGTTTAACTGGTTATTACACAGACCTCGTATGGGGCAGCTGGCAGGGTAAAATTGGTTTAATGTCTGGTCTGACTGATTGAGACATTTGCTTTTACACATGCAGCTCTTTCAGAGTTGCGTGTGAAAAGGATGTACACAACATGTAGTGTGTGAAACCGAACCGTTGACTGAAGATCTTGAAATACACTCTCCTGACCTTGTATTTTCCCTTGCAGATGGCTTCAAACAGACGCTCTTTGGTGCCGTAGAAAGGCAAACATCCTGAGAGGAGGATGAAGAGGATGACTCCACAGCCCCACACGTCCACAGGCTTACCATACGGCTCTCTCTTCACCACCTCGGGTGCCATGAAGTGGGGAGTTCCTACTCGACCTAGGGTTAAAAAAGAAAGTGTTGGGACCGCATCACTTATGAAGTTAGTTAATGTGTACAATTATCATGAAGTTGGATCACAGCAGAGAAACATGCATGTGGACATAACACATGGACATGAAAACTACATATGCACATTCTTAATGGGGATGTCTTTATTTTTTATTCATTTCTTCTTTACAATCTCTCTGGACTAGAAAAGGGAACTACTCTCAGATCTTGCTTCCCCATTCAAGACCTGCAGCAATGCTCTTGCGTCTTTCTATTCTCACTTAGTTTGAAAGTTCTATAAATAAAGTGAACTTTATTGTTGAGGTATTTGCTTCTGATTATGAATATATGGTTAAAGGAAAAAGGAAACACATTTTTTCGGTAACCTCTTTTCTACTTATTGAAAGGTGTTTCCTGTTTTTGAATTTTGAGTCAATTTGGAGTTCTTGGTTCTTATTTACAATCCTGACATTAAAGTCATACTGACACTTTGCTAAAAAATCTATATACCCTACTGTGTTTGTTTGATTCATGTTATGGTTTGATTTATAAAAAAGGAAATTCTGTAGTGGACGTGAAGTTTTGGCATTGACTGACGATGTTGCAAATGTAATTGGATATCTGCATGGGCATGCACTAAAATAGTTATATCCTAACAGCCTTTCTGTTACTCCATGTCATGATTCAAATCACAGGGCAACATATGCAGGCTTGTGGTTACAGGACAATCTGCTGCTGTGATAGTTCTGACAGTTTGGTCATTTGTCATCACCATAACCGAGGCCAACTCTAGCTGGACCCTTTCCTTTATGTAACGTGTGACAAACACAATAGTGAGTTGGCAGGGAAAAAAACATGCAGCAAAAGTAACGCCTGATGGAAAACAGTGCTAAAGTTGGCAATCTCGTTTAACTGCCACTTTCCAAGTGAAATACAAACTTAACCACACTTCAGATCCTCCCAAACTTTGAATGTGGTAAAGAAACGGCTTAAATCACTAACAGCTGATAGTTAACGACATGTGGGCTTGCTGAAAAAGAGGAACACAAATTTCAACATTTGTGGGATATACAAAATGTTCTTCTCAGCCAGTAATGCACCACAAGCTATGGTTGACTGTACTTTTTCAGCAACATCATTGTCAAGTCAAGATTTGCCTATTCTAAAAGCCCACCCTCAGCAGTGAAGCTTTGACAAGCCCCCCCCCCCCCCCCCCCCTCCCCATGTGTCCAAAAAAAAGGGAGTGTTTACTTTACCTCCTGCCACCAGTCCCGACTCGCCGAGCTGGATGGCTACTCCGAACCCGCCTAACTTCACTGGAGCAGAGTTCTCTTTGGACGCCAGCAGCACACAGTGAGGCTGAGAGAGAGGAGAGATGAGAGACTCGTGATTTGATGGTCACATTTTGCTAATTAAAGAACGACACTCTCCTATAATTAACAAACAAAATCACATGTGCAAGACACACCCAACACCATCACCCACCACAGTCACACACATCCGACCGTGTAGAGGATCACAGGGGAAGAGAGATATACACCACAGGTTCTGCTTCAGTATTTTCAACTTGCAAATGATATCATGTCTGACATGCTTGTGAGAGGAGAAGGTGTTAAACAGTAACAGTGTCACATTATCCTGAAGGATGGATCAATATTTACTTTCCAAAGATCAAGTAACTCAACTGTGACTGCTCTGCTTTGGTTCAAGTTTCAGATAAAGTAGCTTTACACCTCCTCTTCCCTGCTTTGGACATCCCTGTAGCTCATTTCATAGAAAGCGTTTGTGGTTTACATGCAGTCTCTCATGAAAATTACTGTACATAAATACATACATGGTTGTATATGCACTCGTATGTGTGCATGTACGTGTTTAAATAACATGTCAAGGCCCTCTCAGTAGCTGCTCTGGAGATTTTCAGTGTATAACATGATCTTCAACAGCGAGCTGTCAATGTTGTTAAATATCACATTTTTCAAGTTCACTTAAAATTGCTTTTGAAAATGAACTTTCAACAATATGACGCAAACATCATGAAGTCTTGAATGAATGGGTATGATGGAGTATTATTTGGGGGGTTTTTATTTAAAGGGAAATGTATTTTCTAGGCTGAATAATTACCTCCATGTCTAAATGAGATTCTGTATGGTATGCACATCATTGACTGTTAATATCTCTACTCTGATCTAAGCTGTCATGTGATGTCATAGTTAAAAGCAGGTATATGATTCCCCTGACTTGTGCCAACAAATTTGACTAGAGAGGCTGACAGCAGCTCATGTCTCTTGGGTGGCAATTCAAACCTGACCTTGCTTTACTCCGAAGGCACCGCTTTAATTATTATGAGGACATACAGTGGTATTTTGGGAGCCTTTTTTTTGTTCACAGTTGGCTACACTCAGCAGATACGTCCGTATTATAATTACAACCCAAAGTGGAAAGCATATTGTGTGTATGAATTGAGCAATCCCATGCTTGCCTTCATATGTGTAATCAAAAGGTCTGTACTGAGCCCAGCCCTATCTTTCTCTCTATCACAGCTCAAGTTCTGCATAGTGGTTACAAAGAAAGAGGGGGTTGACCACAGCTTGAAGTTTTCTCTGCACAACACCATCATATTCTTCACTTCAGCATTTCTCAGTCTACAGACAGCACAACTGGGGAGGGCTAGTGCCTCATAACAGCAGGGATAATGTACAGAGAGGGAACAAAAGACAGAAGCAGACGCTATGCAGTATTGCTTTACATTTGAACATCTAATATTTAGCCAGGGAAGAGATGGGTGGTTGAATCCAAAATAACAGAGAGAAAGGATCTTGAATTACATGTGTTTATTCAAGAAAGCTGTATGGTTTTTAATACAGACTCAGCTCGAGGGAACATGATCGAGTGACCGAGCCTGAGCGGAATAGAAAGGAGTGCAAAAACCACAAGTGAGCCACCTCTACCCAGCTGAGTGTGTGTATGTTTGTGGGGGATTATACTTTTCTTCCACAGAGGCATAAACACAGAGAAAGCAGAACGACAATAATCTTTTATGGAATAATAACGAGGTGAGTACTACGACAAGTTCCTCTTCGACATGTTAACATATTTTAGTTTGTTAAACTGAGCGATGATAAGAGTTGGAGCAAAGCAGCCTCCTGTGCCTTTTACTACTTCAGTTAATGATCTTTTGATACCGTCAGACTGAGTGTGGTTGGACTGAGCGTAGTTAGTCTGAGAATAAAATAGATCCTTCATTGTCATTGTCACCAGTACAACAACATTTTTAAAGTGCTCACCAGTCAGTGCATCATTCATAAATAAAATAAATAAAAAATAATAAAAAAAGAAAAGAAAAGAAAATCAATAAATACTATACATAAAAACAGCTCAAGTATACCCACATGAAGTTACATCCTGTCATTGCCCTAGTCACAGTCAGTTGTAAACAGTATTGATTCATATTTAATTAGCTATATTGAGTGTAGTAATCGGTGTAGGATAAAAGCTGTGTTTGAATCTGTTTGTCCCTTGTTTTAACTGATCGTCATCGTCTGCCTGATGGCAACAGTTCAAACAGAGAGTGTCCAGGGTGAGAAGAGTCCTTTATAATGTTCTGCACTTTTTTGATGCAATGGTGTAGTTCTTCCAGTGTGAGGAGAGGGCAGCCAGCGGTCTTTTGGGCCGTGTTGATGAACCTCTGGAGCGCTTTCCTCTGAGCCACTGTACAGCTGGTGTACCATACACAGATGCAGTAATTTAGGATGCTCTCGATGGAGGCTCGGTAGAAGGACACCAGCAGTCTCTGTGTGATGTTATTCTTCCTGACTATTCTCAGGAAGAAAGGTCTCTGCTGTGCCTTTTTCAGCAGCTCAAAAGGTGTTTGCGCTCCAGGTCAGGCCCTCCCCAATGTGGACTCCCAGCGTGGTCATTTAACTGTTTGGTGCTTCATAAAAAGGACAACATATCATAGGTTTTTTGCTAACTCCTCTATGACTCAAACCAAAGACACAGTTAAGATCTGTTGACCTGCAAAGAGTTATCACTTTTTCTCCTTCTGGGGCTTTCCAAGGTCTGGTGGCATGGTAGTCAGCTGGTGTTATGTGTGATTACTGAGGGAAGGATTACTGCCGATTAGGGCTCAGCCATACAGTTGGAGCCCCGCTATCGCACAGACCTGCACTGAGTCCAAAACTTTCCAAAGAGGATAAAAAAAACTCCCGAACCAATACTAGAATTAAGTCCAACATATTTAACCCATTTTGCTTCCCTTTGGCAGGGCTGAGGATCACCACCATGACAAAAAACACCTCTACCACAAATACCTTCCAGACGGTGCTGCCTTCTATCACCCCTTTTATCAACAACTCAGACACCAGCGTGATGAACCTGACGGCGACCTCTGCCTCACAAGTACCTTGTGGGGATCCTAACGCACTGCAGAGCCCGTTGGCGGTGCTCTACTCTATAATCTTTGTCCTTGGACTAGTCGGAAACCTGGTGGCTCTGTGGGTTTTCTTTTGTGTTCACTCGAAGAAGAACTCTGTTCGAGTGTTCCTCATAAACGTAGCTTTTGCAGACCTGCTGTTGGTGGTATGTCTGCCATTCAGGATACTCTATCACAGCCAAGGCAACGTCTGGAACATGGGTCCCACCTTTTGTAAAGTAGTGGGCAACCTCTTTTACATGAACATGTATATGAGTATCACCCTGCTAGGACTGATCAGCGTGGATCGCTACCTGAAGATCCATCATGGAACAAGGATGCCCAGACAGCGGTCTATAAGGTGGAGTAAAGCCATCTGTGCATTCATCTGGATTATGGCCATTGGCTTGACTTCGGTAATGCTGATGTCAAAGAATCACTCAGAACCGGACAGGTTGGTGACAGTTTTAATCAAACTTTCTTACCTATTTATAGTCTTTATGTTTCGGTCAAAAATCCCAGCATGTATGACATTAGCAGTAGGGACTGATTTTACTTATTTGGTGTTTCCAGGTGTTTCCACTACAAGTCACTCCATGAGGCAAAGTGGAAAGCGTACATCAACATCTTTTTGCTGGTTGTCTTTTGGCTTGTATTCATCTCTCTGGTGGTGTCCTATGGAATGATTGCACTCAAGCTTCAGAGAACATCCAAAGAGAAACCAGACCTGCCCAATGCTCTGCGCTACAGTCGAACTGCCCGGAAGTCCTTTTTCATCCTCTTTCTTTTCACCGTCTGTTTTGTCCCCTATCACATGGTCAGGGTGTTCTATATAAAAACACAGATCACAGACACTTTGTGTTTCTGGAGAGATATGGCTGACAAAGCCAATGAGGTGGCTTTGCTGTTTTCTGCCCTCAACAGCTGCCTGGATCCTGTAATGTACTTTCTGTTGTCCTCATCAGTGAGGAAAGAGGTGCTGCGCTTGGTAAGCAATATGTTTTGTTTGCGAGATGTTGCTGCAGTCAGTGGAAGCAGCTCTAGTGTTGAGCAGGATGGAAAGACTGGGAGGACTCGCAAAGGACAGGCAAATGTCAGCAGCACCAGCAATTTCAATGACAAGACAGAACAAGAATCCTGCCTAACTCAGCAATAGCAGGAACGAACAATTATCACCAGCATCTCCAGCATTAACATGAAAGCCACCACTGATGCCTATTTTTATTATCTTCTGACTATTCGACAATGACATCATAATAGCTGACAATCTGCCCACCACAATGCACCAGCAGTAAAACTTTTTACAACGGTATCAGTTTTAAAGTTTAATCATCCAGTCTGAGCCAGTAAACAATGTTTACGTATATTAGCTAACCTTGTATGCTAATTCTGTCATTTTGATAAAACCTGCTATACTAATTGTGTCATATTGCTAACCATTACCTCCATATAGCCACTCTATGTAGCTATATGGTGACATTAGAGCAGGTGGACAGCAGCAACCTGCAGCCTATAGTACAGGTGGAAACAGTAGTAGGACTGGATGTAGGCTGTTGCCACAATGGCATCAGTGGCCATGCAGTGGTGAAAAAAGCATGATCCAAGTCTGCTTGAGATATCAACAACTGGAAAATATACAAACAGAAATCTCTGGTAGACTCTGGATTGACTTGATACAGCATTTCTGAACTGTAGGACAACACATGGCCAGTCTCAGATGAATGGGTATTAGTGTGATGTCCTTTCAAACACACAACATAATAATACAGTGTTACGCTCACATTAACTATCCATGTACAAGCCAGCATGTGTGAATAATAAAGTGGTAAAAAATAAAATGAGTTGTTTGTATCTTCAGAAGTGCATACATTCAACAATAAAAAAAAATTAATAATTATTTTCATTATCAATTCATCTGTTTTTTTTAATGAATCAATTAATGTTTAAAATGAAATGTTTAGCAAGTATAATGTTGATACTGCTAGCATGCTGGCATTTTCTAATTAGCACTGAAGACAAAGTATAGCAACAAAGGAACAAAGGACATTGGTGGGAATGTCATTAGTTTTAAAGCTATTTGTATTGAAATAAGTGAATACTTTTTATGAACCCTAAAGGGAACATTGTCTGGATAAAAATGTTCGCCTCAGTTATCCAGAGCTAAATCTGTTAATGTATTATCAAAAGAGTTGACTATTAATTTTTTCTGTCAATTGACTAATTGATTAATCGAATAATCGTTTCAGGACAAGAAACTCCGAACAGGGATGTTGTGTGTGGTCAAGCAATAGATCTTACTGTATACATCAGGTCATACAACAGATGAAGTAGCAACCAGAATTATAAAACCTGGATCATTTAGTCTCACAATACCAGACAACTAGAGATCTCTGCCTAACAAAATCTTGGGTCATCTGTAAGTGTAATGCAGTAACACAAGCCTCTTACATTTTGTCAAGGACACGCCTTACAGGAAATGATGCTCTCCTCTGTGGTGAAATGCATGTCACCGCCCCAATATGAAGGGCCACCCTAAAGACTTTGGATTGGTTCTACATTGCAGGGTATTTTTTTTAAAACTCTAATTGTTTCCTCCCAGTTTTACTCATGAAAAGACTGTCATCAGTTTATGTTAATGAAGCATTTAGAGATTGATCTGTGACTGTTTGAATAACCAAACATCAGATTTCTGATGATGTTCTGTCTCTTTTTTAAACTTAATTTTGGCTATGTTATTTAAATCTATGATAAAGTACTGCTGAAATAAAACAAACAAACAAACAAAGGGCCCATGTTTTAAACCTACAGACAATGAGTATTCACTTAGCAAACAATGTAAGCCATTCAGTCTAAACTAAAGGAAAGAAGATGACAACTTTACAGACTATATCAAAGCCTGTTCTTTGACTACAAATTGTGATAGTGATCACAAGCTTACAGAGAATCCAGAGGACCTTTCACAGAGATGAAAGTGCAAGGCTTTACTTCTAAAATGCCACTCTATGCAAATGTCACAGTTGTTTTTGAAGTGTGAAATTCATGCTTTCCTACTGAAGTCTGCATCTCTGGACTTAACATTGTGGTGTCTTTTCCTTGTTTTCAAAGCCTATAACAGTGTGCTGAGTCAGACTTTTTTTTTGTTTTTTAATAATGAGGATTCAAATAGTGGTGTGTCAGTGAATACAGATTCCATACTATGATATTAGAGAGAAATGTAAACCTTTGATGACACGCCCAACTCTTTGCTTCTCAACTATAACTTGAACAGTAGCACCACCTCAAGGCAGAAAAAATACAGACAGTGTTATGAACATTCAGCTCATCAGCAACTTGTTCACTAGATATCATTTCTGTATAGATAAGACCACAGCGAAAGACAAGAGGACTTTAGCTATGAAACACAGAGACTGAAATGGAGAAAATGGTCTGAAACTAGACAGAGAAAGACTGAAACTCTAAATGCTAAATGTGAGGAAATAAAAGAGTAAAAAATGAGTCAAGCTGGGAAGAATCACTGAATAACATCTAAATACATTAATCAATATGAATTATATTTGCAAAACAAACAAAAACAAAAAACAAAAAATCAGATCAAACCTTGAAGGTAGCACATATGTATGATGCAGAAGCTGAACCAAAATAGCGTGGCAACAGCACACCCACAAACAAGAGGTGTGCTTCTTGTAACCTCTATATAAAACCATGTATGTAATAAGCAGGAAGTCAAGAAGTTTCACACTGACACTGCTGATCTTACCTTCACATGTGAATGTTTCACTTTAGGATTTGCTGCTGTTAATTACGTGTGTGTTATTCAACACTCCTGTAAGTGGTATGTAAATCCTTTTTTTCTTTCTTGGAAATATCAGATAAGCACCTTTTATTGTGTCTAATGTAATCTAATCTGTAAAGTTGGCTTTGATTAAAAATGGCTGTTGAAACTATAATACTTAAAATATTATTCTACATTACATAGATTTGGTAGATGTGCATCTAGAGACAGTTGTATTTTTTGTATCTCTATATACATATGAAAGGGAAGAGATTTGAGGAGATAATCATGTTGACATTGACATATGATTAGAAGGAGTCTGATTTTGCCTTTTTTGCTTTTTGTTAAATTTTAATTGATATTATGAAACTTTTTTTTTAATATCAGTAAAAATGTGTAAAAAACTCAGAGGTAAAAATACTGATTTCTAAATCTCTGAAGTCTCTAGTTTATTCTCATCACTGTGCAGCATAAAAATAAGAATTTATCTATGACACCTCGATAAAGATTTGGTCAAAACTCACACCCACCCACAGACAAAACAAATAGTCCACCAAAAATACCTCTTTTAAATCACAACAGGAAATGTTGACATAGTTTTTAATATCTAACCTTTCACTCATTCTTTTACCACCCGCTCTTGCCCTCTTACAGATCAGATCAGATGGAGTTTACAACTTGCACGTCTTCACCAGACAACGCTTCCCTCTGGTCTTCTGCCCCACTGTCTCACCCCTCCTCTGTTCACTCCCTCTGCACCACATCTGCCACACATGTCTTCCTTCCTTTCGCTTATGCACTGCTCTTCCTCACTGCTCTACCGGGCAATGCACTGTCATTGTGGGTCTTCCTTCGGTGCATCTCCACCATATCCCCCACCCACATTTATCTGACCCACCTGAGTGTCTCTAACCTGATCCTGTCTCTCACTGCGCCCTTCCTCGCAGCCTACTATGCGTGGGGCTCAGTATGGACGCTCAGTGACATCCTTTGTCAACTAGTCCTGCACGGCGTCAACCCGGTGCTCCATATTAATATCTACACAAGTCTCATAATCCTCATGTGGGTGGCCCTCAGTCGCTTTGCAGCCCTCATCCAGCACACCCACGCTTCCAGGCCAAGCACCTGCACCACCCTGCTGCCACACGGTTTCTTCACCAATCTCACGAAGGACTCCTTTGCCAGAAGGGTTTGTGCCACAGTGTGGGTGATGGCGTTAGGCTTCATTGTGCCAGTGTCAGTTTACTACTCAGTGAATGAAGCTATGACAGACAGTGCTGTGGCACAGGATGGAGAAACTGAAGCAGAAGGACGTGTGGAGGTGTGTTACAACCCTGCGGTGGAAATAGGTGGCGGTTTATCTGCAGCTTTCACTGTGGCTGTCACAACTTTCTTCTTTGTGTGTTACCTGCTGGTGCTGCTGTCCTACATGATTGTGTTGAGACATATCAGGCACTCCCGCCGCAACACAACAGTCACCACCTCCCAGAGCCTGCTGGGTAGGGTGCTCCGAAACATTGTGGTCATCCAGGTGGCTATGACTTTATTATGACATTATTTTGTCAAATCTGAAGTTAGTTTGATGCATTTACAAACAGAACTAATATCTCAAGTCTTGAGTCAATTATAAATTCAAATCATAAAACTAATATCTGTACTTCACTTTGGTTTCCATAACGATGCTTTTTACAACTCCACCCAGGTTGTTTTTTCAGTGTGTCTGCTGCCGTATCACATCTTCAGACCCATCTTCATTTCTCTGGCCCGTGGTCGGCTGACACATTCACCTGGCTCCAGCATCAGTGAACAGTGCCATCCACTCTCCAATTTCATCGAGGTGACAACATTTCACCTTCTTAAGTCAAGAATATGCCAAAGTAGACAAATAACAGTTAAAATGTTGCTACATCTTTTTCTATAGTTTTGTCCAGACTAGTTTATCATAACTGAATATAACAAAGAAGACAATTGTTTTCTTCTCATCTTCCTCTAGGTGAAGAACTGCTTGTTGCTTCTGGCCGCACTGAGAGGTTCAACTGACCCTGTGATGTACTTCCTGTTAGACAAGACATTCCGCCATCAAACTCTCAAACTTTTAAAGTGCAAGGGGAAAAAGCCTGAAAAACTGTTTTGGTCAGTTACTGTAAGCGGTAACCAGAATGTCGGACAGTTGGATGGAAATGTGGCTACTTGCGCTTGAAAGTGGTTTGTAGCCTGAACACTTTTCTCTTGAAAGAAGACTGATGCTTGGGGACTTCTATCTTTCACCATATCAAAAATAAAGTATCTTAAAAGACTTCCAATGTGAAATGATGTCATTTTTCAAGGGTACATGGAAATGTTATTAGATTACTGCCGATTAGGGCTCAGCCATACAGTTGTAGCCCGTCATTGCACAGACCTGCACTGAGAGTCCAAAACTTTCCAAAGAGGTTAAAAAAAAACTCCCGAACCAATACTAGAATTAAGTCCAACATATTTAACCCATTTCCTTCCCTTTGGCAGGGCTGAGGATCACCACCATGACAAAAAACACCTCTACCACAAATGCCTTTCAGACGGTGCTGCCTTCCATCACCCCTTTTATCAACAACTCAGACACCAGCGTGATGAACCTGACGGCGACCTCTGCCTCACAAGTACCTTGTGGGGATCCTAACGCACTGCAGAGCCCGTTGGCGGTGCTCTACTCTATAATCTTTGTCCTTGGACTAGTCGGAAACCTGGTGTCTCTGTGGGTTTTCTTTTGTGTTCACTCGAAGAAGAACTCTGTTCGAGTGTTCCTCATAAACGTAGCTTTTGCAGACCTGCTGTTGGTGGTATGTCTGCCATTCAGGATACTCTATCACAGCCAAGGCAACGTCTGGAACATGGGTCCCACCTTTTGTAAAGTAGTGGGCAACCTCTTTTACATGAACATGTACTGTATATGAGTATCACCCTGCTAGGACTGATCAGTGTGGATCGCTACCTGAAGATCCATCATGGAACAAGGATGCCCAGACAGCGGTCTATAAGGTGGAGTAAAGCCATCTGTGCATTCATCTGGATTATGGCCATTGGCTTGACTTCGGTAATGCTGATGTCAAAGAATCACTCAGAACCGGACAGGTTGGTGACAGTTTTAATCAAACTTTCTTACCTATTTATAGTCTTTATGTTTCGGTCAAAAATCCCAGCATGTATGACATTAGCAGTAGGGACTGATTTGACTTATTTGGTGTTTCCAGGTGTTTCCACTACAAGTCACTCCATGAGGCAAAGTGGAAAGCGTACGTCAACATCTTTTTGCTGGTTGTCTTTTGGCTTGTATTCATCTCTCTGGTGGTGTCCTATGGAATGATCGCACGCAAGCCATCCCAAGAGAAACCAGACCTGCCCAATGCTCTGCGCTACAGTCGAACTGCCCGGAAGTCCTTTTTATTTTTTTTGTTGAGCTGGATGGAAAGACTGGGAGGACTCACAAAGGACAGGCAAACAACTGCATGTCACCACCCCAATATGAAGGGCCACTCTAAAGACTTTGGATTGGTTCTACATTACAGGGTGTTTTTTCAAGCTCTCCAATTGTTTCCTCCCAGTTTTACTCATGAAAAGACTGTCATCAGTTTATGTTAATGAAGCATTTAGAGATTGATCTGTGACTGTTTGAATTACCAAACATCAGATTTCTGATGGTGTTCTGTCTCTTTTAAACTTAATTTTGGCTATGTTATTTAAATCTATGATAAAGTACTACTGAAATAAAACAAACAAACAAACAAAGGGCCCATGTTTTAAACCTACAGACAATGAGTATTCACTTAGCAAACAATGTAAGCCATTCAGTCTAAACTAAAGGAAAGAAGATGACAACTTTACAGACTATATCAAAGCCTGTTCTTTGACTACAAATTGTGATAGTGATCACAAGCTTACAGAGAATCCAGAGGACCTTTCACAGAGATGAAAGTGCAAGGCTTTACTGCTAAAATGGCACTCTATGCAAATGTCACAGCTTTTTTTGAAGTGTGAAATTGATGCTTTCCTACTGAAGTCTGCATCTCTGGACTTAACATTGTGATGTCTTTTCCTTGTTTTCAAAGCCTATAACAGTGTGCTGAGTCAGACTTTTTTTTGTTTTTTAATAATGAGGATTTAAATAGCGGTGTGTCAGTGAATACAGATTCCATACTATGATATTAGAGAGAAATGTAAACCTTTGATGACACGCCCAACTCTTTGCTTCTCAACTATAACTTGAACAGTAGCACCACCTCAAGGCAGAAAAAATACAGACAGTGTTATAAACATTCAGCTCATCAGCAACTTGTTCACTAGATATCATTTCTGTATAGATAAGACCACAGGGAAAGACAAGAGGACTTTAGCTATGAAACACAGAGACTGAAATGGAGAAAATGGTCTGAAACTAGACAGAGAAAGACTGAAACTCTAAATGCTAAATGTGAGGAAATAAAAGAGTAAAAAATGAGTCAAGCTGGGAAGAATCACTGAATAACATCTGAATACATTAATCAATATGAATTATATTTGCAAAACAAACCAAACAAACAAAAACAATTGGATGTAACCTAAAAGACCACACCCACAATCAACATGTCTGGTTCTTGTAACCTCTATATAAACCCATGTACCATAAACAGGAAGATACAGCAAAGTTTCACACTGACACTGCTGATCTTACCATCACATGTGAATATTTCACTTTGAGTGTTGCTGCTGTTAATTTCATGTGCAGTTTTCAGCGCTCCTGGCAGTGGTATGTAAATCTATTGTCTTTTTACTTGGAAATATCAAATAAGCACCTTTTATTGTGTCTAATGTAATCTAATCTGTAACATTGACTTTGATCAAAACTAGCTGTTAAAACTATAATGCTTTAAATATTATTCTACATGACATAGATTTTGTAGATGTGTGTCTAGAGAGTTGTATTTTTTGTATCTCTCTCTCTATACTGTATGTATATATATTAGGGCTGTCAAACGATACATTTTTTAAAATCACGATTAATCGCAAAATTTCCATAGTTAATTGCGATTAATCACATTTGGAATTGCATGTTGAAAATCCTGTTATTTTACATTTGAAGGCAGTTTTAAGCCCATAATGTAAACCATTTCTTACCAGAGTGTCTTAACTGGGAATCAATCACGGCTCTGCTGCGACTCCCACACTCCAAAATGGTACTTTGGTGGAGCTGAGGCTGGCTTGGCTGCACCTGGGTGTTTAGTGTGGAGGTGCCAACTCAAACTCGACGTATTCCGGTGGTAGTTAAACTCCGTTTGACACAGGTTGCATTTTACTTTTGACTCGTCAACTGAACCGTCTCGAAGCCGTTCAAAAGTCCAGCAGCTCTCTTACTTTCCATCACCGCATACTCCGGTGGTAGTTAAATGCCATTTGACACAGGTTGCATTTTACTTTTGACTTGTCAACTGAACCGTCTCGAAGTTTTTTAAAGTTAAACAAGCTGTTCAAAAATCTCTTCCTTTCCATCACTGCGGTAGGTTTACTGAAGGAGGCCACTTCAAAGCATAGCGCTACAGCTAGATGAGCCGTCTACGGGTGAGTAGAAGGGACAAAAAGGCTTGCAAAATTAAAATGCGATTAAAGAAAATTAACGCGTTATGGATTGCATTAATGTAATTGCGATTAACGCGTTAATGCTGACAGCCCTAATATATATACATACAGACATATAGATATACATCCATAAGCATGAATAGGGAGAGATTTGAGGAGATATTCAAGGACATGTTGACATATTATCAGGAGTCGTCTCGAGATTTTGCCTTTTTTGCTTTTTGTTAAATTTTAATTAATATTATGAAAATTAAAAAAAATTGTCTCTGAAACTTTGTAAAAACTCTAATACTAAAAAATACTAAATTCTACATTTCTGATGTTTCTAGATTAATCTCATCACTATATGCAGCGTAAAATACACATTTATTTTAGGCAATATTATATGTAAATTTTGAAACTAAAGTGTTCATCTTTATATCATCTATTACACTTAAAGAAAGATTTGTTGGAAACTCACACCTGCCCACAAACAAAACTAATAATCTGCCAAAAATACCTCTTTTAAACCACAACAGGAAATGTTGACATAGTTATTAATATCAAGCAAGAACTTTTCACATGAACACTGTAGCTCAAAATAAAATTGAAGCTCTCTCTCTAACCTTTCACTCATTCCTTTACCACCCGCTCTTGCCCTCTTACAGATCAGATCAGATGGAGTTTACAACTTGCACATCTTCACCAGACAACGCTTCCCTCTGGTCTTCTGCCCCACTGTCTCACCCCTCCTCTGTTCACTCCCTCTGCACCACATCTGCCACACATGTCTTTCTTCCTTTCGCTTATGCACTCCTCTTCCTCACCGCTCTACCGGGCAATGCACTGTCATTGTGGGTCTTCCTGCGGTGCATCTCCACCATATCCCCCACCCACATTTATCTGACCCACCTGAGTGTCTCTAACCTGATCCTGTCCCTCGCCGCGCCCTTCCTCGCAGCCTACTATGCAAGGGTCTCAGTATGGAGGCTGAGTGACATCCTGTGTCAACTAGTCCTGCACGGCGTCACCCCAGTGCTCCAAATTAATATCTACATAAGTCTCATAATCCTCATGTGGGTGGCCCTCAGTCGGTTTGCAGCCCTCATCCAGCATACCCACGCTTCCAGGCCAAGCACCTGCACCACCCTGCTGCCACATGGTTTCTTCACCAATCTCACAAAGGACTCCTTTGCCAGAAGGGTTTGTGCCACAGTGTGGGTGATGGCGTTAGGCTTCATTGTGCCAGTGTCAGTTTACTACTCAGTGAATGAAGCTATGACAGGCAGTGCTGTGGCACAAGATGGAGAAACTGAAGCAGAAGGACATGAGGAGGTGTGTTATATCCCTGCGGTTGAAATAGGTGGCAATCTATCTGCAGTTTTTGCTGTGGCTGTCACAACTTTCTTCTTTGTATGTTACCTGCTGGTGCTGCTGTCCTACATGATTGTGTTGAGACATATCAGGCGCTCCCGCCGCAACACAACAGTCACCACCTCCCAGAGCCTGCTGGGTAGGGTGCTCCGAAACATTGTGGTCATCCAGGTGGCTATGACTTTATTATGACATTATTTTGTCAAATCTGAAGCTAGCTTGATGCATTTGAAAACAGAACTAATATCTCAAGTCTTGAGTCAATTATAAATTCAAATCATAAAACTAATATCATCTGTACTTCACTTTGGTTTCCATAACGATGCTTTTTACAACTCCACCCAGGTTGTTTTTTCAGTGTGTCTGTTGCCGTATCACATCTTCAGACCCATCTTCATTTCTCTGGCCCGTGGTCAGCTGACACATTCACCTGGCTCCAGCATCAGTGAACAGTGCCATCCACTCTCCACTTTCATCGAGGTGACAACATTTCACCTTCTTAAGTCAAGAATATGCCAAAGTAGACAAATAACAGTTAAAATGTTGCTACATCTTTTTCTATAGTTTTGTCCAGACTAGTTTATCATAACTAAATATAACAAAGAAGACAATTGTTTTCTTCTCCTCTTCCTCTAGGTGAAGAACTGCTTGTTGCTTCTGGCCGCACTGAGAGGTTCAACTGACCCTGTGATGTACTTCCTGTTGGACAAGACATTCCGCCATCAAACCCTCAAACTTTTAAGGTGCAAGGGGAAAAAGCCTGAAAAACTCTTTTGGTCAGTTACTGTAAGCGGTAACCAGAAGTTGGATGGAAATGTGGCTACTGCGACTGCAAATTCGCTTATTGAAAGTGCTTTGTAGCCTGAAAGAGGACTGATGTTGGATGTTTGGGGACTTTTGTTGCACATTGTTCTACTCATACTTCACACTTCACACATACATTGAGCTCACATACAGTACTATTATGTCACATACGTTTGTTATGCACTGTGGCAATCCCAAAGACTCTTACAAATAAGTTAAAAGAGAGCTTGAGACTCTTCTCCTCTGATATGACTGTTTGTGAACTTTACACGGACAGCGGGCCAGACAGAGTTTCATCAGAGGATTCTTCAGAATATCATAACACTGTGTATTGCGCAGTATTTCCACCCGCTACCTGCTCCGTGTTATCTCTACCCACAAAAGACTTTGCGCTAATCTGCAGCTGAGAGCGACACACAGCTGGCTGTTTGTCACAGCTGGCTGCAGCATCATATAGCAGCTGAAATGATAAGTGAGTCTCCAAACTGAACAGGCTGCCCGCATTTACGCATGCAGTACAGCAGTGGTAACTTCATACCGGATCAATACGGATCTAACTGTAATCAATGCTCTGTGTTCTGCTGCACATCTACAGACTCAGGTTTATACAGTGGGATTGTTTATAATAAAGCAGAACTTACAGGTGAACCCTGAGATCCATCAGAGATGTCAAGTCATTTTTAAGTTTAAGTAGCTGAAACTGATTTGAAGATTTCACCCTTGATATCATTAAATATCAATTCAATTAACAGACTATCTCCATCCTGACTGCTTATGGCAATTTGCGCTGGTTTTTGAAACCAAGCCAACTTTGCACCAAATGTATGCCTTATGTCATTATCATTGCATATTTGGTATTGTAGTAACTGAAAGTAATCAAGTTACATTACTTTAATATTTGTGGTACTTAGATTACGTTACTGAATAAATTTTTTTAACAGGTAACTAGTAACTGTATTAGAATACCCTGCTTTTCTATCTCTCACCATGTCAAAAAGAAAGTATGTTAAAAGACTTCCAATGTGACATGTCGTCATTTTTCAAGGGTACATGGAAATCTTTGTACAGCACCCCTCATGTGCAATCTCAGGCGTTAAATATTTGATATCCATGTGTCATAAACCTTGTTCAGTAATTGCGTATTAATTATTGAGCAGGGAGTACACACACTGCTGTTTGTGCAGAAGGTGTGTGAGCCCGTATTGGGAGAGTTTTCAGGAAAGACAATGCTCTGTGAAGTGTGGCCCCTGCAGATGCACAGCTCCTGAGGGGCCTCGAGTGTTTCAGACTGAAGCAGACAGATGAGAGAATCAGACACCTTCCAGTGTGTCTCCCCCTTCATCCGCCACACACCAACACACACACACACACACACACACACACAGGCCGGAGGGAAAATACACACAGCACACCTAAAGTAACAGAGCCAGGAAAAAAGAATTCACACTGAGTGGGGGGGGGGGTGGAGGAGGAAAGAGGAGTAATAATGTGTTGAACTGTGGGCGGATGTTTGAGCCTTTTGCTGCCTGTTATATAAACTATAACAAACTATTTGGTGTTAAAAGTGAGGGAAACTTCTACGAGAGGACTTATATTTTCTGCATCTATATGAATTTAGTGTTGTTGTTGCTGTGTGTGTTGTTGTTGTGACATTTTAGAATAATAAGTTGTATATGTTAGTTTCTGTACTAATAATGGATTCTCCTTTGAAAACTTTCTTAAAAATTGATTTAGATTCATGGATACACACCTGAAAATGATAACTAATATATTTACATCCCAACCAAATATCAGTTATTATATCAAGAGCACTGTCTTTTACTGCTTTTCTTTAATGATCAATTCTAGCATATTATATCTTTTACATTGTCTATCAAAAACAACTTGAAATCAGTTTCTACAAGACACTGTAGAGGAGCTAACAGTTTTTTCAGCCTTAGTATCTCCAGAGTTTCATGTGACGCTGCATCCAGACCCAACACTCAAGTGAAAGTAGAAATGTAGAGTTGAGTGGGGAGACATGTGCCTCTGTGGAATAGCGCTCCCTTGAAAAATAAAAACTTATTATGAAACACTTTAATGCTCAGGTGACACTCTTTACTGCCTTTTACATGTTCCATGTTTGTTATACAGTTCTAAAAACGTTCAATACCCCTCTGCTGTGTCTTGACAGGAAGGGCAGACTAATGAGACAATGAACAAAGTCACACGTACCCAAATTAATGTAACCTGTTGTAGCTTAATTGAAGGCATTTTTCGCTCATTTGCTGTAACCAATTCCTTACTGAATGATAAGCTACTGTTATTCACGTGGTTTCTCCCCAGTCGTTCAGCTTCATTACAGATGATACGGCCCTTATCACAGAGCGTTACTTAAACCTCAGTGTTTTGGGGGCAAGTATGTATGAGAGAGTGTGTCAGTGTGTATTCTTGCATTCATTTTGTTTGTGTGAGATAGGAGAGAGAGTCTCCCCGGAGATGGCATTAGTTCCAGTGGCTGTCCACGGTGACTGATTATTGTTTTTGATTGTTCAGGCAAAATGTTCTCAGAGACAAAAGATCATTGTTTCCAGCTCTCTCGGGAGACACGGGGCTGTTTATCAGTCCATCAATAAAATGTTCTCCAGACACCGTTTGTCCTGCAGTGTTTTTTTCCGACGCCCACCTGTTCATTAAGAAAATCACACAACAGTTATCTTAACTTTTATCAAACTGTTAAGACTAACATGTAATAGAAACTAAGCTCTACTGACCAAACCTAACCAGATCTGCAAAGTACCACTACCTCATTTTCACAATTTCCCAAGCTGCAGCCTGTTGCATAAGCTCAATGTAAGATAAGTTAGTTACAACACTGACTAATAAAATGTATTACAATTTACACCTTTCTCTCAGCAGGTGTAAGTCATTACTTAATCACTGTTACCATGGCGGCTTAGCAACACAGAGGAGACTAATGATAGAGGTAATCTCCCGGGAGAAAAAACTATGTGTTCCCCTTTTGGATGGAAGAGACTTTTGCTGATGTTGCTCCAGTTTATGAGCGTACAGATACTACACATCCTCATTTTAGTTAACACTTACAGTGACAGACTGTTAAGTTTAATGAAGTCATGTTAAACAGACACACAGATTGTACCATATGTTAGATAGCATGCTAGTTCACACGTGACAGCATCTGTTGCTTCCTCTTATTTTACATAATAATAATAATAATAATAATGATAATCATCATCATCATCATCATCATAGGCTACTGTTGTTCTTTTCAGCTCTATTTTTTAATTAAAGCAACATTTGTGGCATCTGATTGAGTTTTATCTGACTGTTGTGTTCCTATGGTCCAGTTTTATGTGTAATTATTACATAATTATTATTAATTATGTGCATATGTGTAATTCATAATAAGATATGAGTGGTCAGTGGTGAGTCAAATATCCAAATGTCAGTTGTCACACACACAAACGGCTTTTACAGACTGTCAGTGTACAGAAAAATTTCGGAGGCAAACCTACAGTAAATAAAATGTTAATCATACACCAAACTCATTTCTCCATTATGTTCATACTAAACAAGATAAACAAAAGTCAGCATAAGTACTGATAGGTGCAAAAGTCAGATAAGTCAAACTCACACAAATCTTTTAAAAGTAACTTCTTTTTTTTTTGCAAGTTTAATGCACATGTTCTGCTTTCAGGCTGCAGATTTAACCCCTCACATGTCATCCTCTAAAATAAGCCGTGCTGGGCATCAGTATGCAGCCTGGCATGATCTAACAATACATAAATACATCAGTGTTTCCTTTGCTGTAAAAGACGAGTACCTCCACCTACTTGCAATGCAACATTAAACTGATGCTCAGGTTCATTGATGATTCGATCAAATAGTTATAAATAAAGTATTTTACTTCAAGTCATTCAGTTGGATCATTTCTCCAAGAGCAGCAAGGAGAGGATAACACTGAATTTGTCAATGACAGAAATCACATGTGTCATAACTGGAGTGTGCGTTTTCTCAGATGATGACAGAAGATAGTGAAGAGAAGAGCTGTCTCTCTCACTTTTTTTCATTTCAATGTACATCCTCTACAGTTAGACAACAACTCTGGATGGACAAGCACTGCTGTGGTACACAAAGGTGTCATTTTTGCCATCAAGTGAAAATCCTTTAAAACCAACAGCAAGTATACAGATGTACTGTATGCAGATCTTTTTATGCTTGATCAGAGATGCTTCGTATAATATGTTGTCTGATCAGCTGTTCTGACGCAGTCCACTGACCATTTAACATCTGCCACCCACCACCACACAAACAATGCTGCTGATTGTCCTGTGTGTGTATCACACGGAGGTTCGAGTGGACCGGGGCCATTTCACCCTGTAAGAACAGCTGACACTGACACACACTGACACACACACACACACACACACACACACACACACACACACACACACACACACACACACACACACACACACACACACACACACACACACACACACACTACAGTCGTGGCTTTAACAGACTGTCAGTGTCCAGAAACAAACAAAACTCCAGATGATTTTCATACTAACAAGATAAACAAAAGTCAGCTTAAGTACTGATAGGTGCAAAAGTCAGTCTACAATTCAGCAAAGTCAAACACATATCTTTCAAAATCATTTCTTTTTGCTAGTTTAATGCACATGTTCTGCTTTCAGGCCGCAGGGTTAACGTTTCACATGTCATCCTCTAAAATCAGACACATCGGACATCAGTATGCAGCCTGACATGATCTAAAACAAATAAATACATAGGCGGTTCCTTGTAAGAACTGGCATTCAAGTATTCAGCAGGGAAAGAGAGTCTCCTCTTCATTGTATCTATTCATATGTAGAATGTGCCATTTGTTATGCAGCCAGGCCAGATAAAGCCATGGAAGAGAGACACACAGAAAGACAAATCCAGTGCAGAGGCTCAAACTCAAGCTCTATTCCTTTAGATGATGATCAGGGTCTATGTGGTGTATTGTACATGCACAGTAAGATAGAGGAAGGAGTATTTGCTATTCTAATAATCTAAAAAGACTAATAAAGAAGACTAAAACAAAAAAAAACAGATGAGTGGTTCTCAGTAAGGTTACACTTCGAAAGAACCGTGAAAGAGCTGTGATGACTTTACCGTACAATAGACATATGTCTAACACAAGCTTCTAAAATTGTGACAGTGCAAATAAGAGGAGCGCATCCACATTTAAACATAGTGTAAAGAGGTGCTGCATCTCACGCCAGTTCAATCATCAAAGCATGACAGCTGAGGTTAGTGCAAAGTTTCAGTTATGTTTCCTGTAGCAGCGCTGGGTTTTATTGCAGGACACAAACTATAAAATGAACAGAGGGGAAGCTGTTTCTTGTCTTCAGAGCATCTGACAAGAGATCCCCTCACGTTAGCACACCTGTAGATAAAAGCAATAGCTTACTATCGTTCTAAGATATCGGTCTGCACCGGCATGACTTTCTATTCATTTATGTTTGCATCAAAAGTTTTGCTGGGTTTATGAATTCAGGATCTGTGCTCTGTGGATCAAACCTTCAGCATTACTTCAACTTCACAAAAAAAAAAGCACAAACACTCACAGAAAAGACAGTTCACCTTCAGACTGTGCACTGGTGCTGGCTTTCAGCTCTCACACTTGTGCATTCAGAAGTGAGCCAGATAAAGCATTTCTATCAGTTTGCAGGGTGGCTTCATGCACACACTGTCTGTAGCAGTGAGAGGGCCGAAGCCAAACACACCGATCCACAGAAATAGACACACACATAAAAACGGCGCTGGTGGAGGTCTGCTGTGACGTGTGGAGGAAGATAAATACTGAGACATTGCAGTGATTTATGGACATCGGAATTTAAATGAATTCAGTGACTTTCATGCATGGGAAGAGGCGGCACACTCAAGCTGATCCATATTCAACAAGGACAGCTTTGTTGTTAATGTGCTGCATGTGTAGGTAGTGTTTGTGTGTGTGTGTGTGTGTGTGTGTGTGTGTGTCCTGTATAAGGGCAGAAATCCAGGGCAGTACATCTGATAAGCCACAGACAGGAGCTCACAGAGTCACTGTTAAATGGTGATAATACAAGTGAACGCCACCCTGGGCCAATGTCAAAGCTGCATTTGTACTTCACTGATCCAACAGTCACCTTTCATAAATATCAATGTTCTGCTCATCATATGCAGCACCAGTTGGACACTTTCTCATTCAAGTGTGTCCAAACAGTGTGTCCAAACTCTCTACTCCTTTATTTTGGTTATGTCATCATTATCTGGGGTTACACTTTCATAGAGAATGATATGATAAGTACAGCATTGTTTAGGAGCTGCAACAAACTATTATTCTGCCAGTTATGAGTATTTTTTTAAACCATAAAAAAGGAAACCAGCTGAGAGTTTCAGTACTGCAGTTGAAGAGCTAAGGGTTCAGAGCTTCACTCTTAGTTCCAGTAAAATGCTCTGCTTCTTATTGACACATGAGAGATATCAGTGTTATAAATTCCCTTTGTCAGAGATAAAACTAAAGAAATGCACCCTTTAATTTGGGTCTGTTTGGTTCATGCAGTTACAGGGCAGCTATGTTTACGTTTCAGGGGTCCTAAAAGGTGGGGTGTAGGAAAACACGTGATGTGATGCGAGTGTGTATTTTGCTGAAAACTCACATAAAGAAGTTGAAACGAAAGAACGGTGTCCTTATTCCCTAACCGGAGTACGCTCACGGGTGAAGAGTCCCAGCACAACAACAACAACTACAGTTAGCATATAAATATCTAATATTGGTCCTTCGAGCCGGATTTCCTCACTCGCGACGGAGAAATGGACACACCGATAACAACCACGACAGACGGCGGCGCGCTCGGAGCAAGACAGCGGCAGCTTCCCGCTCGTCTGGAAAGCTACAAGGTTAGCCTTCCACAGTCCCTCATTCCTCACGGTGCCTGCGCTGAAGACCGAGGAGAGAGCGTCGGCGCCCAGCAGCTGCAGTCACTCAACCCACAGACCGAGTCTGTGTGTATTGCGGACCAGCCGCACGGAGCGCACGCTATCCCCTATCGTCTTTTATCGCCGGAAGCGGCCGACAAGGTGAGCGAGTGGAACATAGCTATGCACGCTAAAGACTTGCCAAGCCAGCTAACACAGCTAACAGGCCAAATGAGCCAACCATCGGCGGCGCCCGCGGAGCGGAGCTATCAAAGCAGCCAGGGTTCCCTTGTCCCACAACCACCAGCTAATCTCAATACGAGTATCCCACCACATCAGTCGCCCTGGTTAAGCTGTCCGGTAATTCACAGCACCCCTCTGCCACAGTCATCCAACCTTCAGCTTGGTTCAGCTAGACTGCTTCAACATGAGCCACAAGTGTCTACACTGCCACACACCACCTCTGCAGCATTAAGGCCTCAAGCAGCGATGACTCATACGCCAGGTAGTACACAGAACTACACACTGACGCAGTCTCTGCCATCAATTGTGACATCTGCATGGGCTCCGCCTCCCCTCACCACGCTGAATGTATCCATGCTGCAGCCTACACCTCAAGCATCACAAGCGATGAGTTATGCAAGTCCACAGATATCAGCGACATCAGGCTACCAGCTAAATCAGCCTCCTACATCGATGGTTAACATTGTGCCAGACAGAGTGCCGCCAGCTGCACTGCTGCAATACCTGCCCATGCAGACAACACCTGTAAACCCAGCATCAGTGCAGCAATACACCCCACTAATGTTTGCACAACCAGCCTATCAACCCCCCCAGATAGCATCAGCGCCATGTTCTACACCACAGCTACCTGCTGCAGCTGCCACGCAGCCAGTTTTCAATCCATCGCCCTACAACGCTGCCACTCCTCAGGGGACTGTTTATCCGCCTCTATCAACCATCCCTGCGCAGCCACTATACCAGTCACCATTGCCACCGCAGAACCAACAGCTGCAAATTTACCAGCCTCTGTCTCCCCCTCCAACTCAGCCGGCATATCAACTGGTGTCTCCCCCTGCTGGCTTCACCCTGCAACAGCCCTCATCATCTCCACAGGTTCAGTACAGCCCCCAGTCTCAGTATACACCACTGCAGGTACCATACACTGTCCAGCCCTCCCGACAGCCTGTTCCAGTACCTGAACTGCCTAAGTTGGTGCATGACAGTGAGAGAGAGTTTGCTGACTTAAAAATGGCACTGGATCACCTGCTCAATCCACACACTGAACTTTCTGAACATTACAAATACCGTGTGCTCATGGAACACTTGGTCCTGGACGAAGCCAAGCTGATAGCTCAGTCATGCAGACACTATGTACAGCCCTACACCGCCGCCATGCAGGCTTTGCAGAGACAGTACGGCCAGCCACATCAGCTGGCGCAAAGTGAGATTGCAGCCATCCTGAACTCACCTGACCTCAAATCAGGAGACCCCAAAGCATTCCAGAGCTTCGCCCTCAACGTTGACCTGTTGGTGGGAATGCTAACCTCACTGGAAGGGCCAAATGGGATGGAAGTGATGTCTACTGGCCATGTTGACCGACTACTTAGCAAACTCCCGAGACACATGAGAGACAACTTTGTGGAGCATCTACAGAGTCAGGGGCGCCTCAGCACCAGCATCCTAAATCCATACAACCTCAGAGACCTCGCAGAGTGGCTCAAGGTGAAGGCAGAAGCTCAGAGACTGTCCGCGAAAATGGCACAGCGCCATCAAGCTGAAGAAGCACAGCCTGCAAAGAGAGACAGACATGTTCCTACTCCCCGGCCTCGGACTCAGCCTGTCTCTGTGTATCACGGCGCAGACCAGCCCAAGTCAGCTGACACGCCTCGGCCAGCAGCGCAGCAACAGAGGTTTAAAAGGATGTGCCTCTTCTGCAAGAGTACAGAGCACTACTTGTCACAGTGTCAAGACATTATTCAACGCTCAGCACAGGAAATTGAGAAGTGGATAACAGCCGGAAAGCGCTGTCGCAACTGTGGCCGCACTAACCATGATGAAGAGAGCTGCACTTTAAAGAAACCATGTAGTGAGTGCCAGGAGATCCACCTGAGAGTGCTGCATGACATCACCAGGCCAGGCCCCCGCGTCTACCTCATCACACCGAAAGACTGCACCTCAGCGGCCAACTCTGTGCAAGGAGGGAAAGTATATCTCAAGGTGGTGCCAATCATCATCAGTCATGGGACCAGATCACTGCAGACCTATGCAATCCTCGATGATGGGGCTGAGCGCACCATAATACTTCCAGCTGCAGTTCGAGACCTGAAGCTCAGAGGCAGAGCAGAGTCCCTCACCCTGCGGACTGTTCGCCAGGATGTTGTTCATCTCACTGGATCATCAGTTGACTTTCATGTAGCTTCTCCAGCATCACCATCAGAGCAGCACCTGGTCGAGAGAGCCTACACGGCAGGACGACTCACCCTGACAGAGCAATCCTATCCAATAGCAGCGCTCCAGAGACGCTACCGCCACCTGCGAGGATTACAATTCCAGAGCTTCAATAAGGTGCAACCACTGCTGCTCATTGGTGCAGATTACACTCACCTGATCACCGCCACAGAGCCTGTGAGGTTTGGCCCAAAGGGGGGACCCGTAGCTATCCACACAGCACTCGGCTGGACGCTCCAGGGCCCAGATGGTTCACAGTCCTCCGCCACATCATGCTACTACACCGCCTTCAAGCCCACACCAGACGACATCTACGAACAGGTCGAACGCCTCTGGCAACTTGATGTGCTCCCATTCCGTAGCGAGCGGCTAGCAGTGAGGTCACGTCTGGACCAGGAAGCGGTGAGCGCTTTGGAAGCACGCACTGAGAGAGTCAAGGTTGGTGACACACTTCGCTACGCTACACCTCTCCTCCGGGTTAAAGGTGCACCACCGCTGAGAGCTGATGTTGACGTAGTGATGCCAAAGCTACGCAGTACAGAGAGACGACTACTTAAAGACCCCGTCAAAGCTAAAATATATGAAGCAGAGATCCAGAAGCTCATAGATGGTGGGTGTGTCATAAAGCTCCAGGAGGGGGACGGAAACAGCTCCAATGAGTCATGGTTCATACCTCATCACCTCGTCCATCACAACGGGAAACATCGTCTGGTTTTTGACTGCTCCTTTAATCATGGTGGTCTCTCTCTCAATGAGCAGCTTCTCCCAGGTCCAACCCTCGGCCCATCTCTCATCGGAGTCCTCCTGCGGTTCCGCCAGCATGCCGTCGCCATCAGCGGAGATATCCGGGCCATGTTCCACCAGGTTCGGCTGCTACCGGAGGACCAGCCACTGCTGAGGTTTGTTTGGAGAAACCTGCAAAGGGAAAAACAGCCTGACATCTACCAATGGCAAGTTTTGCCATTTGGAACCACAAGCAGCCCGTGTTGCGCAACATTTGCGCTGCAAAAACACGTCAAAGATTGTGCTGCAGGAAATGAAGACGTCCTGCTGTCCATCGAACAGTCTTTCTACGTGGACAATTGTCTTCAGAGCCTGTCAACGACCGCCGACGCCAAGCTTCTGGTGGACAAGATGCGACAATGTCTGGCCACCGGAGGATTTGAGATTCGACAGTGGGCAAGTAACTTTTCATCTGTTGTCTCCCACTTACCTTCCAGTGCCCGATCCGAAAGCACGGAGCTGTGGCTGGCCGAGAAGAGCAACGATCCACAGGAGCCGGCTCTGGGTCTGCGGTGGTATTGTCCATCTGATCGGCTCGGCTTCAAGCCAAAACCACCAGACAGCGAGACCCCTACTATGCGCTACATCTATAAGGTGCTCGCCCGCCAGTATGATCCGCTCGGGATCATCATCCCGTACACCACGCGGGCCAAGATCCTCGTCCAGAGACTGTGGGCGAAGAAGAGGAGCTGGGATGACCCAAACCTCCCTCCTGACATCCTCCAAGCCTGGTCCAGCTGGGAGAGAGAACTCCCCGAGCTGGCCAACATCTCCATCCCTCGAACCTACGCACCACTGAAGCTTGCTACTGACACCACAGAGTACACTCTCCACGTCTTCTGTGACTCCTCCGAGCAAGCATACGGGTCAGTGGCGTATCTCACCACCACAGCAGATGACACTGTCTACGTCTCATTCGCCATGGCAAGGTCGAGGGTGGCCCCCAAACGCCAGCAGTCGATGCCGCGGTTGGAGCTCTGCGCAGCGCTGACAGGAGCCCAGCTGTCCTCCCTCCTTCACAAAGAGCTCACTTTGTGTATTGTCCAGACCTTCTTATGGACTGACTCCACGACAGTTCTCACCTGGCTGACATCTCAGTCGTGCAGGTTCAAAGTCTTTGTGGGAACCCGAGTTTCTGAAATCCAGGAGCTGACAGCCACACACACCTGGAGGTATGTGGATACAGCCAACAATCCGGCGGATGACCTCACACGTGGCAAGACGCTAGCTGAGCTGGCTGCACCGAATCGCTGGATCCAGGGACCAGCATTCCTCCGCCGTCCACCGGATGAATGGCCATCATGTCCTAACATCACAGAGCCAGAGGACAGCAGTGAGTTAAAACACAGCGTTTTTTGTGCTCTCATACAGACCAGCTCACCACCCACGACGCCAGACCTCACACAATTCAGCAGCTGGAGAGAGCTGGTCAAGGCTACGCAGCAGTGTCTTCACGGGGCGGCAGCCGACCCTGCTCCACCTCTGTGCGACCTTCGAGACGCAGAAGTCCACCTGCTCAAAGCCAGCCAAGCAGACTGCTTCTCTGAAGAAATCAGATGCCTCAGAGCCGGTAAGCCAGTGCCCCCCAGCAGCAGGCTGAGTACGCTCGCCCCAGAACTAGATCCCACACTGGGTCTTATACGGGTTGGAGGACGCCTGCGCCGGCTAGACAGCTCTAGCCCCACTGACATTCACCCAATACTGTTGGATCCACGTCATGCAGTTACCACACTCCTCATTAAAGAGATGGACGCTCAGCTGCACCACCCTGGGCCTGATAGAGTGTTTGCCGGGATGAGGCGCTACTACTGGATTCTGCGGGGAAGGCAGGCTATCAAGAAGTATCAGAGAGCTTGTGCTGGTTGCATGAAGTGGAGAGGGAAGCCAGTGGTGCCGAGGATGGCAGATTTGCCTTCAGCCCGTCTGCGGCTCCTTAAGCCTCCATTCTTTTCAACAGGAGTCGACTGCTTCGGGCCGTACATGGTCAAGGCTGGGAGGCGAAGTGAAAAGCGCTGGGGGATCATTTTCAAATGTCTCACGACAAGATGTATACATCTGGATCTGCTCACCAGCCTCGACACAGACGCTTTCCTCCTCGCACTGAGACGGTTCATCGCACGGAAAGGCACTCCCTTTGAGGTCCTCTCTGACCAGGGGACTAACTTCCGAGGGGCGGATAAGGAGTTGCAGGAGGCCTTTGCAGCAATGGAGCCACAGTTGCAGGAGCGGCTCGCAGAAAAACAGATCAAGTTCCGTCTTAACCCACCAGCTTCTCCCCACTTTGGTGGTGTCTGGGAGCGTGAGATCCAGTCAGTCAAGAAATCCCTCCAAGTGGTCATAGGCGCACAAGTGCTCCAGGAAGAGGTCCTGCTCACACTCCTAATCGAGGTGGAAGGCATCCTCAATGCCAAGCCACTAGGATATGTATCCTCAGATGTGGCCGATCCAGACCCAGTGACGCCCAGCATGTTGTTGATGGGGCGGCAGGATGCCTCTCTCCCCCAAGTCGCCTATGCTTCTGACAACCTCACCAGGAGGCGCTGGCGTCATTGCCAGATGATGGCCGACCACTTCTGGACACAGTTCATCAGAAATTACTTACCCTCTCTTCAGACCCGCCAGAGGTGGCGCCAACACACAGATCATCTCCTCCTGGACACAGTTGTTATGATTGTTGATCCTCAGCTTCCGCGTGCTCACTGGCCAATGGGGAAGGTGGTGAAGCTGAACGCAAGTGATGATGGATGTGTACGGACAGCCGAAGTCAGAGTTGGCGAGAAGACTTACCTGAGGCCAGTGGCTCGGCTGGTCCAGCTGTCAGCTCTTCCTGAAGATAATCCTGTTTAAAGGACTGTTGTGGGAATTTATGTTTGTTTCAAAATAGCCATGCTATTTAGGGGGCGGCTGTTATAAATTCCCTTTGTCAGAGATAAAACTAAAGAAATGCACCCTTTAATTTGGGTCTGTTTGGTTCATGCAGTTACAGGGCAGCTATGTTTACGTTTCAGGGGTCCTAAAAGGTGGGGTGTAGGAAAACACGTGATGTGATGCGAGTGTGTATTTTGCTGAAAACTCACATAAAGAAGTTGAAACGAAAGAACGGTGTCCTTATTCCCTAACCGGAGTACGCTCACGGGTGAAGAGTCCCAGCACAACAACAACAACTACAGTTAGCATATAAATATCTAATAATCAGTGTACAGTGCACACACCTTCTCATGCACTGGAATGATAAAATGCATCCAAACTTGTGCTGTATGTCTAGCTGAAATTATTCACTGCACACCTCTGTTAACTGTAAGTTGCTGGGGGGTTAGGGTTAGGTGGGGTAACGTAATGTAAAATGTACTAGGAGGAAGTGTGTTTTCATTTTGAGCGTGTCTCGTGTGAAGTGTTCCTGGTTGGCCACATGGTAATATACTAATGCAGACACAACCACAACCACACACACACACACACACACAATACTAAAAGTGGAGAGGAAACAACACATCAAAAGAACAGTTGTGGGTAGCGCCATCCAGTGTCACCCCCTGCGCTATATGTCACACTATTAGCCAACACGTTGATAGCAAGTGTGCTTAGCGACCGTGCTGCTTATGAGGGGAAAGAACTGGTTGACATATCGAGCTGTGCTGCTGTGACTCTGTAGCAGAGAGGCACGCAAAGACAAAAACTCGAGTCAGCGCATGTAGATATGACACCTAACATCACATAGGTGGTGATTCATTTCAAGAGGAAATAGGAGAAAGCGAGAATAAATGGGATATCACTTCCAACAAGCAGAAAAGATGCTGAGAAATAAACACACACACACACACACACACACACACACACACACACACACACACACACACACACACACACACACACACACACACACACACACACACACACACACACACACACACACACACACACACACACACACACACACACACACAAATACTCCACATGTAAACTGCCAACTGTATCAGCTCATACTCCTTTGAACTTAGGCTGTCTATCACTCACAGTCAGACAATGAACCTAAACCTAAGCAAGTCAGTAGAGATCCATTATGGGAGATCAGCTGACTGAAGACAGACAGACAGGACTGTATAGAGGCTGCAGTGACTAATACCTCAGGACAATGCTGAAGAGACTGATAGTAATCCACAAGCTGGCACCTAACTACAGTCATATAATAGATGTTACGGGTCTCTCAGTAAAAGGCAGTAAAACACATTTAAAAGGAGGCACTGCATTTGAGCTCTATGAATATCACATAAAAATCATTAAACTGGGAGGGCTGTCGAGGGAAGCGTGTTACACGCTGCTAGTTTGTGAGTGTGGAGAGGGGGCGACGGAGGAGGCAAGAGATGCTACTTTGAATGCAAAGCTTTATCTGAGGCGGAGCTTCTTTTTTTTTTCAACTCATTGCAAAATTTGGTTGAAACTGGCTGTGACAAAAGCTACATGCGAACCTACACCATGTGCAATCATCAATGCTTTGACCAAATATCTACAGACAAACTCCAGTAACAGGGTATAAGCAGTAAAGCTGTAAAGCAGTGGAAATAAGTGCAAATCCATTTTTTTCACCATCTACCACATAGTGGGCTACAGCCGTACTTCCATTCAACACAATGAAAGTAATTAGTTGTCTTACTTTGTGTGACTGAAACCCAATTTAAGCTCAGCTAAGACCAGGGTCAGTCTCGAGAGGCTTGTCTGCTGATTTGAAACTGATCACCGCCATTATGCATTAAAGTGACAGAATGATGCTTTTTCCCCTCACTTTTTTTTCTTCCAGCATTGACACCAGAAGAGTATTTCAGCCAACGTAATGTCAGAGCAAGTCGAACTACAAACATATAGTTTTGGATCCTACACAGAGCGCAGGAGGACAGAGAAATTAAAGAGTAATTGAAACGGCTCATTTCAAAACTGATTTTCTAGGAAATGTGACAAATGTTAAATGTCAAAAGGCATGCTGGAATCTATTTTTAAAGAGGCAGAGAGCATTTTCAGATGCAAAACACCTGCTGCAACTTTAATCTCTTATTCATGTCTGCACTGTCGGGCCAGTTCTGCACATGCCAGCTTGTGGCACCTCTAGGAAAGAAAAGCAGACCTGCAAATGTAGACATGACCACGGCGTGACCTACAAGCAGGCAGAGTAAAAGCTGCTACAAGTTTAACACTTGCACCACAGCAGGCAGTGAGTGCTACAGCCTATTCCATATACGGATATTTTATTTTTCACCCTTGGGCCACCTGCTAGCTACTAATTCTAACATAAATAATGGCATACAAATGAATCAGTATCATGTCACATTAACCTTCAGTACATAATAAATCATATGATATAAATAATCAAATAAAAACACAATTCAGCATGTGGCTGTAAACCCCCCAAAAAAACTTACTTGAAGAGTCCATACATTCACTGACAAGATCTTGTGTGCGCTCAGTGACTATGGCTCAGGATGTGGAGTGGAGGGGCTGGTTGACACCTTGCATTGCAACCTGCCATCAGCATATGACTGTGTGTGATTGTGTGTGTGAAAGGGTGAATGTGGCTTGTACTATTAAAGCTCCTTGAGTGTCAGGTGGTTAGAAAAGTGCTACAGAGTTGCAAGTGTTACTGCTCTTACTCTGACGTTAAATGTGGTATCAGATTCCTTTTTCTCCTTAAATGTTGCAGAAGAAAGGAAACATGAAGGAAATCTATTCCCAGTGCTAGACAATACATACTCTCCAAAATGTGTGTTTTTGCAGGTTTAAAAAGCATAAAATATAAAAAAAAACAAGTATTTGTAACATAACTGCCTGCATGTGGTGCTAGTGTAGACTGTCAGCGGTTGTCAGGTTTCTTCCCTGTTGTTGGAGGACATGTGCAAACTTTTGTTGTTACTTTTCTTGACTGGCAGTGTTACAGATTGAACTGGGTCTGCAGCTCCACAATCAGATGATATTGGCCGTCCTTGGTTTTGTGTGCTGTGCATTGACTTCACTGCCCTTGTTGATAATCACGTCCTTGTGAGCAAACATTACTCCTGAAGTTCCCAAACTCCATTATGTGTATCTGTACTGGCCTTTATCAACCTTGCAGCTGAAGGAATAAACTTAGCTAAAAGTCACAAATACCTTGACGTCTCGATGGATGACATTGTTGTCGTGGCAATAGCGTAGCGCCTCCAGGATCTGCCTCATGTAGTGACTGAGGAGAAGATATCAAAAAAGTTACTGTTGTGTCACCATAAAATAAGCATCAAGCAACAATAAATACTATAAATTATGCATCAAGTGTTTACTTTCATGTAAGTAATTGCTGCAAGAATCAATATCAAGCATTAAAAAAAAACTAAGCAGCGTGATAGAAGCTCTTAAGAGAGAAAAATCTGATGGACCTCACCTGGCCACCGCTTCACTGTAGACAAAGCCAGCATCTGCCCTCTTCACAATCTCAAAACACAGGTCTGCTCCGTCCATACTAATAAAGATGGAGACAGAGATGGGAGGAGATGGAGAGACACAGACAGAGGATCAGTTGTGGTATAAAGGTCAGGGCAGAAATCTGGGTACATAGGAAAGGTCGCTCTTATTAAAACTTCAACGCTGTGCCTGTGTGTGATTGGTTGTGGAGGTGAAATTGTAGACAGGTCAGTGGAGGAGAAGCTGTAATTATGTCTGGCCTCTGTGGGTTGAGGTACATACAGCTGTATCACCGCAGCTGTCAAGAATGCAGCTGATATGATGCTGATGAAAATGTGCCTGTAAACCTTTTTTTTTTAATTAAGATTTAAAGCTTGTGAGGTATTCTTTATGGACAAGTTTAGGGGTTTGAAATGTTTGTGTGTACTTTTAAACAAACTTCAGAGGGCAATTTTTACGACCATAATTAGCTGGAAATTGTATTTTTTGAGAACTTGGCAAGATTGGCAAGACTCACAGATGGAGAGCCCCATGATAAGTTTGTAAGTATTTCCACAGACTCTCCACTAGAGGGAGCTTATGTTGTTAACACCATATTTGAACATAGCAGCAGGAAAGAATGATTGCTGTTATCTGTAAATATAGTAAGAAGATATATAAACTTCATTCATTATAAATCCACATTAACAGATGGTAGCTGGTGCTCTCTGAACCAACATCCACGTGGCATCAGTTACCAAAGGAAATATTTTGCACCTTCAGACTCCTTTAATTTGTCTTTAACTTATGGAAGGTAAATAGAGGTCAAAAGTACAGTAATATATTTACACACTCCTCTTCTTGAATTAATCTCTATGATTTTATCAATTACTGAATAAACTCTAGTAAATCTTTTTTATAAACCCAGGAACAGTATATGTGTGTCAAACCTAATTCAATTTTCAAAACCACAAACAAACTCATTCTTTTAAGATATTTTAAGAAGCTGATTTTTCAGAAGGATGTGGAAGACTTTCAGAGAGACCAGAGTAAATGTACATAGTCATGCAGCTCCACCACATTAACTGAATCTTCAGCGAGGAGGGAGGGGGGGGGGGGCCTCTATGATTATATATATAAAAGTCCATCTGGAGTCATTTGGAGCCATGGCTTTAACAATGACAGCCTCTCAGTCTAGTTAAAACACTGTGCTGGCCAGAAGTGACAGCTCGTCTTAATGCACAGAGACACGTTGCACCTCTAAATCAATAAGCTGCTTGGGATGGACTTTTAAGAAACAGCCATTAGGTCCTCGCACACTGCCTCAATCCTGTTAAGCTGGCGTTTTTCCTGCACAAACACACACACACACTAGTGTACTGGATGACAATCACACCCTCAAATGCTCACACACACACACACACACTTGCACTATTGTGACCCAGTCTTTTAGCTTCAGCTGATTCTGTCCCTCATAATTGCTCTGTTCCCATCCCAATTACTGAAACTTTGCTTTATTGTCACTAAGCCTCTGCACCAATTTAACAAGGCTGTTATGCAGGAGCTGGCTGCAGCACTTCCATATTTTCTACCACATTTCAGCCAGTTTGATTAGCCAGGGGGGACACCTGGGGGAAAGGGAGACATATGAAGCTGTCTGCATTTATCTTTAATGTTTACTCAGTTATCTGCCCTGCTCTCAAAGGGCCGCGCCGCTCGCAGACAGTCTCAGATCTACCTGCAGTCCCATGCGAGCATCAGTGTGTGTGTGTGTGTGTGCTTGTGCATTATAAACAAGGCGTGTGTGTGCATAAATGAGCACCAAAACCTTGAATATCTTTTCAAAAATTGGAGCTCGCTTGCATTTCCTTGAAAGTTTTCACCCCTATGTGCGGAAAAACCCGAGCACTTGCCTGTTCAGCGATAACAGAATTAAATGATAAAGGAATTAGTTCTGGGTGAGGAGGAAAGATGAAGATACAGAGCAGGCTGGGAGGAGCCCGGGGAAGGCGCAGCTTTGAGAAAAGCTTGAGGTAGCAGCAAGTGTGAAATCTTAATCTCATCTTTTTCCCCTCTTCATAATACAGTATATAGTTCTGCGCTCACCCTCTGCACACCGTCCCCCACGCCCCACCCCCCACCCCCCCCCTTTCCTTTTTTTCTTACTCCACCCCCATCCTCAGCTAACAAGCTTTCTCCTATCAGCGCTGATTATATAAAACCACCGCAGGCTTCGCTTTCTCTGTCCTGCTGTTTCCGCACACCCTCCCTCCTCACGCTGTCATCCTTTTCTCTGTCTTCCTGCTTTCTTGCAGCCTCCTGTATGTCCCCCTTTCCCAGTACCAAACCCATCCTCACGCTCTCCTGCAGATACAGCCCACTCTGACGCACGTATGAGGCTTCTGGTGTGTTGTGTGCATTCTGTGTGTTGAGCAGAATCCTTAATGCTTTAAGGCCAGTGTCCAAAATTAACACTAGCCAAGTGCCAAATTTGTGTAGATTGTCTGTTTGGTGGGTAAATCTCATAAGGTGGGTAAGGGTATGGTGGATAAAATGTTTGTATCAAAATAGTCATGTTATAAAATATCTGGCATGATTATCAGAGAAAATGACTCATGTTTGTCCCTACACACACACATTCAACAACATTAATACACATCTGACTGTTTTTATTCCCTCGTGTGGAATTCTGATTTTCTACTGCCATCATACATCATTTATTTAGAACTTAAGAGAAACTTACTGTGATATGGATATAAAAAGTTTTGATATCAATACTGTATGATTTATTATTATTTAGAGTCTAGATCTGTAATTTAATTTTTTTTTTTTTTTTAAACTTTGTACATGTTCTATATGTGCCACCCTTCCAGACACTGAGCCCCAGCCTGCCCCCCCCCCCTATCAAAAATGTTCTAGACCTGCACCTGCGCAGAACTATTCGCTAAAGATATTCCTTGCTGGTCTGTGTCACATGCTAAATACCAAAAACTAAGTCTCTCAGTATTGGACTTTATTATCATTTAATAATGCATGTTTATTGGGGTTATTTTATGGAAACGTTGCTCTAGCCTCTTTTCTAAGTTTATAGTCAATATAATACCTTATTATCTCAATGAAATGTACTGAAATCAACGAATATATGACACAAAAAGACAATTCATTCTTTTGGCATGGTAAAAATGATGTCAATCCTTCTGGAAGGCGAGTCAAAAAGTTAATTTCCGACGCTGTGTTAAGACTTACAACTCGAAAACCATGTAGAGCATCCCATCTGAGCTGTACGTCTCCAGCAGCTCTACAATGTGGGGGTGCTTCAGCATGTGGCAGATACTGGCCTCCCTCTTCAAATCTGAAAAACACACAGATAAAGAGAGAGAGAGAGAGAGAGAGGGAGGAGGGGATGAGTATACACAGCAGCAGGATGAACTAGCAGTTCTGTAGAGGGAGGAAACTGAAGCACCCAGAGGGAAACTCACACAGGGACAGTGAAGACATGAAAACTCAAACTTGATCAATTATCAACATTCACATCAAACACCAACAATCTTCCACCAATAAAAAGGTAAAAAAAAATCCTCACAATCAAGTAATTGGATCTAACAAATATTTGACAGTTGCCAACGATTCCCTGATCAATTACTCAACTAACCATTTCCTCTCATCTATCAACTCTTCCGTCCTTCTATGCTTTATTATTCATGAGGTCTATGATCAGATTTCACCTTTTTACTCCCCTTTTTCACTCTTCATGTCTCCCGTCAAAATTGGGGGGGGGGACCTTTTTTTCCCCCTTTCTTATTTGGCAAAAAGTCAGTCATGCATCGCTGGACATGATGCTGAAAGAAACCTCGCTTCTGCAGCTTTCCTGCCTCTCTATACCTCCTCGTTTCAGATGACCCTGCTTACATCAGCACTCTCTGTAACTGAGCCTCCACTGTTAGAGAAGGAGCGAACAGGGAGAAGGAAAAAAAATAAATAGGTGAGGGTCGCGCTCCTGACAAACTGTGACGATGACTCATCCGCGTCTCGTATGCAAATGAGAATCGAGTTTCGGCTCTCCTTTTGGTTCAAGTGATGTTTGTTTGCATCTATTCCATTATTTTGCATCCTTTTACTGCTGCCCGGAAATAAGCATCAAGCACTTTAATTGGTTGCTAATGAAGGGGAGGGTTAATGGAGAGGGGGTGGGTGGGGGTGGTTTATTACTGGAGCTGAACAGAACAATGCGGGCTGGCTGTATAGAGGAGTCGCTGGGGAGAGATGACAGACATAGACTGGGCCACAGTGGAGGGAAAACACACACCGCCCTGCATGAAACTACATAGCTAGATTTCATTTTCTAACTTTTATAAGATACAACAGAAGAAAAGATGATATGAAGGAGTATTGACATGACTGATGTGCATGGTGACGAGAGGGAAAGGGCTCAGACGATCAATATTCTAACACAGTGTCTCTGATTCAAATGCAAAATTGTCTGTCATGTAAAATGGGATGGATGGTCGGGCGATTTGGCAAAAAACGCAGCATACCACTGGAACACAAGGCCCTTAAATTAAAGCTGATTGACAAAAAAATACAGGAGACTGACTCATCGTTTATGTAACCTGTCAGGTAATAATGCCAAACGTCTGCTGTCTTTCTGCCTCTCAAATGGGAGAATCTACAGCATGTCTCAGGTTCATACAATTAGAAAGTGAATATCTTGACTGATGATGGCAAGACATTTTAAGCAAAGCGAGTGTAATCATATAGTTCAATTCATACAGGAGGTTGTGTCAAAATGCTTTACCAACATTTAAACCTGAGAAGGAACTGAAAACAAACACTTGTGGCTTGATTTTTTCTCATTACTTGTGCAAAAGATATTAAAAGAGAAAGAAAATGTGAACATGTAAGGGTACTTTAAGGGCATCATTTATACAAATTTAACATAACCCTAACTCTAACCCCACCCTGATCTTAAAAATATTGACATATTAATCAGTGATGAAGATCCTTTAAACCTATACCCTCACCGTGTTGAAAAGTGTTGAAAGCTTTAACAACCTGTGATAATCTCATCAAAACCGCATCCACACGTCTGCTCTTCTTTTACACATCCTTCCCTCTCCTCATCTTCATCACCATTTCTACCATTTACAATCATATATCATCTCTCACTTGTCAGCCATTTATTCAATTTCAAGTCTTCCTTCCTTCTTAATAAGTCTTTGTATATTTAAATGAATTTGACTATTAGCATTGTGTCTAATTAGCCAAAAGAATACATGAAAACTATCAAATACAACAGTGTGTGAAGCGACTCATAACTCAGAAACTTACGCACGGACAAATGACTGCGATGTTGTTATATACACATCTGATCTTTGAAGAAAAAGATACATTTTCTTTTTTCTGCAGTGTTTTGCATTTTTGGAAAAAGCACTAGTTAACATACAGTATACACATATGTACACCTTCCTATTTAAAATCCCCACAATTGAATTATACGTCCTATTTTATAAATACATGCCGAAAACATCATTTTAAAGTATTTCTACATATAAATCCATGTTTTTCCATCTTGAACTCAGCTTAAAGATATTTTGCAAAATGTATCTAATCAAATGTGATAAACCGCATCCATCAGATAAAAACTGCATTTGAGTGCTTGTTGGTCACAGGAGAGCAGTATTGTAACAAGTGTGTGTTTGAATGTAGGTGGGCAAAATCTTTTTCATTTCCTCATGTCTACAGTCTAATTTATTCTATTCCTTCCCTGCTGATCTAACAACAGGTGAGGGAGGTGTGTGTGAAAGCAGTCAACAGTCCTCAACAGCTCCGTATCACACCCACCTTTCAGTGGTCCAATTAAACCTAAAGGATTTGATTTAATCCCTTTTGTAATTGTATGCCGCACACATTCACTGCTCGCAACCTAAAGATGCTCCATCTTCTGTTTCACTGTGACATTAAAGACTGCATTTGACAAACAAAAAGCATTCGCCTGCAGTCTGAACATCTCAACGTGGCCTATCCAATGTGACTCTCTTTCATCCCGCCATCCAACGTCTGAATCCTTTGATCCGTTCATTAATACTTTTCCACCGAGCGGCTCCTTGCTCCTCGTCCTCCTGGCAGATGCTGCTCTCGGAGGGGAGGTTAGGAAGGCAACTGGAGAAATATATACATTTACACACATAACGTGTCAGCTTCTGCAAACACTCACTGGCTGAGGCTGATGAAGATGTATTAACTTTTAATATGCCTCTCTTCAGCTGAAATAGCCGTGCTGTGCCAAAATAAACATGCTTAATATATATGGCGGCTAAATATTCAACATTCCCAGTGAGGTTTTCCCCCTGGCTGCTGCTGCTGCTGCTGCTGGAGGTGATTTATGGATGAGAATGCTGAATGGGAAAAAGATATATGTGGATGTTTCTGCAAAGATATGACACACACACACACACACACACACACACACTAACTATAATGAAACTGCATCGTTCAGCTATGTATTCAGTGACATTCAATTAAGCTCCAAGTTTGGAGCCACGAGCCACGAGCCACCCGTGCGGCTGCGAGCCTCGGTGCTAACATTAAGCTAATCCTCGGAGGACAAGCACAAGGCGTAGGCTCGCTCTGACACCATGCTAATGCTGCTAAAGCCGGGATAAGTGGCTACCTTAAGGGCATTGCGGCCTGCCACGTTTAATGTCATCTGGTGAGCTGGCTGCTTATGTCCGTCACCATAACTGCTGCCGGAGATTACGAAAGATACTTCATCACATGAGAAGCAAATCAGCGCATCATTTTTTTTTTATTGAGCTGAGGAGGAACTGCTACAGGGAAGGTACTCCCCAAAGCTTTTGTAGTCTGTGTGCGTCCTAATAATAATAATCCAATTAAAAGTGACAATATGAATCTCTTTTACCATCATACTTCTGCTGCTACATACAGTAACCTCAAGTCAGCATTCAGTCTCTTTAATAGAGCTGAAATGAGTAGTCGATTAATCTTCTGGTCAGCCAACAGAAAATAAATTGGGAAATATTTTGATGAGGTTGTTAATAATTTAAAAGAGCACATTAACACCCTGTTCTAGCTTGCCTAGATAATATCATAGGGTTTTTTTTTTTTGCTAATTTGTTGGGGTGTTGAGGACAGAATGATTGTATTTTCACTGGGAAAAGGAAAATAATAGCTGTATTAATGAAGACTTAAGATTAGGACTAGGATCAACTGAATCATTTGACTAAAGATATTTTACTAACTCAAGAAGGTCTTAACTTTTAATCAAGTTAACTTACTATGATTGTGAATTGAAGATCTTTGAGTTTTTGACCGCTGGTGTGACAAAACAAGCCGTTTGATGGCATCACATTAGCCTCTGGGATGGTGTGATGGGGTATTTTTACATTTGTCTTCCAACACTTCATGGGCTAAACTATTTGACAGCAATTAAATAAAAAATGAAAATAATGAGTACGTTTTTAAGTAAGTGAGTTTTGACTGTAGATAATATCAACAAATAAGTGAAAAATAACAAACTCAACTTTAAAAGATACACACTGTTTACAGATATTTCAAACAATTATTGTGATGGAGACTGACAAAGCATAAAGAAGCTGCACTGTGTAGTTTCTTTTTCAAATGCTAAAAGTTCATTGTCAGTGGCATGTTACGTCAGGTGTCAATAGTCCTGATACATCATCCTTTACTCCTTTGTCGTGCTCTTTCTGTGTTGGAATGGACTGTACTTATATGGACTGTACTTATATAGCGCCTTTCTAGTCTGTGCGACCACTCAAAGCGCTTTACATGACAAGTCATTCACCCTTTCACACACATTCATACACTGATGGCAGTTGGCTACCACGCAGGGTGCCAACCTGCTCATCAGAGGGAATCTAACCATTCATACACATTCATACACCGTTGGCACAGCAACGGGAGCAATTAGGGGTTAAGTGTCTTGCCCAAGGACACATCGACATGTGGACTGGAGGAGCCGGGAATCGAACCACCAATCTTCCAATTGAAGGACGACCGCTCTACCTCCTGAGCCACAGCCGCCCAATTCAAACAATTCACACAATTCAAACCTAATTATTTCATTCAATGACTTCCTGACAAAAAGTGTCACTAAATATCCTAATCTATACACATAATGGATTTAATGACTGTAGCAGCAGATGTGCGCTGGTGCTCTAGTCTGTGCTTTTATTCTGGTTTACACAGAAACCTTTTTTTCTTAGACAAAAATCACAGAATATGTAGCGATGTTAAATTAAAGGGGAAAACAACTTGACTTGTACTAATTAAAATATCTGCAGTCATCAATTTAAAAGCCTGTACAGTTTATTTTGGTAGCATACGCTCATTATTTTGGGGTGTTATGTTTTTGTTCAGTAAATCAACTGCTGGGGGAATCTAAGGCATCTATACTTACTCACAGATCCATGTTTATTTACTCCATCATGCTTTATATGGAGTGACCTCCGCAGCTGTGAACGCTATAATGAATGAATCAATCAATAAATAAACAAATGGTTTAATTTTTCCGTCTGTCTATTTATATGACTCATCCCTAATGGAACCCGTCAGACGCATAAATCAAACATTTTGGCTGATAAACTGTGTAAAATGACTAGCAGCGCAGCACGCTGACCTCATGCTAACAAGAACAGCCTACACATAATGTCCCAGGAGACTTCCAACAATAGAAAGTGAACAAACATACACAAAGCCCTGCAAGCACTAACATAATGTTCTCATTAAAAATAACACAACACAAACAAACTAAATGCATCTGTTTATGAAGGTTAGAAGGTGGCATATCTTATCCAGCTTATTAAATGAATAGTGTATGTAGTGTACTATTTATATTATGCACAAATATGCTAATCCATATTAAGTATAAGGATCTATCATAGGTTATTCTTCTTCTCCTGTTCCATGCTTTAATCATACATTTATATACTGAATTTATAAGCGTATATAAACATGTAATACATGCGTGATAACACACTGTAATTTAGTTATATAGTTAACAATCATAACTTCTATGAAGACACATTTTACATTATTACAACTGTGTTTTACTATATTGTCATTCATTATTTGTTTACACACCAACCTCCACTCATGGATGGAAATAAAGACTTACTGTTTACCTGCTAACAATGACATTATAATGTGTTATAAACCATTTATAAACATGTTTGTCTACTTATAAATGCTTAAAACAGCAAATGGTACTTGACATATTTTTAACATTTATAAAAAGAAATGAATGAACAATAAGAAATAATATTCCTCATATGCATGTTTGCTTGTGGTGCATCTTTAGAAAAATATTAGTGCAGAAAGTGTGTGTGTGTGTGTGTGGGGGGGGGGGGGGGGGGCAGCCAACAAGAGAGATGTGAAGAAAAAAAAAAAGCAGAGGTGGAGAGGAGAGGAGGATTTTCAACATATGCGATCTCTATGGTGATCCGTGTTCCTCCTGCTGGGAGTCGGAGCCTGCAGTGGAAAGGAGGCCCTGCGACCACAACTCCATCACACGCAGAGCTGTGAGAGTGTGACAGTGTGAATGTGTGAGCACCGCTGTACGTGCCAGACCTGACAGAGCTTTTTGCAGACAGTCGCGATAAGATGTTAGAATAATCCACTAGGAACGGTCACAAACGGCACAAACAGCGAAAGAACGGGATTGAAAGATGAGGAAGGTGAGAAAAACATGTGTGAGAGGAAATGGAAAGCAGAGCCGTGAGGAGAGAAGCACAGAGACGAGGAGAAGGGAGGGAGGAAGGGACGGAAAGAATCAGGCAGACGGAGGAATGGAAGAGGCGGAGGGAAGTGAGTAGGCGATGGCACATGATGAATTTTGCTCATTCTCTGCCCAGCTTTTCTCTTTCATCCCCTCAGAGGGCTGACCTATTCGTCAGACAGACCTCCGGACAGGCTGCAGAGAAACAGACTGGTGTGTGTGTGTGTGTGTGTGTGTGTGTGTCTTTGTGTCAGGCCCCTGCTGGCCAATCCATTGCCAAGACACGTACCATTTGACCCACTTCCCTTGGTCTGAGCTCTGTGCAGTGTGTTTGCATATATGTGTGTGTGTGTGTGTGTGTGTGTGTGTGTGTGTGTGTGTGTGTGTGTGTGTGTGTGTGTGTGTGTGTGTGTGTGTGTGTCTGCTTGATTACTGTGGTGCTGTGTTACAGCTGCTCACTCAAGTGAAACTGCTCTGCTTTCTACAGGCAACAAAAAACATAGGGAGGAAAAAAAAGCAAACCCCAAATCAACAATGAGAACAGTCAGCTGGCGTCTGGAGGGAGACCACGGTTTGATGGATTCCTGAGTGCCACGGAGAAGTGAACGTGATTGGATATAAATGACTGTTGGGAGGGTGATGACCGTGTACTGTACACCGCGTGCACGTAAATGCGCGCGCACACACACGTGCACGGACGAGCGCACACGTGAACGTAAACACTGGCAATGAAGAGAAATGGTAGCGCGACAGTGTTAGACAAGCTATAATGAAAAACTTTCATTTGGGAGTTTTGCCGTGATCCTTCAAGCCAACTTTTCATCTCGACTTTCCTTTTTTTTCTGTTTTATGAGAGGGGAGATGATAAAATAGCAAGGTTTCGGAGGAAAAGAACATTTAATCAAGATTCCTCGCTCCCACGCTGGCTGAAAGCTTCTGCAGACCGAAGAGAGGGAAGCGAGGGTAACGAGAATAACTAAACCATGTGTTGAGTTATGTCGAGGCGCCAAATAAGTGACGATGGAGGGTAGGAGGCAATAAAAGCTTTACATGCAAAAAGATGACCACAACGCCCTACTTTCAAAGACATGTTTTCTTACTGTTTTTGCATTTCACTGTGGATTAAAAGGTACATGAAAAAACACTTTCACATAAGAAAGAAAGAAAGAAAAAGGTTTACTTCCCTCCTAAACAATCACTTTTTAGGTGTCCTTGGTTACAGCTTCAGTGTAACAGCCCAAAGGCAACAGCAGAGGACTGACTTAACTGTGACACCAGTGTGAATATGAGCAGCTGTGTGAGGGTAAAGCAGGAGAGTGAAGAAAAGAGTGAGTGTGCACAGTGGACTTGTTTAAAGATTGCCTCCAGACAGGTGTTAAGACCTGTGAAAAGACTCTGCTAGGAACAATTATATGTGTCTGATATGGTTTTATAATTACTGTGTGGAAATCCTTCAAATGACATCTACTCCTTCGCCCTCATTAAATATTCAGGAATCTATGAATATGCAAAACATTTTCATTTCAGACTTAAACAGCAGGACACTTGTGCACTGGAGACTTCAAGTTTCACACATCACACATATTAGACTAGTACTGGCTTCCAAACTAGTTGTCAATCCTGCTCGTAGACCCGTCATCCTTAAAATCAGGTTATCAATGAGCTCAGAGAGACTTTCCTCTTTCAGCAAAGAATGTGAAAACAAACTCTTCACATACGTCATTCGGCACAGTGAAGCTCAAACATTCATCTGCTGAAAGAGGAAAGTCACTTTAAAACAAGACTTTGCACTCACATAAACAAGGACAGCGAGCGCCTGACCTCACCGTTGCACAGTAGGACGAATAAAACAGCTTTTGTATCGTTAGTCATATTTATGAACAAGTGGAGACAGACAAGAGGGACAAAAAGGATCTCTTACCCTCCGTGCTGAGTCCAGGACTGGAGGTGAACTGAGCCACATCCACGATTTTGACAGCAAACTGCTGCCCCGTGTCTCTGTTGATGCATCTCCGCACCACGCTGAATGGACCCCTGCACGAGACAAGAAGGACAAAAAAAGACATTAAACATTATAAAAATGACTTAACTGGAGGTTGTATCACAGTGGTATGAGATCAAACCTTTCACAAAACAACAACAAAGTTAGTGAGTTTTGGCTGAGAGATCATTCTGAATGGCCTCACATCCCTGGCTGAAAGTAAATAAAGTCAAAATACTACTACCCCTCCATGTTACACTTACTACAGCTCTTCCTCTTACTACTTGATGCATCAAAGTTATGTTAAACTCCCGACCCGAGCGGCATAAAAAAAGAGGAACACACAGTACAAAGAGGCTGAGCGTGGGCTATGCTTGTTTCCTGCACATCAGCTGTGTGTAGTGGCGTAACAGTGCACGCAGAGAAGCCCGGGCTGCACTTTTGTTCTTGCTGCTGAGGTTCACACACTGAATCATCCCTCCTGTGGAGAGAGTGTATCATCCCCATTCAGTCGATGGGATAAACAGAGGTCTACCACTCAGAGGGCTGTGGGTTAGAATTAATAAGCCGGCAGGTCGGGGGTTACAGAGCTGTACAACAACAAGATAGCAGCTAAATCAAGCTCCTGGCAATGAATGCACTCACAGCACCGGGGTTGTGGGCTCGGACTGACCTGTTCGCACTATGGTATCATGTGTAAGGGGGAGTGGGGGGGGGCTTCTGAAGATACAGATAAATGAAGCAATGGATCATGTATAAGAACGGACATGCAGGCAAACACTTTGCCAGCGGCGAGCACATAATCTCATCCATCTCTCTCTTCAGGAACCTGTTTACTCCTGTAACCTTTCCCAGCATGCACTGGGAAACACTCTGCACAGGTCAGCATGTAGATACTGTATTGCTGCATTGCATTAATAGGTGGGGAAGCACACTTTTAGCCCCCTGCTTAGCTATCATTAAGCTATTTGTGGACATGGAGAATAAGCTTTATTGATCGGGATTATTAAGCCAACAGATAATCATAAAGATGTGTGTGTGTGTGTGTGTGTGTGTGTGTGTGTGTGTGTGCGTGTGTGTGTGTGTGTGTGCGGTCCTCAACACAGGACAGGCATAAGGCAGGGAAACATTTGAAGTATTTTAATACTTGAAAATATACTTCACTATTTTTATACCTGATACTGAGAATCTATTTATTTCAATCAACACCTCACTGAGATTTCACACTACATGATATTTGACGGCGCACAAAACAAGTTCATCATTTCCAATCACACAGGCTGGCGAGCCATAAAGGACACTGATTTTTCATCAGTTTTCGCAGCCATTACACTTAATTCAAGGTTCACTACAAAATGCAATGACTTCCACAACAACAAAAAAAGAAGATTCTGGTAATGAAAGGGGGAGAAAAATGTATGAATGCACCTACTTCATCGTGATGAAGAATGCAGGAAAAGTAATTTGGGTTATTTAACTCTACACAATCTACCAGGGTGAAAGGTTTCCAGTAATGGTAGAAAATACAACACAGCTGCACTTCATTTTTTTTTTCTTTACAGAAGAATCCAAAGTCAAATATTAAATGTTTTGTTAACACCTGCAGCCTGAACAGAACTTGGCCTTGGCTAAAATGGAAAAAAAAAAAAAAAAATCAGGAAGAATGAAACAAGAATGAAGAATGATGATTAATGAATGTTATGGATCTGAGCAGACATTCAATGCAATCTTTTGCTACTTGACAGTTTTGATACTCACTGGGCCTCATGCAAGAAGCCAAAATATGAACAAATGCCCTCTTTTTTTCATTCATAGTTACAATTTGTTCTTATTCTGTTAGTACCCATGGATTTCTGGGATTCACCAGCGTTTATTTTTGCTCTTCTTTTAGGTAAGAAAAGATTCTTTAAAGTGGTCGAGATCACTCAATATCATATAATCAAAGTTAGATTATGTTTCAGTCATTATAATAACTACATTATTCAATTCATTAGCTAAAGAAATACTATTGGTCAATTAATCCCAATTAGGACTATAATAAGTTTAAGTTCATTTAACAGTACATCAGTTTCATTACTACTAAAGTTCTTCTTCTTGCTGGCTTTTTTTTTTCTGGACATGTGCCACAACACCAGCCTTTATATAGTGTTCAGGGCTGTGTTACCTATGCTAATTACAAACTATCAGCCACATGCCTCCAATTTAAGATAAGATTAAGTGGGATTTATCATTCAGCACAACTGTGTGGTGGTTAAGAACGTTTGGTGCATCTTGAGAAGACTTCTCTTATTATCTCTCTTAACAGAAATTTAAGAGGATGTTGCTTCAGTGCTGTTATCCAGATATACTTGAAGCACACATGCAGATTCAAAAAGCACTGTGACTGAAACAATTATGTCGCAGTGAGAGTGTATTACTCTCTCAGCTCTCTGTGTTAGTGGGGCTTTTCATCTCTTTCACCCTCTGTCTCTGTCCTGTGGGTGAACTGGGGAAACGCAGCAGTTATCCGGGTTCACCCGCGGATCATCTTTTAACTAACGGGGAGAGAGAGAGAAAGAGACGCAACAACCCACACGCCGCAGACACAGACGCTACCTGCAGCCTTCTGTGAATTTCCCGTCCCACAGCAAATTATACTCAGCACAACCTCGGCGGTAATGAGAAAGCACCCATTTCACAACAACAAAAACACCACCCCTGGCTGCAGCAGATACTGCCTGGCTGGGGTCTGAACACAGGCAGGGATGCTCTGTGTGTGTGTGCATGTGCGTGTGAGTGTGTGTGTTTGTGTGTGTGTGTGTGTGTGTGCGTGCATGTGTGAGTGGGTGAGGAGTGTGAAGCATTCTTTGTGCACAAACACAGACTGGTTGAACAGATGGTGATCAAGCTAAAGCTGCTTAGCGTCAGAAGGGTGAGGTAGGACGGCACCGTGCCCAATGAGGAGACACACAAACACAAACACACACGCACGCACAAACACACACTCCCCGGCACACACATGCAGTTTAAACATAGATCAAACCTAGACTGAAATAAACACAGAGCAATGTTGCTGAGTACAGTTTTTCTGTGCTGTACACATGCATGCGGCCCTCTCCAGTGGTCCCCAACACATGCACGCTCGTGCACACACACATACACACAGGCTTCTGGATCACCAGTTAAGTCAGCAGAAACATTGTGTGGTTTCCCTTATTCATCATCATCATCATCATCAGCAGCACATGATGGGCATTTCATTTCTTTGAGGCTGCTTCTGAGTGCGATTAGCCGGGTTACTCACACTCAGTGAGATGGTAAATTCCACATTAACCAGGAACATCCATCATTACGTTCACTTATGCATCCACCTCATACTCAACAGCATGAGGTAACACAGACTAAGACACAGATCATGCTCTTAAATAGGCTGAATACAAATCAGACATACATCCCTTGTTGGCGTGGTTTTTACTAAAACTAAGCTGAAGAATAGTGTTCATATAGATGAAGAGCCCCTAATTATAAGAGACAAATAGTCGACTATTTATTCTGACCTCTACATGCTGCTGGTTTTTACTTTGACTCTGGCTATAAAAACCTTTGTTTCAGGTTAAACCTTTTTCTCTATCCAACAGGGTTTTTGGTTGCGCCGAGTCAAACCACAGTGTCGGTGGTTTGATTACTAGTTTAAACACACTGAGTTATGCTGAGTCATGTCAGAGATGAACCATCTCTGGAGTCAGACACACCTGTTGCACCTCCAAGCGGGTTGTGATGAAATCTCGCCAACTACTGCCAACCTATGATGACCTCACTTCTCCCTGCTTCTCCCCCCTCAGGATATATTGCCAGACATGTCTGTCATGTCCACGCTGGAGACCAGAGATTGTTTGTCTCCAGTGCTTCTGTTTGTACTTTCAGATATCTGCTTTATTCTACTGTTTCCTGATCGTTTTCAGCCGTGTCAGAGCTGTTTAGTTACTACTGATAGAAACATTTCCTGCTGCTGCTGCTTCATGTTAAAGCCATGATGTGTACAGCCCCTCTGTTCAACTCAAGACAAGCACATTGATAGTTAAAGACACACCAGGTAGGCAGGTAGCTGTGTTGTAATGGAGTTGCAATATCTAATCCTTGCTGTACTGGGCTGAACCAAGTCAAGCAAAGCCAGCACATTTGTATGAAAAGACCTAAATTATTTCTTTGTCACTTTGCACTTTTGACTATCTAATAAAGGCAAAAATTGTCTTCATGAAGTAGAAAAAGAATGACTTAATTGAAAGTGTACCAACTGTATTGTCAACCTATAATTTGTGCCAAATTACTTAGTTCTGTCTGGGAAACTTCTAATTAAAACATTATTTTGCAGGTCCATGAATTCCTCGTAATGTCCTGATGAATTGTTGTAATTTGGAAAACTAAGGGCTGTGGTGAACTGAAATATTTGCTGTAATAATTACATATTATATATACATATGTATGTGTGTATGGAGACGCTGTGGAGATGAGCTCCCTATACACAGCAACCATCTCCCCACATACACATCATCAGTCTTACAACACTGCAAAGTAGAAAAGATTAACTTTAGAAATGTGCCAGTAAAAAGAAGGTAAAGGAAGGCAGACTGAGGGAGAGCATGATGGGGAGGGGGGGGGGGGGTTGGGGGTACTGCTTTGAACTGCAGACGGCTCGAGTGGCGGAACTGGGCGTCTTGGCAGAAATCGACTGTACATGGAGGAGCGTTTCTGCCTTTGAATGGAGCTCAGCTGCACACAGCGTCAGCCATTACAGCTCTGAATAGAAAGTCAGCTGCGCGCTCGGGCCGTTCTGATGATTCCCGCACTTTAGCCACCCTTCGCTAAAATAACAGGAAGAGGGTGAGAGAAAAAGGAAAGAGGTGGAGGGGAGACAGAGAGAAGAAGAAGAAGAAGAAGAGGAGAAACATGGACAGGAAGAGAGAAGAAAGTGAAGAATGGTGAAGTCCCATTGGGGAAACTCGCCTCTTTCTATTCCTTCCTTATACAGATGTTAGTATTTTGGAGAATATCGCAACAACTTTAATAAAAGTAACCCTACTTCTCCCTAAATTACAGAAGCCGGGTTGATGGAGGTTACCTAAAAAATCTGTTTCTTTTTATATCAAGATTTAGCAGGTTTTTTTTCTCTGGGTTATGATTTATTATCCCATTATCGTCTTGTAATTACACCAAAATGGGTTGCTTAAGGTCACAACATGTTGATTATCTTTTATAATTTCTCATATGTGCCGTGCATTCATCAATTAAAAGTGTAAATCATTGTTTTGGTCTCTTTATATTTAAACTCTTTAACCTTTGCAACAGACTCACAACCACGCCTTCAGCAAGCATTCAGATAAGACTGTTAATAACTCTGCTGCACTATACAGTACAGTTATAGTGTAGATTACTGTGTTATAAATGCTCATCATTACACATGGGAGATATTAGACGGTTAAAAGGCTTTTGACAAACATGGCTTGATCTCAAGAAGATGAGACATGTGTGTACGAAACCACGATAGATGCGTTTCATCTTTAATGTAAAACAAAAGCTGACGAGCCTATGGAGCCTTAAGTGGGGCGAGTCACGAAGAAGCGCCGCTGTAGACTATAATTAATTCATTGTGATGTGGCCACTTCCTCGCTAATTGCTGTCAGCTTTGGTAACAGTAATAAGGTGCTTTTTGTCCCGTTCCTGATCATCTCTCGTTCGCTAATCCTTTTCCTCGTTTCTTCCGCAGAAAATGTACAGTAGTGAGAGAAGAAAAGAGTGAATAAGAAGAATATAATGTTATGACATGTGCGTGATTTATCAGGGTTAATTTGGCGCGAGTGTGTGTGTGTGTGTGTGTGTGTGTGTGTCTTTGTGTGGATTGCAGCAGCAGCAGCAGCAGCAGCCCTGAGTTGAAGTCTGTTAAAAATGTGTGTTAACTAAGAGATAAGAGGGTAAAGCTAAGACAGTTGAGCGGTGTGAAAGGTAAACATGCCTGACCTTTACTCTCTTAGTTCACGGCATTAAGCACTTAATGAACACTTGACAAACTCCTGACCTTTGCTCTCTGCACTTCAGCCGACCTCGCAGGTTGGGAGGAGCTGCCTCAACCCGGGACCTTCATTTGTTGATACAATAACTCAACATGTGAGGGAATGTGGGAAAAGGCTTGGCAGTGAGACAGAGACAGACAGAGACAGAGACAGAGAGAGAGAGAGGGGAGCGTTTGCTGCGTTTCATGTCAGGGTAACCAGTGGGAATTTACAACAGCATCAAAAAGATAGGGGGCCTGGTATTGTGTGCCATCTATCTGCATCTTTGTGTGTGTGTGTGTGTGTGTTGCCGTAGTAAAAAGGTGATTTGCGAGGCTGCGCTCCTTCCCCTGACTCCATTGTGCATCAATCACCTTGCGTCTCATTCCGTAAATGTCACCGGCTTTATGACGCACGCTAGTTGGTAGCATCGCTCTCACACTGAAAACCCCCCTCGACGGGCCAACCTGTGGTGAGGACAGGCCTGCTCAGACACACACACACACACAAACACACACACATCTGTCTGTCAGTCTGTCAGTCAAGTCAGGAAACACAAAAGAGGAAATTTCACTAAGCAGCTTTACACCAGGCCAGTGTACTCCACTGAGTCACCAGCCTGTGATGGAGATCATACTCACGTTTCCTCAGTTATTAGATTAGAGCGCCACTTCTAGTCTGTCAGTTCATGTTGCAGCTGAGTGATTTGTTCAATTCTCTGACGGCATAAACAACGCACAAACACTTTAACGATGCTATCTTCAAAGCAAGAAGACGTTTAATGCATTCTGCGGTCTGTATAAAGATAAAATAGAGTAACGCATAAAAAGGTAATGAAGAAATAATCACAGGCGCACAATCAGACCGATATGATGCAAATGAATAGGAAGTGAAAGGCTCTGGACTGTAACAGACTGGATGCTATCAGAAGGCATAATGAAACTTCAGCCTGGAGGAAACATTAAAGAGAATCGACACTAAATGAATGTCATTAATATGTTTACACCTCCAGGGGGAAGGAGGGGGAGAGAGAGAGAGAGAGAGAGAGAGAGAGAAGTGAGAGGGAGGTACAGAGAGAGGCACAGACAGGAAGAATAAACTGAGACGATCAGACACTGTGGCCAAAATCCCTCTCTGTTTTTTACCCAGTAGGGGTGTAATGGTACCTGAATTTATCCTGAACCGTTCAGTTGACCCAAACAACTGTTGTCAAATATCGTTTAATAATCCACTTATCTGACAAGCAGGACAATTACTCTAGAGCAGTGCCTTACTTAGTTGTTGCGTGTTCATGGATCTGATGCATTTTTGCCAGCTTAACTGCCTGGTTACCCTGGTTACCCCTTATGCAACATAACTTCAGTCAGTGACAGTGCAAATGAACAATGATGTTTTACCGTATTTAATTCATTTTATTTACCAATTGTACTATTTATGAAGGCAAATACAAACTTTTTTTCCCTGTGCGTGGTGCTAGATGAAAGCTCACAGAGACATTAAAATGCTATGGGTTTAACCCCCAGAGAGGATGAGTGAGCTCGGCTAATTTTACTCATCTAAACTCTAAATGTGAAAGTTTCCCCCTCTCTTCTGGGACGACTGTAAACTTCAAACAATCATTTCATTGCACAAGAGAATATTTGTCCTGTGGCATCAATATGTCAACAAAAATATTACAGTTCATGAATATCTAACGCAAAGTTGGATCTTAGTTTTTGATGAATGAAAGAGAGGCTTAGAGATTGAGATGTTAGGGACAGAATCAGTGGTATTCTTCAGAGGAGATGATCATAAACATTCACACCACTTTTTTATGGCAGTCTGGATATCTTGCTCTCTCTCTCTCTTGCAGTGGAGACTGACCAACAGACCAGCTGATATCACCATCCCTAAGCCCTGGGAAATCCCCCTTATGTCAACACTTAGGCAGGGAGAGGGCTTGTTAAATTTACAGGTTTTACACATCTTAACTGACATCGCTTTGCTCTTTTTTTTCCCTCTGCCTCTCCCTCCCATGTGTATAAGTGTCTCACACATACACACCGACAGTAAAGCTTCAATCACCCTTCACTCTTCCGCCGCGCCGCTGTTCGGAGGTGAAATTAGCTTTGGTAACGTTACACCAAAAAAAAAACAGGAGTGAAGGCGGTGTACAGCCGACACTGACACAGCTTGGTAGAGACGTTAGAGACGTAGATACAGAGAACACAGACTGAAAATTCATGAGTGTGCAGTTTATGAAGTGAACAAAGCAGAGAGAGAGAAAGTCAAGAGCTTGCCTGCCCCCAAGTGAGGAAGACAAACATAAAGACAGCGGAGAGACGGCACATTAGAGAATACAAGGAGAGAGAGAGAGAGACATAACCTGAAGGTGAACGCCACAATAAAAACAATCTTGCCTTTAATGGAGACCAACTGAGAATGGTAATGATTCATCATGCGTCGCAAGGGACGAGGCTGTCCTGAACGCCACCCCCCACCCACCCACCCACCCCCACCCTCACTTGTTTAAAGAATATACTGTATGTGAAAGGTTTGGATTGGAGTGATCTAAAAGTACCCCACAGACTAAAAACCAGACTGTGTCAGCACTTTGTGTTTCTGACCACAGGCCACTGTGGGAGAATTCTGACTTATACGGCTTTCACTATTTAAAAAGGGTCATCACATGATCATAACAACACATAACGAGTCTTTTATAACCACCAACCCCCGCCGCCGCTCCCTCGGTTTGGAAAAGCATGTGCGTGTGTGTTTGTTAGAAGTGGACTTTGTGAGTATAAACAGATCATCAGGATCTTTGTGGTGTAAGTAAGTTGGACAGCAGCACACTTTAAAGAGTCGACTCTACTCTCTGTATCCATAACTGCTTTTTTATTTTTATGATATGCTTTGAGAAAAAGAGAGTCAGCTATAGAATGAGCACAAGTGGGATGTGCTTTTAATGCAGCTTAAGATCATTTTAGTGGAGAATTGAAACACTTGATGTCATGTTGACACTGATAAGACCTCTTATAGGAATATTTCCATCTTCCTTCCTGCACATGATCTGATCTGTTTTACTTCTCGAGTCGACGATTAAGAGTTAGTACAGTAAGGAAAGCAACAGACACAGTTACAGTTCACTGTGGCTTCCCATCAGACACAGTTAGCCAGTGTTTGTATGTGAGACAACAGTGAGGGATCCTGTTCCTCAGGAGGCTCCTCACTGGCAGGAATAAAGTAGGCTGGTATAGTAAGTATAGATATTAAGGCCTGACTGGTACTGGACTTTTGGGGCAGATGCAGATATTGGGGAGTAATATCAATATATTGGCTGATTATTATATGTACAGAATATATACATAAACACACATTTTTGCACTGTAGGCATATTTTACAGTTTAACAATACACTTTAATGTTAAAATGAAAATACACTGAAACAGTAAAGTTCAAATTAAGTTTTTAGTTTAGTAATTACAAAATAACTATGAATAAAAACAAACTAATTAAGAAAGGGGATCAAACATACATTAACATATATACACATACACAACCCAAAGATCAGTTTGGTTTCGTATATGCTAAAGAAATGCAGAAAATCCTAACATTAAGATGTTTAAACCAGCAAATGTTTGGCACATTTGCTAATTTTCTTACACTTTATCTCCATTTATCTCCATGTTCCTGCACAAAATAAACACACACTGGTAACTTCCTCCATTTGATGTGATGCAGACTTCTGCTAGTCAAGAGCAGCTGCGTGAGACAAGGAGCCTAATGAATAGTTGGGGAGGAAAGAAATCCTGTTCTATGACACACACACACACACACACACACACACACACACACACACACACACACACACACACACACACACACACAGTTTCAGATCATAGCAGGGGCTCCTCTTTTTTTTTGTAAAGATGTGAGAGCAACTACCAGTATCTCAACAAGTGCAGTCCTTCAGATGTTTGTATAAGTGTGCAGTGCTGTATGTTGGCAATGATCACTTTAAGTGGATCCAGCAGTGCCACAAATTCAATTAAATGTCTGACATTTCCCAGCGTCAGCCGGGGGGCTTCACGAGAGGCACGAGACGAGCAGAAAAATGAGAAAAAAAGAAGAATTCGGAGGAGCGAGCAAGAGAAGGAGAGAGTGGAAAAACTTCAATAGCATACACTAGTTAGAGGAAAGTGTGAGGCAGTTTGTGAAAGACAGGACATTTTTCCAGATTTTTTCCCGCTAGAATCACCAAACAGGAACAGAAAATATATTGAGAAATGACACCTATGTATCCTCATCTTCCTCTCTTCCCCCCCACAGCTTTTTTTCTTCTTCAACTGCATATTCTTCCTCCTTGTGTCTCTGTATCCGTGCCGTCATCTCTTTCCTCCTCTCTCCGGCAGAGCGGTTATGTAAGGAGGCAGAGCTAGGCAGCTTATTTACGCTCCCATGGGGATTAGGCAGAAGCCTGGACATGCCAGCACCTGCAATGCTCACTGATGGTACGCAAATACACACATACACGTATACACATACACACACAGAAGGCAATGCAGCAGAGTTGACAGGCTTTCCCTAAACCCCCCCACCCCCCACCCCACCCCCTATCCTCACAGAGAAGCAAGTCAGGGTGTAAGATGCACTTTGATGTAGTCATGCAGTGGGAGCAGTCGTAGGCTACCAGGCTTAGACGGATCAATTGTGTTTGAGACAAGAGGGCCAGGCTGCAAACTTCAGTCCAGGCAATATGATCAAAGGCTGCTTTAATATTTCAGCCCCCCCTTCTTTTTTTTGCCATTTTTGGTCCACTCATGAGCAATATATAGTTTTTATAGAGGCAAAGGGTGCAAATTAACTTGCTGGTGTTGTGTAAATGTTACACAGGCACAGCAGAGTAATACCTGTCAATTTATTGTTATTCCCAGCTCAGCTTTCCTGTCAGACACACACTGAGACCAGTGACAGTGACTCACTGGCATTAGTAGGCAGATTTGAATCAAAGACTGCGTTTCACCACACGACAAAAACTGCAGAAACGAAAACCAATCTAACCAATCTTTCTCCAGTGAGAAAAAGAGAAGGGAAGATTAACTTGGTTAACAAAAAGATGAACAAATGGGGATAAAATACTGTAGTCCAAATCATTTCCCTGAATGCCGGAATAGCCTCTTTGTTCTCTCTTTAGCCTCTTTATCAGACTCCTTTTCAAACATCACTTACAAGACAAATCAGCTATTTCTATAAGAATGAAATAGCTGCCCCTCCCCCACCCCACCCCACCCCACCCCTCTCAGCTCAGACCTGGGGGTAAAGTTACACTTTAACAAAATGTTCAAGTGTAGTGAAAATACTGTGTGACTGTGTATATGAACGTATAATGCATATTAAAAATAATTATGTGTAGTCTTATATGATGGATCTATTTAATATGTATATTTATCTCATGTACTATTTAATCCAATCTAAGAGACTTTATAGTGCATCTTTAATATGCATTACATGTTCATATATGCAGTCACAAAGTTAGTATGTTAACTATGTGCTGAGTATATCATCATCATTAGATTGTCTGCACTGATGTCAGGTTTTATATGATGGACCTATCTGATATGTATGTATTTATTCATCCAATATATCTTATATATTTAATCCATTGGAACCTATTAGGACCAGGTGATCTGTCAGGTGACTGGTCAGGGTATCTGAAGGTGTACATCTGATTGTTTCTTTGTCTTTACGCTTGAAACGTCACTTGATGGTACATTTATAAATTCAGTTAATTATCCAGTGTGCTGACTCTATTATTCTTTTGTCCAGCATCTCGTATTTAATCACTCGGATGTTCCTGCTTTTGTAAACTTGCAGGGTTCCTCCAATGAGCAGCCTTCTGTGCTGATACGGATTAAGTCTTCAGCAGTGGAGGCATGAAGGCTGCTGCCGGTAGTGTTCTTAGTGCGAATTTGTGCCGAAAATCCCCGCTCACACTGAGCGGAGGAGATTGCATCACAGGCAGTATTTCAGCCAAGCGCAGGAAGTTCTGAACTAAAAGTAACTACAGGTAAAACTATTTACTTATTCAGGAGAGGAGACATGACTTTTTAAAGAATACTAAACATTGCCTCCATACCTCAGAGTCTGAGAGATGGTGAGAAGTGTGTGCCACAACATGGGTGTCATTCTACTGGAAGCAAAATGAACAGAGACTGACATCCTTTGCACAGCACATGAAAATACAGCTTAAATTTACCCTCATCAAGGTGTGGAGGCAAGCACATAGGGAATTATGGGATTGTTAACTATGAACTGTGGGAATTGGTGTTGGATGTATGGACTCTGCACAGCTGGGGACATGATTTTTAATCACACCATAGACTTAAACTACCAAGTAATAATGTGCCATCGATTCACCACACACACAAACAAGCATATAAACCCTCACTTCACACAATGGAGCAGCTTTATCTCCCACATGCACAATTGTATCACACATTTGCTACTGCAGTAAATTCACTCACGGCACATTCATGGCATGCGACACATATATGTTGTTATTGCCACTGGCTGCCAGTCAAACCTCATTTCATTTCTTTCTTTTTTTGGTACCAGTAAAGATGCTGTACTACATTTTCTTTAAGAGCCCGGGTCTTCCAGTGGATTTAGATGGAGGAGTGTATGAAACCTTTTGGCTCTGATGTGTTAATATGGGATCACAGAGAATGGCAGATAAATGAAGGAAAGACGGTGAGGATGAAAACATATATTAGAATTCTGTCTGAGTCATCACACAGGCACGCAGGATACAGGAGCTTCAAGTGAAGCTGCTCTTATATCTGTGTGCTCACACTTTTTATCCTCCTATCCTGAAGGTGTTTATAAGATGGTGCTTCAGTCCACTTGTTTTTCTCCCTCCAAATACAGCAGAGGCAAGAGTGAGTCAAGACATAATCTGCTGAGCCCAGAACAGTTATAAGATTTCCCCCTCATCCTCTCACCATCACCCTTTACACATCCACACACACAATGGAGGATTTAAGAGGGTTTTGAGCATCAATGTAACTGCTAATAACTCGAGTAACAGTTATCCAGAAAAAATGAGAAAACCATGACAGCAAAGACAGCTGATGTTAGAGGAAGAAGTCGGCGCTCCTTTTGTCCACATCATGTGTTCAGTCAGATTCAAACTCCACCCCTCCACCCACGTATGCAGCCCACTAACCACCCCAACTAAGCTCCATGCGGCAGGAGCTGCATGGAGAAAAATAACCACAATACCGACTTAATGTGATTCTGAAGCGTTTTTCGGGGGATTTTTTGCCCAGCGTGTCGTAATCGGGTTTGGTTTGGCCCCCCCGTCTGCCGCCTACCGGTGCTGTGGCTGCACCCAGACCTGTGGAACGGTGCCAGGCCAGCAACAAATGCACATAATTAGGAAGGAACAGGACCGCATACTGGGAGAACTGTCAAAAACAACTATGTTCCAAAGTGAGAGTGCGTGCATACAAACACGCAGTCGAACGTCGTGCATACTTCGTGCTCCCTGACCCACAGAAGAGGAAACAAGAAGGCCAGATAGGGAGGAGGACATGAACCGAGGACACACACACACACACATACACAGAGAGAGATGGGACGGGTGAGGGTGAGGGTGAGGGGAGAGGTGGTTGAGAGTGATGAGTTGTGACAGGAAGTCCCACTGCGGCCTCCAATCACAGATTCCTCCTTGCCCTTCCTTTCAACCTCCCCACACACCCCTTTGTTCTACTAGTTAGTCTCAGGTGAGTGGTGAAGCACTCTGGTCTCCCTCCAGGGAATCTACCTATCAGCATGGATAAGCAGCTGTTTATCCAAGTGAGTTTTTAATAAGGACACAAAGACGAGCAGATAACATTCATGATAAAGACTAATTACATGTAAGAATATAAAAAGCTTATAGTTAAAAGCTGATGTGCGTGTGTTTGTGCTTATTCTTTCAACTGATTACTTATCTACGCTATTAAATGTCAGAATAGTGAACAGCTTCCTCTTCAACAAGTTAACTGCATGACTGTACATCACTTCTGATTGATGGCCGATGAAGGAAAACCAATGACGAAGAAAAAGGCGTCTCCATTCTGTTTCTGGTGAGGAGAGGAGTGTGTGTGTGTGAGGAGTGTGTCTGACATTTACACTTGTCAGTTGATGAGGATGGACGGCATAAAGAGTGACAGCTCCAAGTCCAGCAATTGAGGGCTTTTCCTGCCTCATCCCATGAAGCTGTGGATGGATGAATGAGTGAGCAGCTGAGGAGGGAAGAGACTTTACTTCCATCTCTGACCGCCCAAACAAACGGATAGTATTAAAAAGATGAATCGCAGGAATATTATAAAAGGCTGGATTAATTAACTCAGATTAATTAAGGCTGAAATATCTGAATAAATCTGTATAATTTAAAGTGATCTGAGCATATGGCCCCTGTGTTGTTGTGCACACACAGAGTCCACAATGCCAGGACTCATATTTGCACACACCAGCAGTGGAATAATTAAAATGTGATTTTTTATTTATTTATTTTTTTTAAATAAAACTGCATTTTCAGGGCATTTTGGACCAATATCATTGCAATATTTATAAAAAACAAGATATGTTGTAGGTTTTTTTTACAGTTAAATCAGACTAGAATGAATCAAGTGTCCACAGGTAATCCTAATTGAGAGCAGGATTTGAACTGATTTATATTTGCAGCATAACCACTATATAAACTCTATAATCTCTCAGTGGAAATAGATCTAAGATGTCAGGAAAATAAAATCCCTGACGTCAAAATACTAAGTTAAGTTGAGAAAGAATGAACGTTGCAGACATCAGTCACTATCAGTCCTTTCCTGTCTTCTGTCCTCCTCCCTCTGCTGCTGATGTGATTCACTGCCTGCAGGTACAGGGAGGGCTGCCGTCTCAACCAGCAGCTAACTTGACAAGACTTTGACTAGTTTTAATTTACGCAAAAAAATAAATTAAACATATTATATATTATAGCAGCTACATCAGGCGGCTTTTAGCTTTTAGTCTAACTAGTGTGTTGCAGTTCTGTAAATCACTTTTCTACTTGTTTATGCCTTTTTGGCTTTTTATTCCCAATTCTTTCTCTTCACCTGCATTCACTATCTCCTCCACCACAGCCTCTCTGCTCTGCTGTGGGTTCTGTGTGTGTGTGTGTGTGTGTGTGTGTGTGTGTGTGTGTGTGTGTGTGTGTGTGTGGTGGGTGTAGGACAGAGAGGAGAGGCCATACATGACACCACTTCTCATTCTCTCCCGTCTAGTTCCAGTCAGTGCATGTGGTTTGCATTTATTGTGATGTGCACATATAGGAGAAACACTGCATGTATTCACTGTTGAAATTCCCATTGACCACAATGCTTTACCCATTTCCATCTAATTTGAGGCCTTGTTATGTGGACAGTGAGGTTGGGTGGAGTTTATGGCAACCACAGATAATAGAAAATATCAAAAGCTCGCTCCTTTGTGCACAGAAGGTAGGTTTAAATGAACGTTAACAGGTCCTAACGAAGCCTCAGGTGAAACACGTGTCGGGGGAGCGAGAGAATTAACAACGGGGCAAAAAACGGACACATGGATAGGACAAGGGGAGGGAGGAAAGAAAAAAAAACACAGAGTAAAGCAAGAAAAAGCCAGAGGAAAGAAAATCCTCCTGTCCAATCCCCTGAGTGTGTTGGGTCGTGAGCCAAGTGTGAGATTTGCTGCCAGATGCTGTTTCGGGAGCGTCTGCAGACAGAGAGGAGGCACTCTCTCCAGATTAACTGGCTGATTTGTTGCCTAACTTTGTGAAAGTACCCAATCAGTAAAGTGAAAAACGCCTTCTCTTTACAGTGCATTGGAGGTAATGAATGCGCGATTCCTCAAATTTAAGCAACAGGACTTTTGTCCACCGGAGTAAATTCAGAGTCACAGAGTCAAGATGAAGTTTCCATCTCTAGATCTTTTTTAGCACCTTGGAAACTTACAACCATTAGAAACACATCATAAAAACCCCAATGCTTTGCTTTAACATGTGAGAGCTAGATATGAATAAGACATGAAAAAAGCTACATCGTGCTGACAACTCAATTTGCACAGAACTGACCTCTATTTTCTTAATAGCACTTTTATAAAAGACACAAATTAAAATTGATTACACTTGTTGGTCCGATAATAAAAGTCCCAAATGCTTGATGTCATGATCCTGCTGTGTATGTGTGTATCTGTAATCTGCTGCAACATTAATGGGACGGATGGACCATTAGGTCTATGCCATCATCCCACTGCTAAATCATTCATAAGCTGCGGGGCTGTTGCTGGATCAGAGTTGGCCCATTAAGAAAGCATTTAGGGGCATTCTCCCCCCATGACTAGACAACATGTTCATTGTAGCAGCCTGCAGCCCGCTATGATGTAGCATTCGCAGAAGGCCCACAAGCATATGGATCAGCATGTGTAGAGCAACAGAGGCTGAAACTGCATCGTAATGTATAAAGATGTCTTCTAGCATCAAAACCACAATCCATCTATAGAATTGCAACTATTTCTCGCTTAAAGTCGCCGAAAAATACACAAAGACAGCCTGACAGTGAGTTTCCTGGCCTCAAGGTGTCTTGGCTAGACTTCCTGCACCGTGATGGATTACAGCTTCAAAAGGACACTGGGACAGGTATTTCCAGGTCAGCATAACATGATGTAACCTCTGAAGCAGGATTTAGCTCGATCACAGACCAGGAATTACAGAGCCGCTCAGGTGTGTGCCAATCAGCCAATGAAAAAATAAGCGTGGAGCCGGTGCAACAAAGGTGACGAGTCAAAGGTGAAGAGTCGGCGATAAAAAAGGAAACGGCTGCTTACGAAATCACACTGAGGAACTGTCAGTAACGACAGAAATAGTTTGGCGGTATTCTGCTGTGTGTAGCATCATTTATCAATTCATGGTATCATCAATATCAATTCATCTGTTGATTTTATGAAATTAAAAGATGACTCTACTGGACTATCTTTGCATGATTTACAGTTTAAAAACACTGACCCTCAAGCCATTTTACCTACTACTTTAACCCCCACCCCCCCACCCCCACCACCAGCATGAGCCCGCTCTGTTCTGATTGGCCAGCTTCCAGAAGTTTAGCAGATTTCTCAAAAACGTTCAAATTCAAGTTGAAATCCAAAGTAAAATATGAAGTCGACACCACGAACAAGCCATGAAATAACCTTAGCAACAGCCTTAGCAACAGAGACTACAGAAGATACAGCTGTTTTGTGGGCATACAGGAACGATCTGACATCATCACGAGGAGGAAGTAGAAGCATTCAGAGTAGGATGTAGGCTGGACTTTTGACGTAGGTTCATCTCAAGTTTTGGAACTTCAAAGATCACAAAAAGCAAACAGTCCCCTTTAGTCAATAATTTATAAAGTTTATACAATTGTGGAGGATGCCTATCACAATATTACAGAGCCCTAAACCGAAATGTATTTCTTTTAAATTATACAAAAACTGAGCGAAATGCAAATATTCACATACGAGAATTTGAAGACTGTATTATTATTTTTAACCAGGTGTTAGAACAAAGAGAGTGACAAATAACTCTTTTTATAAGTGCATATGGTTATGTACGAATTACTGTAACAGAGAGGGGGAAAATAGAACCTGCCCTTTATTGTACAAAATGAATGTGCTTACTGCTCTTTTAGTGTAAACACAGCTTAAGCTTACTTCCTGTACAGCACATTGTAGGAGAAATGAAAAACTGGGGGTAATATAATTTCGGAAATATTTGCCCTCTTTAGTAGAGCAAAACGGAAAAGCCAGATGAGGCCACGTAATTACAGGAAGCAGAGGAATTTATAAGAAATGCAATCTTAAGCTTAATAAAACTAGTCTAAACAAAACCACAGGCATGAAATAAACACGGCATCAGTAACTGCTGTCATTTGTTTATGATAATCAGACTAATTAAAACTAATCTTGAACTGTAAGTAATATGATGGGCTTTAAAACTGTCGTACAGAACTTTTTTTTTTTTAAAGAGCGAATAATTAAAACGATCCAATTATTTATTGAATCAACTGTGCTGATGCAATGTAGGATTTTCTCATTAATAAAGTGCTGTGAAATTACAAACAGAAGGCCTGATTATCTGCTTTGCGTATTTCATTTGGTGTAATTTGGGAGCTCTCGGGCTCGATTCCCAGTGCAGACTAGTTTTGCATCAAAAATAAGGAAGGGGGAAAGAATAAATTATGTTGCTAATAAACAGCTCAAGAGGGTTATAAAGCTGTCATCGTGGTTCAAATCTAGCCATCTTTACTTTCCATGACACAGGGCGAAAAACACCGGTTTCTAAATGAGCTGTGTGGTCAAAGTGCTGCATGAGGTCATCTGTGAAGCTGGACAAGCTCATATTCTGGGTTCAAATTTAGGACGGGACTGAACACCGCATCCTGTGTTCGACTGGTCTATATTCACACAGCCGCAGGAAAGCGGTCAGCACAAACGCGTCTCTCTTAGGCTTATTACACCGAGACAGACCTCCCCGAAAAACCTGCAGCCTTCCCCCTACTGGGAATCCGACCGCAGCCATCAGCCTCCACCGGCTCGAGATGCACTCAGCTGACCACAAACCGTCATGATCCTGGTGAAATAAGGAGTGGAAACTTTGACACTAAATCCCTGGCTTCCTTCCTGTACTAAACACGGCCTCCCAAAAAGCATAGCTGGCTCTGCTGGGGTGGGGTGGGGGAGGGGGCCTCTGGGCAGCGGAGGGGATCGATGAAATCAATCGAACTTTTGATTAACACTGCGGTGCATTTAAATGATGAAAGGGTAAGGTAAGTGTAACAGAAAAGCGGCTGGATTCCTACCAACAAAAGAACCATGAATTTGTCTTTTCGCTGATGAAGAGTCCAATCTTGTTTCTCGGAGCGATTAATCACGTCCTCCCCATCGAGACAGACAGGGGAGAGAGAGAGAGCAGGATAGAAAACAGCCTGTGTGTGTGTATGTGTGTGTTAGTGTGTGTGTGTACTTTGTGTCCTCTGTGAAGTGGATCTGCACAGTGGTCAGCATATTGGCCCGGCCATTTCCTCCCAGCTCAGGCTGCAGTCTATAAAAGTTAATGAGGCCGCTGAGCCGAGATCTGGCACGTGAAGACGCACCTACGCGCATCGGAGTGTTTATATACCAATGCATGTAAATGAGCATGCATGTATCATTAACCGTCCTCCCACGTTAAAACGCGTGCTTTGAAAATGCCTTGCGGTCCTGTCTTTTAAGGTTCACATGAGTCGGGGGTAGAGAAGTTTCCTCCCTGTCTCCTCAAATTTCACACGCACTTCAGTTAGAAGCCTCCTTACGTAACACTGCTCCCAAACCTCCGCTGCTCTGCCAGAGATTTCTGTGTGTGTGTGTGTGTGTGTGTGTGTGTGTGATTCATTGGGCCATGAGGATCATTTCACTGGTCAGTAATCACTGTTCTAAGAAATGGCCGCTGTGCTGAACTCCTAATTCTCTGTGCTGCCCAAAAGAGAAAACAAGGAGACATGAAAGGACTTAATGAGAACGAGTGAGAATGGATGGTGGCAAAAAAAAAAAAAAAAAAACGCCTACATGCTCCGGACCCCTCACACATTCACTGTGTTTGTTACATTTTGTACACATATGCAGAACTGTCTGTCATAACATTTATTTCCATTACGTCAGGCGCATTATCCCGGCTCCAGCACTCACAGCATCCTTCTAAATGTTTTGAACTAGTCTTAATTTATACTGATTTGATTATTGTGAGAGGAGAGGAGAGGAGAGGAGAGGAGAGGAGAGGAGAGGAGAGGAGTCTAATGATGAGGAGTGAATGGTTGCTTCTCATTTCCTCTTAAACGTCTCTTCGTGTCCCTCGTTCTTGCGTTTCAGTCCCTCCCACGTCCTCGGCACCAGGTAGAGGTTCAACCAAAGATGTGATGGGGAGGTTTTAATGAAATGAGACGTCTCTTCCTCTCAGGCGTCACATGAAGCGGTGTCATTTTTTGGCGATGGCGGCGGCGCAGCAGGATCAGCTGTCAGTCTGCAGGTGTTAACAGCTCTTTAGTGTCTTTTGAAGCCTCAGAGTTTGTCACTTGCAGAGATAATGTGACGTGCTGTTCGAATTATAATGAGGGTACGCGGTTAACGCCAGCCGAAGCACTGGTGTGGTGACATCTTCCAAAATGGCAAAAGTAAAACTGTAATTTAATCATCCACATTATGGTGAGAATGTCTCATAATGATGTGCAGGAATATTTTAGACGAGTATCTGTTATAACATCTCACCTCAAAAATATAGTCCACTCTCTATCCGACACACTGAGATATTTTTAGCCTGATATTTAATTAAATTGTTTACTGCTGGGCGACAGCAGACTCATGTCCTCCCCTGGCTGTAATATCATCCATGATCCAGGTTCAAATGAGAATTTTTTTTTTTTTTGATGAATGATCAGCATTGTTTTATGCTTCTAATAGTAATCAGACCTACAAAGAATACAGATCCAAACATTTTAACTGCTGGATGAGCTTCATCACACCAAACACAAAAGGGAGCACTTAGAATAAGAAGAATGTGAACAATTATAATATCAACTTCTTACCCTGGTAGATATTTTCCTGCCATGCTTAAGATTCCCTTCCTAAATGAAATATTTCTTTCCATTGCAGTAAGATTGTCACTATCATAACTTCCACTTGAATGTGTGCTGTGGATGTGCATATTAGGGGTCAATGTTCAACCGACGGCCTTGCTGTGCTCAGTGTCATGTTTGAGCTTTTGATGACAGCCCTGAGAAACAAGAATACAGACACGCTGAAAACTGAGAAAACACAGAGGGCAAAGAGTAGGCGGAGGTGGACAGAAACATGTTATGAGCTTTGTACTGACACATTACACTGGAGAAAATGGATCTCGTCTTTCTGTGTTGTGAATATGTGTAGCACAAGCAGAGCTCTCTCTCTCTCTCTCTCTCTCTCTCTCTGAAAGGAAAAAAGCAGCATTGCTAACAGATGTCACATTACTGTATGACATTGATGCGATTTGGCCTGCTTGTATGTAAGCAAAAGACGGTGACTGAGAAGCCGAGGAAGATACTGTCACGAGGTGGCTTTTTTTTTTTTATAAATTGTATTGCTCTGCACATGGATACATGCACTACAAAGCATTTTCTCTAATCTATCTTAATTAGCCCCCTCCTGTTTTATGTTAATCCCTCTTTTATAGTTTACATCTCCCAACAAGCTGCAGTCTATCCTCCTCCCATTGTCTCTCTGTGTTTCCTCTCTCTCTCTCCTTTATTTCTCTGAAGGCTTGTGCTAATGCAAGGCCTGCGCTGGATCTCTATGGGGTGAGAGTGGCCTTGGGGGCATAAAAGGCTGAGCATATACGCAAGACACACACACACACACGCTCACGAAGATATGCACACACACACACACACATACATATGTGCACAAGCTGTGAAACATCCACTGTAAATCCAGTGAAACATTCTCAAAGCAAACAAACAAGACAGCACTGTTTAGCTGATGTGTATTGTTACTGTGCAGGAATCATATTAATACTTTTGTCAAAGTGCGCTGTCTGCATGTCGCTCTGCAGTATCATGGCAACACGGTCTTCACGAAGACGGCTTGGATGCTGTAGTCAATTTTTTTTTTTTTACAAAGACAAGTCAGGTTTTATCAGCCAAAAAGGTTTCGCTCCTATAAATATAAATAACACTTAATGATACAGAGAATAACTATCAAAGGATTGCAGATATCATGTGTTTGAAAAAGGTCACAGAAGATGCTAATGAAATGCAGGTTTCTATCAAATTATTCATTGATTTGTTCAGCAATATTAATAAATAATTATTTGATCATCTATAACCCTTTGAAGTAGTTGATGGAGACGAGATAAGACCAAATATCACGTGCTACAGCTTTACACAAGTGACATGATGGTTTCTGGTGCTTATAATAGCATTTCTTATTATAAGTTGAACAGGTTTACATTATATCAGTTATGTTGCTAACTGCTAAATTACTGTTTTGAGAGTCCCTTTCAGCTAACTTGCTAGCTAACTTTTAAAAGGCCATAAGTTTGGTTGAATGATACTGGAAATTTAAGGACAATATCAACAACTTCACATACACACACACACACACACACACACACACACACACACACACATTTTCTTTTTTCATCATTTGGAGATTGTTAGCTTTCGTGTGGATTACACAGATAAATTATTTTCCTTGGCTTTTTACTTGCGAACCCTTTAAAGCACTCACAGCAACATAAGAAGTAGTCCTGGGTATCATTTAAAAATTATGATACCAGTACCAATCCAAGTACCCTTAAAGTGATACCGATACAAGTAGAGTACTTCATTCGATACAAATCATGTGGATAGAGCATGCCTATTTTCTCCATGTGTGAGCAAGTGTTTAATCATATTACTGGTCTTCCAAGTTATTCCATATATGCTTTATCCGGCGTTTCAACCACAGCGTTTAGTTGGCGTCTTGGCTCCTGAACTGTTTATTCAAATTCACCACGACTTCACCACCACCTACTGTAGCTGCTGTGGCACTGGGCCAATCACATGTTGCATTAGATCGAAGAACACTTGTGTTAATTGGCTGAGAGCAAGCCCAAACAAATAGTCATATATTTTAGCATCGTTTGACAGGAGATGTTTCAATACTACTTGGTATCGATTTATTTCGTTTGACACCTTAAAAGGAATCGAGCACCGATACCCAGCCCTAGTAACAACTTTAGTTGTTGTCAACTCTCAACCCTCTGTCATGAAATAACAATTTATTCAGTGAGTTAAAATGTGCTTTGGTATAGGTATCATTATCAGGATATTAAATGACCTATAACAGCTTAAGGTTTCCCTCAGTTTGCTTAGAAAGTGAAACATTCTCTCATATCTTTGTCACATTCCTTTTACTCATCAGCCAAAATATACATCCATAAAAACATGTCTGCGATAAGCTGAGATCGGCCAAAAATTATCTTGTGAGCGTCACATAAAGAATGTTTGGTATTTGCAAACAACAAACCACAAAAACATCTGGCAGAAGGGTTGGATATTTGACATCCGATCAAGCTGGCTGTAGACTGGCTCTCATTAAACCGCATCCCTGTCTGAGTAACCGGACCTGACTATCCAGCGAATCTATGATGACCCTGTTTTTTCCAGGATGTTACTCTGAAGCACATAATCGCTGCAATCAAAGCAGAACCATTTGTTTATTCACGTTAGATAAAAGCATTTTGTGCATGGAAACATTCCCACTGTGCTGGTCGGTAAATACACTATATAAAAACAGTATCGAAAGGCCAACAGCTTCAGTATATCATGAAAATTAAAGCTCTGGCTCGTTTCCAGTAACAGTTTGAGTCATCCCTATTATCATTATACAAAGAACAGCATCAGCCTTTCCTGGGACCAGCTCTCTTGCCAGTTCTCCAGGACTAAGCAGCACTGCCAAAGAGCAAGAGACTGCCAGGTTCTGCCAAGTTCTCCACTTCAAAAAAGGAACCAAGCTGCCGTTCTGTTCTCTTCTTGGACCAAAGAGAGGAAGTGCAATGGCCTCCGGGTCGGACGGAGAAAGATGCAGAGAGAGAGAGAAATAAACATTAGAGAGAGAATATATTTTGAGGATGGGTGGAGTTAAAGCTGAAGTGGAGATTTTGGAAAAAAAAGAAATAGTATGAAGGATAAACGTATTGTTTTTTTTATCTGTGAATGCTCGCCTCTCTTCTCAGTCTCCTGCTTCCCTGTCAGAGGACGAGGAAGAAGAGCCGCGAGGGTCAACTCCTTGTGTCTCGTCTGTACACGCACACACGGCTCCGCTGTAGAAAACAAAGATGTAGTGACAGGCCTTGTTTACCGTCTTCTCCTTGTCACTACCTCCTTCCTTTTACACCATCCTTTCTTGCTCACTTGTGCTATTCTTACATCATTGGCTCTTTGGTAAATCTGTATCCTGACACGCAACAAAAGACCAATACACTGTGTCGCCTGTCCACGTTTGTTTACGAGTGAGAAAAGGGCTCACTGTTGCCTCTTGTGGCATTTGGGTGGAACCCCCCCCCCACACACACACACACTGTGACAGCAGTTCTCAACAACTGTCAACTGCGAACAAGGGCTTTCCACTCTCCTGCCTCAGGGGGCAGTCATGAGACCACTACAAAACACCAGAATGAGGTGTTGACACTACACTTCCTGCACAAGCAACACAACAGTAAAATGAATGCTTTATCAGAAGCATTGTTTTGGTTTTAGAAGAGAAAAGTGTTTAAACAGTAAGCCCACTTAAAGTCCCTCGAGCATGGACTGAATTTGGAAAATCAGCCTTTTTTTCTTCCAGAGCACGTAATCTTGGAATGACCTTGACTAAAGAAATCAATAGCCTACCAAAGTATGGACAGTTTAAAACCCTAATCAACTAACGCACACTTTTTTTCTCCTTCATTTTAACACGTTAAATTAAAACAGTTTAAATAAAGGTTTGATTGATTGACTGGAAAGACTGCTTGACTTTCTAAATGTATGTTATATTAACTGCCCTGCCCCCATTAAAGAGCAGCTGCTTCCCTCAGCGTGTATGTGGGTGTGTCTGGAACTGTCTCACAGTGGATGAGGATGAGGAGAGATACTTACATTCATTAAGCTCCAATGAGTGAATCCAAACCTTTTATCTTTTCTCCCCCCTTTTTCATTAGCAAAGAGCAACAGTAAACATAGAGGCAGCAAACTTTTGTTTTCAGCTGTTGCTAATTAACATTAGTTCTGTAACGGCTTACAATAAAGGTTGAGCTGTTCTCTGGTTAATGTGCTCTCTGCAGCCGCTCTGTGTACTCCGCTAAATACTGTGAGTGAGTCAAAGGTCACGTCAATCTGTAACACTAATGTACAACCAGTGGACTGTGATTTAGTGGTTTCACAGAGTGGCAACTCTTCTCTAGCTGTTCACTAACTTTGATTCAAATTAAATCAGGATTTTAATCTGATCAGATTTGCTATCATATGCAGTTCATCCGATTTTCAGATCGTAGATACAGGCTGTTAACCTTAACTAAGCAGTGATTAGATGGCTTTGATTTGTAGCTGTTTTAGCCTTTAGTTACTATTGAGCTCTATCCATAGACGAGACAGTCCTAAACAAGCTAAACCTAAATAAATCTGTTTCTGCTACAGTAAGATAGTCACTGAGATCAATCACCTGCTCTCATGGGCTGTGTCCAAAAATACACCTATTTACTATTAGGGATGTCCCGATATGACTTTTTCACTTCCGATACGATACCGATATTGTAGCCTTGAGTATTGGCCGATACCGATATCAATACGATACGATATAGGCACGAATCATACATATATTTATTCCTTATTTTGTTGTGTGGAATGTTAGAAAAGGCTTGATAAAGTGATGTTACTGTTACTGTTACTGATGTTGTAGTGATATAACAGAAAACAATAGTCAGCAACAGTAGGTATAGGAAAAACTGACCCATTTATTATTAACCAATTGGTTACATAAATTTTAACCTTCAACATAAGAGTATTACCTCAACAAATCCAATAAAAACAAAATGTTATATTTAAAGTGCAAAATAACCACTGGTTACCAACACAACTGAAGCGAGCCAGAGGCTTGTTGCTTCGCCTTGCTGCTCACGCGAAAATCCTCATGTTCTTTTTTGTGGTGTTTTTTCAAATGTGCGATGAGGTTGGTTGTATTGAACCTTCCCGGTTCTGTCCCTCCACGGGACACTTGCGCCTGACAAATGTTGCATTTAGCTGCAACGTCTTTGTCCGAGTTTACAGTAAAATACTTCCACACAGCCGACATCACTACACCTTGCTGCAGGCACACACGTTGTCGTTGTTGTGATCACGTGGGCTGTGCATGCTGGATCAGAGACGCTCTTCTTCCGCGGCCGGCACCAACGTTAATTAAGGGGCATAACCGCCACCTACTGTGTTGGAGTGTGATCAAACCAGAGTCACCTATTATTATAGAAGTGCTGGAGCGGTAAATGGACAGCTTATATCGGAGCGTTTATATCGGAGTTTTTAGATTCAGTCCGATAAAATCCGATATTCACTTTTTTGGCTGATATCGGACTGATTTCCGATATCAATATCGGATCGGGACATCCCTATTTACTATACACTACATTTACCCTCCGACCAAATGCTGAGTGTGTAAATATATCCACTATACATTACAGCCCTCAAATAATTCACAATGGAACAAACAAAGTAGTGTCTGTGGAAATCTCACAATGCAATGCTCCACATGTTAAAGATGTGAAAACTACCGTAGTATGACTCTACAGCTCTATTTCACATGTATCTTTGAAACAGCCAATGAGACAGTTCTAGCAAGTAAATGAATAATATTGACAGCTGCTATAAAAACATGCTTTCAGTTTTGAAAGACTGCATTTTTTAAAATCAATCTGCTGACTGCTTGGAAATTCTTTTATTGTAGTTTTCATTGTATAGATAAAAATAAAAGACCACTGTTAATGAATAAACTGGATAAATGAATGCATGAGTGACATGCTATTGTAACCATGAAAAATCATTTGATCCCAAAACCTGTAATTTGTCTATAAAGGGAAATGATTGCTTTTTGGCCATTTATAATTAATAACATCAATAATAATAGTAATTCCAGAGTATTAACTGTTACATATTATAAAACTAGTATATATTTCAACTGTGTAACATCCTATCTTGCTTAGATCTCTTCAAGAAAAAGCATATGGGTCAATATATTGTCATCTGATTTATTTAACCCCCCACATATGGAAATTGGCCTCAGCCTTGAAAATCCTGTAGGATCACCACACAACCTAACCTTACAGGACGGCTCCATGTGTTCACTGCCAACCTCTGATCTCCTCCTCACAGTCAAAGGCGAAGCCGCACAGCAGAGCGCTGTATCGGATTTCTCGTGCTAGTCTGCATTGATCTACATGCCAGCGATGCTTCTCCGGGGCCCGGGACCCAATCAGCACTTCACGCAAAATACACTAAAATCTATGCTACACAGTCAATTGTCTGGGAGCACAGCCTGAGAGAAACTGCTCGTATATAGGTGTGTGTGTGTGTGTGTGTGTGTGTGTGTGTCAGAGGAGAGGAACTCAATAGTGGGCAGAAGGGTGTGATCAAAGCCTTTCTCTGCCCCACAATAAGTTCCTGTACGTTTATAAAGGCCATCTCTGATGCTAAGTGCGCCACGGTTACGGACCCTGTATGCATGAATGAGTCACTTCACACTGTAAACACACTCCAGCGCCTGAGCCTCCGACCATCTCAGCAGGACCTTTGTGTGAAGACTAATCTCTGACCTTTACCTCCTTCCACTCTCTTTTCGGGTGTCTGTGGGTGTCTGAAAGGCTCCAGTATGCGGCCTTGAGCCCACTCAAAGCCACTGCGGGGTCAAAGGGCGAGGCAGTAATGACAAGCTGATACACTCAATGCGTGGCAAAGAGGCTTCTCAAGCAATCTACCACCAATAACCACTGAAGGAAGCTGAAGAACTGCTTACTGCTACAGTTTGCCATTCATTTTCATACATAAATTATCCTTCCTTATTATCAGCATGTCAGTCACCTTCAAAGCACTCTGAATATAAAGAAACATGATTGATTCATGAATACTTTTGTTTTCCTAGCTTAATATGACTAAATCTATACTTATTGACACACCTTGAAGTGAAATGACATCATCTTTTTGAATAAATGTACTTCTCTCGATCTTTCTTTCTCTGTGTAGAATTTGTAATTCTGGAAAAAGCTTCACGTATTGTTTGTTGTCTGTGAGTGGAGAAACCTGCCATCAGTCTTGTTTTTGTTTTTTTTTCTTTGTCTCCTAAATGTCGCCCCTCGTCTCTCAGCGCTGGTTTGAAAACAAATGATTATTGGCGGCTTTGTCTATCGTTTTTGGCGTGAACACTCAGTCCGACGTTAATGCAGATCTCTACCAGTTTGGAGCTGCTGTTTATTTGCGCAGAAGGACCCTTTTTTAAAATTTCTGTGGTTAATCACAAATGGTGGTGGGTGTCTCACCCAGTGCTCTGCTTTTCATAAAATAAGTGTAATGACAGCAGGGATGGTGAAAATGACAGTGCTGTTATTGTAAGCCATCTGCTGTACTGCCTGGAAGCCTAAACATATAATAATAGTAATGGTAATTGTGACAATTACGGACCAATTTTTGAAGAATCAGACTTTCTAAGCACTTGTGAAAACCTTCTTGTTAGATATTTAAAGATGTTTAACCATTATTCACTCTTTTATTTCAGTGAGATTAAATATCTCTTTTTCTGTGGCCAAGATAAACAGCAATAACTATTATATACAAACAAACAACATTAAAAGATAACAACTTTAAACAAAGATGGAATTATTAAATCATGACTAAAATGTCTATGGAGTTTAAATCAGCATCTTACAGAGGAGCCATGATGGAACTAGCTGTACAGAAAAAAATACAAACACAAAAGGATTATGCAACATGATTCCTACTTTTAAATTCATTTATATTAGTTTTTCACAGTTTTTGACATAACTGCCACTTTGCTGTGTGGTCTGCTCTTACTACTGAGCTCTGTCCAGTAGCGCTCGTCATGTGCTTATTTCTCTTAATCCTCATCGTTGGCCGAAGCCAGTGCTAAAGCTAAGATTACCCCACATATGCACACACACACATACATACATACACACCAAGGGGGTCACACACATGCCCGCCCCCCCCACCCACCCCCCCATTTGCACACACTGTTACAAACTAAGAGATCACATACACTCCGGATAAACAAGCTGACACCGACTTACACACACATGATTACACACGGACGCACAAACACTGGCGCTCGCTGTCTTGTCTTTAGTTGCGTCTCCGCTGAGTGAAAGGGAGTCGCTGACGTCCTGCGGTGTCAACGTTAAGTCAGTGGGACGGGGCGGCGCCGCATCTCACGCACATATTGCTGACGCAGCGAAACACACGCACCTGACGAGCCTCTGAAGAGGGTGATAGGGACTTAGATGCAAAGCGAATTCTTCTCTTTTCTATCATTCACATTCAATCTAAAAAAAACACACACATCTATATCTTACCACAAAATGTCCATTCATAGAAACAGTCATTTATTCATCATATCAGCCTTGATTAACAGGTAAGCATTTGTGAGTTATTTCAGGCTCATTTAGTTGACTGACAGCAAAAAGACAAACAACTACATAATGAGTTGGGCTAAAGCTGAAAGGATCAGTCAATTAACAACAGGAAATTAATATGCAACAATTCTGATAAATGATTAATTGTTTAAGTCACTTGTCAGCCTCTCAAAATAGAGTATTTGCTGCTTTTCTCTCATTGTAATTAAATGTCAGTGGGTGAGGACTGCTGATAGGACACAACAAAACAAGAAATATATGAATAATGGCACTCAGTCCAGTTTGAGTAATGGACTCATGAGTTTCGAAGGTTTATGTGAGGAGGGTTTGTAATACTCTGCACTATAATATACAGGTTTTTATAGCTCCGGAAAACAGCAGCAATTATTTTATATTATTTATTTAAATATAGAAGTAGACCAGTCATTTCATTTACCAGGAATGTAAGCTTCCACATATTTGATTGGTTGCGGGAGCCCTCTGTGTTGGCACCTCCACTACACAAATTAATGAGGAGGCTGTGCTTTAGCGAACCGGATCTGAGATGGCCCATAGTGATAGAAAGTAGAGGTGGTGACAGAGGGGAGGGACAGAATTGAGGTTTAAGTAGCTGAGACTCAGCAGAGTTTGGAGGCTACTGGGCTGCATCTATCTACCTCTATCTACCTGTGATGTAGTTGTCTTATTTACTGACAAAAAGACCTCTAAGTCAAAGAGCAACATAAATGTTTTCAGATGTAGCCAGCGTAATATGGACATAGTTACAGAATCTAAAGGACAGTGCTTTTTAATATTAACGAGAACTAATTAATTTCCATTTAACTACATTAACTGACTAAAAGTGTAACTGGCACACACACTGATCCGAATCATACATCCCATCCTGCTGCGTCACACTGAGCTCGGTTAAGACTTCTTCTCTAGTAATGATCTCCACTGAGCCTCAAAAAAATGACACTTTATTATAGATGAACATTTACCTAGGTTAGTGATTAAAACACCTCATCAGCTCACAATCTGGGAGCACATTTGATCCAAAGCAACTCAAATTAAACACATCCAGTATGTAAATGTTCATCTTAGGTGGTGTCAGTGGGAATCAAGGGAGCGCAGTGATGGTGTTACTATTAATCTCCACCAGCTGAGAACTTGAAGAAGTCGCCACACGCAAACACACACACACACACACACAAACACACGCACACACGCACACAGGTGTAGTGTTATCTACGTGTTAGTGCGGTGATGACAGATGGGTGTCAGCTCCTCTCCAACGGGCCAACCGTACAAAACTCCGGGTGGAGTTGTGTGTCATCAGCCTGAAAAACGGCTGGGTGTAAATAAAGGCTGTCGCTCAGTCAAAATAGAATCACTACTGTCTTCAAACATGATACTGAAAGTCTGAACCGTGCAGTCGGCACATTTTTTAAGTCTTAAAGTGTTGATTTTGGTGTTTTGTGTATATTATTAACACTATCAGTCAGACTGCAGCATCATGGTTTGGGTGTTTGTAATGAGTGCTGGTTTTGATCCTATTGAGACTGCTATATTTACATAGGACAAAGCTGTGCTAACGCAGACGTGTTTAACTCTACGCTGTTTAGCTTCTATTTCTGTAGCCGCCGAGTTACAGCACCAGTTAAAGATTAACCCACTTCTGATCTCTGGCTGCCCGGACCATGCTGTGCTTACACCTGCTGTAGAGGACTTTCACTTTCACTTCAGCGTGTACATCATTATCCTCATTATGATCATGGTGTTTATCATGGAGAGAGAGAAACAGACACACCACGTGAATGCTGTGTGCCCCGGCAGGATTATATATAATTTGTGTTAAGTAACGTAACAGCGCGACTGTGTGTGAAAGTGGAAATGTGGAGATGTGAGACTTTGTGTGTGTGAACAGTATCTAAATGTGCATAATTAGATGTCGCATGCAAGGTCACAGTCAGCACAGAGCGTGGGCCTTTCTGGAAGTTTTGAGGCCTGAGGCAGAAATTAGAGTATAGCTGGATGCTATTTAAGATACAACCACTTATGTTGGCTCGTCATGTTTAAACAGTACTGCACAGCGGGCACGGCTGGGGACAAGCCTAAGCACCAAATATCGGACTATGCAAACACACACACACACACACACACACACACACACACACCGCCTTCTTCTCCTCGAGTGCTTTAGCAAACACACACATATGGCGGCAAGGCATCACTGAGAGCCGAATGAAACGCTGCGTTACTGTCTGGACCACCATATGTGGTTTGTGTGAGCGCAGTGTTTGTGTTTGTGTGTGTGTGTTTGTGTGTGTGTGTGTGTGTGTGTGTGTGGTGTGTGTGAGATAGTGGGTGCAGGAATGTGTTGTGTGTTAAACAAACAGGAGAGTCATTAAGAGGGAAACTGTTTAAATAACTTCTCTCTTCTGTAAGTTCATAAAGCTGTTACTGTAATGCTTACCTGACCCCAACTGAGAGCGGGGCTACACTAGATTGCTTTACAGAATAATCCCACATGTAGGGGGATATGTGGAGTGTGTGTGTGTGTGTGTGTGTGTGTGTGTGTGTGTGCCTTGTACGCAACTGAACAATGAGTTGGGAGCTTGGTCCAATGCTTTGGCAGAGGCGAGCTCAGAGCTTTCATAAAAAGCCTGGGAAAGCTGCTGAGCGCTGCTGTTATGGCCGCGTGTGTGTGTATGTGTGTGTGCACTCGCAGTTAATAGCAGAGTGTGTAAAATGTTGGAGAGCAACACTGACTCCAGCATATTTCAAAACTCCTCTCTACCCACCGAGCCTCAGCCCAAATGTTTAAGCATTGTCCCCAAAACAAGACACGCACAGACATGTACAGACACACATTTTCTCCTCACAGCCAGCGTGAAACGTATCAAGGCTCCTCCGCCTACTTTTAAGTGATACTCCATCCAAAATATAAAAATATACCTCCCGTGCAGACTTGAAAGGTGTCTGATTCTCCAGAATAAGGCTAAAAACACTGCTTTTGTTTGTTGTTCAGGTTGGGAGTGAGTAACAGAAGAAGGCAGCGCATCACACAGGTGTGTAACTCCTCATTCACAGCGCTGCTTATAAATAGCACCGATTCCGCCTCAACTGCCTGCTATAAGAAACAAGTAGATTTAATTGCTTTGTCCTCAGCATTAGTCGACATGAAATGCTCTGATTTAATCACAATTATTTACAAAACATTATATTTTCCTGAAATGCGGGCGTTTTTTTCCCCCGCCATATCAGAGACTGAGGTTACTGGCATAGAGCTGCATTTCACAAACAAACATAAGATCAGAAGCAAGCGCAGACTTTCATTCTGAGAAACTATAAAAGACATTTGACCCAAGATAGAAATTATCCAGGATACCGCACACTTCAAAAGACAGGCACCATGAAAGTTGTATGACTGTACGCGCTGTACAAGTACTGCTACTGCTAATGTCAGCCTGTTATTGTCACTACTTACATTATTAAAAGATATCTTGGCGTACTGTTGTATGTAGAAGGATAGCTTTCCATGCATTATGGCAGGTTTATTTAATGGCTGCACAGTGTCACCTACCTGAATCATGACTTTTAAAAATATTTGAACTTAAAAAGACAAAAACAAACCTGAATCAAGCTGAAAATCATCTTCTAATCATGATTAATTCAAAAAGAGAGAAAGCGGCTGCTAATCTGAAAAGCTCACTTTGAAGATGGTCCCTACCTTAAGTCAGTTTTCCTCTACTGTCAAGTTAGTCATGCTTCATCCTCCACTGCACATTCACAACTAATGACAGGTTACTGTTAAGTTACTATTTACATCTCTTTGGTCTTTATGTCTAAAGCCAATGTGTTTATTAATGTACAGACAACTAGCTGGATTACTTTCACACTGCAGAAAATGACCGAAACTGATGATTATGAGCCTAAACTTTCAGATATAAGATGATTATTACTGCAAAAAACTTGGATATTTTCCTTCTCTGCTTGAAATATATTATTTGTGAATGTCTTAATATTCATATTTATTCCCATACTGTCTAACAGGTGATCCAAGAGCAAAAAAAAAACCCCACTTCAGAGCCATCCTAACCCACAGTCCACCTGAGCACTTGTGTCATCACGCCTTACAAGCCTTCCTGCTGCTGCTCCTCCTCCTCCTCCTCCTCCTTCCATCAATGACTCATTCTTTCAGAGTGCACCTGATCTCAACTCATCCTCTCATCACACCCTCTCATCCGGCCCCGGCAGCAAACAGCGAGGGAGATGTATCCACAGACTGGAAGAGGAGAGGGTAAATATTTGACAGGATGTGCGAGTGTGTCAATACAGCCAGCCAGTCGCACGTTCTCTCATATCTCTCGCAGGCTATTCTCTATGTAAGCACAAACACGTCCATGACACACAAAATGAGCAAACAAGCAGTGATTTAACCACAGGGACGACTCGCTCTTCATAAACTTGCACACCGGTGAGGGAGAGGGTGAAATGACCGGGACAGCTGGACGTTTTCTGACACGGACCTGTGCGTGTGTGTGTGTGTGTGTGTGTGTGTATGTGTGTGTCTCTAGTTGACGTGGGATATTTCCAAGCATATTTCCTCTCCATGTTCACACCAGCAGAGAACATGTGTGGTCTAAGGCCGTCAGCTCCCCCGCAGTGCATCCAGACGGCGGGGCAGAAAAGGCCAAAAAGTGACAGTGGCACGGCTCTTGCGTTCGTTCTCTCCTGTTGCTGCAGCTCTGACTTGGTACGACTCTCTCTCTTTTACGAGAAACAAACGTTGCTTTCCATCATTTGCGTGGAAGCGATGAGTAAGGACGGCTCCATTTAAGCTGCTGACAGATTGAAAAAGAGAACAAATGCGAGCGGAGGCTTTGAATAAGGACGTGCGTGGGAAGGAGGAGGAGCAGAAAAGAGTCAAAGAGCCCACGGTGTGTGTGTGTGGATTGTTTGTGTGTACGGGGAGGTCAACGCATGCACAGAAGTACCACACGACTCATCTTGAGAGGAGAACGATACTTTCTGATCTCCCGTTAAACACTGTTAACTTCTTGAAAGCAACAAAGAGAATTATCAACCACTTCTCAAACTATGAGCTGGCTGAACATTTTTAGATACTACTGAGTTTTCTCTCAATATTTAAGAGTTTTAAAAATCCAACAGCTATATATTGGCCAACAGTATTTTTTCCATACAAAAGTCAAATGATAAATTTCATTCACAGGTATTTGGGAGCAAGATATGTGCAGAGTGGGACATTTTACAGTTGAAATATGAAGTGAAAGATAACCTAAAAGTAATGCATCCGTTACTGTTAAATCTGCAGTCAGTCATCATATATCTTACATAAAAGGAAAATAAAATGGCTTTTACTACAAAGCTTTAAATATAATCCAAACATATCACATTCATTCTGAACACAAAGCAGCTGTAGAAGAATGCTTAAATAAAACAGAGAGTAATAAGCAGAATAACCACCAAATATCAAATCTCTGTTTTTTTGGTTTCTTTTAACATTACACACAGTACAGTCGTAAATATGATTGACGTTTGAGGCGAAGTTGAGGCAGAGCGAAGACCCAGAGCAGCAGTGGGACATACAGAGAGGGAGTTGAAGTGCTAATTGTGCATTGTTCTGTGAGACTGTGACAGCTTGGAGTGAGGCGATGTGGTTTTCCACCCAGCTCGCCACAACGCGTCTCGCTCGGCGCCTCTTGTCGTGCTTACAATGGGGCCGGGACGCAGAGCATGTGTCACCCATCTGTCAGACAATATGTCAACACAGCCATAATACCCCTGCTAAATGTGGCTGCGGCACGTTAAGGTCCTCTGCATCACTGCTCCTCCAAAATACTGTGCTTTTCCATCCATTCCATTCTACCTTCTTCTCATTCACATACACTCATTTCTCCTGCTGTGTATGCTTTTCTTTTCAGATTTTTTCTATCTGTTACATATCCAACAGTAGATTGCTTAAACATCTTCCATCATCACATTGACTGATCTGTTCCTGGCCCTGCCATACATGTGCATGCACCGACCCACCTACACAAAGCTCGCTGGTATCTCCACTGCAGCCGCTATCAATTATTCAAACCCAGTTGTAAGCTACTACAGCGCAGCCACAGTCTTTGTACAGTCATAAACAGCTACACGGGTGCAGAGTTTGTCAAATTGCAGGCGAGCTTGTTTTGTGTGAGTGTTTGACCTGCTGGTTATCTGCGTAGCTGTGCTACACGCACAGACGTGAATCACCGTGAGATGATGATCACAAATCAAGCTCAAGGACAGAAGGACAAGCAATCGCTCTTGCAATCGGATGACTGAATGGGAGAATGGGCATGACTGTCTGTCTGAGCATTTCTCACAAATCAACTTACGCAGCGCACGCGCACGCACACGCACGCACACGCACACACACACACACACTCCTCTAATCAATATCAACTATTGTTTAGGAGGCAGGCCAGCTAGAATGTGATCAGTGTTTATCATCACTACATGAAACACGCACGCACGCACACATGCACGCACACATGCACACACGCATACACACAGCTGTTTGAATACACACACACACACACCCTCCTGAGGATTACAATTCTCACACACACACACAAAAATCATGTTTAACACAAAAAACAATAATGAGACGCTGAATGAAATAAATGAAACGCATCTATTCTAGTTTTCACTGGGGGCCACCATCACAGTGCATCAGACTCATCCGGATGCACACACGGCCGTGGAGCATAAGAGTGCAGGCACGTGGTCGTGTTGCACATATACAGCATGAACGTAGCCTGTAGCCATGTTGTGTGTGTGATTCAAAAAAAAAAGCAGTCAGGTCTGAATGAGTGGAGGCGCAAACTAAGAATTTTCATCGTGCATCGTAGACAGACGTAAGAACAGCTGGATGTAGCTGCAACTGAATGATGCTGTAATGAGAGGAGCAGCAGTCAATCAGCCTGACTTTTACCTGCTAAAACATCAACATTTAAGCATCTCACACACACACACACACACACACACACACACACACACACACACACAGTCAGGAAAGAGTAGAGTTTGCCCTCCAATTAACAGCCAATACGTTTTAATGGACTAATACCTTGTTAAAGCCTGACCTTTTTATAGCTTAGTAAATAACAAGCAGACTAGCAGACTACAGAATCTGAACAATACACAACAGATTGTCCCAAAATATTTATAGAGTTCCAGTCTGTGAGCTTTTTAGTGTCTCTGCATTTGTTGATAGTAGGAATCTGCTGATTTCAATTCTGATTCAATATTTAGTGTGTGTTTTTCTTACTTATGAATGGTGCATATTTAGTCTGAAGGAAACCTACATCAGCACAGGGATCAAAAATTGATCTGGCTGTATTTTGCCAATGAGATCTGGATCAGCCCTAATCCCAAGCCAACAGATCACTACAGGGCACCTCTACTGTATCATGCAACTAAATGTTAACCCTTTATTTACAATTCAGGATTTCTGTCATTGTTTTTGGCAACTTCTCTTATTTTAAAAAGGTAATTTCTTGCAAATGTAGCAGACGACAAGCCGGGATCTATGAGTCCCCAACACTGCAGCAGATCTATGATAGCGTGCATAGCACAAGGCCGCTCATTCTGAAACGGAGACAGACTCCACTAGCATTAAGATGATCTCCGCATTATCAGGTCAGCTAAGTCACTGTGCTTTATTATCAGCACGAGAGAATGTGGTGTGCAACAGAAAGTGCGAATCAGGATCACTGAGTCTATGACAGACCAGACACACAGCACTCCATGGTATTCAAACAGCTAAATCATTATTTGAGTAGATCACTTTCACTACCTACAAAACCCTCTGCCTTGCTAGAGAAAATCACCAATACACAGAGTCTTCAATGTACTGGGTAATACAATTAGACAGACATACTGTGTATCCAATCAGAGAGCTAGGATAAGCAGCTACGCTATGACGTTCAGGGAGTAACGCTATAAGGCACTCTGTGTAGTCGCGCTATGATGTTGTCAAGAAGTTGGGAGTATAGATGATATGTGTCAGTCAGCAGTTTATTTGACCGTAGCTGGGCACGGTGACATACAGGACCAAACATGTAGCGACATTGAGAAGAGCTCTACGTGCAGGGTTTCTGCAGATACAGTGGGAGCTGACAGCTTCGCAGGGTGTGTGCTCTAAAGTCTAAAAGACATCGCGGCACAGATACATCGTGACACCTCCACCTCCCAACCAGTCATAACCAAGCTTTGAATCAGTTTGAAAAAGTGTCGGTAAATTGTCAAACATGTCCATCCCAAGTTCCCAGGGTGCGTGATTACTCTGCAAAATGTCTCAAAGATAATCAGTCTATCATCACAGGAGTATAAAACAAGATAATGACCACATTTAAAAAGCTGTAACCAGTGAAAAACGATTATTCAATTACCAAAATTGTTCGACTAATGGATTAATCATTGCAGTTCTATGTAGGATCTTTTGGAACAACATGGATAATGAGAACACGTGTGTGTGCTGAGATGGTGCTCCATACAGACATCCTTAGAAAACAAACTGAATAGAGTGATAAAAATATAATCTATTACAGCGATACACCAGCAGGCCATCACGCCTGCTGCAGTTGACAATAAGACTGTGAGAAAAGGCCTTGAGGGAGGAAACTGTTCCACTTCTATTCATCTCACAGGACTCTGTGTGGGTTTTATGCGTACGTGCGACTCGTCTGGTGAGCCTCAAGGTCCCATTCTAGATCCAGTTCTTTTTCTTCCACAGCGTCACTTAGTGTTTGTATCCACAGATGGTGTACAGTTTTAATATTCGACTGGTATGGGCTAAATCATCTACTGATTCCTTTCTGACTTCTGAACTTTTAAGCTTGTCCATCTAATCTTAAAAACCGAATGTCTTTTTAGTTTGATGAATTTCTGTGAAACTATTTCATTGTTGGACAAGCCAAAGCACAAAGGTTCGTACAAATAACTTACCTTAAAAGTACTTTACTGAAACTTAAATACATAATTATTTCTTCTAGACACGACTGACTATTGCAATTCTCTACGCTATTGCCTTCTTCACTCATTCATCAAATGCCTGAGCCTTAATCAGAATAATTCTACGATAATCCTAACCATAAACTTTAAATTTAAACACATCACGGTGGTCCTGAGCCTCCTCAACATACCCATACATTGCCTGGGCAGACCCAAAGGTGCTCTCTGTTGTATACAGTGCAGAGCATTGTGTAGATGAGCACCTGATTACCTCTCATTACACCTCATAAAAGCAGCACACAGGAACTCCTGATTCTGGTTATGTCCCAACAAACAGACTTTATCTTAACGCCTTGCAACATAAAACCTTCCTTATCATGCGCTGACTCAACAAATTGCTGTAACTTTAATACCTTAGTGTGACGATGCACTTTAAGTTGAATATGAATCTGAGGTCTGGTGCAGTGAAACCAGAAGAAACCATCGCAAAGCCTTTTCTACATCTGCGAACCATCTTTGGCACAGGAGGGTTCTGCCTCAGCTCGTAACTCTAACCTCCTCTCTCTATCTTTCTCTCTCCTCCCTCCGCTGCGCAAACAGGACAGACCATCATTGGGAGCACATGCTCAAAATTAAGCTCAATCGTTTGTCTGATGCACATTCACCCTCTGGTTTGATAGTGGCACAAGAGGCAGCGAACGAGAAAACAGGAGCAGCGAGTAACTCCTGGCTCCCTGTGTGGGTTTGACAGTATGAATGATGTTTGGCTGCTATAAAACTCCCAAGAAGCTATTTTTTAAAGGGGGTTTGAAGGGGAAATGTCTTTTCCCCGTGTGTTTCTAGGTGGTTGTTGTTTTTTTTCCAGGGAGGCCCCAGCTGTAACCCAGGTGACAGTGTGTGCTTTGGCATGCGGCATGGAAATCGGTTAAGACTGGAAAAAAGGCCCCCGATTGAAGGACAGTACGAACAAACGAAAATAAACTGGAAACAAGAGAAAGGAAGAGAGAGTTAAAAACAGCAGAAAATGTCATTCTCTGCTTCGGTGACTTTTGGCGCTGGAATTCAAGACTCGGCTGGGACTCGGGACACGCCAAAAACCACAAGTCGCTAGAAAGAAGTATTGTGATTTTGCTCAGTAGTTAATGTCATTTTTATCCATAAAAGCCAAAACGACTCGCATATAAACTTTAGGGTTGTGTTTTGAGTGTATGATGTAGATGATTTCAGAGAGGTCTTCATCAGATACTGTTGAAGCTTGATTGTACACATCTATTCATTACTAATGTATTAATAAAAGTGCTTTATCACCTTGTTAGCCAGACTGGAGGCTATCTAAAGATGCAGCATTATGTCAGCTTTGTTTGGTTCAGTGTAAAATAAAGCACAGCTGGTGTAATGAGGATGGTCTTCTTTACAGCAGTATTTAAAAGTTGAGACACACATGTGCTAGCAGACACAAACTAGTGTGCATGTAGCTGGTGAATAAAGCTGTGTTAGTCTGCCCGCCATGCTTCAGTGCTCTTCATCAGGGGATACTTCCAGCTCGGGGCAGGTGTGGGGAAAAGAGAGCTGGCTGAAAGTCACCCGGGGGCCTGACAGTCTCATCCACTGTAGAGCTGAAACAGTTCATCGCTTAGTAAAGATGCAGACAATCCTGGCATTCGGCACGCAATCCATCTCCACCTGCTAGTGTTGCTCTCCTTTATGAAATCCATTAACTTAAAATAGCTTCTGTGATTGTGAAATTTTCTTTTGGGTGCAGCAGTGAGAGAGACTCTGACTTCTGACATCAAAATTGGCAAACACAAGAACTAGCTAAACTCTGACTCTAAAGGCAACTGGCCTTTACTGGCAAAGAGCAATGCTCAGCCTCTTGTTTCTAGCCAGCACATCGCGGGCGGCAGGTCATATCAGCTGTCACTAATTAACGTCAATTCTGTGAGTAATGATGTCAGACCAACAGAAAACTTGGCTGCTGTCATTTTCGAATGCTCTTTGCAAGCCAGTTACTGTAACTGGAGCAAAGATCATCCGTGAGGGAAGATATCTCACTCTGTAACACTAACCTAAAATCACCCACCGCTGCAGTAGACAGATAAATCTCATTTCAAAATCATGTCATGTCAAATTTCAGAAGTCATATTCTCCCACTTAAACTCTCATTTATATCCATATTGATCACTTAAACAAATCAACTGAACATTTTTGATCCAAGAGCTTGTGTTTGTTCAAGTAGCTTTAAACATGAGGTGTGGCAGGTTCAGCAGTCTACTGCTGAGTTATCTTAATGTTAGATAAATATTTAATCAACATTTAGGTAAATATACACACTGAGCACTTTATTAGGAACAGCTGTGCAATCTAATGTGATCCAACATCTCTGCTCTACTTTTATGATGCTCATACATTTAGTTTTTGTTGACATTGACAGAAAGGTGATCATTCTAATTTATCTTTATTATTGGGGTGACAGTGAGTGATTTTGGTGTACTACAGCGTATATGATAGTAAACTGCAAATAAATTGTTGGGTTTTGGACTGTGATGAACTGTGATGGGCGTTTTCTACTATTTCCTGCCATTTTATAGATTAAATGACATAATCGATTAATTGAGAAAATAATATGCAGATTATTTAAAAATGAATATAAGGAGTACATTCTGCCTAGTTCACTGAACAGCTCATTATGAGACATTATCCATCATCACCAGATAACAGCAGCAGCACCTCCTTTAGCAGCGTTGTGAATTTCATTCCTGGAAGAGACTGTACCTTGTTCAACCAATGTGTTTTGGCATGGGGCCTTCATCTGGTCTTTTGCATGAAGTGTGAAAGCACAGCCCATATACACACACCATCAAACAGCTGAGTCTCTATTATTTATGCAAGAAGCACACAGAAACAGTCACAGAATATTGTCACAAAAAATAAAATTATTTTAACCAACTAACTATTTAGAGCCAGTTTAATCACTGCAAAAAACAATTGAACTTTACTTTTTAAAATCATTTTTTAAAAAGATAAAATCCACATTGATTCATACAGGATACAAGCCTCTGCGATCTTCAATCCACACAGTCACTTCCTCATTTCTAAGGAAATGATCTAAAATCTCTCAGGCTTTTAAGCCACTGCTGACTGACAGCATGTTGAGTTTCCAGATGACGACATCGCATGCTATCACAAGACTTTCGTCGCTTGTAAGCTTTCAAACAGTCCTGAACTAGAAGAAACTTTCACACCAAATCCCGGTCACGCCACAGGGTCAATTTCACAATGAAGTTATCTGAGAAGAGGCCCTGTAGGTCAGTGCCCTTGATGAAGCTGCTATTGCATAGATAACTACGACATACTCAAAAGTGAAAGAGTGCATCAAACGGGTCTCACCCTCTCATAAAGTGGAGAATGAGATAGATACCGTGTTCGTAAAAAGGACAGGTATCACATGCTTTTTCTTCTGTGTGTGTATGTGGGTGTGAACATGAAGTGGAAATGAAAGCAAGAAGACGTCTCTGGACAACAGCTCTGTTTATACTGCTCTCACTGCAATGCTGGTCTACAAACACAACATCCTGAGAAGGTGGGAAAAGAAACAGCTAAACCAAAAACAACCATCGACTGGAAGCGATCACGAAAACAACAAGATTGTTCAAGTCGGCTAAAAACACACAGCAGATGTTTTAGAATCAAAATTGAAATATAAACGTGAAATAAATGAAAGGATTTTGTACAATGGCAAAAAAAAGGCTCAACAGCTACAACTTCGTAAGAAATGAGTGTGCTTCAGCAGGTAGCTATTGTTGGACTGTAATGGAGCTTGTTCATCTGTAAAGCAACAACATCACACCGAATGTAGCGTTCTTATTTATCGCTGCACACGGGGAGCGGCTGTATGGTCTGCTGGGGGTGTTTTCTCCAGCTTGATGAGAATGGATAAATATTTTAAACGGTTGAGTGTGAGATCGCTCTGCTATATCATCTATGTGTAATTGTGCGTGCCGGAACCAGCCTTTCAGCGCATTTTCTTCTCCAAACCCCAACAAGAGGGGTTTAGATCATAGAATACAAGCTGCTTTGGGCGCGCGCACACACACACACACACACACACACACACACACACACACACACAGAGTGCTAGCCCTGGAGGCAACAACACGTGTGTATTCCCACACGGCCTGGGACCCCATTCAGTCACAACCACTAGCACAATGTTGGCAGATTACGACTTAAAGAGCTTTCATTTCTTAATTTGATAATATTCAGTCACTGCTATACTCTAGGGTTGCACCATATCTTACTGTTCATGCTAATAATGGTATCATTTTTATATGATAAAAAAAAGCATATCTTGATAATGACTATATAATACAAAATGACATATCATTACACACAGCAACAACTAGCATGACTGAAAGTGAAAATAACATTGCTACAAGCTCCTTAGTGGAGGAGTTAGCCCCTTTGTAGTGACTTTCAGTATTTTGTCATATTGTCAAGATTATTATTACTGCAGAAATACCCTGAAATATTGTGACATTATTTTAGGGCCATGTCTCCCACCCCTCCCAGACGCCCAATTAAAACTGATTTATGATGATGGATCCAGAGGGAATAGCAGGGGTCTCCAGCCTGTCTGCCAGACAGACATCTGAGCAGCCACTGAAAACACTACCAATCTTATTCAAACTGACCCACAGATATTCTTCTGAGTTGAGTGCTGGGCAGGGCTACCCATTAAAACACTCCACAATGTAAACAACAACAAAAACAACAGCAACAACAGCGTTTAACCCACTAACCCACAGCCCATAGGCCTGCTGGTGCTGTGGTCTGCGTGGGTTATTATCAGAGTACCTCTGGCCATATTATCAATATACAATGAAGCGGATTTCCGCTCGTGCTGAATGTTAGCTAGCCACAGTTAGTCTCCCTTGTCACTGTTAACAAACCGAGCCCTGGGGCCAGCTCTGTCAGAGACATAGCTCCTGTAGTGGAGTCCTAATATAGGTCAGTGTTTTACACACTTCATCAAGGACAGACGTGTGCAAGTGCCTGAACATACTCATAAATACACAAACCTTTCAAAATACTTCATTATTAAATCAGGGAGGTTGAAAAACATTGTAGAGAAAGAAAGAGGGGGACAGACAGACACACACACCTACAAACTTCTCACATACGATTATTTCCTCCACACTGAGCTCACACAGTCAGCAGGGGGACAGTGAACTAGCAGGTATTTTTATTCCCTGTGTATTAGAGTGATGTCAGTTTACTCCATGAGGTGAATGGGACACAAGCACAGGAGATGGAGCTGCCCCTCAGGCTTATATTCACCGTCATCTCTTAGAAAGGGACACTAGGACCACACAATTGCACAAACTAACACAAGCATCACACACACACATCTCCTAGGGCATAGAGTTATAATGACATTCAGGCTTTGTGCAGCACACCCCCTCCCCAACCCCCCTACCCCTCCGAGTCTCCTCCTAGGCCACGAGGTACGCAAATGGAGGGTAATTCATTTTATTCACAGTGGAACAGATGAGCTCTACAGCAGTGTATGTTAGGACAATATCCATTGTTAAATCCACAGTGAGTCCAAATATTCAGGACAGAGAGGCCATTGATCTATTCAGCTGGGTAATATTAACTCCCACTTTTGGCTCAATTAATGAGGGGGGCTGACAGTATGTGGAGATGGTTTGCCTCATAACCTCTCAATGGCCTGTGACTGAAGCATTGATATTGGTAACGCTGTGCAGACTGCATCGCAATGTTAAAATCATGACATCATACATTTAACCTGGGCCAAAAACAAAAGGTTTAATCTGGGGTCCTGTGCAGCGTTTTTTGAATGCAGATTTCTGAAATTAGCATCCGCTGTTGTCGCCAGGTATTCACTGCGATAGTCTGAGGATGGGAGGATTACTAAAAACAAAGGCGAACTGTGTCTTTTGATAAACGCTGTGAGAAACACGGGCACACAAGCATGCACAACTTTTTTTTTTTTTTTCTGAGGATGGACTAGAAAAAAAGCGTGGCCTGAAGGCACAGGATGTCTCTTAATGTGTGAGTCAAACTAATGGACTGCTTCCTTCTACCGTGCCCCTGACCTCTCTTGCTCCCTCACTCGTTCCCATCTCCAATGCAACCTCTCTTGTCCTCACCCTCCATCCCAGATTCCCTTCTCTCATTCTCGTCCTCTTTGGTCTCGACATCTCTATTCACCGTCTCCCACCCTAGCCCAATCCTTTTGTTTTGTGCCTCAGGACGCAGAGGCACGACGGACAGGATCAATCTGACAGCAGTGAAACAGATGTACACAACCTACACACACACACACACACACACGCACATGTGGGTGACACAAGCACGGAGCTAAAATCCTGTTCAAGCGTAGTCAACATGATGCATGTGCATGAGTATACACACAACTATAGGATGGTTTGTGTTTTCCGTGGGGTCCAACACCTACATAAATCCAACTCACACAGTCCAGGGGACACTCAGAGCAGTGATCACAACACTGCTTTCCAAGCACAGATCAGGATGACCTATATATAGTTTGCTTGTATCTGCAACTACATGGGTATATCCCTGCTAAACACGCCAACGCATGCTCACGCCAGGCAAGATCCAGGGCGTTTGAGCTTTTAAAGCGATGCCTTCCCTGTCAGCAGCGTTGTTATATGGTTGGGTTTCCCTCCAGTTAATCCAGAGTCTTTCAGCATCACAAACCACAATTGGTGTTTCAGCACAGTTTTATATTTTAAAAATCTGTGGGTCGGCTGATAAAAGGCAGATCTCTCCTCCTGCAAACTGTAAATCAGAGACAATCTGCTGAATGCGATGAGTAAGGCAGTGATTCAGAAAACTCAGACTTGTGTTTGTATGGGGCTGACTCAGAGCATTTGGCTTAGTGTTTGTCCTGCCTCATCGGAGCCTCAGCTGAACACGTTCAAAAATCATAATATTTTTACGTTATAGATGTAGACACAAGGCTGATAGAGGAGGAGCTTTTCTTCTGGGTCCATACGTGTGTGTGTGTGTGTGTGTGTGTGTGTGTGTGTGTGTGTGTTTTTGAGTGTGTGAGAGAAAAAAAGGAAATAGCCCGTGACTCCTGTGTGGGATACAAAAAGAGAGCACACGGTTTTCAGGCTTGCCTAAACATGTACTGTATGTGCAGGTCTTATCACCCCGTCGAACAGTCAACCACCTCTGTGACACTGCAGAAGTCCCACAACCAGTCAGCCTGCTATGACTGACTGACTGTGTCTGTCAGGCCTGCCAAGCTCCTGATTCACACGGAGCTTCTGTTTGTGCGCCCAACGAAGTGCTTCATTCAAAGACCAGCAGCGTGGATGACACAGTCGCTTCAGCGTGTGTCGGTCAACACAGAGACACACCTGTCTGGTCTGAATATGAAATCTAAAAAGTGTCTGTCTCCCTCGACATTTACCGCTTCTCTTTTCTTCTCAGTTCCTTTATGAGGCACTCAAGCTGGAAAGCCTCTGGTATGATGCAGCTACTGCAGCCACTTGGCAGAGCAAACCAAAATGCAAAGTGTATGAAAGCTCTGGAGAAGAACGGTCACCAGAAATAAAACACTTGAGCTGAATGGACAAACCCTGCTGCCATTTTTTTATACCACCTTTGGTTATTAGTCATCCCAGCAGCAGCAGCAGCAGCAGCAGTGAGGAAGCAATCACAGGAGTAATTCACCTGTCATGTTTTGTCCTGCAACAAAAAACTATTTCCCTGAAAGGACTTTTCAGTGGTATTAGTGCTTAAAACAGTACTTTGTGCTTTATTCCTGCAGAATGTAGTACATGCTTGATAGCTTCATGTTGCATTTGGATTATCCTTTCTTACAAATGTATTATAGGGTTAATGTAGGGTCTGATTCCACACGGGATGGTGATTACTGAACACAGCCTGGACGAAATTGTGGAACTTCTCAATGAAAACAAACCCACTGATATAGTCTTACTGTGACAGTGAATACTACTCCAAGTGGCCTGGATGGGACCTTCATTCACTAACGATGACCAGATGTGCGGTGTGCATGACTCATGAAGGTCTGTGTGCCCTGCCCTTTAATCTCTGCAGCAAGTTACCAACTGCCACTTGGTCAAAGCACACGGCAGAGGCGTAGCCACGGGTGTGCCAGGGTGTGCCGGTGCCACCCACGGAGGCAGCTGGCACACCCAAAAAAATTGCCGCTGGACTCTGGCAGCAATTTTTTATACTTGATAAAATTCTTGGAAAGCTGTGAAAGAAAGCTAACAGCAGCAAACAAATCAGCCTCACATGTTTGTTTTTTTTTAATATTAGTAAATGAAAAAAATAAATAAATATGACGTTATCAGTGAGTTGGCCAGACTCTGGCGGCGATTTTTTTGCCGCCACAGCGGCCAGACGATGCTTTACGACACCTGCACCTAGCAACCAACTGACCTGTGACCCTTGCCTAGCAAGCAGTGCGGGACGCGAAACGCTGCTAATAACAATGAAACAGAGTTCCCTGGCACACTTTTTCCACAAAAAACCTCGACTTGATGTCCAACAGGACACAACTGAGAATGATGCTCCCACTACAGCAACCAACAGGCCCACAAGCCCAACCCCTCCGACACAGGCTGGTGAGGCTGCCGCAAATAACGTGAGTAACGTTACAGTGCCAGACGACTCCAATACAGCTAACGTTACATCGGATGTCACAGATCTTTCCTCGGTTGGTGAGCCTGCATGCCAGCCCAAACTGCAAGCTTTCCCAGCCACGGAAACTGTCAGTGGAAAGAGGAGGACTTTTTCTGTTAAATGGTATGCCCGATACAGTTGGTTGGAGTACAGCATTAAATTGGATGCAGTTTTTTGCCAGTCCTGTCGGCACTTCAGCACAGACGTCAAGGAGGACAGGTTCAGAAAAACGGGAATGAGAGACTGGGGGCATCTAGGTCAGTTTTGTATAAAGCATGAAGCAAGTAAAGCTCATGCTTCTGCTGTGGCCCGACACAAGGGTTACATTGATATAAAACGAGCTGGAAACTGTGACATCATACACCAGGTGACAAAAGATCAACAAGAGCGTTTCTTAGACTCCATTGAAAGAAACCGGGCACACATCAAAGTTGTCATTGATATTTTGCTCTTTTGCGCAAAACAAGGCATTGCACTGCGTGGTCACAAGGAGGACACAGAAAGCCTGAACAGAGGAAATTTTCTGGAGTTGTTCAAACTGATTTGTGACTATGACCCTGAAATAAAAAAGCGCTTTGATGAGCTTCCAAATAACGCAAAAATGATGAGCCCTGATATTCAGAACGATCTCCTTGAAACTGCAGCATCACTACTCCTCCGAAAAATTAAAGCGGAGCTGCATGCAGAGACCGACACATACTATGCCATTCTAGCTGACGAATATAAGGATCTCTCAAAGAAAGAGCTCATTGCAGTCTGCTTAAGGTATGTGTATAACGGTAATCTAAGAGAGAGAGCTGTCGGATTTGTCGCAACAGATGACATGACATCATCTGGCATCAGCAAAAAGATTTTGGAAGTACTGGAACCACTGCAGCTGGATCCTGCATTGTGTGTGGGTTTCAGTTTTGACGGAGCAGCAGTTATGTCTGGTGAGAAATCCGGGGTACAGGTGCAGCTCAAAAAAACTTTTCCTCATGCTGTGTATGTACACTGCCACTCCCACCGCCTGAACCTGGTGCTTTCGACAGCTTCAAAAGTGTCCCCCACTGTGGCCACTTTTTTTGATGTTGTTAATTCACTGCATCATTTCATGACAGGGGCCAACAGACATGCACGATTTCTACAAATCCAAGAAGAACTTCACCCTGACGCACCCCGCCTGGAGCTCGTGCGCTCTACAGATATTAGGTGGAATTCAAAATCAGAGTCTGTGCGCCGAGTTTTAACCTTGTATGATGTCCTATTAGAAACACTGAGTGAGTTTGCGGAGGGGTCAGGTCAGACTAAAATAGACGCAGAGTCTCTCCTGCAACAGTTACAGACGAAACGATTCATATTTCTTCTTGTTGCATTTTCTAAGCTGTTCAGTGCAAGTGATTTCGCGACAAAAAGCCTACAGTCCCCATCTGTGTCAGTGACTGACTGCATCCACATGATTGACGGCCTCAAGGAAACTTTTGCTACTTTCAGAAGTAACTCAGACGGGGAATTTGAGAGAATAATCAGGCTAACTGATGACATCATGAAGAAAAACGATGTTCAGAACTGGGATGTAGCAGGAGCACGGAAGAGAAAGCTGCCTGCCAAGTTTTCTGACTCGCACGTCACCTCTACAGTGGGCAGGTGTGCACCTATCAGGAGTGATTCTGATTTGCGGTCATTGTGGAATATGATCCTTGACAGACAGCTGGACGAGCTGAATAACCGTTTTCAGAGCGACTCATACGGTATAATGGAAGCTGCTGCATCCCTGCTGCCTGCATCTGAGGCGTTTTGCCAGCTGGACGCATTACACGCGCCGAGCAAGCATTATGGACTTGCGTTAGATGCCTCTGAATTGACTGTGTTTGGTCAACTGATCAAAAGGAAAGTGGACGGGGGACATCAGTTCCCGTCCATTATTGAGGTGTTGGACTCTTGTGACAGGGATGTTTTTCCAAACATGAACAGATTACTGCGTGTTCTAATAACACTGCCCATTACAAGTTGCACTGTGGAGCGCCTGTTTTCCGTTGTAAACAGGATCAAGTCCAACAGCAGAGCTACAATGCTCACGCAGAGACTAAATAACATCTCGCTGCTCATGTTTGAGAAGGAGCTCACAGAGAAACTGGACTCTGACGGAATAATAAATGCATTCAAGGCCAAGCCACGCCGTCTTGCCCTTTAAATAAAGAGCGGCGCAGTGCACACATGAGCCACAATATCCTTTTCTCTAATTTTTTTTTACATACTTATGGTATGCGCATCAATGTATATTTTGCTGTTCATCTCGTTGGGAAGGCAACGGGTTAATTGTCTTTTTGGCTACATTGTGTTATTTTTCTGTTACTTTGCTGTTGTGCAGAAGAAGAGGGTGAAACAAGATGACGTAACTAATTTCTGTGTTTCATGTGTTCATTTAGTCTCCTCACTGCTCCACACACCTGACGTTTTCATCTGATGCTGTTTTCTCTTCTCTCTACGTTTAAGTCAAGTTTCATGTACGTCACGATTTATTCGCCAAGTCTGTTTCCATTGCACTTTGTCGCATTTAGCTGTTATCGATACACCAACTTTTCACCGCAGCCTAGCCTAAAAAAATTTTTTGTGATATTTCAAGATTTAGTTAGAATTTTCTGCATTTCTACTTGATGTTTTTTTTTTGTTGCACAAATTCTTTATTTGAGAGTATGTCACATGTTTGGATTTAATGTGAACTACCGTTGACTGTTATTGATATCGTATTGTTAATGTTGCATTCAAGGAAGATATGCCTGTATGTTCTTTTGTGGAGGTGTAATACTGTTCAAAATAAATTTGGCACACCCAGTATTTACTGGTGCACACCCAATGTCTTTTTTCTGGCTACGCCATTGGCACACGGCATCACGTCAAGTACTGTACGTCTGGGGCAACTATAACACGCATACCAATGCAAGAGGAGGATGAATATCACCACAGTAAAAAAAACAGCTCTTATCTACATGTTTGAGGAAAGCGATAAAACTGGGAATGCAACAACTGTTATCACGCCCACGGCTGGTTTTATGGCTATATGTATGCATTGTGTTTAATTATCGTGGGATAGGCTCTCCAATTACACAATCATCACACTCAAACTAAGTCTATTTGACCTAATACACTACACCATCAACTCCAATTCAGCAATAATGACCACGCACACACTATTAGCTCGTGCAATAAAATATTACCACGCTTTTTGGTGTGTGCGCGCGTGCGTTTATGTGGGCGCGTGCCATACCTTCAGGACATTACCGGGAAGCTAATTGGAAAGCCCCGGTGACCGACGTTAACCCGTTCAAATTAAAACATAACAGACAAATAAAATAAAACAGCAACGCAACACTTACTTGCCAATGACCTCGCAGAGCTCGTACACATCTTCAAAGAGAATGTCGTCGTCCGCCATAGTCCGACCCCGGCTGGGGGAAAAATATCCCCAAAATATGCGTCCCAAAGCCTGCTTGAGCTCCTAAATGGGGTAGAAGAAGGCCACGACCAGGTGACCGTTTGACAGAAATAACTGACAAACACCCCTCGTGTGCAACAGCAGCGGGGTAGTAGGGGAAAGAGTTAGAAAGAAAGCTTTCTAAATCCCAGTTGTTGCCTCCTTCGTCGACCCCCCCACTCCCCCCCCTAAAAAAAAAATAAAAACCGCTGCGTCGCTGTGGGTGAAGCGGCACAGGGAGAGCTCAATAATCCAGTTTGAGAGTCCACTGGTTCGGCCCCGCCTTTCCCACAGCTTCCCGGTATGTCAAACAGGCGACCCGTAACGTTAGGCGGTTGTCAAACAAACATTACAGTGGCTAAACTATTCCGCCGGTGTGTGTGTGTGTGTGTGTGTGTGTGCTCCCGTTGGCTGCACAGGTTTAAAACGTTGTTGAGCTCACAGAGGATGAAGTGCCTGAGCAGACCCGGTGGACGGTGTATAACAGCACCGACCCAGGTGGGTTACGGTGCTCTTCACATCCCGGACAGCTCCGGGTTACACTCTTCAGGGATGCACCACACACACACACGGTCCTCCTGTCGTGTAGCTGACGGGCAGGTTTCAGTCCTCAAATGTATAATTCAGTAGCTGCACTCTCCGTCTCCCTCTGCTCCTTCTCCTCGGCTTGGCAACACTTCCACAGCCGCTGGTTTATGTTTCTTTTTCCAATCACTGTCGCCCGTTCAGCCGGACGTCGGTTCAGCTCCACGGCGCTTCCAGAAAAACCAAAGCTCCTCCTACAGGAGGCGGTTATGAAACTGCTCCGCTGTCCTCCATTTTGGCGCCAAGCCGTTTCCCAGAGGTCTCCTTTAAGGCCTATGGTCTTTGAGCCAATATGGCGGAGTAGCGGCGCCTAAAAGGCTTTTCAAAAACGGTAGTTTCCTCAGCACTCTGTCAGTGCATGGAAGTGGCTATGAGTCAAGAATGTCCAAAACTGTTTATAAGTGTCACCAATTTAACTCACAGGAAAGTTTGGTTAAGAAATGTTTTCCTTTAGCACCCAATTCTTATCTAGCCTATTTGGGCTTTAGGATAATTCTGTTATTCCTATTCTGTTAAAAGTAGTTTACTATGGACGTCCAGTTCTCTCCAGCACATCTCCACTCTGCTTAAGTGAGGCTAGGCAGTATAATATGGCATATTTAAACAGGTTAACCCAATAATAATTTATATTAAAGTGCATACACTGCAACAAGTAACAGGACAATTAACAGTGACCATCTTTCAAAGGGCACTGACAATCCACACAATAACTCATCATAAACCTTAGAGCAGTTTTCAGTTTACTTTTACAGATTCTAGGTCATCAGGCAATTTGTTTGGGACAGGACAAAAAAAAAAAAAAAGTCTGGCCGCTGGGTTCAGAATGAGTTGGGCCTTCCTCTGGCTTCTTTGGGTAATCAAGCAAACAGAGCACTGCAGAAATCTGACCTGTTTGAGATGAATGCATGAACCAGCTTCTTGGTGTCAGCTTGAGATATGAATCCTTTAACTTCTCATAGCTTTTCAAGTAATGAAAAGCTGCCCCTGGTGAGGTTACTGACGTGACTTTCAAACTTAAGTTTATAGAGTCCAAAATAACTCTTAGGTTCCTGTTTCGCTCACGGTGATCCAGAGAAGGTGACAGTAGAGGTGTATAAAATACCTGTATCAAATCTGCTACAAGAAAAACCTATTATTTCTATTAATTTAACTTTTCAGTGATGATTCCTATGATCTAAATACTCTTCCTAAGATTGTCCTATTCATTAGATTTCTCCATAACTGACTCTAAAGTATTTCAGCATTTAAAAACCTTGTAGATGATACATTCCACATTGTGGGACTAATAAAGGAATATCTTATTTTATCTTAAATCCTACTACTGACATCCTTTTTTTAATGACATGGACATATTACTTTGTGACATGTTTGTCTTTTAAATTAAGGACAAAAATCTAAAAAGTAAACAATGAAGCAAGCATGAGGAACAAACTACATTTGCACAGGAGGAAAAATCTGTGAACAATAAGATGCAGGGAGGGAAGCTATCATGAATCAAATAGGAGTTTGGTTTGTGTTCTCCTTTGTACATGCTAACCCTCACCCCTTATGTCAACTGTAAGGCTGAGCTTTGACAGTTGTTTGCCTGCTTTGTGCCGCAGTCCTTTTTCTCTCACTGTGTGCTTCTCTCTTCTCTCTGAAGACCTGAAGGCAGTGGGGAGTTTTAACCAGCACACACAACTACATTCCTCACTTTAACCTAAAAATAATAGTTGAAATTCACTTACACTGATATGAATCTCAAAGCTTACACCTTAATATAACCATTTTTAATCTTATGTTTAAACCCAACTGTGTTGTTTAACCTTGCTGATCACAGCGCCCCAGCCCATAATTTCATGAATCCCATGGGATCCATAATTTCATGTTAGAGTGTCACGTGGTTTTGGCGACATTACACATTAGGCTGACCTCATGGAACTGACGCCAACACAGACAGATGAAACTCTCTGAATCACCTTGCATCACCTTACGTCATCTCACCTCCTCTGTTAAAGGTTGTAGTTGAACACACCACAAAAATCCATAAAAGCTGTCGGTCTGACTGCTGACATGCACATATGTTCTCTGCCTGTGTGAGAGAAGAAAACCAGTCAGTAGTCTGCATTTGTAAATTAAAACAAGCTGTCTGGCAGAAAAAAACATGTTCACACCATTCTGAATCTGTCTTTTAACATGCTCAGAATGAGAACTGAAAATATGATCAAGTTTTTATCTGATAGGCTACTATAAAATTGTGCTTTGCTTTGCACTGTTATTTTTAGCTTAGTGTTCTCCACTTGTGCACAAAGAAAAGGAATGGAGGAGAATGTTTTAAAAATGGCACTAAATGGGTGTTATCACTGATTACCTTAAGTGAACAGCAGTCCTGCACCTCTCTCTCAATGAGACTAACTATTGCCAACATTACTGGACACACTGGATAAACTACAGACGATGGTTGACTGCAGACATTAAACAACAGTCCATTGGCAACCAATAGTCAGCTGATGGCTTGGTGTGTCACCTAAAACCAATCGAATTGCTGAGCTGTCAGTCAAGTGAAGGATCCCTGTGGTGCTGGATGTAGATATTATATGTGAAAATAACACTGGGCACGTTTTCAAAATGAAATCAAGCAGCTGTGACACCACTACAGACAGCTGAGGTAATAATGTTAACTGACACAGTTATGCTGGGGTAAATTACATTGTTATAGTGTAAATGTTTCACACTTCATTGTGAAAATTCAAGTACCAATTTTACAGACAGATGCAGGTGGCAGTGTGCAGCAACAGCAGACACCTTTTACCATTGACACACATTTTCTAACTTTAATGCACCATTCCTCAATAGAAGAACAGCTTAGAATGAGAGGATTCACTCACCCATTTCTTAGGGGGTTCTCAAGACCTCTTTTCTGTGAAACTAGTGCTTGTCTCTCACAAACTGTGCTACACTCTCCAAAAAATACAGCCCAACACAAAGCTAGTGTAGACATGTAGGCACAACATACAAGCAAGCGCTGTCTTATTCATATTTCATGGCCTTTAGTGGGCTCAATACATTGCCAGCTGATTGCCTAATTAATGCCGGGTGAATAATTAAGCAGAGTTTGTAAACCCAAGATGATGAGCTTGTTCTTTTATTTATGGTTTTTCAACAAAAAGGATTCGGTGTCATTAAATAAGCCCCACAGCAGCTACTGTAGGTATTTCTTTTCTCTCCCTTGATACATGACTGCTTATGTAGCACAAAAATCTTTATTTGGGCCATGTGTTCCTCACTGATCATTTGAGGTTGTATGTGCAGGTTTGGATTTTTGCAGGATGATGAGCAGGAGGTCGTTTGGATTAGGAATAAGAGAAATCAGGACATCAGAGAAAATCTTATCTCTTACCAACACACCATTCTAGACTCAGCCAGTGGGCCAGTCTGCTGTGTGTGTTTGTGTTTATGCTCTTAGGCCCTTATCCCTACTCAGAAATCTCAACCAGAACTGATGGACTAGATTGCTTGTTTTTGTGTAACTGGGGCTGTAGTAGTATTGCACCCACACACACACACACATACACACACACACACACACACACACACACACACACACACACACACACACACACACACACACACCACACACACACACACACACACACACAGACTTTGATTAATTTTAAATTATGCATGAACAAAATACAGACATGAGGTTGTAAGTGTTGCTGGTCTTCATGTTGCCAATATTTAGTATGGGTATGCTTCCATAGTGCTAGATCCTACATTCCCCCATAATGCAACTAAATTGCAGCTCTCCTGTTTGATAAATGCCCACATCTTTCAAACTCCATGTCCTGCAGCTCAGAGTGCAGGCTTTTTGTTAAAAACGTCACAAGCTCAAGTCAAAATATTTTCTCATGCTCCAAAGCTCCTCCAAAGCCACAGAGGAAATTATACAAGTGTTTTCACTGGCTGAAGACTGGAACATTTTTCTGTGGGCTACATGTAACCGTACTTGCACGGGGGGTCATTCGGTGACGTGTGTGCTTGCTGTTTCTCCCGACAGGAGCTGGATCGACCAATCAGTTGCTTGACTCAGACCTGTAGAGATTTGGGAGGTGTACATGTTTGCCTCTTTGAGAGTCTGTGCGACCTACAGTTATCTATAATACACTCCTCTGCATACAAAATTGATCTGCATGAGTATTTTGGGGGGGGGATCGCAATTCCAGCCTTATCAGCGCACCGCACGATGAATAAACTGAACCTCATGCATAAAATTGGTGAAGTGCCCCTTTAACATAAAGGTTTTTGGCAGCAACCTAATTAGCATGAGCAATCAGCATTGTACTGTTGTTGGAGCTATCATCGTCATTTTCTCAGTGCATTGTCCATTCTGTGATTTCCTCCTGTAAAATTCATTCTGGTCAGAGAGGAAAACTATAAACCTATGCTTCAGGGGGCTGGTAATGTCACAGGAATGGTTCCGATAATGGTGTATAGTCTAACAAAAGTACCCGTAACATTTCACAAACTGAATAAAGGCAGAGTTAGGCTACATAAACACTATTTCACTATACTGTTTCACTCACAAGAGATAGTAACATTTCTCTGAGTGTGTGAAACATTGTAACAGGATTTGAGAAAAGTAATTTGGGAGAAACTATCACACTAGTTGACATCTAGCAGCATTGATTCAATAAAGTGACGAGAGTGATGGTAAATATGAAGAATGCAATGTGTGTTCCAGCATGTGAAGACGTGATTCCTTTGATGTAGGAAGAGGATGATCACAGACTGTGTGCAAGCGTTGAACGTTCCTCATCAGCTACCCTGGAGCGTCTGCTGAAGGCTGACACCATCACATCCAACTGAGCTGACATTCAGTTTTGTCTCACTACTTCATCAAAAAATATGTCTGGCGATTTTCTATATTTTTCTTATTGTCAGCAAATCTTTTATGCAGAGAAAAACCAACAATGAATTGAGCTACTATACTGTGCCTGTATACAAAATCCTGATATATCTTACTTCTCTGTGCAGTAGATCTCTGTTGTTGTCCAAAAACTATTAAAAACACATCTGTGAGCCACAAGGCTGCACTGGGTGACATGCTCCTCTGCCACAAAGAGTTTGGGTGCAGTAATTTGTTTAGGGGATGGCTCCAAAGACAAACACAGACCGTAGTTCCATGTTAGACAGAGGCCACTGCATGTTCGTGGGAGCGCAGTTCTGTTTACAGAGCCTCACTAGCTTGTTATGCTACATATCACAGTCTCTTGACTTTGTATTACATTGAAAATAGCTTTAGTATCAGGGCCGGCCCGTGGCATAGGCAGTATAGGCAAATGCTAAGGGCGCCGTCCATCCAGGGGGCGCCACAAATGGGGGAAGAAAAAAAAAAAAAAAAATGTAACTTCCACTATTCTTAAAACTACTTGGTATCATGTCTTAATATGAAGATAATAAGCCCACATTAATTTAACTGCATAGCAAAGCCTGTTAAATAGGAATACTAATAATAATAATGATGACACGTTACTTTCCTAAGACGCCCCCCCCACACACACACACTAATACCTGCTACCTGGGGGAGGATGGTCATTTTTTAACGTGACCCCAAGACAAGCTCGACAACAATATGTCATAACGTCCCAAACTGTCTGGTGCCCAGGGGAGGAAAAAAAGAAAAGAAGAGGAGGAAAAACGAGACAAAGACAGAGGTAACGTTACAATAAAGATGATGTCATGACATTATTTGTGTGTTGCAGAACGACGATAACGACGTTAACCATTAGCATAACATGGTTTGTTGTTAAACTGTTAGTTTTAACGCCAGTTAATGTTATGGAAGAGCCTAAGTTGGAAAATAGTAATGTAACTACTCCCACCTTACTTCCCAGCAAGCACATTTTGGTTGAAAAGACGTCTAAAAGACGTCTATGGTAACCAAAAGACGTTGAAAATTGGTTGAAAAGTGAAAGTTTTTTTTACCGTTTATATGGAGACATTTATTCAACGTTCACATAGAAAACATATTCACCGGGAATTGCTGTATAGAAAAGTCCCAGCTTATTTAGTGTGCAGACATAGCCTATATAGTTTCATATTTATGATATTTTATTCAACATTAAATGCTTTGAAATTACGTTTTGTTTAGACGTCATTTCACCTCCTCTCATTTATAGAAAAAACGTCAAAATAATCAATACAATCTCTGTAGAGAGCTACAACTGAGCTAATTATCAACCGACATCAAACAAATGTGTGTTTTGTGACACGTTGATGTTGTAACCGTTTTCAGACGATTGAAAAGACGTTCAGACCTCATATCAACCTGTTTTTAACCGGAAATCAAACGTTGAAATTACGGTTTGTGCTCGCTGGGTTTCCTCAGGGAAATGTGTAAATATTAGATCTATTCAGCATTTTTATTAACATCTGGTTAGGTAAGGTTTTCTTAGCTTGTAATAGTCAATCAAAATGCTATTCCTTTTCCACCCTTTTATTATAGTTGTAAGCCTAGCTGTATGTTGTGTTACAGTTCATATTTTCTAAAGTGTGTTTATAGTGTTAAACTTTACATCAGTGTTAAAGTGCACATCATTCATGTTATAGCATAATTTAGCATTCCCACATTCTATATTATACTGCAGTTTACTACTTCTTTGCATTCTGCTAATCAGTATTTTGTTGTAATGACAATAAAATTGAATCTTATATAATTTGCATATCAGAAAAAGTACATTGTATATTATACATGTACAGTATAGTGAACATCATGCATGTATCTCTTAGATTTTTCATTTATATTATTTCATTTCATTTTATTCTTGAAATCATATTATGTATCATATCATATGTATTATTAGACTGGTGTCACATACTCCCCTTCTCTCTTCAGATGCACTGTTGAGGTTTCTCAGTCCCACCCCTGCAAATCTTGGGCCACCTACAGCATCAAGCGCTCCTCCTGTTGCCTCCACCTCAGCAGCACCACCCAGCAGTGATGCAGCAGCATGTCACTTGTTTACACTTTTTATTTTGTGGGTATTTAAATCTTATACTTTATGTAAGCTATTTATATTATATTTCATATATTCATATCATATTTTTTTGAATTTCTTTCTAATTTGTTCTAAGTATTTTGATTGGGCAATTGCTTTCTTTAAATAAAAGAATGTCCAAGATAAAGCTATTCAGTTTCTGTGAGTATGTACACCAGCAGTGGAATTTACTTCGATGCGAGGGGGGCGCCACCTAAAATCTTGCCTAGGGCGCCACATTGGTTAGGGCCGGGTCTGTTTAGTATAAATACATGTAAGTAGGATTAATTCATTGTTAGCTTGGCTCTGCACATGAGATTCGTTAACAATAATAAAAATACAGGAAATACCCTTCCAGACACTTATCTTGCGTGCATGGAATTCAATTAAGAGGAATTTCACTAACAAAGACCATTTTATTTATTATGTGGAAGGAAGAGGGTCGGGCGATAGGGATGAAGGGATGAGGGGTGAGGGTCGAAGGGTAGGGATAAGGGGTGAGTACTATTTTTTTCTACAATTATTTGTAACACAGATTTTTACATAATAAAATATTGCATAATGATTAGTTTACTTGCTGTAGAAACAATTTCCTCTGAGTTTTAACAACCCAGCACTGGTTCCTGACTCACTCTATGCAGCCTTAAGAAGCACACTGGTGCACATCACACAGCCAGATCATGACAGTGCTGCTTAATGATATCCTCTGCTGGTTTTTTTTGCTTTTGGAATTTTTATTACTGTAAGGTTAAGTCCAAAGTTTCAATTCCATTTTTCAAGAGCAGAGTATGCACGCTCCATTTTTCAAGAGTGGGGTAAACTAAACTCTCCCCCACTATGAGGCTTTAGGAAAAGTATTGCGTGTAGAATGCATCATCCTTTTGCTGCAGGAATCCATTTAGGAACTGTTTGTGTCTTCTTTCCTGTAATACTTTGCCCCACAGTCTATCCATCTAATACTTGCAGTGCCCACAAGTTACACTCACAAAAAAACCCAGATGTACCCTTCCTTATTTTTTATGCTTTCCCTTCCTTATAATTCTGTGTTCACTGGAAAAACAAAACAATAAAAATCTCTCTGCATTTCAAAGGATTCAGAGTTGGTTTTTGTTTGTTTTTGTCTCATATTGAAACATGCACATCCTTAATGCATACAAGTCAGCTCTTTCTTTTTGAGCTCAAACAAATGTCAACAAGTGTGTTGAGCTCAGACAAATGTCAACAAGTGTTATTCTTGTGCTGACCCCAAAACCTGTCAATGGTCATCAGCAAGTCAATTTTTGCCTCTGTAGTTGAGAGTAATTGTGTTCTATTTTGTCCCCGGAGGGAAACAAAAACACACAGAAAGTGATCATTATAAGCCTGCCTGGACCAGCAAAGAAGAGACCTGTCTTAACACTGACTAGTGGCTCTTCTAATGTTATTAACAAAGCAGAAATCAATGCTGGTTAACACAGGCTGGATCAATAGACTTCACGGCCCATAGGATGGATGAATAATTTGGTTACTGGTGGGGCTGACACAATGAATGAAAGCCACAGTGCGTGTGTGTGCATGTGTGTGTGTGTGTGTGTGTGTGTGTGTGTGTGTTTATATCTGTGTGCAAGTAAGGAGAAGGAGGAAGCTCATCTGTCTCGCTGACTGCAGCAGAGGGGGTGTCTGCAGAGTGCTTATCAGGGACATGGTGAGCAGTGAGGGGGAGGAGGAGGAGGGGGAGGAGGAGAGAGGGGGCGAAAGGAGGAGACAGGGAGAGGAGGAGGTATGAGATGAATGGCAAATGGTGTGTCTGAGTTTAGAAGAGCTGCCTCTTCACATAGAGTAGGCCTATAATGTTAGTGGTGTTAGTTCTCCATGAGTAAAACATTTTCTTTCCCATATGGCTGATAAAATTGTCAAGCAGCAGCACAAGTGTGTACTTAAAGATTGTACGTACGGAGTGTTTCTTCTGTTTTCTGCCATCCGTCTTTAGCCAGTTTGCTTTGAATTCTACTCCCCAGACAGTGGGTGTCTTTGGAGTAGTTTTAGTTGGCATGTTCAATGAAGCCCCTCATGTCTTCACGGGGGTGAGAGCAGGCTAAACTAAGCCACATGTCCTGCCTGCTGAGCTCTGACACACCACAGTGACCTGAGTCAAAGAGAAGCAACCCGTATAGTTCTGTGTGTGTGTTGTGCATCTGGGCATGTATGTGTGTATGCATGCATGTTTGTGCATCTATATTTGATTGCACTCGTTCTGCTGTGCTGTGCATGCTCGCATTGCTCTTAAAACTTCATCACTGAGATTAAAAATAGCAAAAAGATGCAATGCAATGTGCTTCACAAAAACTCTACAAAATTTGGAAAAAAAGAGACAAATGAGAGATAGATTGAAAAATGAATACAATTAGTAGTAAATGCTGTAATCGATACAATACTGCAGGTCAGGTAAAATAAGGATTAATGAAAATCTGAATGAGGCCGTGAAATGATTTGAAAATGATGAGAAGCACCTTTACAGTGATCTCAATGTGGGGGTTTATGTGTGCACTCAGTTTTTTTATTACAGTTTTCCCACAAGAGAAATAGTGTGACCTTGGCAATGTTCCTTAAGTGGTAAAAAAGCCACTTTAGTGATCTGTGTGTTTCGATTGTCGCTGTGGTGTGCAGGCGCTCTAAAAATGAATATGCTGCCTTGAAAAATAGCTCTTTGTTTGCCCAATTTCATCTGCCCTGCAGTTCTCTGTCCCCAGACAGGTGAGTTGAACAACACACGGAAGGAATGTAATGGACACATTTTTAATGGATTGTTGCAGAGAGGAATGAGGGGAAAACACAATTATTCACTCTGTCTGTTCTTCCATGAAGAGTCACGTCTGTGGAAAGCAAATGAATAATATTTCAGGATCCAGACATACTTGTTATAGGAATTGTTATAAGTAGTAATGGAGATGTTGAGTATTAGTGTTCAATTTACCATAAGATAGTGCATAAAATAAGCATGTTATCTTTCACAGTGATAGGTTGATTAGCTTTTGTAAAAGGCAAAATTTAATGAAGCCTTCACCTTAAATGAACTTCACACAAAATATGAAGACCCTTTTTTCCAGTTATGTGACGTTAAAGTTGGCCAATTAATGAGGTAAATATTTCTGGTCTTATGACAATAAGTGGCACAAGGCACCATAATGATCCATCAATGCTGTAGTTTTTGACTAAGGTGTGGTAGAGATGAGTATCTGCAGATGTGACTTATTCAATATCATTTTGATGCCAGTTTTTACGTCAGTTGTTGTTAAGACAAAATGCACTTTAACTTTGGCTTTTGTGTCTCAGGATGATAGCTTGCTGGTAAGTGGGTTTCATCACCATGGTAACTCAAACGGCACAGCTTATCTGCTCTATGGTCACATTGTTGGTGGTATTTATTAAAAATACCTTTTTTTGTTAAGAATCCCATTTACAAAACAGATATACAGAAAAACGTTGAATTCAACGAAAGAAAACGGAGAGTTGAATGTGACTGAATTAAAATGTAATGTGTCTGCAGAATAGAAAAACTATTTGCTGTTGCTTTTCATGCTGATTTATGAGGGTCATATTAAATATTTGTAGCATTTCGAGGAAGAAAATTAGGGGTTTATTACAGGCAGCAAACATTAATTGACTTAATTTATCAACTGTGCATGGAATGTACCACTGCATGATAACAGTAAGGGTGTTTAAACTGAGTTTCTTTCCATGGTATACATAACACACAATATTTACTTTATCTAAATACATTAAATGTTGTTTAAAGCATCAAGTTCATAAGAATTGTGACTTCTCTGCAGCACTGTCCACCAGACAGACTTTGACTATTCAAAAGCCTTTTCTTTACTTAGTGTGCAGAAACAATATTCTATCAATTCAAATTAAGTCCAGTCTTCCCTTAATAATGAAGCATTGATCAGCCAATAAGACTGTCCTTCATCATCTGCGTTATGCACATCAGCAGTTTAATCTTTACATAACTCATTATATGTAATCACTTTTATTAGTTTGATTATATCTCCTTATTGAATACATTATATGTTATATTAATGATATAAACATACTGTATTTTTAACTTATTCAGTTATCATTTTTGACTATTTGAGTTGCCACTTTTTTATTGCCTAATTATACACTCACTAAGCACTTTAAATTCACTGTTTGTATCCTTTATTTGAATTTATGGCAGTATAATTTAGGATTCTGCTTTCCATACTTGAGTTTGCGGTTTGTTGACAATTTGGAATAAGCCTGAGAATTTCTGCTTCTTGAAGCAAGCAGAAATTTTAGTAAACATTTTTATTACATTTGTTGCCTTAGCAGCATGTCCCTAACCTGACACTTAAAAAGGCTTAGTCAAAAATTGGTGGATTATGATGATTAAGTGTTTACTGTAGGCAGTACCAGCATTATGAAATGCAGAATTTAACTGCGCAATAGCTGCTAGAACAGACAACAGGGTTGACAACGCCTATAATTTGTTTTCCATGTTGAATTAACCATTGGTAGACAAGGCTGATGTCGTTGTTTCTTCCAGAAATCAGGGAAGGGTGTGTTATGACTGGTAAAACTGATGACTGATGACCCGATCAGGAAGCGAAGGTGGGTCTCTGCGTCAGTGTTTCCAAAAGTCTCTGATTCTGGCCGCTCAGACTAAAACGTAATCCTGGAGTGTTCAAACTAAAACACAGTCAGCAGCATTTTCAAAAGTGTCTGTTCTACATGTTCAACAAAAGCTGGAGTACTGTCGACACTGAAAGAAAATATATTAGTGTGGATGTAGCTTTAGGGAAGTCTAAAAATGGTCCCTGACATGTTTAAAATGTGTAACATACTACTTACTTACACTATAGGTTTTATGTACTGAAAAGGAAAGCTTCCTACAGTTGAAGTGTGCCCTGTGAGGACCTTTAGGTGGTATACCGATCAACCCAGTGGCAGAGCAAATACAGCCATTTGTTTAACTTGAGCTACTAATTTCCTATGAAAGCTTTCTGGGATTTAAAACCAATCTTATTTTTGACTTTCACCATAACAACAGCCACATTTTGGGTTTGGAATTTTTATCCTTCTCTGGCTCCTTAAATTATGTAAAGTGATCTGCCTGTATGGTGTAGACCAAGTTCAGATCGAGCCCATTTTCCTTTTCTTTTCTTTATTCATTTTACCTCGCTTGTACTGAGTGCATTTTGCATAGTAGAATGTACAGTGGCCTTGAGAACTAACCCTAACACACTGTAATTTAGAGACCCCCTGCCCACCCAGATATGTTTTAAGATGTGTATAAAGTTTAACTGCTGGACACGAGATGTCTCCTACACACTGTAATGTCCATTCTCAGTGTTTGTTCACTGGAGGTTTCAAGTTTGCACATCACACTTGTGTTAGTTTAATATTGGACCAGGACTGACTCCAAACTCCTGCTCATAGGCCTGTTCCTTTAACTCAGGTTTTCAGTGAGCACAGAGAAATGATCCACTCTCAGCAGACAAACATAAAAACTGCTTCTAGTATCAAACTCTACACATAGATCATAGAAATTAGCTAACAATGTAAATTTATTTCATATTAAACAAATATTTCAGTTTTATTATGAATGAAGTTTCCGCTGCATACTGACAGTGATAATAGCAGAAAACACAGCTGCTACTACACTGCACCATTCTGTGATAATGAGTTTAAGATGTACATGTTTACAGTTTGATGTCAAAAGACAAGACAATTAAAATAGAAAGAACTCAGCTCACACATTTAATTTGGCCTAATGGTGATGCACTGTTTTAATTACATTGGTGGTTTAATGCTTATTGTAAATGTGATTCATGCAGAAAAGTTAATGGCAGCAATCACTGATAGACAAATGAAGGACTGGTAGGATGAATGTTGAGGTAATTGTCTTATATTATGTTAAGTTATATCTGATTGACACTGGGTGGACATTTGGGTTGTACATAATAGTATTGGGGGTAGTTGTTTGAGAGTTGCATATATGACAAATACAGAATGAAGAAGGAGGGGTTGTGCCATATAAGTGTAAACATCTTCCTACTCATGTTTTAGACCTGTCATATTTATCTATATTATTTATTTATGTAGATGAGAATTTGTTTATTGAGAGTTTACTCTTCATTTTTTATGTCATTCTTGTTTTGTTTCTGTTTTCTCATTTGTTACATGTTCAAAATAAACATACATACATGCAGAGTTAGAGGAATAGAGAATATGTGAGGAACAGAAAGGAGACAGAAAACTGAGTGAAGGTTTCAGACAGTGGTAGACTGACAGATAAGCCATGTTCCAAAATGAAAAAAAGAGACAATACAAATGCTTTTCATGCAGCAGGTGAGAGAGGACAGAACGTGGATAAAAGTTTGCGGAGGCGTGGAAGAGATGTGTGTCCTTGTCAAATCCTTGGGACTCAGCTTGTGAAATGGTAATGTGCCTCTGGGATCACAGTCATCATATGTAAACTAATGGCGTATTTATGTGTGTGTGTGTGTGTGTGTGTGTGTGTGCGCGTGCCTGTATAAGTGCATGTATGTGTGTGTGTGTGTGTGTGTGTGCGCGCATGTGTGTGTGTGTGTGTGTGTGTGTGCGCGTGTGTGTGTGTGTGTGTGTGTGTGTATGTGCATGTGTGTAAGCCTGATTATAAATGTGAACGTTTCTATTTCTTCATGTCGGCTTTTACACATCTGTTTGTTTTACTCATGAGCAAATTATTTTTAAGACAGCAAAGCACCACGGGTACCTTAGTGATAAAACTACCTAATAATCAGGCTGTCCAAAAAATGTGATATTTTGAAAAGCATCACATATGTGAAATGAACTTCAAATACAAGACACATGTTCTCATAGTTCTAGAATTGTGGTCTTTCATCTGTTTAAATGAATGTAAATTCCTCTCCCTCAGTGATAAGTGTGGTGATTGTGCACAAACTGCTGTGCTGCAATCTACTATTTGTACTGTGATCTGATCCGAGCATTGAGTATGAAAAAGTAAATTAACAAAAATAAAACATGTTGGCTCATTTTAATCAATGAAATGAATTTCACACGTAATTAATTGCTTCATCGCTCTCAGCATCTCTTGCCTCCTGCCTCTGAGTGAAGTGTAGCCTCAGTTGTCTTCCTAGCTCTCCACTGGACCGAGGATGGTTTATGAACCAGGTACAACCAACATTTCTTCTCTGATCTGTATTCTTTTACACATTGCCTGACACTTCCAATGAAATCAAATTCATAGTATATATACACACACTGTCATTCTGTCTCAATCTAACTTGATTTTTGTGTCAATTTTTACATTTTTACTACTGCTCCCATGTATAGGCACCTAAATCTGTTTTTCCTTATCTGAACTGATATTCTAAACATTAACCCTCCTGTTGTCCTCGAGTCAAGGAAGGAAGGAAGGAAGGAAGCAAGGAAGGAAGGAAGGAAAGCTGGAAGGAAGGAAGGAAGGAAAGCTGGAAGGAAGGAAGGAAGGAAGGGAAGAAGGGAGGAAGAAAGAAGGAAAGGAGGAATGAAGGAAGGAAGGAAGGGAGGAAGGAAAGGAAGGACAGACAGAGGTAAGTAGGAAGGAAAGAAGGACAGAGGAAGGAAGGAAGGAAGGAAGGAAGGAAGGAAGGAAGGACTGAAAGAAGGAAGGAAGGAAGGAATGACTGAAAGAAGGAAGGAAGGAAAGAAGGAACAGTCAAAACAGACTGGGTCAATTTGACCCGGGAGGACGACACAAAGGTTAACAGTGTAGTATGTTGTGAAGGTAAATTTGAAAGAGAAATGTGTGATTTTAGCTGTGTAAGTCCAACTGATTTGACCTAACTAGCTAGATCAATGTATGTATTAGATGGTAATAAAGGTACACACAAGTCTGCAAAACCTAATCATTAAAAAACATACAAAACAAAGCAGACAGCATTAATTATTAACTACCATCTCCTTTTAAAGATTTTAAAACCTCCACTCAGCTGTCTCCAGGCGCACCTTTCCAAAGAGGTTTGTTGTGACAGCCATATAATTGTGTCGAACTTTGAATAAATAGCACAACTCAACATTTTACTCACCATTTCTCTCCACACGTACGCTTACAACTCACAGCTAAATGAAACAACTCTGCAGCCATTATCCCTGATTTGTGAAATAAGGATTTTGGGAATTACAGGAAATCAGAAATTCAGTGTAAGTTCACAAGGCCGTAGAATATAAATGAGTACACCAAAAACGTGTTAACATTTTAATAAATTCACTTGGAAAAAAAAAACAGACATCATGTATTGAAAATGACAGATGAAGAGTATCAGTGGATTTTTCCATTTTAAAGTCTTGAAACTACTGACTCATGTCGCTCTGGGGAGTTCTGTGTGTGTTTGTGTGTGTGTGTGTGTGTGTGTGTGTGTGTGTGCGTTGTGTGTGTCAGCTGTATGTTAACGTACTGAGTGAACTGACGGCTGCTGCAGTAATCACTAATAGAGATTTCTGTCAGACGTCCACAGTTAACTCCACTAGTAAGCCTCAGAGAGACTTAATAAAGAACGTGAATGAAAGCTACATGAAGCAAGGTTAAAGTAAGGTTAGTGTGTGAATGTGACTGCAATAGTCTGTTCTCCATCCTCTCCATCATACACGCATATAGTATTAAAATAAGTGTAAATAATGAACACATCATATAATGGTTTTTCAAATACAGCTTTCCAAATGCCTGACTAAAAGGTTATTAACAAATTAAGTGGACCTGTCTGAATTTAGAAATAGCATGTCCAACAAAGCCATTTTACCATATCAATCTTTTTAGAGGCCTTATATGTGGATATTTTAAGTATCTTTCACAGTATTCTGATGTTTTACCAGACAGTCCTGTGGAAACAAACAAACAATAAGTATTGTATTGTGTATTATCGCTCTCTGCTCACATCCATTATGTTAATGTGATATAAATGACAAACAGGAGTAACAGCAGTAGCGCCAATCCTTTTTCCATTAAAAAGCAAATTGAATCCAGTCAGTTAAACAACTGATAGTTTATTATAATAGTCATTTGTATAACTGGATACCCTGCCTCTCAGAAAAGCATCCATCAGTATAACTTGTTTGAGCCTCCCCCTGCAGCTCCGTGTGCTCTACACCAGGATTAACACTGATGTGTTTGCACAGTTTGTGGCATTGTAGAGGGCAGCCCTCCTGCAGATACCACAGGTGGGAATATATATTATTAAGCTCTGTGTGGTGTACATGTGACAGGTTAATCTCTTCTTTGATAGTTGGTGGCTATAACGCAGCGGTATAGTTGCTATGGATCCAAATAAAGTGATTCAAACTGTGATCAGTTTTATCTACGTCGTCATTTGAGAACATACATGTGATACAGTGCATCATGATATATACTGAAGAGGATCCTCATTAGCGCTGACTTCTCTATAAACCCAGCACCACCATGTGGAGATGTCACATTTAACCCAGTGGGAACCTTGAGCTCAGCAGCCTTAGTAGTACACTCCTCATATAGCGCACACTTCAGACGAGGCTGCTTTAGATGAGCTTATCACTTTCATCCCCCGTGATCTCAGCCTCGGGCGTGGAGAATGTGTCTCCAGCAGCTCTCCACCCTCTCTTTTCCTTTATTCTCACCGCTTTCCATCACACTCTCCATATGAATTCCTCTGACTTCTCTGCACCCTTCCTTAAACATTTTTTTTAAACTATGGTCAGTTTTTCTACATTGACAAAAGGAGACAGACAGATTTAATAGACAGACAAGGAGACAACAGCTAGCTAGACAGATTTATTAAAAGGGTAAGTTCAATAAGTAAGGTTTTTCCCCTGTCACTGTTCTTTTTTATTCAAAATGGCTGCAATTTCTTCCCGCTACTGTCGACTTTGTCACTTCTGCTTCCTTTTTCTCTTCCTAGATTTATATTTTATTTCATTCTTCCCCTATGAGATTTATTGTAATTTAAAAAGGTCAAATAGTTAAGCTACGTTTATATGGGCACTATGCGTTTGGTCAGAGGGCAGCAATCCTGTTTCTGTAGCAGGGCTTTACTTTACTTTGTCTCTCCCCAACTGAGAGACAAAATAGACATGGGTTGTCGTAGTTATTAGTGAATTAACGTCATCTCTCTACAGAGCTTGTCATTTTTCACCTACAGTGGCTTCCACCTTCTTATTCTGCATCAAGTATAAAGCCTATAATTGAAGTTTAGCATCACATTCTCACAACTTGCTCTGTAGTGAGAGAATATGGCTGAAACGTGTTGACTGTTGTTTAGAACCTGTGATAAATGGATGTTTTGCTCAGTCCATTGTTGTACTGAACACACACACACACACACACACACACACACACACAAGCACGTTGTCACCAGGACACTTTAAGCTTCGATTACTGTATATGTCTCACCTTGTGCCTTAAACCAAAATCAGAGTTCACTAGTATCTTGGGAGGTTGGTTAATGCACAGCTGTCTCCCTCTCTCCTGCACTGAGTGAGCAGCAGACTTTTACAGAAGGTATTTAATAGTAAATAGTTATGGCAGGAAAACATGAAGCTGCTAATTAATTGTTGGTTTTGTTATTCAGAGTCCAGCCCCTCAGAGCTGAGGCCTGCTCATATTTCATTTCTTCACCTTTAAAGTGATAACTGTTCATGTCAACAAGTATAAAAGCCAAATCAGTTGTGCTGAAATTTAAGCTTACAGGTATCTTAGAGCAGTGGTTCTCAAAGTGTGATCCATGGACCCCCAGGGTTCCTTGAGGGAGTTCTAGGGGGTCCCCAGTTAAGAAGGGGATGTTTTATTTTCACTGTAATTCCATCCATAAGTAACACAGTGACAGAATGTATGACTATTTTGGTCATGGGTTTCATACACTTTCTGTAATAAAACATCTAAAAGAGCTTGAATCCAAAACTCTTATTAGATGGCAAGTAAGATAAAGTGTTAGAGAAACAGGCAGAGGAAAGGATGATCACAATCTGGCAGTGAAATGAGGTAAAGTGTCCAGTATATACAGAATGTAGTATAGAGAGAGCTGATTAGGAGAATAAGAGAAAGTGAGAATCAGGTGGAAAGGCATAGTCTGGAATAATATAAAAGCTTAGGCAAATAGACGACAGGCAAAAACTGAAACTAATATTAAGACACAGTAATGTAGAAGCCATGACTTGCCCTGGGCTCAAGTCAGGTTTGGCTCTTTTCAAATATCATTTATTGAGAAATGTCTCTCTTTTCTCTCCATGACATGCAATGCACAGTGGAAAGAAGCAAATATACAGAGTGTAGCCAAAGTGTTGCTTGAACCTGATGAGCTGATGTTCACTAATAACAAAAATATAGCCTCAGGTAATTAAAAAAAAAAAAACTTCTCAGGGATGGTTAGTTTTCACACCAAGCAAAAGGACGCACAAGAAGAAAAATTGGTCGACAGAGTTCTGCTCCTTGACCCAAACCTGACAGGTCAGGTGTTGGAATTTGAATTTGGTGTGTATAAATTTCAGGGTAGGGTTTATTTTGTTATGAAACATCATTTATCTAGAAATGTCTGTATTTCCTTCTTCATTGTGCTAAATCGTCTGCAGAAGCTATGAATGTCATTTGTTGCAGGTAGATGCACAAGACCGAATGGGAAAGGGTAAAAGTGACAGAGTGTAATGTGTGCTTTGCATTTACCTGTTGAGCTAATGGTCAAAAATGGTGGATGGGATGACACAGAAAACATTGAACCTTGGATCTTTGGTTGGACTTGGATCTTAAATTCAGAAGGACCAGTTGAGTTCAGTCGGCTCTGCAAAATATGGGTAGGGGCCTGTTTTCTCTCTCAGTTTCAGGTCTGTGTTGAACTATTTTAATCACACTTCACTGGCATCCAGGAGGAAGTGGGTATTGTCTCATAATTGGGTTTGTAGTTTGATACCCTTCTCGGTCTGTCCACAGACGCTGAACCTAAAATGATTAGGCCAGCCACTGTGCATGGTGTCTCTACTGCTGCCATGTGTGATGTTAATTTACTTCCCTCTATTGAAACCATCTGCTGCTCCTGAAAGTGGAATCTCAATATTTTGTAGTCTGTAATATAAATCCATAATTAAAATGTTAAGTTGATGTGTGTGTGCCTGTGTGTGTGTGTGTGTGATTATCACTCTGAGGGTACAAACAGTCTGTCTACAAAAAAAATCCCACACAACATACTTTGCATACGCACACACACACACAAACGGTTGTCATTTTGCATACTGGTCAATCACAGTGTGAGAACAAACAAGTGGGGATTCAGGTCACCAGTGAAAACAGAGCAGCTAAGGAGATTCCCCACACTAGAATTTTCTAACGGATTGTGCTGGGGCTTCAAAGGGGAGAAAAGCAGTAAGTAAGGATTGGATTTGGGTGTTGTTGGTGTGTGCTGCAGTAAACCATCTCTCAGTGCTTTATCTCATCAACCGCCTGGGCAACTGCCTCTCTACCCCCCTCTGAGGGGAATAAGGCTATTAAAAACCACACACATGCATGCACACACAATCCTACGCGTTCACAGCATGCATGCAAACACCTCAAACCACTGCCAAAATGTGGAGATGCAGCATTTTTTAAGCTAGATGACTGGGGTTAACTTGCAAGTGCTTTCACAAATTAACTAACACTGAAGATTTATGTCCACATATTGTTCTTGTTTTCTAAGTCCCAGTATCTCGTTAAAGACATTTCATAGAGAACTGGGAAGCCTGACACTATGATAAACACCTTTTTTATTTGTTCTGTCATATAGCAGAGTGTAGTAGTAAAAAACTCTCTGCTTCTGTTTCTACCACAATCAACAAGCATGATTGGCTCTGGCCTGGTTGTCACTTGCATTGTGTCAGAGAACATTTACATAAAGTTGAGGCTTTCTAAACTTTGCCCTGTAGTATATCTGGGTGCCTTTTGAGTCTCTGTAGATTGGTACACTAGGCTGTAAAGCCATGTGTCATTCACAATGAGTAGCAGCCAATCACTGTCCAAGCTCTGGAGTCTGTATGTGTGAAAATCTCGTAAGGCAACGTTCAGACTGACTTTAGCCCTGTCTGAAAAAATGGAGCCCTGTCATTCATTTGGATGCGGGCAGTCTGTCAGGGATGCCAATGCAGTGGGCTTTGGCAAAACAACACAGGATTGTTCAGCAAAAAAGTCAAACACACATAACATAGTACGTAGCTGCTATGACAGCTCTCAAGAGGAACCCTTCCTCCCAAGAAAAATGACACTATAAGTCGTACATTTTGTTGCCAAAAACAACCTATAGTTATGTTGGAGTGGCAGATACTTTGCAGCAGCCAGAGTATGACCTGGGGGATGTGTTGAGAAGCTGTTGAGATCACATCAGTATAAAGTGACTTTCATATTAGGAGGAGGTGAGTTGGGTGGATGAATAGTTAGCCCTGACCCTAACCCTAACAATAGTTGTAGTGTTTACTGTTTCCATGATAAGTTGCATATCTTCAGTAGAAACTATGTTTCAAGTGATAATTTTAATCCAAATCACTCTCTTTCTTTCTTTCCCTAACCAGACCTTAACCACAGAATGATCACATCATAAAACATTATTATTTTTAACAGTGGTGTGTTACAGTTTTAGAAAGCGGCATATTATGCTCCAATGGGTTGTTCTGAAAATGCTCCAACTTGTCTTTCTATTTGGCTGTTTAATTTGGAGGTCTTGCTGCTGAAGAGACCTGTCAGTCATGCTTCTTGTAGTTTTCTGGTATGTATACTGTACTGTATACAATGTCAGATATACTAAACGTTGTCAAAGTTCCAAAACTTAAAATGAACACATTTAGAAAGAAAGTCAAAAGCTTCAACCTGCTCTGAACTCTTTTGCAGTGGCTTTTCCTAGATCACACTGTTGCACATGCCCATATAAAACTGTCCATGAGTTGATCACCTTGTCGGCTTGAACATAGGATGTATTTGAGAAGTTCATATGTCGAATAAAGCATGAGAAAAAAGTAGTGAAATCATACCACTACAGTTTTTTTTCATAGTTGTAGCCTTATTAGTAATTGTCACATGGTGCTCATTGGGAGGGGACTTAAAATGGACAGGAGCCTGTTTCAGACAGAGGCTGAACTGAAGGGCTGTTAAATGGTCAGTGAATTGGTGAGTTTTTTCTTTAAAAAAACAAACAAACCCAAACTGTAATTCATTACAAATTAATTGGGGACATTTTTCAATCATGCAAAGCTATTGGAGGAAATCCTCCAGAATATAAATACAGACTTGGATATATGCATATGGCCCTAAAAATTAAATGTATTTATCTGTTACTCAAACCCTCAGTCATTTCCCTCTTGTTTTAGTCTCACACCATCATCTCTGCCATCATGCTGTTGCTAACAGGTACTTGTGATGTGTCAGGGGTAACAGATCTGCCTCTCCAGTCACCCAGTAGACCTGCCGCCTCCTGTGCAGAGATTGGTTCTTCAAGGTTCACAGGTTTTCAAATACAATCTGTAATTAGCTTTGGGCACAGGAAGATCAAACACAAAAATACATGAAAGGAATACATAAGGCAAACCATCAATCATCCCAGAATTTAAACAATACAAATAAAGACAAAATATTGAACTCAACAAATATCTGACTAAACAGCAACTAGTTCATATTTTATTGTCTCACCTGACATAAAACAAGACTGTAACATGGGGCTCTTTTCGTTCTGAACCCCTGCTAACATGCCGAAAATCCAGAGGCCTCACACCATTAACTTCTAGCCACTACAAATGGATGTTCAATTCATCTAGAGGCAGGAAGAAATATGTGCCAGAAATACATCAGTCTGTCATTATTCTCACCATGTAGCTGAGAACAGAGCAGAGAAAAAAATATCATCTCAGACTCACAGTATGTGCACCTCTGTACTCACAACAGAAAACCAGAAGGTATATTTGGTTAATTGTATATCACTGTGGGATACGTTTGGACTATAATTTTGCAAAAGGAGGTGAAGGAATGATAATTGTGGAGATAAGGTTTTGAGGGTTTTGCCAACAGCTCCCTAAATTGTCATAGTGGAGCGGAGCTGGATGGACCAAATGCAGGACACATCAAGAACTGAAGAATAACTCTTTATTCTAGGTTCAGGCATGCAGACAAAGTAAAACTGAACAGAGCAGAAGAAATGAGACTGAACTGAGAAACTGGAGTTGATTAGCTGGGGAAATAACTTGGAGCATACATAGACTATAAAAAAATATTGAAGCCTTGAGTTTAGCAATTTAACCATCGCCATCTTGGATTTGAATGTTGCCATCTTTAATTTCTGTAGCCAGAAATGACCATATTTGGACAAGAGGGTGGAGCTGACCCCAGTGCAGGCTGCTAGCTAGGTCAGTACCATTTACAGTCTATGGGTAACTGTGATAATGCTAACAAAATGCTAGCAAAAAACAAACACTGAACAAGACTTTTTTTAAATGATCAAAATGTTGCAATTAACTTTCATTAACTGAAAATATATTGTGAAATAGCGGCAGCTATACCCATACTCTGTGAATCTGGTGTTATGGCATGGTTATATTGTAATGTTGTTGATGTGCTAGTGATTTATCAATCACAAGGTAGCCACGCCCCAAAGCAAACCCTGTTTTATTATCTATTTTACTCTCAAGGGGACCATAATTTACTAAATGAACATCATGCTGTATTGAAGAAGACTTTAAACTAGTGACTGAGACCATAAAGTCATTAGGAAAATGTTCACTGAGGTAATAAATCAAGTGTAGTAGAGCCATTTTCTCATAGACTTGATACAATCAGGTATTTTTGAAGCCTATGGATGCACCCCCTGTTGACCATTATAGACAATGGCATTCAAGGCACTTCTGCATTGGATTTTCGGATTGGGAGCTACCCGCTTGGGAACATGACAGGGCTAACAGGTGTGGAGGGAAAAGTACCAAAAGCCAAGAAAACACAATGAGACAGATGATGTTTTTAGCCTGCTAGTGTGAAGACAGAAGGAAAATGTATGTATTTGTCTGTATCTTGCCAGTCAAGTACATAATTATATTTGTCTCAATACAGAATGCACAGTCCTCTTTGTAATTAACCTCCACACATCAAGCTGTCTCAGAATATACATGAATATTAAATAAGTGCACAAGTAACACTATCTCAAGTGGTCCTATCTCAAGTGGTTAATATATTCTGCACCATCTCCCATCTGTCCTTCTCCCACTCAGTCCAATCTTCACAAAAAAGGAGAAAAGTCTGAGGGCATCTGGTGGACTGGTGGAGAATGGCAACTAAGTGACCCGGGGAACTGAGAATGCAGCTGGAGGAAGAGGCATAAACCAGATTATTCCAAAACTGAACATCCAGTGAATGGGCATTTATCTTTTTTATATCTTCTGTACATGATCTGTCAGCTTAGAAGCTTATAGGCTTTATCAAACAATCTCCACAGACTGCAGCTCATACATGAACAACATTTTGGGGAGTCTTGCCCTCTTCACAGACAGAGGAAGCTGTTAAGGATTCACTGGCCCTACGGGAGATTATACTAGAGAGCAGCAATTAAACCACAACACAACTCTATCTCTGCCTCTCCCTCCACCTTTCTCTCATCTCCTACCTCATCCCAGTCTCGCACAACTACAGGTTACTATGGAAACTACTCCCCCCACTCCCTCCCTCTCTCCCTCTCACTTTCTGTCTCTTCCCTCTTCAGGCGCTCTTGGTCTGGCTTTTGCAACCTCATCCTCATCTCTTTACCACCATCCAGTCATCCTTTGTTGTTTCTTCATTAACACCTTTCACCTCTATTATCGCCCCTCTTCTCTTCCAGGCCTCTTTAATTTCACCACTCTTTCTCTCTTCTTCCTCTTCCCACTGCTATCCATGTTGCTCCCTCTATCTGACTTTCTATCTGTCCTGCTGCTGGCAGCGTGAAACCAAATGTCAGGTCTGAGCTGGCACAGAGAGGAATCATAAGGGAGGCAGATGGAGGAGCGAAATGAAAGGAGATAGGAGAAGGGTGGAAAGAGAGAGGGGTTGAGTAGAGTGAGAAAGAGACGGGGAAGCTAGAGACAGCAGAAGAGGTCTAGTGGAGGGAGACACAGAGATAGAGCAGGTGACCAGAGGCAACAGCAGCTACAATAATGATGAGACACAGCAGCTTCTTCTAATGGACTGCTACAGAGCTCAGGACGTCTGGATGAACTGAAAGAGCTTGGCATACTTTTTGATTTATATTAGAAATCTGTTTTGTACAGAAGATAATATGTCATCCAAACATACAGAGTTGATGCAATTATATGTATTGAATATTTAAAGCTGTGGAAAACAAGATGAACTATGACAATACAACACACTGTGATTGATAGTTGAACCATAACCAAACAGATACTTGCTGGAAAAAAAAAATCACATTAAGGCCCAGCTTTAAGTTTTCCTTTTTACCGTGTGACAGAAGCTGTTGGCTGAAGCTGAGACCGACTGGCAAATGCTGCATGTGTAGGCTTGGACAGCAGCTGGTGGTTGGCTGACACTGGAGGCAGAGGCTGGAGCATCTGAGTGTCAAAATTTGCAGATGAAACCAAGGATGGCTGCAGACATTTTTGGGAAGGAGCTGCGACATAGCACAAAAAAACTATAAAACTTATGCTGTGTGAGGGATAACAGCCACCCGCTGCCTCCCAGGCTCTGCAGGGTTGGTTCATCAAGGTTTAATCATAGAGCATACAGGTGTAGACAATCTGTACTTTACTGTGGGCACAGGCAGATCAAACACATACATGCAAAGGAATACATAAGCAAACCAAAACAGAACCCGGATATAAAATGAAACAAACACAGTGGAAAAATATTTAATGATATATATATCTGCCTGAGTTCAACCAGTAGAAGTCACTGGTGCAGTGATGGATGATGGACTGGTGCAGTGATGGATGATGGATATTCTCAGCGGCTTCCAACTGGCTGATTGTGTCTATTGGGTGGCAAACCAGAGGTACCAGTACTTTGAACCAAATTTAAATCTAAATCTTTTTCATGGTGATAGAAATACCTACAACCGCATTCACTCTCCAAGTATGTCATTAAGAGAGAATTAATTGCTTGTCAAACCAGGCTTATCCAGTCCAAATCCTCTAGGGACTACAGTACTATCATCTACAAAGTCTTTCAGTCGAACAATTCAAGGGCAAAAATCTGCAGCTTTTCTTCTATGACTAAACTCAAGATATCTGTGGATGGTTTCTCATGTCAATGTGCTCTTCTGCCAGGATAAAGAACAATGTTAAGGTCGAAGCTGGAGCACCAGACAATAAACTGTTTGGACAAAATGATGATTATGTCATCACTCAACAGCTCTCCTTTGCACTAGAGGGCAGTTCATACTAACACAGTTATTTTTAACATTTCAGGAGCATTACAGACATTCGCTTCTATTTCTACAATTGTGTCAGAAGATTCACTTGTGAACTATATCTACAGTAATGGTTGGAGACTAGTAGTGTCATTGTGAGTTTTCCACAGCCACAATGGGCATAAAACTTGTGTTCTTCTTTACTTCTTCTGATGAGGCCACCATGAAAAATGACTTTTTATTGAAGCAGTTTTGGTGGCATTTCTCATATAAGTCAGCCTGGTGAAGACAGTCTGACTGTCCCTTATTACTACTGTAATGTACATCTGTGCATATGAGATCTTTATAACACAAACATCTGGAAATATCACTATTTAAAATTTTAGACAGATATGTTGTCTGGCATCCAGATACTAGTCATTATTCACTTTTTCAGAACATGAACTGCACTATCTCATTTTACTCTGTTCTGTCTCTTTTACACTGTCTTTTATCTTTTTTTGTTTCTTATTGTTTTATTTATTTATTGTACGGTGTCCCTGAGTGCCCAGAGAGGCATCTTTAAATAAAATGTATTATTATTATGATTTGGCTACAATTACACAGGTTGACATCAAATAATTCATTAAGTAATTTATGAATGTAATTTTTAGTAATTTATATCACATGATAAAACTTAAGTTATAGTTATATGATGTACAAACACAGGTGATGACATGCTCATAAACTGCTTTATTTATTTTATCAAAGACATTGCTGTAATTAAGAATATAATATCCAGGATGTTTTGGTCTATTAATATTTGTATGAAATAATTGCTGGTCATGTTTTATAAGATAATTAATGGTAGTCTCAAACATTAGTGAGGTCTATGTTTATCCATGCAATCAAGTTCCTCTGTCAATGTCATCCTCGTATACAACAGTTAAGAATGAATTAAATAATGAATTTTCTAATTAACTGTCATAATGAAGTACCTTGCTACACTTAAGGAAACTGGTAACAAAAACAACATAAAATGAACCTCAAACTTTTGACCTGAAAAATAACAACCTGAAAGAATATATAGGACTAAAAATTGTAAAAGATCTCTAAGAGCAGTATTGTGTTTCCATGTTGCTGCATCTCAAACTGGGTTTAAGATGAAAGTTTCTCTTCTGAGAGGGAACCGTCACCCTTTTTATCACCAACACTTTCATCATGATAAATGCCATTTCTTCATGCACATTTTTGGATTTAATTATACTTTCATGCCAGAAGTGTTAATAATTCTTAAACACTGATGTTACGCAAGCGACCCCATTTCTACACCACTGAAGAAGAAAATCTCTGCAACTGGTGAACCGGTTTGGCAGCTGGGGTTGTGAGTGCTCCTGGTTCCTGAGGTAAGACATGAGTTATCTCCTTGTGTTATTCATGAAGATGTGCGTTTTTGCTGTCCGCCCCCAACAGCCAGTGTACTAACTAAACAGATGTTATAACTAGCAAACAATGTGTGTATTTATCTGGCAGCTCAGACTCTGATGGATGCCAAAACTTATCCAATTCTTTGTATTATTTCCCTCTTGTTTTTTTTCTTCCTTTTTTTCTCTTTGTCCTGATATATATGTGGATCCACACAGCCTCGGGATATGCATGAATCCTCTGCTCAAGCTGAAACAGTTTAAACTCACGTAGATGTGTTTTGTTTTGACACAAGTGAATTTGCATCTACTTTTGCTCCCTTGCGTCTTTCTCCTGACTTTGTTTGCAAAAATTGTCTCCTCATTCAATACCAACACTTTTTTTCCTGCAGAAAATGATCACAAAACAGACACTATAAATTGAAGTCTTCAGGATGGGCATTTTTGGTTTTGGTCTTTCCATGCAATTTGGTTGGCAATGAGAAAAATATCAAATAGACACTTTTTCCACAACAGACAAAGCACAGGTGTTACTAAAATATTCGTATTGACCACTAAGCCACCACAGTATGGCAGAGACAATGAGCCAGCATGTACAATACCAGGACCCTGAAACTGAAGCAGCTCAATGGAATTCAGCCGTCACTGACTGAATCATTTACACCTGTGATTTTCCTACTCTCACATGTAAAAATGCCCCGCTGTGAAGTCAGTCAAAACGCTGAATGTCTTCCACAAACACCCTCTGAGCGTCTGATTCCCTCCTTTCTTCCTTCTCTTATTCCTCTGTGTCCCCAGCGGTCCCTCCCCCTCTCTCTTTCTCCAAAAGACCGCATTCTAGCTTCCCCCCACCTGTGCGTCAGAGATAGAGGTGAGGTCAGCCTCTCAACTCGACTCCCCAGCCCAGCTTTCAGCCATGCTGCCCACAATGCAAGTGGCCAGCGGAGCGTGTGAATGGGGTCATGCCTGGGAGATGGGAGAGGGGAAAGTGAAGCCGCCATCCGTGAATAGGGAAGAGAGGTATAACTATTCCTGAGGCAGTCTCCTCTGCATTAGAAATATCTGAGGGCTTTTAATGTAGTGTGCCACTCAATTGTTTTTCCCATCTTCAGATGCTTAAAGGGGCCAAACGGAGGGAGACAACATATGCTCAGAGGCAGGCTGCAGTGGTTTCTCTTTGCATCTGAGTGTGCTTTGGGCTCAGATCTGTATTATTATGCTACTCTCTCACTTTTCATATACAGTTTTTTGAAAAATGCAAGTAGTAGATGGCTCGTTCAGTATGTTTTTGATTCTTGTAACATATAACTCAGTGAATAGAGAATTCATCATCATTGCTTCTTGGCCTTTGTTTGTATATAAATAGATGCATCTTATGAGCGTCTCAGGTTGAGATGAGCCATAAACTAGATTGGAGGAGAGGATTTCATATATTCACTCAAGTGCTCTCCACCACTTCAATTCAATTAACGGTGTAATAATGCATTCAATAATAATGCATCCACCCTCTCCTCACAGGTTTTGAATTAAAAAATTCTGCTAGGTTTATAATGAAACTGCCAGCCTCAGGGGGGTTAAGATAGACCTCCAGGGGGTGTTTGTATATGTGTGTGTGTGTGTGTGTGTGTGTGTGCTTCTCTTCTGGTGCTTTAATATGTAGATTGTAAAATAAGTCATATTCAGGAAGCTCTGAATATCCGCCGGTGCTCACTGTGTCTCCACATCAAATCAAACTCATCACTCATGGTCCTGATATTTTTCATATATATTCACATTATTTTCGTTACTTATACAGTTGCCCTCTTACCTAACGTAATAAACTATATCTACATAAATACATTTTCTTTTATGCCTACTTCAGATTTTTAGATGTGATCGCTCTCTTACTTTGTCTGATTTCTTAATTTCAGGTCCACCTTTGACTATTTCTGTCCTTTTAGAACATTTGTTGATTAAATTGAGTTTTCACTACATTATTATAATATTTTGTGATCATCATATCATTTGGGTTCTCTGTATCACCTGTGTAAAGGCTTAGAAAAGGTTCAGGAACAGGATAACTAGGACTCTTCAGAACACAGTGAAATGTAAAAATATCCGTAGAGACTAAAGACCTAGGCTTCTTCTCCTAACATGTAAAACACAAATGAGATTGACACTGAGATTTGGTGCATGTGACGCGATGTCTTCATATTTTATTCTTCACTCACTTGCCTCGGTGGCTCTGATTTAAATTAATCCATTTTCATGATGAGAAAAGTCAAGATATATGAGCCTGAGCCGGTAACACTCAAACAGAGATTTCTCATCATGTTTTATCAAGTGTGCCCAAAAATAGAGTGCTGTAGTCTGTCCGTGGACTTTTCTGTAAGATTATATCTCCCTGCTTTTTTCTAAATCTGCTGACTAATACCTTCCAATCACTCTAAGTAACCTGCTACTATATATCTCAGTTAGACTGTCAGTCAAATTGTGTGGCAAAAATAGTGCATTGTCCCATTTAGTTTATTAGTCATTTTGATTGCAAGTCATGGTATCGCCCTGAAAGCACTCCAGGGAGACATCAGATCATGATAAACAATGCTTCTGTATATGGTACAGAGAGAAAGAGAGCACATAAACTCACAGAATCATTTCACTGCTGAATCAAGTTAAATGCTAATGGATGGCACACACACACACACACACACACACACACACACACACACACACACACACACACACACACACACACACACACAGTTGCATTCACACCTCAGACACACATACACAAGAGACAGTTTGGCACAGGCAGCACTGCTGAGTTTTGTGACTAAAAAAGGGTGGGGTGGAAGAAGAGGAGGCAGATGATGAAGGAGTGTTGAGAAAAAAATGTGTGAAGCAGAACATAGTGAACATGGTGGCTGGTCAGCATCTGTGTAGAAATGGCTGCAGTCTGCTTGAGATTAATGGGTTTTAATGAACAAAGCGCATTGAGCCTACATATGCGAAAAACACGTGCATACATATGGTAATTTTACATTTGAACAGACTATATAATCTATCATAAAATCAAATCTTAAATTATAATTTTTAACCTGATTATTTAAAAAGAAATGGCTCAAACAACTGTGTTGACATTTTAAAGGGGCAATCCACTAATTTTAAAGGTATTTTTGTCAAGGGGAGCAGCCTATGACACCCTGGAGGATCTTTGTAAAGTCTAAGAAAGCATGCTCAGCGTGGGCTTGGAGCCTCAGACATGGGCATTAACCAGGCATGGTAAAACCAAAAACATGGTTGCATAATGGAAATGAAGGATACAGCATGTTCAGAGCTTCACCCATACCAGGGAATAAATGTCAGAATATCTCTGCCCCCCCCCCCCCATGTGTCTCTCACAAAAAGCACAAAAAGATTTTTAAAAACCCTGCTTACTGCCATCTCATTCCCAATTCTTCTTTTATTCTACAGTCTATATCAGTGGTAGAGCATTTGTTGTCAAAACATTGTTATGTCTATGTAGAATGACAGAAACAATTGGAAATGAGATAGAAATGTGCTGGTATTTTGTAATCTGTTTGTGCAGATTATATTTGCTCAGCACTTTGGAAGATTTTAGGGATGATTGTAATTCTGCAATGTGTTAATATGAGGGGCTGGAGTAGCCTTTAAACACCCAGTATCACTTTAAATAATTTGTGAGAGATTTTGTCAGTGCACTCCCTCTCATCACATGTTTTAGCAAGTTTCATCTCCACAAAGCAACTGTGTCAGATTCATTAGGGTGCTTTTTTATAGAGAAAATTTGGTCCATTTTGTCAGTCCACCACATCTCGTGCAATCTAAATTCTCAGACTAGAAACTTCAACAAAACAACCATTTGTGGCTATTGAATTATATCAATTCAGTAACAGCAAATCCACACCCAGAAGTTTTGACTAGAACTGATCTCTGTGTGAAACATGCTGTATTTTCCTCAGTGACGTCACAGCTGTGGTTGGCTCTACAGGTGAGCAGGTGACTGACTTGCATCTTTGCACTTTGATGCACGCATACAAAACATGAAAGATGCCTGCAGGAATGAGCTCTCATACTGGGGTCTGCGGTGATGCAGAATAATCAAATAACACTCCACACAGTTAGCTTTCCAATATGATTAAGCCAGGTCACCATTTGTGGAGACTAATTTAGAATGAGTTGTGATTAGCTATTTCTACCCTCTAAGGCATTATGCATTTAAATGGAACACATTTTAACCAACAGGGAATATGACAGTAGCTGCTGATTCCCTGAAGTGCTGCACTTGTGCGTTTATTTCTCTGCTTTCTGCCGTAATGGGCCATTTACCTACATGGGCAGGACGACAGAGAATAAAGCCTTTATTTCAAAGAGAGAAAATGGGAGAGAGAAAATACTATTTTGGGTTCCAGGGCTTGACTTGTACTGCAGTCATTTCACTCGAGGGATTAAGAATTAGAAAGCCTCCCTTGACTCCCCTCCCTCCTCTCCTCCTTCCCACTGCAGCCAAGGGTGGATTTACTATTTACCCCAGTTATTTATCACTTTAGAGCTGTGATGGAGAGGTCTGCAGGGCTAGAGAGAGCGACATACTGCCAGACTGGAATTAAAACTCTCAGCCTTGTGTAATTTGATTTGATTACTCTCTCATCCACCATCAGAGAAAGCCCGTCTTCTCTGAGGCTCTGACATTCCTGCTCAGAGAGACAGATTCTGGTTGTGTGGATTTCCTGCAGAAGGATGCAAGGCCCTTCATGTGGTGGTTTGAGTCAGAACCCATCATTTAGTCTCTCTATCCTCCAACAGGCCACTGGACTCCCTTAAAGTAAAACCTAAGTATCAGGACACACAGAGGAGTCTCTTTGTTATCATGATAGCTGAGCAAATTACCTCATTTCCCCACCTCTGTCCACATTTTCATCTCACCTTCCTCTACAGTCCCTCTTGATGTTTCTGCACTGTAACCTCCTTTGCAAAACACTCTCTAACTTTTCTTCCCGTTCTTTTTGTCTGTGTGCTTTGACAGGGTGAGTGATGTTTATCATTATTAGGCTTTGATGGCTCTCTATCAGATGAAATCCTCCTCATCGTTCTGTCAGTGTCGCCAAAAAGCCATTCTGAGGTTAATGGTCCAGCTCCAGCAATGGGATCTTTGTGGTACACCAGACTAAAAATAACATATTCCAGACATGCAGTACACATCATTATTTTCTCAGACTTAAATTTTACATCACAATTTATCTTTGTTTGCCTGCTGTTCTGAGAATAAGTTCAGTAACGAGTGGAAAGATACTGAGATCTCAGACCTAGCAGGAACATTGTGTTGCTTTCCTTTGTTCACGCCTGTGCATCACACAGTCTCTGCAAACATGCTCCATAAATCATGAAGGTGGACAACTGGAGAGCATATTTTCCTCATCCAACTAGAGTGAAATGTCTAACAAGAGAAGATGTTGTAATCAATTGAGGATCTAGCAGTAAATCTTACAGAGGTCCCACTATCCCAGTGCAATAAGTTAGAAAGCCTATAACACTGTGAGATGGGAATGCATTGAACACCTCAGGCTCAGTGCAAGCTGGGATGGCTCTCATCCTGGCCCACTGATTCAAGGGCCTGTTGTTAAAGTCAGGTGGGATGAGGAGCAATGATGGCTCTGTTAGGTGTAATATACTGCTAATACAACAGAGTCTTGCACTTCTTTTAAGGTGATTACAGTAACTGACATTCTGTATCTTGGGGATTATGGGAATAATATGTTTGCTACTACTATCTAACAAGACACCATTGATACAGGGTTAATACGTTATATTTAATGGTCAATACTTTTTATTAAAGCTTTATAGATCACTTATATGCCATATTCTGGGAAGCCAGTTTGTGAAAATCCTTCTGACTTGTTGAACCATTTGATAGCTTCTGGACTGCAGTGAATTTAAACGGCATGGACATAACCAATGAATCTACTGCAACAGTTTCAGTCACTTTTTCACCACTTTTTCTCTTATCTCAGCAAATTGGCCAGAAGTCTGTCTGTCATTTGTGCACAATGGGGCTGCAGTATGATGTCACCATGGCTGAAAACTCACTCCAAGCTTCTTTCTTATATACAGTCTATGGCTCCAAGTCAAGCACTGCCAAGACCTTAATGGCCACTCAGAACAGTGAAGAAAGAGCCTTCATTCTCATTGCCCAGAATGAGAGGGTGTTCTATCCTTCGAATATGTCAAGGTAGTGACTTAGCTGTAGCACTGGAGTAGTCCCAACATCATTCCTCTGCTTCTTATGGTATGCAGTCGGTAACAGTCCTTCCCCTTCTCCAACATCCTCTCTCTCTTCTGCATTAACAAGAAGCACTAGTTGCCTAGTGTCTACAGCATCCTTACATAAAAAGAGCAGTAGAAACAAAAGAGCCTTTACAATTAGTACTGGTGATCCAGTGGATTAAACTGAATCCACTGGACTGAAAAAAACAGTTACATTAAACTCAATAATATTTACATTTCACTCATTGTGTCATCTCCACTGTGACCTTGTGATTGAGCAGCACGTGGTGGTCTGACCATAATGGAGACTAAGACGGGATCCACATCAGTTTCTTTGAGGTAGACTGCATCAGAAAAGAAGCAGTGATTCCATCTTGTCTCCTCCTCCATTTTCACATTGATGAAGATTCCAAGAAATCTTATGTTTGGGGATTCCTGGAGATTTCTGACCAGGCCGTTCAGGAAATGAACTTAAGGCTTCAGCTTCTCAAGGTGGAGATTCAGGGACTTGACAGTAGAAAACAATAGAACTGATAGTAACTATCTTCTCCCCTTGTGTCCAATCTGTTGCTTCTCCAAACAGCCTCTAGATGTCCACCAACTCCTTCAACAGAATCCTCTCCTCTGCTGTGAATGACAACTCCTTGCACCCAGCCCTTTCAAGATCATGACAGAGCTTTCCCTCTTGTGTTGAAAGCAGCAGGGATGCCACTTTGTTCCCTAAATTCAGCATCAAACACGTCTTAGAACATTGTGCTCATGTGCAGAAGTCAGCTCAGTTTTGATAACTTTGAAGAAGAAGGTATTTTCACTTTTGTCTCTTTCAGTCTCCCACACAAGCTGGAGAGTACACATACAGGAGCATGTCCTGTTTTCTGATCTCCCAGGATTAGGTCATGCCGGAAATTTGGCTCATCAAGATGATTCTCATCTTTGGAGAAGCACACCATGAATGCGTTCTGCATGTTCCCAGCATTGTCACTTATAATATGGTCCAATTTAATTTCAATTAATCTTCTCATCACATATGTCCTCAAATTGCTCACAGATTCTCAGAGTCTTTTTCTATGCAGGGTAAGGTGGCACCAAGGAATGCCCTCATCTTTTGGTCTGACCAAATGTCTATAGTGACTCAAACATGATCTGTGTTGCTCAACTGAGTTCTCGATTTTGAACCTGAGCAGTAAGCTTTTGATGTCAATGTGCTGTGACAAGCTGGGCTACATTTACTGTCAACAACTGTCAGAAAACACTGAAAACACTTGTTTTCCACAAAAGACAGGGGCAAGTTGCAATCCATAACCAAGTCAGATAGTATTTCATTGGTGATGTGGATGACTCATGCTGTACTACCTTACAAGGGTGTCCATGAGATATAAGGCTATTGGTTCATTTATGATGCTTCTGTTCATCTGGTATTCTTAAAATGTAGAGATAAGCATATTAAACAGATGTCACAAAATGCCTCACAGCCCTAGAGGAATGAAACTACTGTTTATTACTATTATAACTTAATTTCATTATCAACTTGTAATTATTATCTCTCTGTGTGGCTTTAGTTCATGTATATCAATCTGTTTTTTTGGGGAGTGGCAATGATAGATAGTGAGCTAACATTAGACATTTCGGATTGTTTATTGATTTTATAAAACAAGATTATGACTACCACCTGCCTAGCCATCCATGTATCAATATTGGATGCATTGAGTGTACCTAGAGCTCAGGCTCAAAACACACCAACTGGATCACATACACGGCAATCTGGCGGAAATCATTCATTTTCAATAAAGAGAGTTACATTAGCTTTACCTTGCAATGTTGCTTCTGTAAGGTTAGCAAATTGCATCATGTGACCATTTAATTTAGAAGGGTGCCATGCCATTAGACTGAAAGCCCATTAATTCAACTGTTGTCCCAGAAATGAAAACCCACTGCTCCACAGGCCTCATGTTCCAAAAATACAAACTCTCTTTTTTGCCTTTTTAGTTTTTTTGCCCTTAGTATTTCTATTATCAAATGGTATCTTTCTATATGCACATCAAAATACACAAAGGTTTTAAGGGCAAAGGACACTAGATTGGAATGCTAACCCATAATGGCAGAGCAATGGCAATACCAGAATCAAAGAAAGAAATAGCTTTTCATCAAAAACAGTTATTTTTGGAGAACGTTGCAGCAATTCACCAGGGGAGAGACTTTGAACACCCTTGACACCTGAGAAAACATTCTACCACTGAGTCTGGCAATGGCCACATTTAACGGGAGATTGCAGGCGATTTCACTGTTGAGGGAACTTGTGGGGATATTATTGTGGGTGGATGGTGGTAAGTGGTTGCCTAGGCCACAGCTTCGAGTCCCCGGGCCCCACAACACTGCCATCTGAATCCGATCCACTGTCTGACGGATTGGGAGGCAAATTGACAGTGTCAGATTTCATATCACAGCACGCTGCACTGGGGCCAGGAGCAGGACTGCGGTCTAATAAAGAGAGAACAGTGTGTCTAAAGGTTGTGTGTGTGTGTGTGTGTGTGTGTGTGTGTGTGTGTGTGTGTGTGTGTGTGTGTGTTTGTGTTTGTGTGCGTATCAGGTATTCCTCATTTTGTGGGGACATAATTCTGTTTACACAGTCATTTTGTAGGGACATGCCTCCTTTATGGGGACAAAAAGCAAATCCCCCGTGAATCATACATTTTAGGGTGAAGGCTTGGTTTAAAGTTAATGTGAGTTTAGCGTTATAATGAGGTTATAGTTTGGTATGTGGTGGTTATGGTTAGGGTTAGCATAAGTCTCCAGCAAATGAATGTCCTCTGAAGTGATGGAAACATGACTGTGTGTGTGTGTGTGTGTGTGTGTGTGTGTGTGCTTGTTCTCATGTCATTGCATGCAGATGTATTGAAAAACAGCAACCCCAGCACCAGCTGTATAGCCACTGCCCATGCAGCTGCTCTTGTGCTGCAGTTACACAACCTTTCTGCAGCCTGGGAAGCATATGCTGTCAGAGACGTGCAGTGCGGTATTAGAAAGTGGTTGCGGTGACTAAGCCTGGTGTGTCAATCTGGGATTGTACAAGCTGCTGGCTATCACAGCTCAGACAGGAGTGATGAGAGTAACATAAGTGCCATATGTCAACCAGCAAAACCAGCCTAGAGACAACATGACTAACCCCTGGTCAGGACTGATGTGACAGCAAAACTTCACAGGCCCCTGTAAACAATTCTTATGACATTTATAACAACAAAACATCAATAGCAGGTGTCTGGACAACAATATTTAGTTATATGCACAACAAAATGTAATGAGTTTGTTTTGCTGGTAGTCATCTGCCCTCCAGTGGCTGTGCTCATAACTTCAAGTGAAAACCTCAGCCTCAGACAACATTTCAACATTTCAACATTTGACTCTTGTTAGCCACAAACAACAGTATGAGCATATCATCTCAATACTGACATCCTAATATAACTGTCCAATTATGATTTATATTGATTTTACAACACTTGAATTTATGTGAATGGCCCTGTGGTGACAAGCTGAAGGGGAGATTAACTTAAATACAGAAGAGATGACATACTGTAGGATGGCATCTGGCATGAAGCCACACATGCACACGCACACGCACACGCACACGCACACACACACACACACACACACACACACACACACACACACACACACACACACACACACACACACACAAGAATAGACTAATTTGAAATAGATAAGCTGTCTGTTTCGTCTCAGAGAGGAGACTATCTGGGTAAATCAGAAATATATATATTTAGAGTTTGGCATTTCTGACAAGTGGAAGTGGTATTGATAAGCTTCAAAGTGGCACACACTTTCTCTTCATATCTTGCTGCTCTGCCTTTAGTCTTTTTTCAAAAGACATGGACCCTGTGTGTTTCTACTCATATACTGTTGTATGGCCAGCAGCACTCCACATCTGAACCTCCTTTGGGTTTTTTCTTCTTTAGATATCTTGATGGCTTTTTGGTTAGCACACACACACACACACACACAAACGCACACACACACACACACACACACACACACACACACACACACACACACACACACACACACGCTGTACAAAGGGTCACATTTAAGGCTATCGGACAGCTTTGAAAATTACACTAAATATGAGTTTAATAGGAATCACTCATCTGTTCACCTTCTGAACATACTGATGTAAGAAAGACTATGGCACGTTAGTACAGCCTCACAGAGCTGCTAGTGTGGCTTTAAACTTGCTCATACTTTATCTTGTTCACATCTTTGCTCTCCTGACACTACACATGATGCCATAATATCTCGCAAGTGATTTAACATGTTGACCTTTCTGCTTTTGGGTTCATTTTGACACCCACTGTCTGCTCACTACACTTAGATCTGCTCAATAAAGAACAAAACGAAACAGTTCAGTTTTCTTTACAATGAACCTAGTGTGGCTGTAGACTTGTACTCCTTTGGGTGGACATATGTTGTACCCACACCCAAAAATACACACAATGACACGCAACAACAGTTTAAGACGAGTAAAAGATTTATTTCACATTTTTTTCTGTTAAATATCACCAGCTTTGTTTGAGGAATTAAAGACATCAAAGAACAGGTCACAGGAATAGTTAAGGAGGCTCATATGCACAGAAGGGCAAGAGGACGGAACAGTCTCAGGTCTCCAGAAAACAATCATTGAGGATCAGACAGTGAATAACCAGATATTATGTCTGCTGACGGTTTGGTGCTTGTAGTTCAGAAGGACGGACAGCATGTGCCGGCTTCTCTCGTTCACTGAGATCAGATAACACCTCTGTCCAGTCCTTCTTTGTTTTATACAGACTCCCCTTATGTCTGGGGAGAGTGACAAACCAGTGCATGTGCTAGGATGGGGGGGAGGGGGGGTCTTGGGGGTGAGGTTTGGAAAGTCAAAGGTCAGTGCACAGAAGAGGAAGCAGCTACAGAGGGTACGTACAGTACAGGCGCCACAAGGGGAGACAGAGAGTGAAGCACTGCAATCACAATACAAAACACACACAAACTTGGCTTCACTGGAGATAAGCAGTTTGATCAACCCAACAGTCTGAGCTCTATTATTCCCAGCTGACACTGTGTTTAGACGCCCGGCTTTACCTGAGTTTACAGTGAGGACATAACTCAGGTAATACAGGGGAAAGTTTAAAAATGAAAGGTTTTGGACACACTAAGAGGGACAAGGTGTTATTGAGCTGGTCCCTGCATATTGATGGTTACTGAAGATGCGTTAAACCAACGGCTTGGTCCATCTGACCTCTCACCTCCAGTGCGGGCGGGAGGGGAGCAAGGGCAGAGAGTGTCAGAGTCACACAGGCACTTGAGAGAAATGACAAAAACACTACGACTTCCATTAAGGCACGACAGATACTACACTTACAACACACACCAGTCTTTGGGACAGGAACAGTATGACTCTCAGAGCTGCACACACACAGTGCAACACCCTTGAAAAACAGATGAACTGATAGAAGAAAGTCATGTATTGATTGGTTTTCTTCACGTCCACCTGAAGAGAGTCATCCCGAGATCCTTTTTGTTTTACGAAAAAAAACACAAATTCTTCTCCCCTCGAAAAATGATCACTAACATCAAAGTGCAACCCATTATGGACTGATGTGGAAGTGCTTGCAACACGGTCAACAATTAACATTTACTGCTAGTAGTCAGCTGTGTTTTTTTCAATGGTGAAGAATGAATTCTGTCTTTCCAAATGTCAAGAGCCTTTCTGGGTATAATCCTTCATTTATTCATCTGTTTTTTATTTGTTTATCTCAAAAAGAGGCAATTTTCTTTTCTCAAGGAAAAACAATTTACAAAAGAAACAATAAAACATTTCATTTAAAACATAAGCTAAATCTTCTGTGATTCATTAGATTCTCTATAGGTGAGTAACACAATAAAGTTTCTACTGTAGGTGCAACAAGGTAAGTCAATGGATTATTGGATGCCTGCAAAGAAGAAGGCTGGTCACATCTTTCCAATTCACACTGATATACAAATGTGGTCAATGACTCCAAAGTGACTTCCAACAATAGAGCAAATGTCAGTTTTGGGCTTTAAAAACTTTTTTTTTTGGTAGTATAGTACTAAACCTTGTGTTAATCTAAATCATGAATCACAAAAAGTAAAAAATATAGCTGTCATAATTCTGATTATAATAAAACAGCAACAAATATTATGTGTTATCTCATCTGAAGAAATTACATTCGAATGCTTTCATTACATTTACCGAAAGACAACCATACAGAGCAGCTTAGTAGCACGACATTACCCCTAAATACAGGTTTTTCACTTAAGGATAAGGCTGGTTGTATTATTCTCCTTCTTCATACAAACTTTTGTTATTGTCAACAAATCCCATGTAAACTAACAATGAATTAGTGTGTCTGCCAATAGCTTCCAATTTCCCTACCGTGTTTGCACCTGGCTGTTGCTGTTAATGTTAATCTTTAAAATTGGATCACAAATTGATGATTAATGATTCATTAATGTAAAGAGATAAGAGACAATGAGAATTGTGTTAAAAGGATAAGTTCACAATTTGTCAAGTCTGTCTGAAAACAACAGTCAGGGACCCAAATGAACATAATTTCCCCTTCTGTTCTCCACATTAAAAGATCCCTTTATAATGCACTTACTGTACAGTGTAAGTGATGGGGGACTAAATCTACAGTCCCTGTTCTGTCTTGTTCGTCATTTTCTTAGATCACTTACAGCAGGCTGTGTGGGATTGACTCAAAATAAACTACAGTGCCCATGTTCATCACAGTGAAGAAAGATATAGTCCAGTGTGGCTCATTGATGTGTGACACAATGGAGCTCTATGGCACAAATGGCACATTAGTTCAGGCTTTGGCTACACAGGCAACACTTGTTGTGGGATCAGTTCATTGCTTTTAGCCTGTTGTTGTAAAGTTGGTTTGTTGACATAAGAAAAATAGAGAATATCTCCAGACTTATCCTTTACCCTCCCCTGTAATTTTGTAATGGGCAATGGCACAACTGTTCTATTCTGATGTTACTGGATCATCAAACAGCTACAGCTGCTTGCCCAGAATAAATCAGCACCTAAAATCAGCAGAGGTAATTAGACACAGTGGATACACACAGACACAGACACACACACACACACACACAGACACACACACAAATGCATGCTGACATACAAATACAGCTCATACATACACATGCATGATGACTTAACCCTCCTGTTGTGTTCTGGTTGAATTATACCAATTTTCAAATATCTCTGAAAAATGTTGCTAATTCAATTGAATTGTCACAGGGTTCCACACACAGAGTATTTAAACACACACAATAACTTGGTCATTTTCATTCAGTTTTCAGTGTTTCACTTAACTTTTCGACATGTGTGGTGTTCCTGGCCAAAAGTGAGTAAAACTGAGTTTAGGCACATGCCCACTCATCAGATGGAGACCTCTCACACACACTACCTTTCTCTCTTCAAATACAAATAATTCACACATTGTTTTATTCAGAAGTGAGTTATATGAACTCTGGTCAATGAGGCCTACAGGCCATGAATAGCAAATACAAGTTTGAAACTTGTAATGAACTTAAGAACTAACGTTGATAAAGCGATCTAACACAACATTAGGTGATAATATACTGTATGTATTACTATGGATTCATAATCAGCTAAAATGGAGCAGTCATTCTGGACTGAGAACACATAATTAATTGATATGAAACAAAGACAACAGGAGGGTTAAGAAACTCATGTAATCAAAGTTGTGAATTTCATTGGCAATGTATGGAATATTAATGGTCATATACAGTATATAATGGTTATATACATATATATGTATATATCCTTTTAAGAATTGATTCTTATCTTTTTCTGTCATTTTTACAATCTGAATCTGTAGCATTTAAACTGTTGTTAGGTTCTTCATCTCTATCAAACCTGCCTCTCTCCACTTTTAATCAGACTGTTACTTTATTTGTTTCTCTCTCTCTCTTTCATGATATCAGTGCACTAGTGATGGTGCATTAGTGTTTAGTTTGAGTTTAACAGTCTTTCTTACAGCAGGATGAGTCTCAAACAGTATACTATACTCTATATAGGTCACTACTTTGTAGTTTAGGCCATAAAGTAGTGCACTACAAGTACACAAGTACAGTCTCTATTGAGATGTGCCGGCTTAAGACGCAGAGGAGAGATATGACAGGTGTGGGCAGTTTAACTGCGGGACAGGAGGCCCTTCTTGAAGGCCAACACACCAGCTGCGGTGGCAACAGACAGGAAGGTAGACACTCCTATCAGCTTCAAGAGCCCACCCACTGAAGGCGAATTTCTCTCCCAAAAGCTGATGTCAAAGGGGAGTGCAGGGACTTCCTGTTGGAGGCACAGAAAGTTGAGAGAAGTTACATTTATTTGACTTCTAAGTTGCATTTAACCGCATAAATATTCAGAAAGATTTCCCTTACCACACACTCCGGCTCCTTCTTCCAGATCTGACTCTGTGGGATTTTACCCATCGCACACATGACCTGCAACAGAACACATCAAGATTTAAATAAGTTATTTTAAAAGGATTTCACTTTGGTGGTGTGAATCATTCAGACAAACCTGCCGTTAAGCTCACAAACCCCACACTGATGAACACGCACACAACGAAAAAATGCTAATGATAAGGGGGGCTGGGGGAGGTGGAGGAGCAGTGCTGCAGTAATGCGTTTCTTATTGTAATATAACATAATGCATTAGTTTTGCAACTTAAGTAATCAGTTGTTAGGAAACATTTTCAAAAGAGGGCAGGCTGGGGTTTGCTGTTATAAAAACTCAAGCAGAGAGATCATTCTAAAAGGAAAAGTGTGATATTATGGGTGGAAACAGACATACCATCAACCTGGAATGTCCTCTCACAAGCCTTATTTTTTTCCATTGGATGTAAGAGTGGATATTGTACCAAAAATGGCGCCCATTCAGGCCTAGAAGAATTGCTCAGCTAACGCACATGCCAAAACAAAAGTTTCTAGCTTCTGAGTTTGCTTCCAAGTTATATTGTTTGCATTTCAAGGTGTCCTGTCAAAGCTTTATCAGATGTCTCTTTTACAGTGGTGGTTAATGGGGAAAATGCTTTTTGGGCCGCAGGGGGATTTTTCTTTTACTGTGGGTGGCCACTGGTAAAGACTGGCTGAAAAGCGGAGCGGTGGCACCCTATCTAGCTCTTATAACACACCCACGTTTTTTCCCTCCCAAATTCCACATGCAACTCTACTCTGCCTCTAATTAGCTAGTACTCTTCACCTTTATTGGTGCAGTTGGTTAACTTTAGGCATGAGGAGTGTGATGGTTGAGTTAGATTACGAATATCAGAGGCAGAGTAGGTGCGGGTAGGAAAAAAAACCCTTTCACAACAATAGTGAAGGGAACTAACCATGCTCATAACTTCAATCATGGCACTATACTCATATATTAAAATCATTTAACACATCAACAACATATTGTATATTAATTAAAGAATACAGACAGAGGCTTATTTTTAGTTTCAAGCTTGCAGTTTTACTTTAAAGCCTTCGTCTTTAAAGCAGATGAAAGCTTATGAATACCAGGTGTGCCAGCTGATTGCTTAGAAGATTAGGCTGATGATGTCACAAGCTTAACTGACACCAGCTAATAAAACACCTGCTCCTGAAGTTGATTTCGAAGTAAGAATGAAAGCTTGAACCAGCAAATATGCCCTCTGTCTTTATTCGTAGGAACTCTTTTCATATAGGAAATATCAGTGGATCTTGTGGTTTGTGAGAGAGCAGTGTGTTGACGTGGTCTGTGCTCTGACCTCTCTGGCTGCCCTCTCTCCAGCCTGCACCGCTCCTTCCATGTAGCCGCTCCATTCTGTGGCCGTCTCCGTGCCTGCAAAGTACAACTTGCCTACTGGCTCCCTAAGCACCCTGTGGAGAAGAAAGAGAGGGAACATGAGAAGTTAGAAGAATAACCAGCATCAGTCTCCAGTATTATTCATGTTTACCTATGACTACAGGCACTGCATGAAAACAGCTGCTAAGAATCAAAATTTTATTAAAGCATTATTCTGTTCTGTGTAAATGAATATTTCATTAAAAGTGCAGTTTCTCTAACCTGAACAAATGTTATGATGGATCAACTCAAACTAAAAAAGCAACCAACCCTAAATGAATACTATAAATTGTATTATCTAATTATCTGCTTTAATCATTGCTGTTGTTGATAACATTTCTTTGTCATTCTTAAATTCATACATATGAATGGCCATAAACATGAACAGGATTGTGTGTGTATTTACAGTATGTGTGCATGACCTACTTGCCATACTGGGTAAGGATTCCTGGGGGGAAATAGGCTGTGTAGCAACCCCCAGAGTACTCCTCTTCACACCAGTTCTTCTCCTCATAATGCACCGGCTGACAGACAAATGAATGGTTAGGTTAAGATTCTGAGGAATGCAATTACAGCAGTAGCTGCGTGACAAATGTTTGCAGTACCCAAACTCACATGCAGAGCCTCCTCTGTTCCCAGCACTTTGGCGTAGATGTCACAAATCCTCCTCAACCTAAACGCAACAAGACAACCATCTGGATTAAACCGACTGTATCATGCAAGCTTGTGAGACAGAGTGTATTAATCTATTGTCTTCATTGTGTATCTACCTCTCTTCTTTGGTCAGCACACACAGCTGTCGGCACTTGCGGGCAAGGATGAATCTGGAGGAGAGAAGTGAAAGTGATAAGAGGAATATTCAGGCTGCAGCACCTCTCAGAGTGAAAAACAGTGGAAATGACATTTTATTTTTTATCTCTATTATTTCCACTTTAAAATATAAGTCTAGAAAATGTTACTCTACTATGCTACTCATTTTTCATTGCCATTTTATTCTTATATTTATAATATAATAAATAATATATTTGTTGTCATGTGCATGTTTGCTTGGGATAGCAGGATAATGCCACTGGAGCTCTTCATGATTACATTTGGGTATAATATTCAGGTGTCCACATACATTTGGCCTTGTAGTGTATGCTATATATATTATACAAAGTATGATATGATATTATCTGCACTGCCAACTGGCTGCAGCTAAGCTCAGTATTTACCCCATAATGCAAGGTACACTCCCATCAGGCTTTGTGTCATCCAGGGTCAGTCCAATGGGAGCTCCTTCCTCCTCGATCACCATGCTGCCACAGTAACCTGAAGAGACACACACATGCACACACACATGAAAAAAGAACAACAACAAAAGGAAGCAATTAGAAGCAATTTAAACAAATCTTATAAAAGACATCAATCCCTCTCTCTCCCTCTCTTTCCTCTTCCTGCGTACCCTTTTTCCTCCAGAAGTTCTCTCTGTAGTAGACCATGCATTTGATGACAGAGCCCATGGGGACACGGGAGATCAGCTGGTTCCTCAGCGGTGGCAGCTCAGGGGTAAAGTGCATCTTCTGATTGAGACCAGGAGGGGTGGCCAAGATCACGTACTTGGCCTAAGACAGAGACAGAAACAGCAGAGAGGGTCAGAGGACAGTTTGGACAGCAATGTGGCCAGTAGATGGCAGCATAGAACAATATTACCTGCTGCTGTGTTGAGTTCTATTCTTCCACATCTACAGTATTTCTTATCATCTACAACAACGTCTTAGACTACACACACATTATGCACTGTAAAAATAATACTTCTATTTTTTGCTGTTAATACAACATACCAATAACATGCATTTGGCTGTAAGACTCCTAATGTGGCTTTGACATGTTTACCGTATAGGTCTGATCGTCCACCGTCTTCACCACCACCATGTCTCCGCTCTGGTCGATCCTGTAGACTGGGGACTCCAGTTTCACGCGGTCGCCCAGCTCTTTGGCCATGCACTCACTGATCTGACCAGAGCCGCCTGCAAACTTCCTCTCCTGTAGAGGTGGACGGAGAGAACAGGGGCCAGAAATACAATGTGAGTTTTGGCTGAACCACAAAATGCCAATGTTGCAGGACTCTAGATTTTGCATGCTCTACTTGAAAGGCAGTCTCAATTTCTGCTGGATAAAACAGTCGGACTGTCCTCAGAGTAAGACTCTGCCAGGCTAATAAAACTTAGATTTAGGAGGAAGCTGACAGAATCTGTTGATTTATCCCGGTGTTACATACTTGTTATCCCAGATCCCCCGTCTTTCTTTCACTACAAATTTTAACAACTTGAACCTTGAGGGAACATGTGTTTGGAAAGCTCAGGCCAGAAACTGCTGAATGGAGAGAGCTGTGGGGGTGGAGATAGATTACGTTCTCCCAAAGCTACACAATACACAAAATTAAATAGACAGTGACCTTTTCCATATGGTTAGTGTCAATTCCTCTCTGTTCTCTCTGATCAGAAACACATTGTGTGCATTCCACTGTGGCATTTCCATGTATTTGCCTGCCAGTCTCTAGAAATTATTGGCTAAACCAAAATTGGTCCTGGCAGTGCAACAAGGTGAACCTGTATTTGTCTCTTTTGATTAAAGACGACTTTACTTTCTCAGCATCGGTGGAAAGTTGCACTGAGACTGAACAACGTGCCTGCATATATTACCCATGCATTTACCCATAAACAAGTGTGTGTATTTGAAATAGGGAGGTCTGGCAAATGGGGAATGACAACAGAGCTTGCCACAGCATCCTCTGTTTACCTAAACACAAATCCCATTTCTTGGTGGCTATGGCAACAGGGCTCCTTGGCTTTAGAAAATACGGTAGCAGAATGTGCTCCCTCCAAGAAAACAGCTTTTGTGAAGCTGGTAATTATGCTGGGCTGATCTGTAGGAAATGAAGGTAAATGTATTAGGTCTCCTTTAATAGGCTGTGGGATCTCTCACTGATGCTCAACCTCTTGTTTTTCATGACTGACTGCATCTCTGTGGGTTACCAAAAAACTCACACAAATTCGCTCACCTCTTGTGCACTGCCTTCTGTCCCTATGTGAGCTTTTTGCTAAGATGTTCTAGAAAGCTGGAACCTGATACTGGGTTATACTAAGCTCAGTGAGTATTGATTAAAATAAGATGAAGATAAGAATGTTTATTTTGTTATTTACTCTCTTCAAAAGCCGTATCTCCAATCAATCTACAGTATAGATAAAACCAGTTGTGGACATTTAAGAAAGCTGATTTGCACACCTACCTGTCCTCCGTTAGTGGTAGAGAAGATCCTCATGGTTCCCCCACACTGTTTAACATACCACAGGAACCAGAGAGCCGACACCTCGTGGGGTTCAGAGGTCACGTTCACGTTGACAAACAGCGTGGCAAATTTGCGGACAGTTCTTAGAGACAGATAGAGGGAGTGAGGGAACAGTTAGAAATCAATAATCAATTTAGCATCATTCAGGAATTTCATCGTAAGATAATGTAACAATAGTACAATTTTCACTCCATTAATAGATATCTCAGGAGATGGACGGTTGGTTTAATAAGAAATTATAATTTACTTATTTATGTATAGAATTTCATTTTTTATTTATTTATTTTTTCATTATTTTGAAAAAACTACGATTATGTAAGATGTCCGATCCACTTCCTGATGTGGCCATAGTGGCTGAAACAATAGTCAAGCAAATTAAATATTGAATTATGGGAGATATAAAAGAAAAACATGCACAGTTGGTCTCATTGTGATTGGAAGGAAATAACCATAAAGGGAACTATCTCTTGTTTTGTATTACTTGGTCCAGCAGATTTTCTCAAAGAGCTGATGCATGGACATCTTGTCCCACTCCTCAGCATGGGGAGCCCTCCAGGGAGCCTCTCTAGGGATCTGAAATAGAGGAGGAGGGATAAGCAGGAAACTCACATTTAGTATGTATGGGAATAGAGACAATAATGGTCCTGCTTTACCTCTTTGCCCATCTCGTCCATTGTCCTCCACAGGTTGTTGAAGTCCAACAAGACGATGGGGTTCCACATGGGAGGGAAGGAGCCTTTGAACGGGTAAGACTTTCCCTAATGGACACACATCATAATTCTCATTATCGTCATTATAAAAAAACAAAACTTTATATAGGCCACTTACAAGTTTGATTTCTCACATGAATATAAATCACTAACTTCTGCTCCGACAGTTGGTGACAGTTGATATTAGAGTTTGGCTGCCATTGTGGTCCTTCCATATACTTATTGTGACTGAAACAGGCATTCAATCAGCTATTGGCAGACATTGTGACTAAAAAAAAAAAGTTCCTTCCTGATTATGAACCGTCTGTTTGACATTTTTATTGGTCAAATGTTCTTCTTTTCCTCAAGTCAGCAATGTGTCCCAGACTTCCTGAATGTTATATTTAATTGAATAAAAAAGCAGGACTCTCTTCAGCACAACTCATGTTTTTATTGGACTCTCGCCTTGATTTAGAACATAAATGTCAAAGTAATATATCTATAATACAAAACAGTATGTAAATATATATTTTTTGAATAGCTGCTCACATCACATCACAAGTCACCTTATAACCCAAAATGTTGGAGATCAGCTGTCTGATAGTCTGTCATGATCAAACCAGTTGCTATATGAGTGAGTCGGATGGACAGACATGATAGCTGTGACGGAGAGCGCACCGTTAAATATCCAGACACACATTACTAACCTCACTAAATTCTGTTCCTCACACCTGACACATGAAACCTACAATCTGATTTTGTTGGGGAGACTAAAACCCTGCTGCAGAGACAGGACTGTTGCTGCCATACGGCTCCATTAGCTTAACTATCTGATCTGATTAAATAAAAAAATATAATAAATCTCACATAGGAAGAATGAAATAAAATAGGGAAACAGGAAAACAAATTACATAACCTTCCCCTTTATTTGAACCCGACAGCTCCAGCCCTCCTCATGACATTCAGACTGTTCCTACTTCTGTATGTTAACGTTTTTTGAATTGTGTGTCTTCAGAGCTGTTTAATCAATTAAACAAATAGCACTCTGAAACCTATAATATTAGGGTTAGCATTTGAATACTTAACCCAGTCAACCTCTAACTGACCTCAAAAATGCTTAGTCAGAGTGACTGAAGAGTATCCAACTGTTGTGTAGTAGTCAAAACAGCTTGGTACATTTCCAGTTGTGTAATATTTTACGACCAATTAAAGATTTGATCGTCATCCAGCGAGATAAGAGCATCTACAATCCGATCCATGTGTTATTTGAAGCTAGCTGGACTTTTGCTTTATTTTTCAACCACACAACTGATTAACACGTGCAGAGAAAGTGGAGGAGGGTTCCAAAGAGATCAAGGTTACTTAAGTCAATTCTCTGGTAAATAATAATCATGATTATACGTTAAGCTCTATGTCATAACGCTGTTTCTTTCCTTCTAGCAATCATGTCTCAGCTGTGTGGGGGAACAATATCTGTCCATTTATATGTGTGTCTGTTAAACACCAGCTTCCCCTGAAAGCAACAAAGTTCAGCAACATATAGAGATTTGACTGTGTGTGCTCTCAGCCTCACAGAGGATCCACAGTTCAGCCTGTCATGTGCTCACTCTCGTACAGTTGCATTTGCTCAGGTTGCACCCGTGTCGAGCAAATAGTGGCCTCTTACAATATACAGTGCCACATTTCGGCTTGTCATGTGATTTGTTATAATTTTATTGGAGACACAAATCTGCTGCATATTCAACTTTTGCATTTGCTCACTTAAGAGTTTCCATGTCCCCCTTTTCACTTTCCAAAGATACCAAATATTATGTCCAATCAACTGGAATATTCCCAGATGGTTTTTAGGATTGTGTTTGAACATTTCACAGAGTATAAGCAGTTGTTTCATTTCTTTAGATCTAGCAGATACAGAATATAACTGTGATTCTGTTATACAGTTTGGGACTTCAAGTTAAATCCAATGAAAGGAAAACATTTTTAGAGGTTAAAGTGCAAAAAACTGTTTCTTTAATTCAACATTTTGCTGAACTACACACATACTTACACATCAAACAAATGAAAAATCAAAAAGGATCAAAGCAGCCAAAGTCAATCCAAGTCACTTTTATTAGATAAAAATAACCCTGACACAGGGATCTGCTGTCATCACTGTGCTGATTTTCTTTGTTTGAAAAGTCCAAAAGTACTTCAGCAATCAACACTGATATGTTAATCAGAGTAGTGCTCATAGGTGAGTCGGGGGCATCAAATAATCCATCATATTTACATTATACTGTATCATGCAGAAGGTGATCTATCGTTATCTGAAATGTTTGATGAGATAAAATGTGTGTTAGAAGTTAGGGTTCATTAATGATTATCCAGTCCTATTGTAGGTCAGTGGACATTGAACCCCATAAAGTGTTATAGTATTATACTACTATTATACGCTTAGTTGTGATCATAAAACAATTGAATCAGTATTATCACTCAGTAGCACTCATATCTCTTGGTAGAGAAAACTCAATTCATACATGGATTCAGAGAGAGAGACAATGAAGTGTCTCACAGGGTACAGTAACTGCTGCCATGCTCAGAACTGTGCGTTGCCGTGGAACAACAGGTCTGTCACCATGGTGACGGTGGTGAAGTGAATACAGAAGGAGGAGTGCAGAGATGGTGTGTGGGGGGGTGGGGGTGGAGGCGTAGGGAGAGAAGAGGATGCACGGCAGCATCTGTTTCTACATCAGTGAATAGTTATATGAGAAACAAGCTGAACTCATATCTTTCATTTATAATCCCATGTTAAATTCACATTAAAGAAATATGACCTCTGCAGTTCTGCATCTTTCAGCTAGGTTTTTTGTTTTTTACGGCCCACAACTTCACTGTTTTAGTTCAGTCTCACTGCTCTCATCAACCTACATGACCTGCCCAGCACCAAACTACATTCAGACACAGTTAGAGACCAGCTGGTGAACACAGTGGTGCATTTAGCAGCAAATGAACCAGGTGTTTTCCTCAAGAGTAGGTTCTGTTGTAAATGATGCGTGAGTATGCAATATGCAACTAACAATTATCCTCAACTTAATGAGGTGATAAGATGTCATGTATGTGTATGTATGTGTTCACAGTTTGTTGTGTTGTCCACAAGTGGTCAATAAAATCAGTGAATACAGGTTTCATTTCTGTGTTTCTCTACTGTTGAATTATTGTGATGCAATAAGAAGTAATGACTTCAAAGTTCTAGTGTTGCTTTTAGTGATGAACCCACAGATAATTATCCCCTCAGCTCTTTGGATGGTTTTAGTTACTTTTAGCTTATGGTTTTCATGCCAGGCCGTCCTCATGAACTACTTTTTGGTCCAAAACCTTTGTTAAAATTAATTTACGCTACCTGCTCAGCCCCAAAATACACACGGACAGTTATTTTCCTCAAAACCTAGTTGAGACCAAAGCAGAGCCAGAAGGTGAGTCCATGTTAGACATCATGTGCTGGACTCCAAATGAAAGCACCACAACTACTTCATAAGGTGATAATATGTCAAATGTTGTGTTACCATCTTTTACAGTTTGCACCGAGTGAGCAAAAAAAAAGAAGTGAATATAGTTTAACAAAGACATAGAAATTCTGGCCAGTCAGTATCAAACCACTATTGCCTGCTGGAGATTGACTATTCAGTTCAAATGTGATCCAATGACCAACTACATAAGGTGTGATCTTAAGTGCATCTTAAACCTGCAGACTAGGACTTTTACACATAAACTAACATCTGTTACATGCATGACCTTGCCAAATGTGTTCACACTGTTGGGATTAGGCCTCTCATGTCCAGATAAATCTCTCTCTATTTGTTTTTAAATCTCATGTTGGGTGTGACATTTCCCTGTTGACTATTTGGTTATTAATAGTTCAGCTCTTCTAGACTTTCCAAATGTTTTCAGACCAAATGGATCTAATTCTGACAGTAAGCCCAGTAAATTTATGTAGCTTTCAAAACAATCTATTCACCATTTTACAGCCACAATAGTAAGTTGTGGCTAGTGGTGTGCTGAGCATCTGGCATACTGGGACAAATACAATTTTGGGCCGGTGGGTCATTAAAACATGTCTATTTTTACCACGCTCTCTTTGTGCCTGTCAGTCAGGGTGCACATGACCAGGGTGCTACATGCCTGTGTGAGACTATCCCAGCCGAGCACTCTCCTTTACTGTCACTGCCAGACGTGGGAGACAAAAGTCCTGCACTCCAGCTTTAAGCAGGCATTATGACAATAGATAAGGAACTTATCTTATTTTACAACACCAGTACAGTCTTTTTTTATCATGGATTATTAATTAATTGTAAATGTGGCGATCTAGCATAGTTTAAGTTCACTCGCGGTCATCAGCCACTTTTCTCACGGTGCTGTGAACGTGCAGATATGCACAACATCCACACTGCTGGAGTAACAATGGGACAATCTCACGCTCTCTCTCAATCTCTGATAACCAGGGACAGTATTTAATAAAAAGTCTGTTTCCCCATCTCTGATAGTGATACCTCATTAATAAATCCAGTGCTGAGCTGCAGCAGCCTGTTAGGCAGTAGTTTGCTGATAAGGGAAACCAGCACTGGCCTTTTGGATTACAATCTTCCATAGAAAAGCTGATTAGCTACGCAGCTTGCTTAAAAGCTAGCCCTAATTACACAACAGCTTGGCACACATGCTGGTTTGCTTTTACTCCAGTTACTGTCATGTGAAATCATAAAGGTTTGATGAACGCAAATGCATTCCTCTGTTGATAATGTCAGACCTGTCCTGTGATCAGGAAACTTTAACAAGCTGTGATTGTTAAGAGCTTATTTGTCTAAATAGCTTCTTGGCTAATCCAAAGCTACTTACAATCAAAACACAGTGTAGTGATACTCACAACAGCAATATAGTACATAAAGCATGTGCATGCTTATGATTAACAAAATAAATAAATAAATAAATAAAAAATCTGGGTAGCTGGCGGAGTGAATGGTTGTCATTAAAGTTGATACTATTAATAGCATTTTATATGTATATACAAATGTACGATATACAAATGTATTATTTGTGTTACTGTATAGCACTTTTTTTCTGCAGCACTCCCTCAAACCTTTGACTGCCCTTTGACCTTTGAAGAGCTGATTAGATATCTGACAACACAGGCTTGAATTGTATGGTTGAACGGTGAGGTACTGCCTTGTCATGTTCTTGTTAGGCTCCATTATGTGTCTCCTCTGCACGTCTCTAATGTTAATACTGTTGTTTATCTAGTCCTGTAACACACATTATCATATTATCTTTCATTTGTGATTTTTGAATGGTGACTAAATTGAAAAGTACAAGGTGAATTTCAATGCTGGTGAAAATCCACTAAAAAGACTGAATCTGACATATTTATTAATATCAACAAATCCTACATAAAGACCCAAACTAACAATGTGCTAGTAAATCTCTCTATACTTCCCTTCTTCACAGTTCTGTTTGTGACAATGAGCTCCAAAGACATAAATATTTGAAACTGACGACACACATACATAGCATACGTAATGCTCTATCTACATCATCTGGGCACTAATGTTACTCAAACAGGAGTAAACAGAAGAAGGATGTTTGGTAGGGACTATTTTCAGCTGTGGATTAACACACATTTGGAGCACTAGTGGGTATTTACAGCCAGAAGGATGTACGACTGATAACATACAGTGTTCATGTTAATTATTATTAAGGAACATGTCAGGAACAGCTTATTGATGTGTTTGAATAGGCAATGCTTGTGTGTAGGATCAACTGAACTTTTGATGAGATTTTTTGACAATAAGAAAATACAGAATATCACCAACCTTACCCTTTAAATGAAAGCTGCTGTTGTCTCTGAGTGTGCATTCAGATTTTGCAACTGTTCTTTTTGCAGAGTCAGCTAAACCCCTTCACACATATGTATGCACAAATGCACAAACACACAGTAAAATACACTGTCTGACACTGATAGGGGTGAGCAGCTTTTGATGAAGCACGCTACCATGGAAACCAGCCAGGAAGCTACGAGTGGCGTGCGTGTGCGAGTCTGCGTCTTTGAGTGGATCTTGCAGAGATAGTAGCTACGGAGACACGCTCTCGTTTGAAGCTCCCATAATGCTTCACAGCGGCAGTCAAAACCGGTCAAGAATAAACCACAGATTTATTTTCTATCTGTTCTCTGTGCCAAATGTCATGCCGGTGAAATTTCACAACCCTGCTGAAATAGGTCATGTCAACAGTGCATCAGTGCTAAAGACACAATGGTGGGATAATATCACACTAAAGGCGCATAGTGTACAAAAGCTTATATCTGTTATATCGGTTACCCCTGTACTGTAATGTTGAGTTTATATCTGATATACATATGTTTTGACACGGTACTATGTGTATTGTGTATAGTAAACCATTGGGAAATGAACTTCAGCATTCATTCATTTGTGTTAGGTGCATACTGTACCTAGGAGCACTGTCAATTATAGAGGGAAGGGCCAGATTAATATGAGCATGATCACTGCTATTTAACCATGAACCTTTTCTGCATGACTTGCATCCAATGGCAGTCTGACAGATTATGATAACAGTGATGACTTTGCAGTTCAGGACAAACAGTAGATGCATAAACAATAACTGCTCCTACAGTGAGTACAGGAGTACAGGTAACTCCTGAGTGGCCTGATATGTTCTTATTATCTAACATTTTATGCCTGCAGTACTATAATGTGTGTCTGCATGCAACCCATGCTGGTGTTCTGCAATAACTCCTAATTATTGTTCCATTAACAGTGTCAGACAGACCTTGATTCAGCTTTCTGGTGGTTTATGAGGCTGTACTTTATGTGCAGTTAAATTGGATTTCATTATATTATATAATATGAATTATATTCCAAATATTGTAGCTCTTTCACAAGTCCAAATGGGGTGGAAGCGGTGCACTTTAGAAAAAGTTTTCGATATCCAGCAATGAGTGCATTTGTGTTCACTCGTAGGCCAGAAGCTCAAAGTCCATCTCTGAAGTTATGATTGAATGACTTGAACACAGCCTATGTCGAGATAAGCATTCTCCATTCAGTGTACACACACACACAGACACACACACAGACACACACACACACACACACACACACACAGACACACACACAGACACACACACACACACACACACACACACACACACACACACACACACACACACACACACACACACACAGACATACCCACTACCAAACACAGGAAGCTGCCAGCTGCAATAGGCAGTCCACAGTGATTTACAGAAGGGTTTGTTTGACCAGGCTACATGGCAGCCATGGCAAATCAAATCAGGTTGAGGAACACTGTGTTAAGGACAGTGGTGCGCCTACACTAATGAGATATGGAGGAAAGCATAACAAGAACCAAGAAAGAAGGCTTCTGTGTCTCTTCCTTCCTTCCTTCTTTCTTTGTTTGCTTTTGATGTCCTTTCAACCACTCAGAGAAAAGAGAAACTGCATTACAGAAATCCCTCAGGCAAAGATTAGCATCTCCAGTCACTAATGCTGAAGAGGAGAGGGGTGGCTGGGCTGCTCAGCTGATATGTAGGAAGTCATGAGAAGGACACAGTGTTTGGTTATCTTTTGTATAATACTTTGGTTTTCTCTGAGCAGCTCAGGAAAGAGTCTGAGAGGCTAGTGTTGTTCAGGATGGGTATGGGTACACAGTTTTATCAACCCATTATTCTTATCAGATGAGATCAATTAAAAGGAAAATCCCCTTCTTAGGCTGAGTCTATTTATAAGTTTCAACCTTCTTTTGGATAATGCTACTTGCTGATATAATAGATAAATGAAAAGTATGCTGGGACACTCACTTTGACATAATGCACCAGGCTCTCCTGCTCATTGACTTTGTAGGTCTGTATGCCATACTCTTTGGCCAATCGGAGGATGCGGTTCTGAGTTGGACCAATGTAAGCCCCGCCCAGATCAACCCACTTTGTCTCCTTATTCTGAAGAGAGAGGGAAAAAAACACACATATCACAACATGAAAACACAGTCCAAAACCAAAAGTCATTAAGTTTCCTGTCAAGAATGCCAAAAAAGCATAAAATGATCACATTTGAGAAGCTGTGAATGAACCAGTAAATATATGTATAATATTTGCTTAAAATGATTAATCGGCTATAAAAGGAGTTGCCAATTAATTTCTGTTTAATAATGAATTGACTAATTTTAGGAGCTCTAAGTGTGTCTTTAAGAGTCATCCTTTAAAGTGTTTAACCTGCAGGTGTTTTTAGAGGATCTAGTAATGCTTTTTTGCTGTCACAGAGGAAATTAATTCCTGATGATTTGTCTTCTCACATCTTTACTGCTGAAATATCGAGCAGCCAAGAATTACTGGTGTCACAGCATGTCATGATGATGAGCTCAAATAGCTAAACTACCCGCCAAAGAAAATCCCACAGAACAGCGTGAGAGTGTGTTAAATCTCTTAAATTAAGTCTCCCAAGTCTCTTTCCAAAAACAGGTGTTTGAAACAGGAGTCAGATTGGTTTTATATTCTGCCTAATGTAATAGTCCCTTTTAATAGCAGTGTGTACAACAGTGTTGGCTCTCCTGGTCTTACCCGCACAGTGAAGGTACGACCACCGACTCGATCCCTGGCCTCCAGGACGACAGGGTTGAGCCCGCTGGTTTTTAACAGCTTCGCTGCACTCAAACCTGCAGACGGAAGGAGAAACAATAGAGTTGAGTTAAGGGCACATAAAATACACTTCCTGCACTGCGTATGACCCTTGTATTACTACAAAGGTCAGACGATTCTTATGTAATGGTGTGTAAGGGTGTATATTTCCAATGTACAATAGGTGTGAGGCGAGGTGAAACGCACGTTCAGCCTCGAAAGGAGCAGTACAGAGTATGCACGTCTCAACTCTGGTTATTACAGTGCACTGTGCTCTGATGAGTCTGTTGTCTATGTAATTGTGTTTGAGTTTATCTATATTTTTATTCCCTAAACCTTTTTCTCGTAGACAGGTCTCCTTTGAAAGAGGATTAAATGAAGGATTAACAGACTAATATTTGGCTTTTGAATGACCTCAACATTAGCTGGAGAGCTGTGGGAAAGATGGGAGAGCGGGGGGAAGGGGAGATCTTTGCAGGCACATGAGGAAAAGAGAAACACTCTCACAACAAACCACATATATCAGCTGACCTTTCTGATCATGTGAGGAGAAAGAGAGGGCAAAACAAAGAGTAGAGCATGACCTTAATATTACTGACTGACTGACCAACCACAGAGACAAAGCTTTTGACATAGTAACCTCAGGCAGTCTCTGTCATAACTTTAACTCAATAAGAGAGGCACTGGACAATGTCAGTGTAGCAGACATTCTAACTGTCACATAGTTTGAATTCACATTTCTTCATCACATAATGTTTAATGTTGTTCAACTCAGAAACACGGGACTCTCCCAGATAATGTTACAGTCCTAAAGGTTTATGTTTCAATCATGTTTCAATATTTTTTGTCTGAGAATAGTCAGTTTGGAAATAAATTGGTACATTAAATACTACAGCTTTGAGCCTTGACTCTTGTTGCTATGGAGAAGCCAGTCAGAGGTGCACATCAGACTGTTATAGCCCATTCAAAATGCTTCTCTGTTGCAGTTGTGAGCAAAACACAGAGCTGTAGTTGCCGATTTCCTACAAAAAAGATCCATAAACTAAATTCTAAGGCGGCAGCTAATGATTATTTGTCATTATCAATTAATCTGCTGATTCCCTTTTTGATCAATCGATTGACTGTTTGGTCCATGAAATGTCAGAAAATAGTGAAAAATAACTGATGATGACTCTCTATGATTTCTTAAAGTTCATGAGGACATCTTCAAATGTCTTGTTTTGTCTGATCAACTGTCCAAAATCTGAAGAAATTCAGTTTGCTATCATGTAAGACACAGAAAAGCTTCAAATCCTCAACTGAGAAGCTTCCAATGTATTTTCTGTTAATGCACTAATTGATTAAATGAATAATTGTAGCAGCTCTAACAGCATAATCTCCTGCTGTTAGTGTTGCATTTACCTGAATCCTAAACTTGATGATCGGATGTTTTTTATACCAAAATGAATCTTCAAAATAGGACTTTTGACCTCATTCATGTACATAAGCTTGTACTTTTTTTAATTTTTATCTTTTGTACTGATGATTCAGCCGGTGAGCTGAAACGTGCTCCAGCTGTGAGCCTAAAACTGTTCTCAGATAAATATTTGTGATTTCTACTTCTAGAAGCAAGGGCTGTCTTCATCATTTCACAACTCTTTTCATTCCAGAGGTGTTGGATGAGGTTGGGGTCAGGTCTCTAAGCTGTTCTTACACATCAAACTGCAAAACAAGTCATGGCCCTGACTTTGTACATGGGGTTCATGTTGAAACAGGAAAGGCCTTTCCAGATAAACTGTTGCTACAAAGTTTGACGGAGTTCTTTAAGTGGAAGTTGGGTCAAGCCCAAATCAAAGAAAGTATGTGATTGTCTATATATTTTTGGCAATTTGGTGTATTTAGTCTGCTCGGATGAAGACTGTAATAGAAAGCCAGGGATCAAACAGCTCCAGGACCTCAGCAGGCACCCACATCTGTGCAAATGTTTTCTTGGCCTTTGCCCTAAATTCCCTTCTTACCCTTCTATCTTCACCCGCTTTCTCCTTCCAAATCCTGCTGAGCCCTGTTGAGGCTAGTGAGGTTTATATTAGTTTAAACATAGTTTGTCCTGTATTACCTAACTTCAGCCCTCCCTCACTGTGCAAACACACCCACCCTGCCAGGCTTTGCAGAAAGCATTAGTCCTGGCCAGACCAGGCTCACGAATCTTCCCCGTTAAATTGATGCTATTACCTGCGCTCAGCTCAAAAGGTCAGTCTCTGTCTTCGAAAACAAAGAGCATCTGTCTGCATCTCTTGTTTATGCCTACAGCCATTGTTGCAAAAATAGCCTCCTGTTGGGATATTGCTTTGATCCGGAAAGCTTGTTTGGTTTAATTGACGCATAATTTCTTCCCAGTTTTTGTTTCATAAAAAAAGCTTTTGGATAAATATGACTGATAGATCAGTACAAAGCAACCATCGCTTCAAAGGATTCAAAGGAGTTAGCATTCCCCCATTGTTCACCCCCATTCCCCCACCACGAAATCAGGAAGAATGGACTGTGCTGGAAAAATCAACATGCTATAACTGTTCCTGAACTGAACTTCAGCTGTGAGGAGAGACGGATTAAAACAGAGCCAGAAAAACCAAAGAAAGAAAGAAAGAAAGAAAAGTGTGAGATTCAAGCATCAAGCAGTTCTGCTGTTGAAATGTGAAAATGTGTAGAGGCAAGATTCAGACAACAAAAATAAACTTCCTGTTTGTCATTTTTACTACTGCTTTATGTCTGTTTTTATGTTATTTTAAGATTTAAGCTCTGCACAAGTGTTTGCAGCCCTGCTCTCTAAAGCTGTTTCTCTCTCTGGAGGAGCTGAATAGCAATTTTCCAGGTGTGTCTGCCCCCTCCAGCCATGAAAACTACACCTTTTATGGGATTCTGAGTTATCTAAGTTCTGAGTCTGAGGATTAAAAATGGAGGAAAAAGGTCAGCCGGTCTTTGGTGGAAACTGTAAAGAATCAAAGAGAGATATCACAGATTTCTGCTCCTTCTCTGTCTCGTCCTCTCCTCTTTGCCCCGATTTTCTATGCTGTTCACGCCCTATTTCAGCAGCTTTCTGCACCTAAAGACATGCTTGATATTTATCAAACAGACTCAACGGCCTTGAAGTGCAGTTTTCCTGTCATCTGAGGCGCAGCTGGTGTGGATTGAGCAGTGCGTCTCCCTCCTTTGTGCGTATGCATTTAAGGAGGGATCACAAAAGGGAAGGGGTGAGACATGATAAGTGAGGTTGATTGTATTCGACCAAATTTGCTGGGGTTCATGCATAGGACATTTAGCATGAAGACTGTGAAAAGACATATTACATATAGATGAGATGATACTACATTGTAGAAGATGTGATTGCTAAATGGAAAAAAGTGCAGAGAAGCAGAAAGAAAAGGAGTAAAGAGAAGTGCAGCAATACTAACTGAATACAGAATCTGACAATTTAACAGCCCTAAGCAAAGAGCGGATAGAGTTGTGACTGCTCATTAAACACAAAACTCACTGAGCTGCTAATAATGCACCTTTTCTGAGTCTGCTGATATTGCTCCATCCCTTTTTCATTTTTGTAAAAGAGTGTTCATAATTTATACCGCATTACGTTTAAAAGCCTTTTGGCGATTAAAAACTGACTATTACTTCTTACTATTATTATTAATCCTCATCCTTTTCTTTCTTTGGCTCTCTCTCCTCATTCCCAACCACTGCTCCTCCCCTCTCCACCGCAGCACCTTCAGGCTGTGGTTGACCTAATTGTCTGGTTTTCATTCCAGATGTTTGAAAGGATAAAAGACTGACAGCGTGTATTTCCTAAGTTTCAAAGATGCTCTGATTTATGTGTTTGACCCCATGATGCTGGATAGTCTGGAGCATTTAAACTATGCAGTGAAAGGTTGTGCAAACAGAGAGATTGTGTTTGACACCGTGAAGTTAGCATGGGTGCTTGATTTCAAATACTTGACCAGGTAGAAAGACGGAACTCTGACATTTGTATGTTGTTTCCTTCTTTCTCCTGTTGCACATGCACTTCCTGTCCGTATGACCTTCACATGACAAGCAAACGAAGGAGTAGTGGATAGGCAGAGGGGACAGGGGCTGGTTTGGGATTAGGCCCTAGTTTCTTCTCTAGCCTATCAACTCCCAGTCTGCCCTTGTGTTTTGCCACCTGTTAGCAGTTGTCTGATTAGTTTGGTTTGTATTTTAAGTCTTTGTTCAGTCTCAGCTCAGACAGTTTTTGATTTGGTCTGCATTTCCCAGAATAAAGACCTTTTTTTCTCAAGAGAATAAGTGATGCTCAGGGATGGATTGGATGGATGGTGGAAATATGGTTGTCATGAGTGTTTATAGCTGCAGCCTGGTTGTGAACATATGTCAGACAACATCTTTAATTTTCCTGTTTCTGCCCTTCTCTCTCTCTGCTGCTCACCCCCGTCTACCTGTCACCTCCTTCTGCCTCAGGCTTACCACCTGTCATTTGTTTTTTCACTTCCAATTGTTCTTGCCACCCTTTGTCCTCCAGTGTTTCCCAGTTGTAATAGTCTAAATTGCATTAGGCTTCCTGTATGGCAGATGAGACTTGGCATTCACCTTCAGCTCAGAATCTAAATATCACTGATTCTTTATGTCTTTTCTTCAGTTACATATTCTGAAACCTTCACAGTATTATTCTCCATGGAAGACAAAATAAAATACCTTAAACCTCCCTTGAGCCTTTCATATAGGCTTTTACATGTAAGACATTTTGTCACAGTATGAAAAGCACAGTTGTAAATGATAAAGTTAATAATGATGGCTGAATACCATTTAGATGTTTGAGTTTCAGGGTGCTGTTATTGTGAATGTTGGCTCACTGTCACACTGTCATTGCTGACTGAGACACTTGAATAGAACAAACTAAGCCAGTGTTAATGTTATTAGTAACACCTGTGCTTTTCCTTCTGCCACTCAAACTCAAAAGGCTTATTAAGATTAAAGTGACATGCAAGGAATACGCAACTTTAGTTGAAATCACAAAGAGAAAAACTCTTTATACTGATCACTTCTTCATGGACACCAGGTGTAGGGGTGTTTGCTACAGTCGTGAGAAAGCAGTTTATTTGAGTTTTTGACTAATAAACTTTTATAAATAATCCCTGAGGTTGTTTTAACAAGACTTTAACTGTCACGGCCTGTCGATGTTGTTATGATGTTATTACAAAGAGCTTAAGCATACACTGTGTGCACAATTATTAGGCAGGTTGTATTCTTGAGGATTAACTGTATTGTTGAACAAATACAACGCTCTCAGTCAATCCAAAATGCTAATAAACCTCAAATCTGAATATTCGACAAAGAAAACGTGAGGTTTGGTCTTCTCGGGAGAATATCGATGTGTGCACAATTATTAGGCAACTATTAGTGTGCACAATTATCACGCAACTAAATGAAAAACAAAAATTTTCCCATCTCACTTGTTTATTTTTATTTATTAAACTAAGAATAACATGTGAACAACTCAAAATGTACAAAATGTACAAATAAACGCTTCTGACATTTAAAAAAATATTTATTGACCAATATAGCCACCCTTCTTTTCTCTAACTGTCATGAGCCTTCCATCCATGGAGTCTGTTAGTTTCTTGATCTGTTGATGATCAACTTTTTGTGCAGCAGCAACCACAGCCTCCCAAATGCAGTTCAAAGAGGTGTATTGTCTTCCCTCACTGTAAATATCACGTTTAAGAAGGGCCCACAAGTTCTCAATAGGGTTAAGGCATTTTACAATTTTTGACTTTTCAGAGTCTGTTACATCTCTTTTTTGGTCCATTTTTCCTGAGGTAAAGAAGCTGCCTTATAATTATGCACACCTTGATATAGGGTGTTGATCACGGTAGGCCACACCCTCCTTTATATAGCTTGGAGTTGGAAAATATGCATGCAAATGACGATAAGGTCAAAATACTCACTTGCTTAATAATTGTGCATGCAGTGTAAGTTCAAACAACTTTTCTACAAAATGATGTCACTGAGAAGTTGACCTTTGACCTTTTGGATATAAAATGTCATAATTTTTCCTATTAGACATTTATGTGAAACTTTGTCATAATAAGTGTATTAATTCTTGAATTATGGTCAAGATGTGTTTTGTGAGATCACAGTGAGCTTGACCTTTGACCACAACATTGTGATCAGTTCATCCTTGAGTCCATTGGATATTCATGCCAAACTTGAAGACATTAACTAAAAGTATTGTTGAGATATCACGTTAACAAGAATGGGATAAGGCATAAAAGGCATAAAATATACACATTTAGCATTAAGTCAGTAATCATTCTCTCAGAGCAGGTTGCTTATCACATTGTGTATGTAAGGTAAAGGCCTGACTTTGTGGATGTGTTTTATGTATTTTTTCCAGTATATTCTCTGCCTTCTGCGAGCTGAAAATGTGAAACACATTATTGAGAACATATTCTCAAGGGAAGGAATCCCAGTATGCTTTCCATGACAGGAAAATGTTTAACAAAAACAAAGAAATCTCTCAACCAACTGTTTGACAACTGTGGTTCTGTTTTCCCCAAGGATGAAGCCAAGCTGCTAAACACTGTCAGCGTTTGACATTTTATTTCCTTTGAAAATTTACAGGAATGCGTGTTTGTGTCTGCATCTCAGTGAAGTGTTGTTTCCACAGAGCACAAACAAAAAAATCAAATAGTAGCTGAGTGACAAGTATGCCACTTGAATGAGGGCCCTGAAAGGCTCCATATTGATCCAGAGGGGGAGACATTCACAAGACAGCAGCAATCACATTGTCCCTGTCACATGTTCTCAGTGTGGAGACACTGATTGGCTGTTTACAGGCAACAAACTGAGGAGCAATATTGACAGGCAATTAAATGATGGCTGGAATTGCAGAAAGACAGATGTGACAGAGAGCAGACAGGAGAGTAATATGACAAACACATATGTTGCCATGGAACATGAAAGTGATTTGTGATAATTAGGCAACTATGGCAACATTCTTTTAGCAGTGTGTACAAAATGTGTCTTGGGCAACACTGAATTTCCACCTACACAACTGACATCCTGTGCGTAAGCAGAAGTACTCATTCATGTGTGAGCAGAATCCCATTAAAGTGTGAAACAAACCATACTGTCTGATTTACCTTTAACTCAAAGAGTTTTGATTTTGTCCACACACCGTCATCATTACACACTTCTTCTTCTTCTGCTGCCTCCTGATAGTTAAAAACAACAACACATTTGGTCTTTGCAAACAGTAATGATGTATGTGTTTATATAGATCTGTTCACAAGTGGTCACTCATACGCATGTGGTGACGCATTCTAAAGCCAGGTGTGAACTGACGTACTCAGAGCTGTCCACCTGTGATCAGATCATTCACAACGCATGTCAGAGCAAGGTGTGAACAGGACCTGTGAGTGTAAAGGATCATTTTAGTTTTAATGTAATGGCCATCAGGCAAACATTAAACACAGCTATCACTCTGACAACGGCTGCAAAATCATTTAGCTGGACAAACACTGGACAGAAAAAGAAAGTGGGAACATTTCCCACAGAACACCTGCTTCAAATCCCTTGCCCAAAATATCACAGATAGAAATGAGGGCTTTTCCAGTTGTGCAAATACCCATCGGCTATATGAGCTTTTTGCACATTCATTGTCATCAATGACAAAATGAACACAGCTGAGATTACACCCGCACAGTTCTCATGGCTTTACCTGCTACACACACAAGGCAAACACAGAGGCGCAGGCACGCAGAAACTGACATATGGAAACACACATGAGCCGTCCATCTAATGATTATATCGGGCAGCTCAGAAAACACGTTCTCTTGTTTGCACAGCTGGACAGAGAAAAATGGTGTTCTAGGATTGCAGCTATGATGATGGTAATTAAAGCGGCTGCCAGACAAGGGTTCATGCTGGTTTAGGAGCTTTTAGATATGATATGGCTTCACCTTAATTGAATGGACCAGTACTAAAATTGAGCAGACTCAGCAAGTGCCTTTGAGTGTCTTTGAAAAATGGGATTGAGCACAGAGCGCTTGTTACTCATTACTACTTGAGATTTCATGAGACTAAAGAGTTGTGAGTACTACAAACTGCTGTGTAGTGTTTTTATGATCAGCCTTTAAACGCAATAATCTTTTAATCCAACTGGTTTGTATTTCATTGTCTGAGCGGTACTAAAAACAATACGACCACACCCACACACGACTGTTTTCAGGGTCAGTTCTTCAGTCAGACAATGAAAGGAACCAAGTGGATTTGGGCTGATTTTGGACTTGTTAGCTACCTGATGGAGCTCAGGATTCATCAATAAAGGCTTGATAACAAATTCATATAAAGCCAATGATGTGGATGGGTAGCAGAACACATTAACACATTAAGTTCCACTGTGTTACATTAAAATACCAGTTCTGAGGACCAGAAATATGCTCAGACCATTCGGGGTTAAATCAGTGGTGGCCAACAGGACCTACAGGACGGACCCAAAGCTTTAGCATCATGCTCACAGCTGTTGTGTTCTCTGTTGTTCTTGACATGAACAAAAACTAAACAGCTTTCTAGCACAGCTCTCACACACATTATAATGAGCATCCATTAGAAGCACTGTTGTCATTGGCTTTAACTCAGATGTCTAAATACCGAATATATTAAGTAAGTACACTGGGTACACTGTGACTATGGCATAGACACATATGAGTGTGTGCACACAAACAAACACACACTTAAATGTTATTATGAGTCATTTACTCAGAGGACCTGGCAGAGACTAACATTCACTATCTGGAGGCTTACTTTTACCTGAACCACAGGCGCCAACTCTTATCTTCATTTAACTCTATTACAACCGTCGTCCCAAATACCTCCAGACATGTTTCAATACCTGATACACACACACACATAATATAATAATAAAATAATAGATTGTGTCTGATATGAATATTCTCCTTCTTCTTCATTAAAATTCAGAATCAACAAATATACTGTTAGTATGTATTTTTACATAAGTCTAGCAGTCTTATTTTGGTTGTCACCTTTTCCACCTAGAAAAACAATGACAAATATCAGACCAGAATAGCTGGCAGAGCACCAGAAGGATGTATCATATTCTGCTTAAAATGCTCTGACCTATCCGTAGTATAAGAACCTTGTACGCTGGAGCAAATCTCTGTCAGTGTCTCATGCATGCAGACATGAACCTGGCTCGAAATAAATCAAATATTAAGACAGAATTCTTGATTTGATTCATCTTGATCAACAATCATCACAGAAACACGTATCTTCATATACAAATGTTTTTCTTTTCTATAGTTTAACAGAAGATGTCTCCTACTTTTCCTACTAAAGTCCATTCTCAGTGGTTTGCACTGGAGGGTTCAAGTTTTCATACAGGACCACTGGTTGTGATGCCATAAATCATACATACTTTAAACTTAGATTTAAGATAAACACAGATAAACTTTCCACTTTCAGTAGCTGAATGTGAAAACAAACTCTGCACATGCATCATTCTGGACAGAGAAACACAAACATCCAACTGTGGGAACAAGTAGACAAACACATTTTTCAGAAAAAAAGTGCGATAAGTGCCAGAATGTGCCCACAAGAACTGTGTGCTGTTAGTATAGATAAACTAAACACCCATCACACCCATACAATTATCTCCCAAAAGTATTTCAACAGTCTGCTCTTCAGAGTGACTGAAGTCAAACCTTTTTCTACATTCAACTTACAAAGTTCTGTCATCAAAAAAATGACTTTTTGCTGAATAAACAAAACCAAAGGGTGGCACAAACCAGCAGTGGATGAGGCATGTCAAAGCACCTATTGTTTTCTACGTGACTTCACACAATGGTGCTGTCTTGATAAGCCTCATGGGTTGAAGCCACTGTCCTAGTTCCCACAGATGTGCGTGAGCTCAAACAGAAGAGAAAAACAGTATTTTCATTAAATTCACTGGGCATAACGATACATCCCTGCTGCTGCGTGTCAAAGCATACAAGGCTACACAATGCACTTCAAAGTAAAGTGCAGCATATTCAGTCCAAAATATGGGGCTGCTCTCTCTGCTAAACACTAACTGTAATTTGCCAAAGTATACATGGAAAAAGAATGGACATGTATTTTCTATTGAGCATGCTGTAATTTTATAGTCATTTAACTTTACTGCCGACTTGTCTGGGTAAAGGTCTGTGGAGAAGAGGAATCCAGCTGAGTTTATAGGCCCACTGCTGAGCAAATGCAGCCAAGTCCTTTAAATCATCTCTTGCACAGTTTATTGAGGATAACTGTATAGGATTTGATGGCAATTTTCAGTCAACTCAGGAGAAACAACCCCCGTCGACAACTCACTTTTGCACTCAGCATGCCACGCTTCCATCTTCCATTTTCACATCCACCTCAAGTTCCCTATTCACTCTCCTTGATACTGCTCATTTCCTCCTTCTCCCTTCCACAGTTCTCATAGATTTTAATCTGTCTGACTCCTTCTTTCTGTCCTTGTCTTTCAGTTTGCCTCATTTGATTTCCCACATTCGCAGCTGCTGAGACAAAAGATGAGGAAGCAGTTCCTTCCTTCACTTCCCCATTATTTCTGCTTTTCCGCTCCTCTGTCTCTCCTCCCCCTTCCTCTGGCATCCCCTCTTCTGCTGGTTTGATAACAGGCTGTCACAAGTGATTAATGTTGTCTCAGAAAGTGCTGGCTGCCCCTCAAGGGCCACAGCTCCTGATGGTGGGTGGCTGGCGGGCAGGAAAATGACAATTCCATTTGTAGGCGAGAGGAGAAACACACATCTCAGGAGAGAGGGTGATAGAGACGTGAAGAGAGAGCGACCAGAGGAAGGAGCACCCCCCCCTCCCCCTTGCTTCATCTGTCCTTTGATTGGACAGTGATTGTTATGTGTGGACCTCATTGCACGCCAGTAAAGGGCATGGATATAAACAAATGGTGTAATTACAAGACCCTAATGTGACACAAGGGAAAAGAGGCAGATTAGAGGTGGTGGGGGGTGAGGGGTGGGGGTACGATCTGCCAGTATTATTGAATTAACTTTTTTCTGTAGCACTTGTTTTGCTTGTTTGACTGGTATTTGAACTGACACTGACCTAAATTCTTCACTGTCTGACAGAAAGACGGACATGCAGGCAGACAAGCAGTCGATTGAAGTGGAAAGAGGACAGCGGTCAGGCAGGGGAGGAACAAGACGACATCATTAAGCACAACAACTTGACAGGTGTTTAAATCCCCCCCGCTGCACTATGCACCTAAAAAGCCCGTCTGCTCGTCTGCAAAATGTGTCACAGTTGTCTCAGGAGATGCGGCGCTTTAAATGTGCATCTGCAGAAACACACTGACCTGCCAGGAGCCACAGTGATTCACATTAGTCATGTGACACCACTACTCAACACAGCCATATTTCAATCTTCATCCCCAATCTCAGACAAGCAAATACATGAAATCTTCCTTTCTTACTAAGTCTTCTGAGATGACAGCAGAGTGCTGCACTAGTCTGCAGTGCGGACATGCAGGAGGAAAAACTACCAAAAAAAAACAAAAAACAACACATCCTCTTTGGGACTCTCCAGGAACTGTACCCTCCCCAACAGGAAATAGTGTTATCTAACAAGGCTGCTATCAAAGAAAGAAAGCTGGCGACCCTTCAGACCACCACTCTATCTCTTTAGCAAGGACTTCCCTTCCTCCAACAGACTACTATAATTACTGAGGGGGAAATGCTGCCATACTTGTAGTTAACATACAACAATGCAAAATCACATCAAGTGCTGGAGGAAGTGAAAAAGCAAAACACATCAGTTCCTTGTACACTGTGAGATAAAAAAAAAAAAAAAGATACAGAAGCAGATGTAGTTCACATGTCTGCAGGTGGACTCATCCTCAGCATCATACCTCTCATCTAACTGGCTTACAGACCAAATGAAAACCAAGTGGGTATCTTTTTATGAAGAGAGAATATTTCAAATAAAACCTCGCAGATGCAACCAATGATAAAGCATGAGACCCCCCCCCCCCCCACACACACACACACACCACCACCACCTCTACCCCCACCCTCCTCTTATGTAATACAAACTATGCTCTGGCTGATTAGCTGTTACTTAACATGCGATACAGCGGTGGATAGTGACGGGAGGCAGCCTCGCGGAAGAGAAGAGAAACTGGGAAAGAAAAAAAAAAAGCCGCATTATGCAAAATGAGCAGCAATAGAATAATCAGCTGAGAGGATCAGTCCTATAAGCAGGGGTCGGACCACTTCTTGGCAACAATATCCGTGCGCTCTCTAAGCAACAGTTGTCTAGTCACCTTAAACAAAGCGCATCAGTCCGCTTACAGGCAATTTATCTGACATCGTTTGTCTCCATCTCACCTCGCGTCCTGTTTAACATGATCAACTTTTTTTTTCATGTGGTACCTACCCGATATGCCTCCGCCGATCACTATAACATCGTAGGTGTTGCTGGGTGCAGTCATGGTGCTGTCTGGTTCTGTCTTTCCCCGCTCTGCCGTGTACGCTCGGTGGTGAACGCAGGGCGCACTGAGGGGCGCATCTGTATTAAAAGCACCGGGCAGGCCCACTCCCTCCAGACTCCTCCCACCGATAGTAAAGCAGCAAACTACTCCGTGGATAGGGGAGGATTATTAGGACGTGTCTTACACCTGCAGACACATCACTCTTTACCTCGTTTATACGCAGCAATAAACAGTTTAGGATCCGGAGGGAGGACTTCGCTCCAGTGTTAGTGCCATTAGTCTGGCCCAAGGTCTCTACTTATCAGTCAAAGGTCCTGTAAATCTTTTATTCATTGTAAATCTTTTATTCATTCGCTGTCATAATTGAAACACTCAGCAAATAAAGGAATATTGACTCTCTTTACCAGAGGAAGTCTCCCTGGTTCCAAACACATGAACCAGATCTGTTGTGTGTTTAAAGATGGGGTTTAAAAGTAGTTTAGGAATACTGTTTGCGTGTATTGATGCCAAAGCAATACAACTTCAACCCAAAGACTAGTTACTGTAGTTTAAGGAACAAAAGCTCCGCCGTGTAAAACCAGTGTCAAGATGAATTCATACAGTCCTTCCTTCTGTTCCAGACAACACCATAGTCCACATTTAAAGTCCTGAGTGTGCAGATGATAACACACTTATTCACTTGTCATGTTACTATATCCTCCTGGGCAGAGACTGGCTTTACATTTGTATTCTTTAGTTGCTGTTGCCCTCTTGTGGTTGGTTGGTTGGTTGGTTGGCTGGCTGGTTATATGTAGATATGAGCTGATTTTTGCACATGCTGTGTGTTGCACATCTTGGTCATGTGCTGTTATCAGGCTGATTAGAGCATTTTTGCAAAGTTACATCTAAGGATCTTATTGTGCAGCTCAGTTTATGATGTGTTATGGATATATTGTGCTACCATCCTTCTAATAACAAGGGTCCACATTTTCCAACATTTTGAGCTTCTTACAAGGTGTGGTATAAGATGAGGTTTATTCATGTATTTATATATTCATTTTCAGGTGGGTATGTAGTAAATTATGCACCCCCTAGTGGGATAATCAGACCATGATTGCAGTTAATCCTAATCCTCAATTGATCTAATTTACGGAATAAGCTACTGAAGTCCCACGCTAGCACATCACCGTCTTTACAGGGACTAGAGCAGTACATGTTTTAGTGATTACTTACACTGATTTTCTAGTTTATATAAACACCTGTACAATCTAATGTAATTCATTGCAAAACAGTGGAACTTTGTCAAGCCTGTAATGCTCAGGTATTGTGTCAGAGAGACATTGGTTTTGTATTCCAAGTGCAATCAGAAACATTATACTACATAATGGAGTCCAATTTAACACATCACTAACTACAGCCTCAACAAGTCTTTTCTTTGGCAAAAGTGCTGGAAGCTGCAAACTGTTGCGGTAATGTACTGAAGGCTCAATGATGATGTGTCACAGCCATTATTATATAAAAAAGGCACAAACATAAAGAGGTGCATATGTGAAAGTGGTTTATGATGTCAAATATTAAGTAAGTAAAGTGGTGAAGAGATTTTATGGGGCCTTCCTCTGAAATCTGAGTTGTTCCTCTCACAACTACAAAGCTAAATAAACATAGATTTTGCTTCATCCTGTAGTGTAAATTGTCTGAAAATGATAAACCGACCATTTGATCCTTCTTTAATTGTATGATTCTTCTCTGTAACTCTGCTATTTCCCCCTCAATGAGATGCTTGTAAGAAGTTTACCTTGTTCTCAGTAAGGATTTATGGAAGCCATTGTCATTAACTGTGAAAAAGATGGTGATGTATAGCTTTGGAGACTGTAGCTGGGATTGAAGGAGTCTCCAAAGTTTAATTTAATGACTTCTGTTTTGGAGAATTGGAAGGTATGAAAGGATTTATGTGCAACAATAAAATAAGGATAATAAATAAGGAAAGATGGAATACATACACAACTGACTTGATCACCTCAAAGGTTCCTCACCATCTGGAGACATGGCAAAGATGGCTGCCGGCTGTCCTTGTCTAGAGGGAAAAAAAGATCAAAATACATTAAAATGAGTTCAATAAGAGAATGGTTGGGTCAGAGAAATGATAACATACAGACATAAGGAGAGGGTGTAGATGTCGTCATGACAATTTGTGTGGGAGGTGAAGTTTAGGGTGTAGAATAGCAGCAGAACAACATGAGAACACATTGTATGGTTTGGTGCAGTCTTCTTCTCTAAAAGGTGTCTGTATTAAATATTGTCCAAGACACAGCGGGGCACAGAAAAGTTTATAGAGAAAGAAATACTGTATGTTCTCTGCCCTGATGAAAATGATATCTTTGTAATACTGAGGACACAACGGAGATGATGAGGTACACTGTGTTTGAATCCTGCTACATGTGTATAGTGTGGCCTGTCAGCAGGGGGCAGCAGTAGCCTGAAATGACTTGAGTCAAGTCCTCTGACAGAGTTTAAATTGGGATCTTGATAGACCTCTGACTTCAGATAAATGGAAGTCCCTATGAAACGACATGGCCTGAAAATGTTAACGTTTACTCTAACACAAAACCCGTGCCTGTGGAAAAAGTCAAATTACGAGTAGATTTTTATGGGGAAGCAGTGGGGAAGAATAAATATTTCCAAGGGGTTACTGAAGTCTCTAAACACTTTCCCATAAAACGGACTGCTCCTCAACATTTTTAGCAAAACACAATTCATGAGCCATCCTGTTTTTCTATTTTTGCTACTAACAACAATGGACTCTGACACATCTTAATAGTAGCTATATACTGCTACCATAAACTTCAAAGCCAGACCAGTTCATTTAGCTTCCTATTGCTTGTAGTGTGATGCATCATTTTATTCAGCAGCTGAGCAGTTAATTAATTACCTGGCTTGCTGATTGATGTTAGTGGTGCACTTTTCCTTGTTAAATGTTTGTTCGGTGGCTCATTAAACAAGCTGCAGGACAAGACGTGTTCATTTGGTAAGTTAGATAAGGAGGAGACTTTAGCAGGACAGCTCATGTGGGGTTGCTGCTCAGAGTCTGTGGCTCTTGTGTTGTGTATCAAGATGCTATCGTCATTGCTTTATGTAAGATTTGATTGGTTGTATGGAAACACGTTTTCCATCTTGTACTCAGGGAACTAATGGTTTTCTCAAATGAGAACACAAGACAAGTGATTTAAAGAGCAGACGTGTATGCTGTAGCAATAGAGCCATATAATTTCAGTTGGACTTTTTAGAGTCACAAAAACATTTTAGAGGACAGATAGTAGGACTAATGGCAAGTTACTGTTATCTTAAAAACTTACAGACTGCTCCACAAAATTGTTAACCAGCAGCAAACTGAACTAAAGTATGTTGTCAATTTTTGTCAATTGTCAGCAGGTGTTATTAATTGTTGCCATGGAAACATGGTTTTTAGTGTTGACATAGGTGACAAAAACGTGTCAGTTTTCATTTTTCTAACTTTGAATGATGTATGTGTAATGATTCTGACCTAAATACTGTGGACTGGTCTATCCCTACCTATCCCTATGAGGACAATAAAGTATATCATATTGCATCATATTGTATCGTATTGTATCGTATCATATCGTATTGTATCATATCGTATTGTATTGTATCGTATCATATCGTATTGTATTGTATCATATCGTATTGTATCGTATCGTATCATATCGTATTGTATCATATCGTATTGTATCGTATCATATCATATTGTATTGTATCGTATAGTATTGTATCATATCGTATTGTATTGTATTGTATTGTATTGTATTGTATTGTATCGTATCATATCGTATTGTATCATATCATATTGTATTGTATTGTATTGTATTGTATCGTATCATATCGTATTTTATCATATCGTATTGTATCGTATCATATCGTATCGTATTGTATTGTATCGTATTGTATTGTATCATATCGTATTGTATTGTATTGTATAGTATTGTATCATATCGTATTGTAGTGTATTGTATAGTACTGTATCATATCGTATTGTATTGTATTGTATAGTATTGTATCATATCGTATTGTAGTGTATTGTATTGTATCGTATCATACCGTATTGTATCATATCATATTGTATTGTATCATATCATATTGTATTGTATTGTATCATATCATATTGTATTGTATTGTATCATATCGTATTGTATTGTATTGTATTGTATCATATCATATCGTATTGTATTGTATTGTATTGTATCGTATCATATCGTATTGTATCATATCATATTGTATTGTATCATATCATATTGTATTGTATTGTATCATATCATATTGTATTGTATTGTATCATATCATATCGTATTGTATTGTATTGTATCATATCGTATTGTATTGTATTGTATTGTATCATATCATATCGTATTGTATTGTATTGTATCATATCATATCGTAGTGTATTGTATTGTATTGTATCATATCATATCGTATCGTATTGTATTGTATTGTATCATATTGTATTGTATTGTATTGTATCGTATCGTATTGTATCGTATCGTATTGTATCATATTGTATCGTATTGTATCATATCTTATTGTATTGTATCATATTGTATCATATTAAATTCCTGTTAAACAATTCTGCAATAAAGATGAACTACAGTAACAACATCTCTGTTGCCTGAAGGTCCTCAGTTGCACAAAGCTTTTTGATTCTTGTCATAATTACTACAACTATATTAGTACACTTTGGATTAGTTTTAAACAAAAAACTTTAGCTGTTCTAGATGTTCAGCTGTGCTTTTTCAGTTTGGAGGACTGTCAGAGTCACAAAGACATTTTACGAGACACATTCAATCACAGTAAAAGCAGATAAGAAAATCCATAATTCTATAATATAAAAAACTTTCTTCTCTATTACTTTTTGCTCCACAGAACTATTACTGAACCACAAATGGAGCTGTGTTGTCCTCATTGTCATTCATAAATTGTTATAGGTTTTACTTTCAAGGTGATTTAAAACTTAAACGAGGTCCAACTTCTGCTACTGTCTAGACATCTCCCTGAGAATTGCCAATCCTCTCACCTCCCTTCTCTGCCATCAAAGTGGCAATAATGAAAAATGCTCAGTTATTACATAAGGGACCAAAATGTTCTTTCTTAATTAGCTCGCTCGTTGTTATCAGTAAGTGTGCTCAGACTATGTAAGTGTTTCAGCACAATTGAGGTTATTGTGTTCATATTTTCTTAGGGAAGTATGTGCTGACAGGTCATCACAAACTTCTACTCACAAGTCAGTGAATGGTCATATTGTCGGCCCTTCAGCATATGGCTGTTGTCCATGTTTCACGTCTGGCATTTTAATGGAATGCTAAACACACAGATGTGAATTTCTCTTTAACAAGGAGGCTATGGTACAGTCCAATAAAATGCCTCTTTTCCTATGATTTTTATCAAATTCTTGTATGGTTATGATTAGGATCAAGGATGAATATGTGTGTGTGATGTCTATTACTGCTGATGTGAAGGATTACAGTATAAAAGACCACATGTGCCCCGCCTGCCTCACACCTGGAAACAGACTGGGATGAAAAACTGTGACAAATGGTAATTCGGCTTCTTTAATTAGGAAGTCTGGAGCTTGCCAACCATCTCCTTCATGTTCTTCAGCTAGGATATATAAAAGAGCACAGTTAGCATATGCGTGACAGCCATTATCTTACCCCTCTGTCATTCTGTCACTCCTAGTCCTCCCAAATAATTATACCTCCTGCCTCATGTCACGAAATGCCTCCTCTGCGCTAATGTGTGTGTGCATTTGTGTGTGTTGATGAAGGAGAGACACAGTGAGAGGAGACAGCAAAGAAAGGCAGATTAATCTCCAGAGTCGGAGGGAAAACTATTTTATTAGGTTCACGTGTGAAGCAGCCGGCCATGCTGTCAGTTAGAGTCGGGATTGAAACGTCCACATACAGCGTATTGTGCTAGTTCACAGGGAAGGGTTACGTTTCAGCTCTGAACACAACAAAGACATCTATACACGGAGCATGTGTGTGTATGAAAACATTTAGGATCTTATAGAGAGGGTAGAGCTCTGCGATCATGTATTTTTAACAGGACATAAATTCACACAGAGACATTGAGTTTTTATTCTCCCTCATAAAAGTCAAGGCGCGGCGTGTGTTGCTCCTCACAATGGCTCCATCTCTGACAGTGATAGGTGGAGGGACAGTCTTTCTCTGACCATTAAACCACCGTGCCAACCACAAATTTTGCTTTTCTGTGTCTCTGCTTTTCTGCTTTATTAGACCACATGCTGGGGAGTGACAGGTTGGTGGAAAATGGGACACCAGGTGTTTTTCAGTAAAGGTTACAAGTCAGTCGTGATTTCGCAAATGGTGCGTTCATCAGAATGACCAGCTGCTGAACTACTTTTTGGCATCAAAAAGACTTCATAGCTTCATATTTACATTTCTGGCTGTTAAGATCGAAGACAGTATGGAAGCAAAGAAAGGCCATAATAATTTCAATTTTTTTTTTATATGCAACTGTATGCCTAAATGTTACTTTAAGCACTACGATATACACTGCTGAAACTAATCCCTATTTGTCTTTACTATTATAATTTATCGTCTGCTTTTTGTCAGTCACTGATGTACTTACATTCTGTATACATACACAATTTATTTAGTAGTTTTCATTGTTGTCTAGAGTGGATTCAAATGGCCATGAGAGATTCACAGGAAATAACAGACCCATGAATTCCAGCATGGTTTTTAATTTGATCCCACTGATATCCGCCTCATTGTCTACTCCTAACTCTCCTAACGCTGTATCAGAGCAGCGGGTGATTACAGTGATGTTTGTCGGGTATGCTGTTGTTGCGCATACCACTGACCACATTGAAATATTTTATTGTAAATGTATATAGTTTGAATTCCCCTCTGTTTTTTTCCAATGGTATTTTTGTGGTAAACAAATTTCAGATAATTCCAGCGTCTCAGGTTTCCACTTCCGTACCTAAATTTTTCTTTCTTAGGTCATGACTGGTGATGACAAGACATAACCTGCTAGGACAGATGTGGGATTAATTCCTTTAGGCTCGATTGATTATCATTGTTAGCCCAGATGTTCAGGTTTGAATTTTACATCTTGAATTTTTGGTACCTTAACTGGAACCTATTTAAATGGACTTTCTGACCTGACGTGAATTTTTAGATCTGAATTTGACTAGCTGAATTTTAACAACTTGAATAGAGTTTTTCTAATATTGGATGCTGTATTTATTAATCTGAACTTGTGCAAAACTTCAAATGACCTTCTGGAAATTACATAGAGGGGATTTTGAACCACATAAAGTTAGACAGATGGTTTTCAAAGTACTATATTATAATGCTATAAATTCAATGAATTTAATTGTTTTAATATTAGGGCTCAGTGGTGGTTAAATTAAAATAAAGAATTCAACTGCTTATAAAAGTGTCATTATTATGGCCTATACTTCCATACACCCCCTCCCCACTTGTTTGTTCAAATTCAAAATGAATGCAATTAATTCTTTGTGGTTGGAAAGTGGAATTTTAATGACAGAAGAAACCACAGTTGGAACTAGGGGACTAAGTTGTTAATTTTTAAGTTTATCTTCTAATGTCCAAGGATTTTGAATAAAGTTTTAAAGCCTGGCAAACATACAGAGTGAAGTCTGAAGTTGTGTTGTCATCATGGTGGACCAGGAGGTTAATGTGCAGGATTTACAGACGTATGCAGATGACTGGGGTGTTTCTTCCAAATGAAAACATTGGACACGTCATTAGTAACAATACAAGACAGGCAAAAGCAGCAGTTTTATAAATCCGGCATGATAGTAGCTACAGTTTCAACAATGTTGACAAGAACATCACAAAGATTCAAATAGAATAGATTACATTTAACACTGATAGCCTTGACAGTCTATTGACAGTCCGTACCACCATCCAGAGGTTGGCCAAACCTTTCTCCTTGGTCTTCTTTCATCCTCAGTTTCCCTTTTTACACTGTCTGCCACTATGCTTTTATTATTCACCTGATGAGCTCTCCTGTCAGCATTAGTCATGTTTTACACAGCTAGATGAAAGTCTGCAGGGAGTGTGTAAAATGTTATTGGGTGAATAAGCATGGCGAAGGTGCTCCTCTATAGATCCACCACATGTCGGAGGTTTTGTGGACCCGTTGGTTCTGATCGAGCCTCATCTTTTCCCATGCTGCTTTTTAATGGGGCATGTTGTTTTGTTGTCAAATGCATGGTGGGTTTTTTATGGAGCTGGCAGAAGGCTGTTACAGACATTTGTAATGAGCTCTCATACTGCGGTTCATGAGCGTGTGTTATGAATTACAGAGGCCTGTAATGAGTGCAGCGTGTCTCCGCATTGAGGAGGGTCTCCAACCGGCCCCTGGGAAAAGCAGTTTGTGGCGTCTGGCCTTGTGTGCTGCAGAAATATGCTTCAAATGATTTGCACTGATTGAATGCACATAACGGAGAGGGTATACTCTGTTCTGTCTGAATCCCAAGGGCACATCAAATTTTAAGGCCTATATGAGGATGGTACTCTTGCTCCAAATGATCATTCCCAAGATGACAACAAGCATCTTGAGCGGCTGTCCTCTGAGGCAATATTTTGATCCAATACTCAACAAAAATGCTCTGGGTAGCTTTACAGTGAGGCCTGAGGCCAATAACAATGCCGGTCTACAGAGTTTTGAGGGTTTGAGAGGATGCTTCTCCCTGCTCAGCTGCACTCCTCACAGTTGCAGGCTAGGATGTATCTGTAAGTGGCCGTAATGCGAGTCCCGCCGGCGCAGCGCAGCCGCACCGCCTTCAGCTTGGAGGTGTGGGGCCGGCAGCAGGAGCAGGTACTTTTGAATGGCTGCTTGAGCACCGAGCTGAAGGAGATGAGGGGGTCAGAGCGGGTGGTATGGCTGCAGTGGCCCTCGCAGCGTGCCAGCAACACCATCTGGAAGACAGCATGCAGAAAAGGCAGCATTAAGAAAGAACAGACAAGTCATTCAACCTGGTTCTTCATGACCTTTACACCCTGTCAGGGATGAGAAAACGGTTCTCTGGGTACAATGAGGAAGTGTTTAAGTCTGGTCTGAAAGTGAGCTGTCTGATTGTGCCTAGAATGTCTCCTACATAAGTCTCCCAGCCTCGTATCCTACGTAAGTCTCCCTGCCTCGGCCTTGCACCTGCAAACTGAGAGATAGCAACGAGACTAGTCACTCACTCCTACACCTGCTGCAGCTCAACGCTCAGGGTCACACACAGTCATTTGCACGAGGTTTGCTTTTGAAGCTCATATCTCATCACTTTTTTGCATCCAGAGTCATGCACATGGCAAGCTATCCAGTGCTGATACTTATAGTAGGAACAAAACACACACTCGGGCTTTTTCCAAGTCTGACCTGTCCATTCACCCACACACACACACGCTCAGACACACGTATGCACATACAAAGCACTGGCCTGATTAGTGTTATGACCGTCAGACAGGCATTCCGCTGTGGGTCACTACATTCCTGTCGCCTCCCTAAACAGACTCCTGTGTCATGTCCTTCTGTCAGCTGCTGTGTGTCGCCACCCATGTACCCACTTTGACAAAGGCCTGTCTGGGGCCATGGCAGGGTGACACACATACACACACACGCAGCAGGAGTCTTGTCGCCACTTTAAGACCATTTGTCTTTGTCCTAGTGGAGGATCAGACTGTCAAACAGCAAGAATTCCTCTCCTCCTTTTTTCGCCTCCTCACTGTCGGCACCTTTCCTGTTCTTCCATTCATTCATGACCAGCTGATAAAAAAAGCAGATCCTGTTGATGGTCATTCATCTCTTTGTGTATTTAAACCAGCAAGAGGGACTCTCCAGCGGAGTCATCAAAAGCATGAGAGAAACCTGTTAATACGCTCATCGGATAAATTTCCCTTTCAGATTGAAGGTCACTGCGGAGTGACGACAAACATTCTTGACTTTAGAAGTAGTTTGACCAAAACAAACAAAAAAATGGACTTAGGGTCTGCTTAGCTTTTTTAGCATTAGCTTAACATCTAATGGTTGTCATCAATAGATGTAGTTCATCCAGTAGTTGTGAAGAGAAGATGGCTCCTGTACTCTTGCATCTTTACATCAAGGACCACAATATAAATAAGTTGTGGACTTTATTGTGAGATTTTTTGTCGAGGAGATTTAATATTGTCCTTCTTGTAATGTCAACTAAACTAAACTAAACTAAACTAAACTAAACTCAACTCAACTAAACTAAACTAAACTAAACTAAACTCAGTGGGTTATAGCAAAGTTCTGGAAACATGTAGTAGGTAAACCTTAAGATCTTACTGTGTGTGTTTTTGTATATAATGTCAGTCTGTATCGATGTCCTATCCAAATTTGGACTGTTTTATCACTTTTGTAAAGCACTTTGAATTGCTTCTGTATGGTACTGTGCTTTTCAAATACACTTCTTCAAACCAGACTCTGCAGCTGAGGCATGTGGGTAAAGCAGTAATTAGAGACATTGAAACCGTTCAAAAAAGTGACTTCTCACAAAAGTTACAAAAAGCAATTGAATTAAAAGTCTATGTTTTGACATGCAGGTTCCTCATGTGTGTGTTTTCTTAGTTCATTTGGATTGCTGATTGCTCTGTCACTAGGATTAACTCTTATCCTTTTTTTTAGGTATTAAATATATGGACTCATTGTAACTTGTTCCTGACAAGTGTACTGAAGCATAGCTATTCAATTAATTTAACCGGTGTCAATAAATTTAACAAGTGTGGACTACGTGCAGGAGCTGATCTATTAATCTCCTACAGAGATCACTTTCACATGAGCAAAAATATTTAACAGCGGGCCCAGACATAAATCACACAGACACACACACACACGCGCTTGTCCACCATGAAGAGTTACCCCTCCACAAAGCCAAACAAACACACACACTTACATACATAAATTCACAGACGATGAGCAAGTTGTAGTGCAGGTGGATTCTGTGAACTGTAAATACTGAGGTGTAAAGCAGTTGCTCAGCTGGACTTCCAGTCAGTTCACCGTGTACTGTAATAGAAATCCCAACTCATGCTGCGAGTGTGTTCAGCCCTGCCTCGACTGAGCGGAGTTGTGGTTTGGCCACCTGCTCTTTGCGCTCAGAGTCAGAATATTAAAAAAAGACCAAAGAACTGATCGCTCACGCAAAGAAGAACAACTGCACCGGTGGAAAAAGAAAACTGACAGGGCTTCTCCTCAATCTCAGTCATATGTTTGGCGTGAATCGATGGATCATCAGTTTCTTTACATGAAGTGCCTCTCAGCTGTGTGACAAGTCAGAGAAAGAAAAAAGAATGAGCGTACACATCTCCATATCATTAGATTTCTATCCACTTTTCTTCACCTCATCTCTCTCCCTTTAGCACCTGGCAGAGGCAGGAGAAACAGGCTGACAGGGAGACATCCACTTAAGCCAAAACTGAGTCCCAGCTGAGGTGCAGAATATGTCTGCAGCGTGGCCCATGTCCAGCAACGCGCACACATACACACTCCCTAAGAAACGAAGCGTGACTTGTCTAAATGATGGAGAGAGAGAGATAAATAGAGCGAAAGAGAAAATAAGTCACTGGACTGAACAAATGGAGGAGGCTTTTGAGGGGCAACAAGAGTAATACTAGTAGAAAGAAAAATGTATGAGAGATAAATGACTTGTAGTTAGTGTTGGAGGATTTTTTGGACGGAGCTCTAGGGGTTTCATCTGGATCTTAGAGGCTTGGTTTGGAACAGACTGTTTCCCTGATATCTGTAACAAATAAGTTCATTTGTCAGGTGGTCTGACCCTGTTGCCTTTAACAACTTGTTAACAAAGACGAGCAGGTTGACCACGATGGAGCAGATTGACTTACAATTCATATCTGTGTCTTACCTTTGAGTTGCACTTATATATCGGGTGGGTGATGGTCTCTACAAAGTGGTGCCTCATGCAGCGCTCCGGATCAGTGTCTCCCAGATGTGGGTGTCCGTTATCGCTGGCCTTGTTGCTGCTGGCAGAGTGAACCAAGCCCAGCAGGGGGCAGCACATCAGGACCAGCAGCAGGCCAGAAGGGGAGCCCACATAGATTGAGGGTTTCATGATCGGGCCACCCTGAGGCTCTTGATCCTCACTTTCACTTTCTTTCTCTGTCTCCTTTTCGTTCTCACAATCTTTCTCCGAGTTCTTTCCGTCTCTCACCCGAGTTGTATTTTAGGTTTCTCACAAAGGGGGCGACGTCAACGTCTTTCTCACTGCTGCTGCCTGCTAGTACACTGGAGGTTCAAGGTTACCAAGCTGCAGGGAGAAAAGTAGACGGAGGGTTGCTTCGTAGGGCCACTCCATCCCCCACCATTTGGATCAACCACAGTCTGGAAGAAGAAGACAAACATTAAGGCTTCAGTTGGAAACATGAACAGATAAAAGCAAGAAAAGAAACAATATTGTGTGTGTAGGCTGTATGTTATGTCTATTAGTCATTTGTACATCCATGGGAACCACTGTTAGTGCTGTAGAAAAGATCGCACACTCCCCTTTGAGTGTTTGTAGTGGATAGTGTTGTGGATCATAGATATTTTTTTGCCAGTTTTGGTGATTGACTGTTTGATGTGTGTGTACAGTCTATCCAGGACTTTGTGGGTGTGTGATACATATCGTGAAACCTGGCCGCCTACTTTGTCTACTTTATTCCACGGTCTCCTGTACACCCACACACTGCACACACATGTAGACGCACAGGCCCTTGTGCTTTTATTACAGAGGAGAAACTTAAGCCATGCACAAACAGCCTGCAGCCTGGCCCTTTCCTCTCCCCAGGAATGACTTTTTCATTAAAACAAATCGCTCTCCCAACAAGCCCTCTTATGACTGTAAACCCTCTGCCAGTCCCACAGCATATTTTCACATGTATTTATGTTGTTTTTCTTTTTTCCAACTTCATAGTTTTATTGTACTCCTGACAATAGGGTTCGTGTTAAAGGGGGTTCGGTGCTGGCTGCAGTTAGAGAAACTGAGGTTTGCTAATAGGCAATGTGTTGTGAATTAGGGAGAGGTGTGTGTACATGTGGGGTCAGGGGATGTAAAAGGTGCATAATTAAAAAAAAAAAATAAAAATGATTACTGTTAACCTGATCTGTGTGGAAATATATGTTAAAGACTTTTTTATGTTGAGATGTATGTGAATGAATTTAGATTCAGAACTTCATTTCCAACAGCTTGTTAATGGATTGGACCAGCTATAAGTTTGTGCATAAAGTCTGACCAAAGTGACCACCAGCTAATTTCAAGCCAGTGATTTACTAAATCAAAGAAGTGACTTAATGTGTAACGTAACGTGTAAATCACTTGCTAGGAGTTGTGCTACCCAATCAAGTTATCAAAATAGATTTAACAGCTCATTCTTGTTGACTGTATTTGTTTTATGCAAGTAGAAATATTTTTTTCAGTTAGTATTTATGAAGTTTCGAATGTAAATATCTGATTATCTAGCTGACATCATTTTATCTAATGTTATTGTCATAACATTTTGTAGTTTGAGATATGTTTTGTTATACATATTTATCTACATCATCATTGTAGACTGTTACATTTTACCACTTTCACTCTAATCATATCATATATTAGCAAGCTAACGTTAACTAGTTTTGCAACAGTTGCACTTGGCAGTTACTGGGTGTAAATATTTACTGACAATTAAATTGTACTAAGAATTGCTTTATGTGATCCACCTTCTTTTAATTTACCCATGCATTGTAAATCATTGTTATGCATCTCTCCACTTTGTAAACACTTTAATTATAACTTGGCAAAGTTTGAACAGGAAGGGAATGCATCTGGCTTCTCTTCTTTATGTGTCATGTGTGTACATGAACATAATTATGGTATCATTAATAATGGGTGACTATGAAGTTAGTGGCCTTGTTCCTTGAATTACTGTAGAAGTAATAACTGAGGGAAAAAACAGAAAAAAACAAAACAAGCTCCCTCTTTGGCATCCATCTTCGTTGCTACATAACTCTGCACTGATTTTCTCACTTGAACTGAACTGGCAGAATGCATCAAGTTCATTCAAAACCCTAACACGCCCCCCTCCTCCACCCTCCATCTTCACCCCCCCCCCATCCTATATCAACCTCAATGTTTTTCTTTCTAAGGGGAATAATTTAACCTGAACATTCCTCATGAGAGAAATAGAAGTATCATTTGGCCTGTTAAAATAAATACTCCCCGAGATGTTTCGCTGGCCTGTTGAACATGTGCTTCAGGGTTTACATAGCAGACGGCCCAGTCTTCTTAGAGCAGCAGGCTGCGTTATACAGCCAGCATCCATCAGCACCTCCAGTACTGCCAGCTGTACCTGGCTGAGCATCACAGCAACCCCTATTATCCCAGTCGCTGCTGGTATGACTATTAACATCATTAGTGCGATTGTCTTGTGTACAGGATCATTTACATTCTCAGCGTTGCTGTAATGTATCAGAAGAAATCAATACAATGCTTGTCATACAAGACACAAAGAATTGGGACAAATGCTATACAGATTAGCCCAATTAGGATGAGACCCGTGCATGTATGGGATATCGTTGTCACAAACTATCTACATGTCCACCACATGTCCAACTCTCTCTACATACAGTATATGCTTGGTGGGATTAACCTACAAGGGAGACCTGAGGCAAAAATTTGCTGTTGGGCCCCAACTGACCCCACAGAAACCCAACCTACCACCCTCTGTGCTATAGTATATTCACCCTGTAGCCCCCAAGTTCCCATTAAGTACACTGCACAAGGGAAGTACACATGGCAGCTTCATTATATGCCCAGAGACCTAGAAACCAAACAGGACTTGCCTCAGGTTTTCTGCATAACAGTTCAGTCTGTTGTAATTTGATTTAACACATTATTTACGAATATGTATCATGTGAGCAGAATATGAGCAAAAATATACATTTTTCAAATTCTCTATTAAATCTGCAACTAATTAAAGTACCAAAACCCATTACATGCAGCAAATTTGGGAATTTAGGGGCCCCTGTAGGTCTGGGTCTATGGGCCATTTGCTCAGCCTTGCATGGAGAAGCAGACGATATATATGTGATTGTAGCATCCCCTTAAATCCATTAAAAGGAGTTTATAAAGTGAAAACATGTTAAATCAATTAAGGTCACACATGACAACAAGACTGTATTTATGGTCACACAAGAAAAACATCCTTTCCTCGTCAATCACAAATTCCCCTGCAGAACACGAGTTTTTGTTAAAAAGGCAACAGGTTCTGGCTGTACTAAGAAGCAAAGCAAACACTGATAATGATAAAGAGTGATCTACCTAGTAAACACCAGAACAAGCCAAATAAACTATCATCTTCCCCCGAATGTTGTAGTTTTGGTCCCCTGCCAGCTCTGTCTTTTCTGATTAACAATTAGTGGAGCTAGCCAGACATTCCTACCATATTACCCTTTTATGTGCAGCAAAGAGATGATTCTTTATTGATCGTCATCTGCCTGTTATGCAGCCAGCTGGGGCAGCCCTGTTCTAACTGCATTGCTATGCAAACAGGGACATCCCTCATTGCAAGGTGACTACACATCATAATTACTGTCTCTTTCGGCGACTCATGCCTAAGCTTCTGAAAGCTGGTGACATCAATACAAAGCTATGAATGGCAGCTGGCTCAGATAATGGGGGCTTTTAAGAGAATATATAGAGATAGTATCTGAGTGAGTGAGTTCATTACTGCGGTGTGCATGTGCTAACTGAGTGCTTATCTGCGCGTGATGCCTCACAGTCTGTACTCTAGGTTAAAGCATAAATTTTGGGGCAGCATAAGGGCCAGTGTGTCCTCCTCTCCCCCAGATCACCCACACCTGCCTTGGACTCAGATTTATAGAGCCCTGGATGTTCACAAACAGCAGCTGGATCCTCCCTTCCACCCTACCGCCCCCCACCCCCCATCTCATCCAAGTATAATGAGCGGCAAAACCATAACAGTTACAGTTTGTATGTTTCCAGAGTTGACCTATAGTGTTCTACCTTAAAATGCTCATTTCCTCCTCTACCGGTACAGGTCCCTCCATTTTTCCACTTCCATTACTTCCTCCTTTATACCCGCCACAGATCAAGTCTGAACATCTGTACCCATCGGTTCTACTGTTGAGGTCCGATTTTCAGGCCAAATCTGTGCTTTGGTTTGATTATGTTTGGGAGGAGTTTTGGATCAAATCAAACTACGTCACCTTGGGTTCGTGCTGTTTTCATTACAAAAAGCAGCTATGTTGGCAGCAGGGCTCCACAAAATACAAGTACATTCACTTCACATTCACTCTGAAATTCCTGTGAAATTTTAGCTCGATTAAAGTAAACAACTTCACTTGATGAGTACTGAATAAAAATCTGCTGCAAGCCAGGCGCCATCCAGTAAACCTCCACCACAAACATCAAATTTTCCATTTGACAAGGTTAGGTTTTTTTGGAACGCACAGCCACCTTATCTTTCTTGAGATGCATTCAGACATATTTGGGTTTAGAAACAGCCTGCAGTCAGGAACAATACAGTAAATGAGATCATGTTTTCATGTTTTAGGCAGAGGTTTCCATAAGCGGCGGCTGCCAGCCAAACAGCTGACTACTCATTTATGTCCAGCCGGCTACTTTATTATATTGATTTTTAATTCATATAAAATAGTGAAGCCTAACAAGTTGTGATTTGCTATGTATGTCCATTTACAACCACTCGCCTCTGCTTCAAAACAATGCGAGCATGATGACAGAGAAACGTCCCTGTCTGTCTGTGTCAGTCCAGCCCCCACACGCTCTATATGAATGTGTGCGTGTGTATGTGTGTGTGTGTGTGTGTGTGTATGTGCACTCAGCTGAGAGGATATTTCCTGCTGAGTAGAGTGCAGAGTGTTATCTTTATTGTGAGACTTATATTAGCAAAATAATTGATGACAAAACACATTAAGGATTTCACTGATTACACAGACTTACACTGTTGGAAAACACTGGTGGCAGCAACTTGATAATTGCACTGTAAATATTAAGAAGCCTACTGAAAGCTCTGTATATTCCATATACCCCACACAGATGTTTATGGACTTAAAACATCTGCAGAATTACATTGCTTTTTTTTTTTTTTTTTTTTTTTTAGAGCAGAGCCATCTCTAAGACGGATTGCAAACACACACTAAAAAAGGCAATGTTATCAGAGTAACAAGCTTGTCATATGAGGAAAATGTAGGCCGTGCATCACCCTTACACTGTGATTTTACAGTTTAAAATAATCTAGAACACATTTGTACTTTTTGCAAACTAAAAATAGAGTATGATGTAATGGAACTTCCTGCAGTAATATAGATGATGAAGTATGTATGTTTTTCCATGGTTTACATTTTTAACTGTCAGTAATTTCTATACTCAGCCATTTTCTGCTGCTTTCTGTCTACCATAGTGAATGTTCTTTCTTAAATTATACCTGCTTAGTGCCCATAGGTGTGGATTATATCAATAGAGATCCATGGAGAAGAAAAGAGAAAAGATACCACCCAGAAGAAGTAGTAAATGCTTAACTTAAAATATGCAATCATTCATATAACTGTATGTGATGGAATAGTGCATTTTGGGTATGGTTTTCAGGGCCACAATGTTTCTCCTTCCCAACACTCTAGCTGGCTACTTTTTCCCACCGGCTGGCTACTCCATATCTTTGTGGAAAGCCCTGGTTTTAGATACATTGAGTTGCATGGCACATGTCCAAGTTCTCAGCCTCGTCATCGCAAAGCATCTGACCGGACATCAGTGACAGCAGCCTGCGTTCAGAGCTCAGTGGAGTGGGAAAAGTGAGCCTGTGGTGAAACGATAGGATACAGTGGCTACACTGTTCCTGCTTCAAGTGAGTAACGAGATATTTGATAATGAGAGAAGAGGGGAGTGTGTCCTATCGTGCAGAAACCTGGGGAAGTGGGGAGACGTCCAGAAATTAGCTATCACAACCTTCCTGTGTTTGTAGTGCGTCCAGCAGAAGTGGTCTGGAGTGCTGACCTTATTATCAGAGGGAAGGGATGAGGTGGGGGGGCTTGCTGCTGTGTTTTTTGTCTGGAAATGCCATAAAAAGACCCGGAACCCAAAAAAGGCAAGATTCAACAAGGGCTACAACTTATAATTATTTTCATTACTGTTTTGGCACATATTCAGTTTACAATAAAAGTGGTATATCAACCACTCGTAATTCACACTATTTTTTCAGGCTTCTCATTTCTTGCCGATTTTGCTGGCTGAAATGACAACTAACACTCGTAGATTTTATCAACTGCAGCTAATTAAACAAATGTTAGCTCCACGAGTTGGCTGAAATCATCGGTTCTGTCTGACTTTTTAATGCTTCTATCTGACTGATTTTACAAAGAGAGTCTTTAAAAGGGTCTTAAATATGCTGTTGATGGCTACATACATGATATAATGCTTAAGTACAACTGAAATCATATGTTATCATCCCTAAGAAAACAATGTCTACATGTTTTAAAATGAAAAAAGGTATTCTGGGGAAATTTAGTCAAACATATATTTCTTATACTTCATACTTTTTAGTATCACTGTGAATACAACTTCATGCACATTGCTTCTGCATGTGAAGAAATCCAGACCTGACAAGCCTGCTGTGCCTAATTACAGTTGATAAACAATGATTGGAAATTGCTGGGGGAAGGCCAACGTTAAACTAACGGTAAGTTGTTACAGTTTCTGACTGGCCTTCCAGGTATGTGGCACTGCTCAGAAGGCATAACTTTAATGATTTGGCACAACAGCCCAGAAATGTAAAACATGCTCTTTTCCTCTTTTCCAGAATAATGTGGAATTCCTGGTACAGAAGAACTAATTAGAGTCCATAAGCTGGAGGCCCACAGGCAGATGAAATTATTAAACAGCATGTATTATATGTAACTACACACTTATTAAGTGTAGAGACCCAATCTCAAGTTCTGAATTTGCTGCTTATTAAAGGACATATCAAATGTCATTGAGCAAATCAAATTTTGTAAATTCTACTTCGTTTTTGTGGAAACAGCTTTAGTAACATTGCCGAGGGGAAGATTTTTTAAGAGGTGCCCAGTATCTGCAAAACGATCCGGGCCAGGTTAAGAATATTGAGAGAGCCAAACCACATAACCACAATACAATCCCTTCCCCTTACATACCCCCATCCCTCTGGTTTGAGGCTTTAGGACTTACAGAGTTATGAGATGGTGATTCCAAGCTTAAGGAGAGCAGATATTATGATGTCTGTCTTAGAGGCAACGGTGGGAAAGATGCCACACACACACACACACACACACACACACACACACACACACACACACACACACACACACACACACACACACACGATGTTTGATGTAAAATGGTGGTAAATAACAGTTGTGTATACTTTTTTCTCACTACAATAGAATTAATTTACCGCTATAGACCTATAAAAAGATCTATAATAATATAACATTGACATCAGCCATTCTACTGTATTATGGGTATATGTACTCGTGATATATTTTCCTGAAAAGATATTTTTGCACTTTTTTTCCTCTCCAGACATGTTGTAAGATACATAAAAAAATATTCTGCTTGGAATAATAATATAGTTTTTTCCACAAAGAAGTTCCAATTACCTTATTAAACTCCTTAAAATGACATCTCGTTCTCCCTCATTTAAAAATCCGCTGGATGCTTCAAGTTTCCACATCACACTTGTGTAAGTTGCTTCCAAACTATTTAGTTGAGTTTCCTTACAGTTTGTGATGTCACAAATCATACTCTTGGGCCCCCTTAAACTCAGATTTTCGACGAGCACAGAGAAACTTTCCCTCTTTCAACAGATGCGAGTGAAAACGGCCGTCTAGTGTCAAACTCTGCACATTCATCATTCTGCTCAGTGGAGCTCAAACATAGTCAAGCTCAAAGTGAAGTCACACGAAGAAAAACACATTTTTTGAGTGGAGCTGGGATTTTGAGTAATATTTTTACATGTAATGGAATATATTTTTATGGTGTGGTATTCCAACATGTATTTAAGTAAAAGGTCTAAATTATTCTTCCACCACTGAGAGAGAAGGACCTCAGAAAGACCATCATGAAAACTGTACAAGTCAAATAAATAGTTCTGACTGGATTCATTAATAAATCAACATTTACATACATTCACCTGTTCTACCTTCTCAGATACAAGGATTTGCTTGTAAATGAAATATCGTTGGGTTTTGGACTGTACAAGTAATTGAGATACTTCACCTTGAGCTCTTTACAGTTTTCATTCATTTGAGACAGAATTGATCAACAGATCAATAAAATAATAATTAGTGATTATTACTGATCACTAATGAATATAATTAGTAGTTGGAGCACTAATGACTTTTCTCCTTGTGTGTGACAATTCACTGACACACTGAAGCAACGTCCAAAAGAGGTGTAAATAACTCACAATAAAGACTTTTGTTCTAGAGGTAAAAGTGAAACAATGATGTCTCAAAATCTGTTATGAACAGTGACAAGATGACGCGTCCCAACTGTTGTAGCCATATGTTGTGTAGAACAGAACTTCTCAGTGCTGCCACGTTTTTGTTCCTAGCAGTGGGGTGCATGTATAAATATCCCCTGCCCACCTCACTTATGGGTTTTTTGTTCTAACACACATGCGAAGCCACACATGTACGTACATGCACAGGGGCCGTGTGTGATGTGGTGATCTCATAGTCATTGTGCTTCTGCTCTTGGGCGCTCTAAACATTGCTGGGATGCTGATGTGATGGCACATGGGCCGGGCTGAGGAGCCAGATCTTCAGAGGGGATCCACTGCTTTATCACCCAGGCCAGTCGGCAGCTGAGTACACAGTTGTTGTCCAGGGGCGGGCCTGTCTGCAGTGGCAACGTGCGCCAATGGGCCACGCGCAAAACACAAAACAGGTGCATCAAAGGAGGTCAGAGGAGGGGGAATAAGGGCGAAATGACAGGTAGAGCGGTGGAGGTGTAATTTCTTGAGTCATCATAAACACCTTTCTCTGTCTCTGTCCTTCCCTGTCTTCTTCTTTCCAACGACATCATCACACTCCTTTCTGATTTGCTCCCCTTGCGGCAGCGTGCCCAGGGTTTACGTCATAATTTTCTATTCAGCCTCCCCAACCCCCCCTCCTCAACCTCACCTCCCTCCATTGTTTCACCAGCTTTTAATAAACTAAAGGGCAGATTCCTGACTGGAGCGAGGTGGGGGGAGTATACAGACCCACAGACCTGTCCTCCAGCCACACGCACACACACACACACACACACACACACACACACACACACACACACACACACACACACACACACACACGCACACGCACACATTTTGGCATGCAGAGTGCCAAGCTCTTCGACTGTCCACTGACGCCAGCTCCCAAAACACACACACACACACACACACATACACACAAATTTACTTTCTCTCCTTCACACAAACACACACATGTACACACAAATGCACACACACACACGCACACCCTCCCCACGCGCCAATCTCCTAAAAGCTAAGCTCCTCACTAAATATATCCCCCCCAGTAAAGATAAGACAAACAGTGTGGATTTGAGAGCAGTGTGCAGCCAGTGACTGGCAGCCATGTGAGCCAGAGCTAAGCTTGTGTTAGCTTTACAATTTGGGCTTCTCGGAAACAGTGGACAGAGACACCCATAGACAGAAAGGGTATGAATATTCTCAAATTTCGATTTCTTCCTGGCCACTGCTCGGTGTATCATAATGCAGCGGCCGCTCATAGTGCAGTGTTAACATTGCTTTGATAAAAACAGATCCCGTAATCTTGCTGGGTCAACATACACGCACCTTCAAATCCTAAATCCACCTCCTCTGTTCTCTCCCTCCTCACCAGAGAGAAAGGATCACTGTGAATGTACCGAGCTGCAGGCTACCACCAGTGCATGAAACTAGATCAAACCTCCATTCAGCTCAGAGCGCGAGGCACTTAAAAAAGAGCGAGCGAAGGAGTCGTAGGCGTGTTTTTGTTTTTTTATCGTACTGGATCGGGCTTCTTTGGGCAGCAGAGATCTGTCACATGCTTGTCTGGCAGGACGGTGTTAAGGATCTTCTCGAAGGCCGGCGGTCCGTGCAGAGCATCCATTTGTCAGAAGCACATTCCTGCGGTGGTGAGACATTGCGAACTGCCTACTGGAGCTTCGACACTGTCCAAATAAATACACTCACAAAAGGCCATTGTATGTATGTGTATGTGTGAATATGAAACATTAGAGCTCAGACACCCTGCACCGCTTTGCCACAGCATTACTGTATTCTCTGCACCTGGCTGAATGTGTGATGTCTCAAACACACCTCCTACTCCCCATTTCTCTTCTCCAAACACTTCAAAGGTGATTTTTTAGTTTGAGAGTGTGGATGCAGACTCAATTCTTACAGATAAAAATAATTCTCACAGTACAAACTGTTTCTCATCTGGTGTCACTGGAAGTGTGCAATGATGTCTGGAGGCATGTTTGCATCACACAGTCTCAATATCTTTCTCTCTTTCCTCTTCTTGTGTCAGGCTCACTGTCACTCTCACCTCCTCCAGCTCTGACTTTCCCTCTCTCTCTTTCCACCTCTCACACATCTCAATTTCATTCTGTTTCTCCTATTTATTACGTCCCTCTCTGGCACTGCCTGTCCTCCAACGGGCTCGCTGTTCCTGTCTCCTTTCTCCTTTCTCAGATGTTTTTCTTCACACTTTTCCCCTCTCACTATCCCCTACTCTTTTGTGCTCACTTCATTTTTCATTTAAACACCTTTTCCCCCCTCTCACGCACACACGCCTCTCCCTCTCAGTCAGATGGAAGTGGTAGCTTGTCTCCTCCTCCTCCTACCTACCACAGAGTCTATTATATCTGTCATCATCTCCTTCTGCCATAAGCCAGCAGCCTCGGGGTCCAACGGAACAGGCCAAGTCAATCAAACACTCACGGACATAAACGCGCACACCTGTAAAACACATATCTTAAGTAATTCACACCACCGTTAACCTCACACTCTTGCACACACACACACACACACACACACACACACACACACACACACACACACACTCCCTGCAAGCTCTGTGAGTTCCGCTAACCTTCCAGCCTCGCTGTCAGTGCCTGATTAGTGAATCCACCAGAGCCAACACAAACATGTTTCCTCCTATTACACATCATGTCACACTGCGTCCTAATCACAACCACTTGCCGTTTCTGGACACACGCGGAGCAGAAAATACCTGCAATAAAAGAGGAATGAACACCTGAGCTAAGGGATGTGCAACTGAGCGAACGTGACATGAATTTGGAACCCGAACCGCTCGTGAGTATAGACCTATAGCATGCAAAATTCATAAATATAAAACAAACATACAGTGCCAGTCAAAAGTTTGGACACATTTGCTCATTCCAGTGAATGAGAAAATACGTCCAAACTTTTGACTGGTAGTGTATATCGCAGTATATCATCTACGGACTGTTAAAAAGTAACTACAGGTTTTACAGGTTTTGAAGGAATATATCTTCAGTCTATTGGGTACAAAAAAAGGAAGAAGCCAGCAGTCAAAGACAGGAGAATCCTTGTAGAGCTGCAGGTGTGCTGATACTGAGGTGAGGGTCTTACCTTCAGCGCTCGGCAGCAGAAGTATCCAGAGACGCAGAGATCCTGCATGCAACACTGGATTTGTTGTTCAACTATTGTTTCCCAGCCAGCTCCTCTCTCCTGTTTCTACCTCTGTCACACACACACAGATTGTCTGAATGCTACTCTCTCCTCCCTCTATCTCACTGTCTCTCTCACCTCCTCTCTCTCTCTCTCTCTCTCGCTCTCTCTTTTCCTACCCCACAGCCACACTCGCTCACTTCTTCTTGTACAGGGAAATCACCAGAAAGACGGAGCAGCCTGGATGCTCTGCCTGTGAGGACGCTCGTCACATGTGGATCGTGACACAGCAATCGTATATCATACGCCCTTTCTCTCTCACTCCTCTCTCTCTCTCCCTCTCTCTCTCTCTCTCTCTCTCACTCTCTGAAACACACACACACACACCAGCTGACGCACCGACACGCTCCACAGCGGCAAATGGGAATTCCAGCCCTGGATGGCTCTGCTCGCCCCATCAAGAGAGAGCTGACCAAAAGCTGCAGCCAGTTTTACGAGGTCAGGGTTATAAAACTGTTAGCAGATTTAGTTTATTTAAAAACAACTGGCCCCTGTGGCCTTCCTCTTCACACGCTTTCTCCTACCATGACATGAGGAGTGGGGGGTGTGCAGGTGGGGCGGGTGAGGGGGAGGAAAAGAAGAGAAGTTAAGTGGAAGGTTACATACCTCAGCAATCTTCTCTTGATAGGAACTCCTATGTTGTAACTGCAGTTTGGATTGTGCTGGTGAGATATCGTCCACCTGCAGGCAAAATAATATAATATGTCATCATAAGAAAAACAATACGTTGCACAAATCATGTTCTACTTCACTCATCGTGGAAGTCCTGCAAATTATACTCATCACAAGACTTCATTTCTCAAACACTACACGTATGAGCCTGAGTGAAAAAAAAAACAGCAGTGCATTCATAACTCAGTTTTAAAAAATATACAAGACCCAGTGGGTCAATTGTCAGCACCGGTTGGTGTATTTTTTCAGTTTGGATTATTTGTCTTCATCTGTAAACAATTATATGACGGTGCTGTGCCTGTATGTGTGGAGAAATGATGAAAATGACAGCAACTGTAACGACCTCATCCGTCATTCTCACCTTGCTCCATATGAAGACAGACACCCTGAAGTTATATAAAAGGACAAACTATGATGAATGGGAGACTAATAGTGAGGGAGGCATCGTTGTTACCCTGAGAAAAAGAGCGGTCATATCTTCCCCGAGCTGCTGCACGGAAATACTTATCGATTGTGATAGTTACATCAGTAGTTTTTGCTCTCTGCTTTTTTGCAGCGTTTGCAGTGTTGGCGTTTTTTTTTGGTAGTTTTAGTTACCGAAAATCAGAAGCGCGATAATAAAATATGACACTGATGCTGGAGGAACAATACGCTAACTGGGATGTGGAAGGAATCCAGAGGAAGAGAAGAAGACGTGGCTAGACAAATAAGTCATCATCGAGAGCCAACGAACTAAAGATACATTCTTTCAACATGTTTCACACAGACGAATGAGGAGAGAAGGAGGTTCGGGTAATATATTTTTCATAGCCTGATTACTTATGAAAAGGGCTGTCAAATAGTCAAAATAACAATGAGTGCAGTGTAGAAAAGGTGAAAAAGACTAACATGAGATGTGTGAGCCTCACAGCATATGTTCAGATACTCATTGTACCCCCCCCCCCCCCCCCCCCCACTCACACACTCACACACTCACACACACACACACACGTCCTGGTATGCAGAGTCTAAACTCTCGGGGGAAATAAGGGGAGCAAGCTGCACCACACTAAGTAGGGCTTAGTGGGTCAAAAGTTTAAGAAGCACAATTACCTGAAAGACCTCGGCTGACCCCCAAATTTCTCACCTTCTGTTCCCTCACACATGCACACACACACACACACACTTGCATACACGCACACACACACCTTCGACAGAGGCGATTTACAGCCGGCAGCAGGAGAGGGTGAAAACCACCAACAGGCTCCTTGAGAGAAAGAGAGAGAGAGAGACACATAAGCACAGTTTTGTATTTTGATTACACTTTCAGGATCTGTAAATGATCACCGTTGTGAACAGTGTCAAATTAAATGGTCATAACTCACCTGGACAGAATCTGACCGCTTCTCTTTGTCTCGCTTGGCTTGCATCCACATGAGAGGTGGTGACAGCGAGTAAAATGGCTTCAGATAATGTATCATAATATCACATTAAGAGAATGTTCGGTAAAGCCAAATGTGAATCCCATATGCGGAGGGAAGAGGGGTGGGGTGAGAGGCAGGGAGCGCAGGAAAAAGCCAAAAGACAGAAGATACATTGAGCGAAAGGAGGGGATCCACCGAGATGACATACCACCTTAAAAGACGCTTTCCAACAACTTGTGACAAATGCATTCACTTTCTGTAGTGATAGTCTATAAATGTGTGACAACAGCTATGTGACAGCTGTTGACAGGTAACTTTTTAAGATTATAGCGATCTTGCTTCATGGCCTGGAAATCTTTACTCACATTTCAACCTGAATAAAAGCCCGTCTTAGTGATGTGTCACTGCCCGCTTTGCATTTTTGACCCGTACCTCTTGGCTGTTGAGGTCGGGTTGCGCGCTTGTTACATAAGCACATAAGACAATGACTATTATGAGTGTGATGTGGTAGTTGTCCTGGTCTCTATCAAGTCCCACCTTTGCTGTAGGCAACCTGACACGCTGTCCCCCATGAGCAACGGGAACGCTGATGTGACTGGACCTGATGTGACATGAGTCATCTCATCAGAACGGGATTAGCCGGGCAGGGTCACAGCTCAATCACACACTCACTGGCCTGTAGGCACCCCGTTTATCTTTGTTCCTTTGTAGAAGAATTTGAGCTGATATAATAGAATAATCTTACTGGTTTTTCACACAATTGTGGTCCCCTACCTTAAGAGTTAAATATCTCCCTCTGTCAGTTTTCAGCTAAAGTTCTCTGGTCTTTCCTTCAGTGCAGGAAAGCTTATTTCAAGCCGGTTTGTATTATCTGTGAGAAGCAAAAAGCTGTGGATTGACTGATGGAGCACAGACATATTCAGTCTTCATTTGGAAGATTGATTTCCAGCCTTATTTTAAGCTACATAAAAAAAATGTAAGTAGGCTATAATTTTGGGAGATTTATGTGGACCGGTGTGCAACAGAAAAACAGGCGTGTTTTCCTCAAAAATGGCCTCCGCTGGGAGCCAAACGAAAATAGTCCCATAGTTGTAATTTAGAGCCGGTGTAGAATAACTTTCTCTTTTTTTGACCAGGTAAAGTAATGTGACAGCGGCTGCCAAAGACAACCGATGTTTGATGAGTGTACCAGGTCTGGTTTTTTCGAGTGCACAGTACAAGTGTTCAGAATAGAGGGATAAGAAAAAACACTGGTACCAAAGAGAAGCTGCACTCCTCAGAAGGCAATGAGGACGCGGTGAGTGCAGACCACAGTGTAGCTGATGATCTTAACACTCCACACGCACACACACACATACGCATTGTAGAGCATGATACTGCATGTGGAACGACAACAGCAGTCCTGGTTCGGGGGTTCGCAGAGAAGGAAAGCATGAGGGATGAAAGAGAAAAATTGGGAGACAGCGATAGAGGGAGATATGGAACAATGCGAGAGCGGTTAAGTGTTTCCCCATGTGCACCTGGGGCAGTGGCTGACCCTGTAAAGCGGGGTCTAAGCCTCGGACCTCTCCCCCCCTCCAACCCGCTCCAACCCCCCTCTCTGTGCCAATGCCCATAGGCACTGAGGAATCATTGGAATGAAGGAGAGTGGCCAAAAAGAGTATGCTTAACTCTCTTCATCTCTATAGAAATGCCGTAACAGAGAGCCCCCAGTCTGGCCCAGACGGCAAACACTTAACAGGCTGCTCCAACTTTTTTATACAGCCCTCCTGGGACGGTGACGGTCTCCAGCACTAACTGACTTCTTGATAAGGAGCCAATAGGTAGGTAGACACACATTGTTGCCAAGAGAGAGTGTGAAAAGTTATGTCTACACAAACTGCATTATTTGAAAGTTGATTTTCTCATTGATATACATTTTTTCATGTTAAAGGAACAATCTGGAGCCCAAATGTCAAATTGGGCAAATACTAAAAAAACAACTAAATCTAAGTTTAAGCAGTTTTCTGATGCTATTAGATGTTGTAAAAAATGTCTAAAAACAGGCCAACATTTTTATTTTTAATCAATTAGGAAACAAAATCAATCAATTTTAAATGTAGAAATGTGTAAAATGTACTTGCTTAAAAAAAACCCCAATTAAATTGCATAACAATTGATTGGAGTGACTGAATTAAAATGAGACTTATGATGTGATATCAATTAGGCTTGAAGAAGCTTATTCAGAGTGAACTGTTGGGCCTACAACATTGCTGCTGTGGGAGAACAGTTCTGAGAAAAACTGAACGCAGGTGCTCTGTGGTGTGTTTGTTTGTGTCTGTGCACTTCCAGGTTCAGGATTTGTTGTCATGAGAAATGAGGGGCATGTGGCCAGTAAACAGAAACTTTCCCCGTCTTGTTCTCAGATATCTGTTTAGACTTCATAGATTAGCCATGACTCCATCAGACTCACATTAAGCCCATCGCGCACGCCCACGTGCGTGCGCACACACACACGCTTGCTAGAGCACAAACACACGCAGATCCTCTTAACCCCAGAGACATTTATGACCTTCCTGTATATCAGTTTTTACAGTGCAGTGGTCCTGAGCAGAACAGCAGTAAAGTGGAATGGGAACAAAACAAGAGAACCAGACTCTTTACAACGAGCCTCCATGTTCTTTTTCTGCTGAGCAGAGACAGGAACAACAGAGAGTCGTCCCTCAAACTGCGTCAACAAAACATGGCGTGCTGAGAGGAGACACCGTCAGGGAGTGTGATTCATGATAGTTTTATCCCCGTTTAAAGTTTCGATTCCCATGTTAGTCAACGTGGTGGTTTGGGTTGGGAAACATGATTTCATAAAGGCTGATCCTAATACAAATACAAACATGACAATACACTCCATTAAAAACAAGAATAACACACAATAATTGTTTATGTGAAACCAGATTGAAATATTCTATTTGAATCATGTAGTTTACAGCCTGTATTTCTTTGTTTAGACTATGTTTATAGTAGTTTTGTCTATATTTGAGAGAATGCTCATAAAAACACAGATTGAATCAAACCCAATAATCATGATTACGTGGTATGAGCTACTCATTATCTTCATTAAAGGATAAGGCTGGTTGCCTGATTGTCAGCAAATCTCATGAAAAGACCAGAACCATCAATCAACTGATCCTACTGACAAATGTTTATCCAAGCCTGATATAGCTTATTCCTGTGTGCTACAGACCCTATTGTTGTCCAAAAACTATTAAAAACACACCAGTGAGCCGCACTGTTGCACTGTTGTTTCAAGTCAGTCCCACATATACATGTACATAGTGTATACCTGCAGCTGTCTGCAGGCACCAAATCCTCCACTAAAAAATAGTCCCCAACAAATACACGATTTACTCCTGTTTGAGTAACGTTTGCTAAAAACTAAAGTGGTTAGCTGTTCAAAGAAATTATTTAGATTTCCCATAAACCTAAAAACCATATATTTATGATCTGTTTTTAAAAATATGCCTTAAGTAGAAAACCGTAAGCTTGGTGTCGAGAGCCAAGGACAGGGTAGGGTATTTAGAAAGTATTCAGAGACAAACCAACTCGTTGTTGTGTTCAGTCTTTTCATGAGATTTGTTTATAGAACGACAAATAAATCATAATGTCAGTCTTATCCTATAATTAACAGTATATATAAAATACAAGACTTTAGTCTAATCCTAGAGGATATTCTGTATATTATATATTGCAACCAAGTTACAATTGCAACGATGACGATGCAATTCGCACAATTTTCTGTTGCTGTGCCACAGAGCATGACAGGGCAGAAAATGGGATGTGTGTGTGTGTGTGTGTGTGTGCGTGCGTGCGCGAGAAGCGAAGAGACAGAGACTGACAGGAAGAGAAGGAGGGTTGGACGAGGGGGGTGGGGAGTTGGGGGGTTGAAGTCCCTCCCTCGTTGTCCTCTCTCTGTCTCTCTCTCTCTAACACTGTGTTTCAGATGGCAAAAAAGGCCACACGGAGGAAGCTCCCTGTCATCAGCAACCGCAACGACATCACCGTATGTGTTTCGGTAGTGGGGGACTGGGGGAAGCTAATATTTTAGTACGTGTGAAAGCAGACGCTGAGGACCTGATAATGCCCTTGGTGATGTAATGTACTGTTTCTGTACTGAGAGTGAAGGGGGAGAGTCAGGAGAGTGTGTGTGTGTTCGATGTAAGTGTGTGTGTGTGTGTGTGTGTGTGTGTGTGTGTGTGTGTGTGTGTGTGTGTGTGTGATGGTTATATGGAGAGGAATGGGTGATGGTTGATTACCTAACGTTTGACCCTCATTAGAATTTGCAGTGCAGGCTCTGATTACAGTGGTGCCTCAACCTGACCAACCTGTGTCTTTATATTTTTTTGATAGTTATAACAGTGATACAGATAGCTAAACACATAATGAGGGTGTAGTTCCTTGTAAATTAGGACTCCTTTAACCTTTAACAATGTTATCTCTGTTTACTATAACTGAACATTATCAACAATAAATCCATAATACTAATAAAAGATTCAAAGAATCACAATCAGGTGCTGAGCAGCGATAAAAGCAAACAGAGAGGAAATATTCTACTTTTCCACCTCAGCAGATGAGATTTAACTCTGATGATAAAGATATGTGGTGTCTTTGACCTGGATTCACGTTCTGGCTTTTGGACTCTGTCGAGCTTATCTACAGTATGTCTGGTTTCCACAGCTGTGGACTGACAATACGGATGGCTTCTGTCTTGCTGGAGGTTTTAGCCAGCATACCGTCAGCATATAGCACACATCAGTCACTGAAAGAGCATTTTCTTTCTTATCAACTTAGCACAGTGCTGGAGGATACAGCGTAATACCCTGTAATCATTATGTGTGTGAATGTGCGCTCCCCAGGGCTGAAATATGGTTCTGCTTTAACGCCTTGTGTCTTTTACTGTGTCTTGAAGGGATTCAGAACAACTCATGTAAGTGCACAAGCACATCAGAAAGCATCTGTGTTCTCAATTTTCCCCCCTAAAGCGTCAATTTTCCAGTTAACTGGATTATGTTAGCTTGTGCTTGAACGAACCATTACGGTTAAATTATTCATATATAAGAAAACAAACAACAAATTGTGCGCACAGTTTGCACCTACCCCCCGTAGTTTTACACATCTCCATTATAAACACAATAAAAAAACAGATGTCGGTTAGCTCATGTGCCATGTTCTTTAATTAAGGAGTGAGTAGGATGTGTTTGAGTTAGTGAGGCAGAATGGTTTCACCTCCTCGTGTGAGTCTATGTGGAGGTGGCGGCTGTTGGGTCACTGTTGGTGGAGATGCTGATGAATACGTCATGCAGCAGGGCAGAGTAGTTGACGACTTTCATTGCAGACTCTCTGTCTTCAAACTTCAGGTTCAGATCAAACTGGAGACGACAGGAACACTCAGCTTACTAAACAACATTAAAATACTTGTTGCCAATAATTTATCTCTCAGTCCCAACTTTGCTTTTACTGTTCATTAAATACCTTTTAATACTATAACTGTGTTATTGTGTGTATGTCAAAGATCTCTGTTTCATGTACTTTAAACATTTTGAGAAGCACATTAAATTGCCAGTGTTTATCTAATGTTCTGTGTGAATAACAGACTTGTTGATTTAAAAAGTAGGGTTGTCCTTGTCCTCCATCACAGCAGTTAAACCTCATACCCTGGAAACAAAGCATCTTTTTGAGACTAGTGCACAAGAGGCAATATAAACAAGTAGAAATAACATGAAAATTAGCAATACTAAAATGTATATGGATTGCAGCAAAGGAACCAGTCAGTCAATCTGGGCCAATCAACACGACATTCCTGTCAAGTCTTCACTATGAGGCAGAATATTTGTGACATCTTGCAGCACGAGGTTCACGGGTGATTTTCTATCTTCTTGGGAACTTTTTGAAGAAGGCAGAGCAGCTGAGCAGAGATTGAGACACTGTTTTGGGTTTAGAATGCAGTGAGGCAAAGCGCAACTGGAAACCAGTGACAGAGGAAAATTTACAATCGAGTAAGCGCTGGGTTCGGCAGACACACACACACACACACACACACACACACACACAGACACACACACACACATAGATTCAGTCCACTCTCATTCTGTTGTTTGCCAATAATAACAGATTGATCTGAGAGGAGCTGAAAATATTGATATTTTAAATGTAAATTAAAAATCCATCTATTCAGTCTGACTCTATTTAGTGTTTTAGAATTATATTTATTTATATTTCATTTTTATTTCAGCACCATTTTACTGTTGATTTATTCATTTATTTCATTGTTTTACTAACTATTTATTTTGTGTAGTATTTAATTATTTCATTTTTGATTGTTGTTTTTATTGCTTGAATTATTGTTTATTATCATAAGTACCCATCTTTTATCATTGTTTTATTCAAATTCATGTTTTTTTGCTTTTTAGTTGTTTTGGTGTGCATTCGTCTCTGAATCCATTTAACATCCTATGTTTTGCCAGATGCTTGTAAAGCACTATGAATTGCATTTGATTTGTTTGAAAGGCCCTGTATAAATACAGTTAGACTGATTGATAAATTGATTGATTGATTCTGTACGTGCTGGCCTCCCCTCGTTGTCATGCCATTATGAGTATCTCTCCTGCTCACCTGTTTGAGTTTAGATTTGGCTGCGGCATAGCATGCAACATCGACATTACATTACAAATGCAAGAAAGAAGAACAAAGAAGCTACTTACTTCCTTTCCGACCACCTCTGTGTGTGTGTGTGTGTGTGTGTGTGTGTGTGTGTGTGTGTGTGTGTGTGTGTGAGTGTGTCTCTCTCAAGTCATTTTCCATGCACAATAAATTGTTCTTGTGTCCTTTTTTACCGTTTCTTTCCACTCACTTGATTCTACTTTTGGCTCACTTACACACTGAGTCATCACAGATAAGATGTAAGATGTAGATTGATTTTCAATTACAGCTATTTAAAAATCTCTGCACACACTGTAAAATCACTTACTGTGCTTTTCCAGATTCACTCTCATTTAAAAAGTTACTCTTTTTTTCTCTGTCCTCTTTTTTTGCTGCTTTTATCTTATAAGCATTACTGACATTCCTCTCTCTTACCTTTAAGATGTCTTCAGGCATTACTGGGGGAGCAGGGTGCTCTATCCAGTTAATACCAGCCAGGAAGGCGTGGTAGTCAACCTCCTCCCCATCAGCAAACCTACAGCAGACATGCATCCACATTAAAAATGGATGTACATATTAATAAAAAAACCTCTAAATAACATTGCAATAAAGATGCAGTAGCTCCAGTAGTTCGTTTTTCAGTGGTATTAATCTTGAATACTGCTTCAGAGATTTTTCATGTATGCCAAGAAAAATATCCGGGCAGAGAACTGGCCTATATTTTATAATCAGTGGAAATAAATAATTCAGAATCATCCTAAAAAAGCTGTGGGACCTTGAACTGTTCTAACCCGAACAAGGCTGTGATTAGTGGGTTCTTACTTCCTAAGCAGACATCCGAGCAGGTTCTCAGGCAGGGGAAGCTGGAAGGCCTTACAGATGGTCCTTGTCTCTTTGGTGGAGAGACGGCCGGTTCTGGAGACATAGGTATCCAACATGAGAAAAAAAAGCCAAGAGGCCCCAGTTGTCATACTGCTGTAGGGGTTTGGACCCACATCAAACTTCTTGTCTGTTTTGTAGTGGGATATTTGAATGATGCTCAAAGAAAATACATAAACTTTTATAGAGGCTTGAATCTACTTTAAATTGGAAATAATCCACACTTGCATAATCTGGATATTTTAATAACCTTATAAGAACCGCTGAGCAGTATGTCATAGTCATCATTGTCAGGGCAGCAAATAATCCATCAGCAGCAATATGAGTTGGCCTTATTTAAAAAAATGCTACCACTCTTATACTGTATCAATATATTATTTATAGAAAATGCCCATAACTGAATTTGTGTAAGGACGATGAGTGTGTGAAACAGAGGATGCTTGTCCTCTATGCCCACAGTTGTTTTCCACAGTGATGCCAGACATTCTTGTCACGCCATGTTCATTACAGGGATGATGATGAACAATCTCACACTAACTGAGTGTGTCAACACGGCCACATAAACAGACAAGGCAGCTTGACCTTGTGGCACCGTTGACCATTCATTTGCTTCAGATAACCCTAACCCATGTTACAGGTCTCTTGCATATGGGTGTAAGGATTGTATGTAGTGTACATTAATTACAGATATGAAAGGGAGAGAGAGCAGAGTTTTGAAAAAGTGAACTCAGTATTGAGAAATGTGTGTAACCAATTGTAAAAAACTGTAAACATGGGATTTTATGCACCGAAAGGAAGCTAAGAAGGAAGGCGACAGATGGGAAGAAACACAGTGAGAAACCAAGTGTGTGTGTGTCCTTTCTGGCCTGCAAAGCTACATGCCATACAGGTCTTTTGGGTCCATCTGGTTCCAATGCTCCACTCTTGCACTGCTGGAACTAATCGTTGCTCTGAGATATGGGGCCACTGGCTGCACGATTGATGTCTTGTTGTGACGCTATCTGCCTGTGTGTGTGTGTGTGTGTGTGTTCCTGTTGCAACAGTATTTTTTCTAAAGCAAACATCTGTGTGTTTTCCTGTGTGTGTGCACCCGCCTACTTGTGTCGGTCGTTGTGTGTGAAGGCTTTGGCCATCTCAGGGAGCTCTTCGAAGTTCTTCTTCTTGAGGATATCCTGGCCCACAGCCAGCATCAGCCCTATGTCCACTTCAGGCTGCTCTCGTGCTGAGAAACATCGGCCCAGCACCAGCACCTCATGCTCTGACAGCCTGCACTCCAGACCTGTCAGCAAGCCCCTGTGGTGCATGCAATTACACATGTACACAGAGAAAATAACACACACAAACGACATGAGTGTCTCTCTCACACATCTTCATTGGCAAAGAACAGATACAGAGTTTGAATTACTGATATAATTAGTATCTCTATTTCAATATCAAATTTTACTGTGACACTGTTATTAATGGTTGTGCTAATGTATAATTATTATTAGCATTGTGCTGTTAATTGGAATTACACTTTATCATCAACATCTGAGTACATGTGAAGGTTTTGGGTCATCATATCTTACAAGTTAGATCTTATATATATTGAATGGACCTGAATTTGACCTTTTTTTTTTTGCTCTGCTAATTTACCTGAGTGACTCATATGAGATGAAGCCAGTGTTGCTGGGGTCACAGAGAGTCAGAAACTTCCTGATCTCACTCTTTTTCTCCTCCGGAACCGAACGTAGTTTACTGAGGATGTTGCCTATGTTGGCTTTGGGGAACTTTAAACAATCACACACACACACACACAACCATGCAATCTTTAATCACCTAGAGTTCAGTAACACTAAATGAAAAGATCACTGTTTGATAGCAATACACAGCTAACAACTGATGGTTTTGTAGGTTGAACAAAGACACGCTCCACCTCTAGTTCTCACCTCTTCAGCATGTTGCTCCATGTAGTTTAAGGTGTATTCATCTGCATCCACAAGTTGGAAAGGCTTGTTGTTGATGCAAAGGGTAGCTCCAACATACAGATCCTGAGCTGTAAAGTACTCAGACAGCTGGCTCTTAAACAGCTCCTGGCCTGGCTTCTTTACACGACCGCGCTCCAGAAACTTACCCCCGAGCACACCTGGTACACAACATGTGAGAGAGAAGAAAGAAGTGTGAGCAGTTCTTTCTGCTGAAACATTATTGGTTCTTTTAGATTGACTAAAAATGAACATAAATAACCTTTTAAATATGTTCCAACTCATAAATTCAGTTAAGTCTAAACTGAATTAAAATTTCTACTCATCGTTTTATTTTACATCATTGGTTGGATATTTCATTTTGGAGGCATGCTAAAAAGTCCCTTAAGCCATGACATACTATTCATCTCGCACTGTAATAAATACTTTCAAATGCTGATTTACACTGATTGGAAAATTTCCATCCTTGAAAAAAGTAGGTCTATGAGCTAAATGTCATCTGTTTTGAAACGATTCTGGAAATGGAAACTGAATCTGACAAATCAAATGCTTGCCACGAGAGTAATAGATTTGTATCTGAAGTCCTGGGAGCAGTTTGGTCCAAATGTTTCTACCTGAATTCTTCTGTGGGCGTTCAAACACACTGATGGAGTCATCACAGAGGTGGAAGGAAATGACGAACACCCTGTCTCTGTCAATTTCATCGGCCGTCACGATCTTGGCGCGGAAACTCAGCACATTACCGTCTAGGCCACATCTAGGGGGACATAAACACACAAGAGATGGGGGCCACTGATACACACACAAATACACACTCACACACAGACAAATATTTCAGTGTGTAATTTGATTGTGACTGTGACTACAAGCTATCCAACCTGTCTTTCTCCATAAATTTGCGGAAATCTTTCTGTGGAGGCTTGGGCAGCAGGCCCTTGCAGGAGCTTAGCGAGTCCTCCTCTGAGCCAAAGCCGTTGTAGGGGGGCATATGCCTCGGGGGTTTTGGGACTTGGGGGGCTTTATACTGCACTGGGGTAAAGTCCTCTGAGAGGAGGAAGGAGAAAGAAAAGACAAAACACTTAAAAGAAGAAAGACATCCAGTAGGAGAGCTGAAATGATCAGAGGGCGGCAAGTAATCCATCCATGCAGGAGCACAGCGGCCAGGGTTGACGGTGACCCTGTGATGACCTCTGACTGCTGAGAGTCAGACAGGACCTTCCATCACATTGGCCTGTCACTGGGGGCTCCCCCTGGTTTACTACTGTGACTAATGCAGCGAGCCCCAAAACCTGCCCAGGGTGGCAGACACAACCTGGCCCAGCTTGGGTTACTCCTGCTGGGGAGCAGTGTGCCTTTTGTGGTCCCCAGTGCCCCTGACTGTGGAGGCAGGGAGAAATACCAGCACTGGAGGGCCCTAGTATCTTATGTCGGTCAGACAGTGGTGCTGAACCCTGTTATTGCTTCTATGTAGAATATCCATTAATCACAAACTGACTGAGGGGACTAGAACATTACATACAGGCTACAAAAGGGCACCTAAATATTCTGTTAAAGTGGCATCTTCACCTCTTGTCACTTTAGTTATTGTCAAAATTGCAGTATGAACAAATATTTCATGAGTGAAACATTTTCTGTGCTGCAAGTCTCAGGCTTCAGAAGGTTCAAGCCTTTGATGAGCCTTGCTCTTACTGCCCCCAAGTGGTCAAACTGATGTAATGCAGGCATGAACTAAAGACTACAACTGCCACATGATGAGGAAAAGATTGTGAATTATCAAATTGCGTCAGGTTTGCTTTTTTTGTACAGATGCTAACATTTATGAAACTACTCACAAATGAATTAATCACATGACAATAGTAGTTACCTATGCCATATTTGGAGCGGTAGTAGTCTTTGGTGAACTCATCACTGTCAGAGATAAGCACTCTCCTGCCCCACACATTCACCTCCTCACCGAGCATCAGATCACAGTCCTTATAAAACTCCTCATGCACAGCTCCTGTCTGCAGTAACAAAAAAGAGAGGGGAAGACCACCAGATCTGAGAAAACACTTATTGAAGATATCAAATTTAGCTAAACTAACACTTTCTTGAGAAGTTGCATAGCTGTTAAGAATCAGTGTGTTCAAATGTGTGAATGTTGAGTTTCTATGCACTATGTAGCCAAAAGTATGTGGACACCTGAGTGTTATATCCATATTAGAGTGTTGAATATCTTATTCCATAACCAACTGCTGTTATAAAATGCCTCCACTGATCTGGGAAGGATTTCAACAAGACTTTGGAAACTGTCTGCAGGGATTTGTTCCCATCCAGCTGAAAGAGCATTAACAAGATTGGGCAGTAATGCTGGGTGATAAGACCTGGCTCACAAACAACACAAACAATTCATCCTAAAAGGTGTCTGACAGGGATGAGGTCAGTCAAGTTCTTCATCACCAAAGTCAGAAAATAATTTGCATGGGGGTATTGTTATTTTGAAACAGGAAATTGCCACAAACTTAGAAGCTCACTATTTTGTAAAATATGAATGTATGCTGTAGCATTAAGATTAGGGAACTAATATTTCCCTAAATTGGACTGGGGTTTCTACATACTTTTGGTCATGTAGTATAGCTTGTTTGATCCTTACTGCCGGTACTGCAACCTCTAGGTTACAGGACCATCTCCCTTGTTGCCATGTCACTTTGAGATCCCTCAAATATAATTTCATTTTTCAATTATAATTTTCTCTACTTGTTTTGATGTCAGCATGATATTTAGTGTGAAAGTGGCTGAGACAGGACATACTTTGAGGCTGTCCAGTATGAAGCGTTTTCCCTGACTCTCGGAGGCGAACACATTGAGCACTGTGCGATCTGTGAGTGCTCCGGGCTGCTTAATTTGTGTTGGACCGAGCTGTAAAGAAATAACAACCAATGGCAGAAAAAAGCAGAAACTGTTACACAAAAGACATTATACAACATCCTTACAAAACTGACCATTCTACACGCAAACACAGATGCACACACCTTGAATTTACTGGAAGACAGAGAAATGGAAGAGGGGGGTGAGAGAAGGAGAACATGACGTAAGGCAGACTGACAGAATAAAGAAGTGATCTGTCATTAAGGGGGTGATGATTTCTTATTGGATGATGGATTCTGGCCAATCTTTAGGGCTGACATTTAATGAAAGCCAACAGAATAAACAAAATTACTGGACTGAAAACAAACACACACACACACACACACGATTGAGGCCTGGCTATCTTTCAAGATGAATTAGGCTTCAGTCAGTAACTGGAGGAGAAAGTCAAAATGCTTGAGGGGGACTCGATGCTACAGCATTCCTGTCAGAGTGAATGAGGGCTTGGTGGAGGGAGGGATGGTGGGAGAGCGAGATGAAAAGAAGTCATCCAACCAGAAGGAGAGGCACTGCAAGCCTCTCAAAGAACCACCGCAAAAATATGCTAATGGACAAACATTCATGTATAACCCACATTTTCCTTACATTCCTTGCAAATTTATCAAATTTTCAGACTTTTCCTGTCTGGGATTTTTCTTCTAAACTCTAAACTATTCATGAATTTCTATGACCTTAAATTCATCTAATATTCATAGCCCAGGAGACTCTTTTTGAAGAGTTCCTTTCATGATGCCTCACCTTAGGCAGTTTGCTGCGGCGGAGGAATTTGGGCACACTATCTCTGCCAGAGTTTGGGGGGATGACCTCATGGATCTCTATGGTGTCATCAGCCAGGTAGTAGTGCAGTATGAGCTCCCGCAGGTCCCCGAACACAGTCTCTGTGTCATCCCAGAAGCAGAAGAAGCGCAGGACTTTGCGGTCATGGTCCAAGAACTGCTTCAGAGTGTCACGTCTCTCATATGGCCGAAGTGGCCTCATACTTTTATCAATCTGGATGAGGGAACATGTGAAATAAGAGAAACGGATGCCATCAAACATGCATATGAGACCTAGAATCTTTTAAACATTTTATTTTACCTCAACTTCTGTCTGTCCATGTGTACTGTCTCTCCACACCAATTAAAAAAAGCTTTTTTGTTTTGGAAATAAATTTTTCTTTAAGGTTAGGTATTAATGTTTTTTAATTGGGCATCACCATGCACACGGCAGCAGTGTTGGAATGATGAGTTGATTAAATAATTACTTGTTCCAAAAAAATTAAAAATACAAAACTACAAAAACAAACCTCTAATTAATTGATGGTTGAAGTGATTAAATGTTCCCAAAAATCCAAAATATTTTTAGGCTCCAGCACCATCAGTGTGCTTTATATAATTAAATACTTTAATTAATATACTATAATATGGGACAAAATAGATAGCTTTAAAACATCAGTTTTAAATGTCACTGTTAGATTCTTATATACTAAATTATTGATCAAATATTTAAAAACAGATTAACAAATGTATTTACAGTAACTATTTTTAATTGTGTCACTAATCAGAAAGAGTTAAATTCCTAATGTCTCTTTATTTGGAGTGGCATAACATTTTTCAGTTTTTTTGAGTATTTTTATTTTGGTTTTACAGTTTTTCTCGATTGCTATCACATTTCTAGAAATGTTGCTGCATTTCAAAAAGTCTAAACACAAATGCATAACTGCACACTTACCTTCACAAACTTAAAGCGTTCATGTCAAAATCATACTCTCCCCTCAAAACTAATTTTACATGTGAATCAAAGTATGCCTTCACATATTCACACAAAAGACGTACAATACAGCCATTACAGACTATGACCGAATGAATAATGGCACTTATGCTTTTCCCCCAGAAGAACCTCTTTACATGATGGACACAATATAAATACACAACATCAAAAATATGAATTCCTTAATGTACTGTAGAATAATACACCGACACTGAGTGAAAAAGTAAACATACTGTAAAAATATGCAACTGATGCAGAACGTAGAATACAGTGAAACAATTTCCATATATTTACCAGCATAAATCAATTTTTTTTTAAAAACGTGTTTGTACAATAAAAAAACAATAACTTTTATTCTGCCTCAGGTCTTTATGGAGCCATTGTTTTAAAACAATTGATGGGACCCACAGCTCTTTATCTATCTATCCTGAGCTTCCACCTGGAGAATTGTGTGTTAACTAGGTTCCAGCTGTGATGACTTGAGTTAATGATATTGAATGCCAGCACTTTCTAAATGAGGCCATGAGTAAAAACACGATATAGTGTTTATAGTTTTGTGAAATTGAGTCTTTCATTTGGTAGATGGCATCATGGTTTGGGATTCTTAGTCAATAAGCTCAGTTATAGTGTGTAAGCCATCAAGAAAACGTGAATTCATGTTATATTCAATACTGGATTCTGTAATGCCTGAAGAGAACAAAAGGATCTAACTCTGAAGCCTACCTTTTCACGTAGGTTGCTGTAAGGATCATCAGGTACAGTGGTAGGGTCATTTAAGCGCACCCCAAGTTTTGTGAGAAAATTCTTTGTAAATGGGTCACAGTTAGTCACAGTGAATATGTGAGAGTACAGCACCATCTGTTGGTTAAGGTTGAAATGGAAAATGTTGAAGAATTGGTCATCGTTTGGGGGAGGCAGTGGGATACGCTGACGACGAATAATTGTTCCTGTCACAGAGAACAACATTACAGCATTGATTAAAAAAAAGGTTTTAAACTGCTTGTTATATCTCAGTGGAGGGTAATTTTTGTGTACTTTGGCAAATTTATCATTCAGTCGACTGTAATATTGAATGCAGAAAAGGGATTTTCCCGACAAAGCTACAATTTGAAATCATGCACGAACAAAAAAACATTTTCATTTGAGCAACAGTCACAATAGGTTCCCAGTAATATAGCAGTAACCATCCCTTTTCACCTTGAGGGATGCCACTGTTCTTGTACTCCGGCTCCACCACCTGTATAGTATCATCCTCCATGTAGAAGTAGATCCTACACTTTCTGATTCTGTATGTCTCGTTCTGAGCCTGAGGCACAGCTTCCTGAAAATATGCTTCAAAACACAGAGCCTGAAGGAACAAAGTGGGTTTTTTTGTGAATGAGACTGACCAAATTACAGCTGGAATACATGTTATAAACACCATATAAACTAATTATTAGCATTTCAAGATTTCTTTGATGACTTATCAGTAAGTGAAAATATTAAATGCTAATGCAGGGTTGGTAAAAACAGTTTTTTTTATAAACTATATACACAATGTCAATGCACACTAACCCTAACCCTAACCCAGTGATCAGGGAGTGAAAAGACAGTTCACCTGTTTGTCAAAGGCCACCCATGATGGTAAATCACTGCCCTCTCCTTTGGGGTAGACAGAATACTTTGGTTTAATCTTCTGGCCGATTAACAGCTCTCCTCCAATGCCTGGCTTCTCAGACCCCACAAGCATAGGGACTCCATTAGAGTAGTCAAAATGTTGGGATTTGTGGAATCTCTCCTTTGCCAGCTGGAGCAGAAAAGGGAAACTCTTCTCAACTGTCAAGTCACTGTTATGTGGAAGTCTATGAAAATGTAACTTTTCAGTGATCTTTTCAGCTCATAACAGAAAATAATTATTTTAATGATGCTGAACATGATACTAACTCCTAGGTCCAAGTGCGTACAAAGCAAGGAGGGACATAAGGTTAGCTTAGTGGTAATTTAAAAATAATAATGGCACAAATGTTTTTTTTCTAAAGGTCTGTTTTGTCCTTTGTCACTTCTTACTAACAACTATTTATTCATCAATAATCAACACTTCTTATCAACTCATATAATTTATTAATATAACATATTACCCTAGCGAATTAAATAACTAAATAAAGCTACATAGTTAGCAGTTCCGTAAAGCTATGTTAGGTCTATTTTAGGTACTGCCCAGTGCCCTCCTGACCTCAGTCAAATCAAATGTATGTCAAATAAACCAAACTTACGTGTTTATTGGGAGAATTACCAGGTAGAAACGGTAGAGCCATGGTGGTAATATTAATAAGTTAATGAGTTTGTCTCCCCTCAACTCAGTGGGCTTGAATTTTCAACAGTCTGTTGTTGGTAACCATGGAAACGCTTTATTTAGGGGCGTCTCCTAGCAACGTTCGTAGCAGATGGAACCAGTGAAATATTAGCTAGGACCTTTTAACTAAATTTTTATTAAGATCCTACCACAAAATAACTGCCTGAAATACTCATTCTGAAGAGACAAGTACTTCAGGCTACCTCTATCAATCTTTCCTAGAAACGCACGCATTTTTATAAATTCTAGCCATTTTTATTTCTTAAACAAATAAACTGTAAAGCATAATTTTATGTACTGTTGAATTATACACAGATATCTGTGGAAAGTTCTGATAATAACCATAATAACATGCTACAACTTAAAATCAATCAAGTCATACATAAAAAGGCATGTCACAAAATAAATGATAAACAGTTCAACAGATTTTTATTTGTTCAAACTTACATAGTAGACAAACCACAGCCTTCAGCACCTCAACCTTCAATTTATTGCTTAACAAAACACATTAAAAAAACAAAGAGATGCAGGGGAGGCTGACCCGTCGGACATGTAGCACCTCTAAAAGAGGTATAGCAAAACCACATCTCTCAGCACTTAAGAATAGCATTCAAGTTTTAGCTCTGAAGATGATTGACTGATTGATTGATTGACTGACTGATTGATTAAGATGTCTGGTATTGACAAAATCAACAGACTTCTTTGGACATCACCAGCCATGTGAATTTGAGTTAAATATCTACATGCACTTAACTGATTGGCTTAACGCACAACAAGGGACATCAATAACAGTGCAAAACCTTACATAGTGGTACTATGTTGGTTTGATAAAAATAAATACATACAAATTTACAACATTCTGATGACCTTTAAGCTTTGCATGATATGTGCTAATTACTTGGCCAGGAATATGGAGTGCTTTACGGGGTCTAACCAAGAAGTCCCACATCCATACTGACATGTGTCATGTGGAGGTCCAGTATTAAAGTTGACAAAAAGGGTGTGCAGCTTATGTAGAAACACATAGCTACAAGCTAATGGGAAACTGATAGCTTGCTGTCAACACATTTAACAACCACAGAGCAATAATTTATCACTTTTCCCTAAAGTTTTTCATGACATCAAAGTAATACAGACTCTTCTCATTCGGCAAAATCTAGGATGCCAGGCCGAGCAGGAAACCTCCGACGAAACCACTTGTGACAACAATGTTTTTCTTCACAAACTCTGTGGACTGAAAAAGACAGAAACTGTGTTTCAGTATATAAAGTATTTACACTTTGTGACAGACATGAAACTCACATTCAAATGCAGCAGTTAGGCTTTGTTTCAAACCTACTAAAGCAGGAACATCCGGTAGAAAGTGTGCTTTCACACAAGTGTAGATTAACACTCTTGGCATGATGGAAGAAATAGCTCAAAGATATGAGCCTCAAGCTGAATGTGAAGTAAATATAGGAGGGCTGAAAGTCCAGGATCCTTGAATAGCTTGTTGGGAATTATTCTATAGCTATATTATTCTATGGCCAAATCCCAAAACAGTCCCTACCCACTACCACTTCATCACCAAGTGTCTCTCCAAATCAAGTAACACTTGAAGCTATGGAGGGCACTTCTAATGAAGGGGAAGGGTATAAATGGATAGCCAAATTATGAGATGTGTTTGCCACTCTACCGGAACAAGGAAGCAGCCATCACCATGGCAACGGCTGAACGCTGTGCTTGCATGGTTGTTATGCTATTTCACACTTTATGAGAGGCGAGGATAGCTGTTTGCAGAAGACCAAAGTGTCTACAAAATGTGGCAGCATTGTTGTATCAGCAAGAAGTAACTACTGCACTGCCTGCACCGATGCAGACTCTCTAAGGAATTCACAGTCTACTTACCCTCCACGCTAATTTGACCGGGATGGCCCTCAATATGGCGAACCTTCACATGAACACGCAACCGAAGGGGTAATGGAAAGAGTGAGGGGATAGGGGCTAGTTTGGGATTGGGCCTACATCTGTTATATGTTATATAATATGGAAATTTAACAGTACCTTTAAAAAGTTTAGCATCTGACCAACATGAAAGGATGAAAACACATTCTTTCAAGAATGAAAGCAAAGTTTGTGTGTTAGGCAATCAAAACAAAGAAATGTTGAGTGTTGAGGCCTCACCTTCTCGACAAATGTGTTAAGTTCTGGACCTGCTTGTTGGGTGCCCTTCTTTAATTGCTTCTTAGCTTTGTTGACATCCTTCTCTACTCTCTTCCAGTCCACTTGAATATATCCACTGTTGTTGGCTATCTAGAGAAAGAGACAGACAAGAGAAAGTTAGATGAAATTGTTTTACTCTGTTGAAAGGTTTAAGCCAGAGTGCCAGACATTGTTATGCTTTGCAATAAAAGAATACCTGCAGCAACAGAAGACCTCCCCCTACAGCTGTAGCAGCAACCTTTCCAACCTTCTGGAAGAGATATCCGGCACACCTTTAAAAAAAATAATAAATCAGGGACAGAATGTGAGGGTTAAACTAACATAACGACTTCAACTGCCATTAAATGAACACTACAGTGTTTGTGTAACAGTGAATCGCCCCCACATCTTATGTCCAACCCAGCCATAGTTTGGTATGATACCCCTAATGCACAGTTTTCACATTTAAGGATAAAGATTACTAAACTGGTTTTTACAAGTGATAGCAAAAGGGGGATTAGTCTTTCTCAGTTGAATTAAAGCATCAGCAGCATACTGAATGTACACAGTATATTCTCCCAGGCATTATGCTGCTGTAGCCCGCTCCATTCACAAGTACAGATGAAGTAAAGGAGATACATGGGACATGATGAGAGAAAGTTAAACCAGAATATATTCCAAGGCCACGGGGAACATGTCTGATGTATCTAATTTAGTATTGGGCTATTTTTAGACTCAGAATCATATCTATTGGCCATGCATGTTTACTCATACAAGGACAGAAGGTTCAGTGGCTCTCAATGTACTTCCACAAAATAACAACACAACAACCTTTAGAAATATATATAAGAAAGGATTAGACAATATACAGGTGAAACTACTGTTTCCAACCAAGTGAAAAGTGCAATGAGTGCTGAGATAAATATTAAAAAATAAATTATATGTTAATATATAATACAGCCAGACGGATATACTGATCAGTCAAATTTATCAGCCAGTATTGGCCTATCACTGATATATCAGTCAGTGTATATGTCTCATATACATAATTTTTTTTAAAGTTATGTAAACATTTTATGTATATTTGATCCATGATTTTGTTCTGTTTTTCTTTATAGTAATTTACATACATTAAATTCCCAGTGAAATGTACTCTTTCAGTGCACTGATGTCACTTTATATAATATTGTTAACATCATTTTATATAATATTGTTAAACTGTAAAATGCCCCCATTACATATTTATCACAAGAGTTTGATAACCACATTTTATTTGATATATCTATCAGATTTTTTTACACCCTAGTATCAGTATCAATCTCAGAAATCAAATATCAGTCAGGCCCTACTTTAAAGTCTACAGTCTGTTCAAATATGCAGTAATGATCAAAATGTAACATTTTATACTCAATAAATATGTATAATTTGTAGATACAGTGGGTATTTCTAGCCAGTGATAAGGTTTATTTTGTCATGTATGTTATGTATCCATAGAGACGTGTGAGGGAAAGTTAAAGAGCACGACGTGAAGGTCACACAATGAATTTCCAATGACAATACTCACCATCCGCTCACCCCCCCTATGGCTATCTGTGTGGCCACAGAGTACTTCTCTGCTACTGGGCCAGAGTTTTTTCCAAAAACACGACTCCACCATCGCTGGCGTTTGGCGTATTCTGTCAGGTCTACAACCTTGTCGTAAACCTCCTCTTGCAGATCTTAAAGTAAATGGAAAAACACAATAACAGTGTAGTTAGCAAGCAAGGGTTTCCCTGCAATGGTAAATGGCTAAACAATGTAATACTAGCTATTTAAAGTTAATTGGTCAAAGTACCACGATCGTTAACAACATGATGAAAGGTTTATAGCATTCTGTATAATTTTAAATATTAACATCGCAGGGTTTTCATCACGATAGAGGTAGCGTTAACTTAATTTTTAGCTACAGTGGTAACTTGATAAAAGTTTTGGGGCCTAATAGCTAGCATTATCATCCAACTGCAGCAGCAGCGACGTTACGTATAAACGCGACACGAGTGTGAACCAGACTGTATCGGCTTGAACGTAAAGTTTCTTTTCATACACACATATAAGGTGAAAGTTAAAGAACACGCTCGTCGTCTGTTTAATGCTTAGACTATAGCTGGTGTCCCGGACCAGACTGAGATGTCATTAGTTTTCAGGCCTACTTACCCTTGTCGCTGTTCGCCATTTTGGATACGACTGGTCTGTCCTCAGCTGCCTGCACGTCCGGCGTCATTTGCATAATTTGTATGGTCGAAGAAAAAGAGAAACTAAGGCAGAGCGAGGTCTGCCTATGAAATAATATTTTTATTTACACATTCTTAGCACTCACTCAAATATTAACAACACCGATAATAGCAATTGCTGCACTTAGGCTATATTAGATAGAGTTTTTTGGAATGGGAAAACTTAAAGGGGACCTGCACCAATTTTACACATTAATGTCTGTTTACAGGTCTTGTAAAGTCCTACAGCGGGTGTGAAAATAGTTTATTAAGCCTTTTGTGGCTCCAAGGGGACCTGTGTGAAGTCTGATCGTGTATTTAGCCTGCTCTTCATCTTTTCTTGAGAGTAGCAGCTAGGGGTTCAACTTGTAGCCTGTGCATTGAGTGAATCAAGTCGAGGTAAATTGTGGGTAATGTAGACACATGGTATAGTCACAAAAGACAAATGGATACCTTTCATATGGAACTGATGGCAGAGACTCCATGTTTACGACTTGCAAGTGTTCTACATCATCATCAACTCAAGACAGCTGTATGAATACTGAGTTGGTTGAGTGATGGCTAAAAATACTGTGCACTGACAACACAGCTACATCCATTAAATGTATAGACTTAATCACCATGAACAATGGACTTGAATAAAAGCTTATTTTATGCAGCTGGCCTTCTGGTCGTTTTTTTCTTAATATCATTACTTACCTTAAACAACCGTATAGTTCATTTTACCCCCTAACCAACATAACTTAAGGTGGTGTACTGTTGATGATGGGACCATTTTGTTGTTTGGTGGAGTGGAAAACTGGACATGGAAAAAGACATTTTCGGTGTAGCTACAATGGTGTTTGATTGCACATTTAATGTAAATTGCACAGGTAATTAAAAATTTCCCTTAGGTGTAACACATTTTGGGAAAATGTTTTGTTGAGCCTCAACAATCAAAATGCCACAACAAGTATGAGTCAGCGTATCAATTGTATTGAATATGTTTAAATGATTTGTGAGGAACAGTCAAGGGCTTATAGTCAGCTGTGTATGTTTTTGATATGCCTATCTTGAAAGTGACATTGTGACCCTTCTGAAATATTGGCCATCCATGTTTGACAAATGAATCCTTGGACCTAAACATTTTTATTCTTGATCCTGTGCCATTATGTGTGGGTTTTCCTGCTTATACTTATACTACATACTAATATTTAATTAGGTCTCCTTTGTTACCAAGTTGGCAGAAATAGTTTGATAAGAGTGTGGTTTCATAGTTTCTTTTTTGTTTGGATTGGTGGAAGAGTGAGCTAAATAAAATACAAAACAATAACATTGCAGCAAAGCAGCAAGCACCTCAAGAGACACTGTTGACAACACACGTCACACAGATCTGGACCACTTACTGACAACAATGCAACAAAAGTAGGCCAGTGTATTACTGTGGTACAATCATTGTACATTCAATACATAATAATTCTCAGATTTAATTTGATTATAGCTTATTGCTCACTATTTGTGTACTCTTACCTTACTTGTTTTCTGATGGCATTGTTACTAATAAACTAGACTTCAAACTCTATCTGTCTATCGATCTATCTATCATCTTTTTGTTTTTTCCCCCTCAATTTTTCTGTAATTACAACAAAAAGGAATAACAACAATTGCAATACAAAAACAGTAAAAATCTACTTTGTACAAACCAGATAAGGTCAAAGTCCTTTAATTGGGAGTCATTTCAGAGTTTAAATTAAATATACATCCTTAAAATACTGAAACTCTTTGTAGCTTTTTGCCCCTCACATTTTCACATTAAAAGCTATACTGCTTGAGTTCAACAACAAACCAATGAAAGCAGGTCTGGATTCGGACTTGGTTTCGATTAGTGGATGTGGAGCTGAATTATATATTTGATATTACTACTGATATTACCCAATGAACACAAAATATGACTTCACTCCAAATACATTATTCTATACATTAGTGGCCGTTTTTCTCTTTATAGATTTGCTTATTTGCGTAAAATAAATTCGAATGACTTCAGTGAAAAATCAAATTAAATATTGTTGCTCTATCTACATGGCAAAAAACCACAGGTATAGTCTATATTTAGGTTAAATCTTTCCAGTATCCATCTAAAAGTACTGTATATGTGCAACGTTGCAACAAGCACCCTTGACAGCCCCCCCACACCCCATATACAAACACGACAGCTATTTTGACCAATCGATTGCTTTAAAACACAGTTACGTAATCATAATAGAGCATGAGTAGCCAATCACAGGAATCGGAGGCGGGTCTTTGCTGGCCGTTTGATGTGTGCGTGCGCGCGTTCGTCCGCGTGTTCGCGACATATCAACTGGAGACAGTCACATGACCGTAGACGCCGACCGCTGATTGGATGATCAGAGTAGAGGGCGTGACGACGGCGGCGGCGTGCGTTTGCCTATGTGACACAATTACAACAACTTTGAGCCGATGGTTGGGGAAGTTTGCGATATTATCAAATTACACTCAGTCGTAAAAACCCAACATTACATCAACTTCATGCATAAATTGGCGCTGGAATATACGCTGTGTTTTGATGTACAATGAGGAGGGTGGAAGGTAACTTGAAGGGATCATTTCCTTGAGGATTTGGCAAGAATTACGCTACGCCCCGTTTTAGTCCTGGATAAGGTGTGCGGCACTTTCGTTGTTATTGCATTTCGCCGGAGTTGCTCGGTCCTGTTTATTCTCCCCATTTCTTTCCCATGAAATCGTGCGGAGTGTCGCTCACCGCCGCTGCCTCTGCTGCTGCTCGGAGTCTCGGCGTTGCTGGTAATGACGAGGAGAAAATGGCGTCGGGAAAAGCGACTGAAATCGAAGAGGACTTTCCGAAGCTAACAGCGCAAGAGAAAGACAGCCTGGTCGGAATTGACAGGTCAGATTATCCGCTGGGTGAACAAGTCTCACCTGCTTCTTTTCTGTTTTTAATATATTTTTTCTTCGCACAGTTTGAAACAACAAATACGAATGCCCCCAAGTAATAAGGAACCGCCTGTGTTGTCTGTCCTCTACTTGCAGTTCACTGTTTGGATTTCATAGGCTTCAAGAAGATGGCGCCAGAACGAAGGCCTTGCTGTTAAAGGTATGCCACAGAGCAGCACCACAGTCCGTTATTTCCTCAGATTAGTGCTTATCCCACTTGAAATAAGTGCTACAGACCCCTCATGGCCAGCAGTGACATGCACAAGCTGCATTTTGCACAACTTTGAAGCTGAGCCAGCGACTGACTGTGAAACAGGGACGTGACTATTGCATATACACAGCAGCATCTGCACTGCCGAGCATATAATAAAACAACTCCAGTACATTTATGTAACGTTTATCAATATTAAACAAGGCCCAAAAACAGCATTGCACGACTATATGAATCTCCACCCTGCTTAAAAGCGGTGGCGGTTTAGATAAAAGGTTTACATGCTATATATGATAGCATTACATCCACTGTTACATGCGTGTTTGTCACAACACAGACCTCGCTATTATCAACATCATAAGAAACAGACACGTGTTAAGCGAACACGTTACTTTGCGTGATACATTTACATTTGCATTTGTATAATCGGGTGCACAACGTTGTAAACGACGAGACTTAAGGACGTGAACACATCTTAACACCTTGCTGGTTAACATTATATGTGACTTGCAAAGAGTATGACGATGAGCCTTGGCAGCAAAAGCACATTTCCTCGACGTATATCGATATGAAAGCCATTGTGTGATAATATGATAGTAAATACATTAAGTTAGCAGAAGTGTATCCCACTCAACGACTCTTCTCACTCTTATTACAACTGCAGCTATAGTTTGGGTAGCATGTAGCGGCTACCTGTGCAGCGAGGCTTCTCCCTTCTTCTTTTTCTCTATATTGCTACCAAGACACCACTTAGCTGACATTTACGAGGGGGAAACTAACACACAGTCGTAGTTTTAAGGGTTGCAAAAAATAATAATGGCTGCTTGACTTGGCCCAAGATGGCGGGGATAGGAAGAAAAATACTCAGCTAACTAGCAGCTGTGGCTAAGCTAATCACCATTCGCACCCCCCAAAAAATATATATACCCCGATGAAGGCGAAGGAGTGTTTGTGACAAATATGATATGATTTAAAGTGGAAGCCAGGGGGCACCCACTTTTAACTGCACGGTGCTTTGTACACACACACACACACACACACGCACACAGCGACCGTATCCATGCAGTCCATGTTGTCTGTGTTTGATCTGTGTTTTCAACATGTGGCTTGTGGGGTTCTTGTTGGAGGGGTTAGCATGTGACATTGTGTTGTTAGGGTGTACTTACAGGTTATACCCAGCCGTGCACTCACTTATTACCGGTTTTGTGTTTGGTTTTGTCAGTCATATCCCGCTGGATATCTGGCCGGCCGGCTACCCAGTCAGTCAGTCAGCCAGCCAGCCACCCAGCCAGCCAGGCCTCTCGTCACCTAACATTAAACTTGCATTATCTGACTGCTGGGTTCATTCTTCATAACATCACATGTATATAGCTTTTATCAAACATTTAGTAATACTGTATCTGTGTGGTGGAATAGATCTCTCGACACAGTGCCAATTGCATCCTCTCTTTGGACGCTACCATGTTCAAACGTGGGGGAAGGGGGTCTAAAAACATGAATTTATTTTTAGTATGGACCCATAGTTTTCATAATTGGGGGATGCATGTGTGAGTGTGTAGTTTTCTTTGCTGAATTGCTCTGTGTGCAGGGTGCAGGTGCTGGGACTTGGCTTTCCTCTGTTGCATAAAATTCTTAAAAGTAGAGAATGGGAGTGGAACCACTCGGCATTATGCCAGCACCCAGAAATGATTTGGGTTGATTCCGTCTATAAGTGCTGACTCTGATGCTTTTTCAAATGAGGAACTTGATCCAATGGTGTGAAGGTTTAATCAAAATGTAATTCAATTGTGATCCTTTAGCAAAGGCTCCACGTGTTACGACACAGTCTGCCTTTTGAGAGTTTTGTAACCAAATTTAATTCAAATAGTTGTGTAATTTTAAATTGCCTAATCAGTCCGGGTAATAAAAGCTACACAACCGAAAGCTTCCAGCAAGTTCACCTACCCAAATGCAATGTTAGGTGTCTGAATTGATTAGAATAGATCCCAACATTTCAAAGCTGTGTAGTTTTCTCCTCAGTGAAAAGTCATAGGTCCATCTTGTTAATTACAAATACTTAGTTAATACACAGGTATGCACAATGTTTTATTCAATGTGTGCATGTAATAAAAGAAAGTAAATTATGTTACATCATTTAAGAAGCATGTTGTATGGATCGAACAAAAAGGTTGACAATCATTAGGTCCAGTAAGGAATGTGATTTATCAGTTTTTCTGCTATAGAGAGAATTGTGCTGATTTGTATTAGAAATATTTGCGATTGTCCACAGGAGCTCCTTAGTGTGCTCATTAAAAAGATGCTCTAGAAATTTGTCTGAAGTCTTATAATGATAAGAGTCCATTTTTTGTAAGTTGATTTGTCGAAATGTCTAAAAAACGAACGTCTCTTGTGGTAACTGACATTGCTGACTAAAGTGTGCAGAAGTGTGTGTCTCTATCACAGAGCCAGAGAATATGTTACAAAAGGCTTATGTTGGTAGTATACCAGCAACTAATGTACCCTGCTAGCATGCACACTTTAAGAACATGTAGAACTCTACCAGAGCTGGTATATCACACGACAACAGCGACACATCACCCAGTATTTTTAGTTGACAAATGCTTTGCTGAATAATTTGTTTCTCTTTAGGGCTGCATGATTGGACATACATATACATATATTAGCTAACATTAGGGCACAGACCAGCAGCCGTCTTGCGAAACTGAACGGCTGCCTCTAGCATCATTCTGTGCATCTGTGCCTGTTGACAGGCAGGTGATACGCAGACTCAGACATCACTTAATCAAACAACCGAAACAGGTAGCGCTCATTATCAGGTTGTGGTAGGCAGCTAGTGGGGCCTGCTTTGGTTTTTTTCATAAATTGATGATGTGGGTTTGGGTTATTTCACCAGAGCACATCAAAAGTTGTAGCATGACGTATTTGAGTTAATTTGCCTTTTTAATCGCGCATTACAATGTCGAAATAATATATGGCGCAGCCCTACTTCTCCTTCAGTTTGTTAAATCACTGAAGCTATCTGAAAGCAGCAGGACACATACTGCACCAGAGTCCAGAGCTATGACGCATGGCTGTCCACTGTGTTTACTTTTATTAAATCATGCTACTACAAAGTAACTACACCCAGCGCTAGACATTTCAGACTAACTCTGTATTGTCTTTATGTATAACATGTTGGAGAACTGAGACCACTGCCTCCTCCCCAACTTACATTTTTGAAGCACAACATACATCATGTTTTATTCCTTGATTGCACCGCCGATGCAGATGCTTGAAAACACCTACAAACTCAGCGTGGCCAGGACCTACCACTTTGTTCCTGTCATTGTGTAATTAAAATAGGGCTCAAAATCACCCTAGTATTGTATTTTGCATGATGGCGTATTGGGAGGTGTGCGCACACGTGCAGTTGTCATAGCTCTTCAGTGCCTGTAGTATGGGCTTTCAAGAGAAATTTGTTTAGGCGTTGTTTAAATACTGACTGACAAGGTCCATATATGGGCAGAGAGCTGGGACTATGCAAAAAAGGCTGGGAGGGCTTGGAGAATTCACCACCTTGGTAGGATGTACTGTAGCTGTGTCTGATCATCACTAAAAGCTAAACTACAGGCCATATAATTGAGTTGTGATCCAGATTAGCTTTCCATTCATGGTTTTTGTTTTTTGTGTAATATGCAGAGGATCTACCAAGCATTTCACTTTACTGCAGTGTTGTATGGCCTCTCTAACTCTAAACTGTTGTTGCTCTTTCATCCAGGCTGTTAGCTGCTATGATGCTCTCATTCTGAAAGCAGAGGGGAAAGTGGACCCTGACATCTTCTGTCAGCTGGGCCATTTCAACCTCCTGCTGGAGGACTATCCAAAAGGTGAGGATCTCAGGATCAGTGTGCATGTGCACTGTTGTTACATTTGATTTTCTATACTCATTATTCTGATGAACACTGCTCAAACCTGATGATTCATGATCAGACATTTTGTGCATGTCTTGAAAACTCTGCTGGGCAGTGTTACAGTGCAGCTGAATTGAATATATGGAGCCTTAAACATTTTCACTGACTGTTCTCGTCCTGTGTCTCTCTCTCTTTCTGTATCACCTTCTTTTATTTGTCGGACCATTCTCAGCATTATCTGCATACCAGAGGTACTTCAGTTTACAGTCGGACTACTGGAAGGTGAGTTTGCACAACACTACATAGAAGTGTAAAATATTCAACCTTAAATATACTTTTACAACCACTATTGTGTCAGCCCACGTAAACTGTTGTTTGTGTAGGCTGCTGTGGACCCAACATCAGACTACACACACTTAGACCACTGCAGCATACACTCAGCCACAGTTAGAACATAAGAGGACAATGACACTTTTTCTTTTTATATTAAGTCCCCCAAATAACCTCCTCCTCTTTAATAATTGAATGTAAATCCTTTACAGTCAATAGCTGAAGTCAACAACTCACAGATCTCAGCACTTTATATTTTACTGGGTGATGCTCAGGCAGGCCTCTGCAGCCAGCTTCACGTCTTGCTTATTTTGTGGGCTTTTTGCTTTAAGTCAGGTCTGCAGCAGTGTGCTCAAATGGATTGAGATCAGGTGACTGAATTCACTAATCAAGAATATGCCATAAAAACGACTTGGTTGCTTTGTCTGCATGCTTAGCACCATCGCTCTGCCCTAAAACCAAGGCACCTTGTGAGACTTGTAGTCCTTTTGATGCATTATTCACATTATGTGAACACACACAAACACCCTTAATGCTGAAAGTCAGTGGTGTAACCACCATAATCATTTAGTTTTAAATTCCATGTGTTGATGCACATAGCCACAACAATAAAACGTGTGTCACTAATACAGCAGTACAGACCAAATGGACTACACTTTAATTTATCATATGTGTTCATTGGGGACAGAGAGAGTGCTGCACACAACACGGTTGAAGGTTGTTAGTCTTTTATATGTACCATGATTTCTTTACATGATACTACTTTGTTTTCCTGACGTGTGTGTCTGTGTGACCAATAACAACTAACACTGACTGGTGTTTGTATGGCCTTACCACATTTTACATAAAAGTTGGATTAGAACACAATGGCAAAGGCCGACATTCATTAGGATTAATTTTACAGTTGGTAATAGATTTGTCATACTGTGCTTATATGAGTAACATTTAGCAGGCTGTTTTCTTTTTATTAATGTTAAATAATCTGCTTCCTCACTGAGGTTTTTATGACTTGGAATGTGTGCTAGAAATTTTTAGCAACTTTACAATTACAGAAAATCATATAAAATTATGTAGTTGTTTGGCTTGGTTGCATTTCATTTACTCAGTAATGTTAACTGTTCTGAGAGTTGAGGGTCCTTCATATAACAGGTTTGAGAATCCTGACCTGATTTTCCTCTAGAAAATATACCATGCATGGTTGCCTGGTTTTTGGTAGTGTTTGCTACAGCAGCAAATAGTGTTTTTGATATCTGCAGAGAGAGGGGAGTGTCAGTCTGGGAAAGTGTAGCAGGAAGGTTAAAGGCCCATTTACACTGTGTGACTTTTATGATGTCACATATGGAACTCCAAAGTTCTCCAAAATAAATAACAAAGACCTCACAAAATAAACAATCCTACGAATACATTTTCTTTTTTAAAAAGAGGAAAAAAATGCCTTTAAAAAAAGCTCCTCAATCCAAAATGATGGTCTAAGTTGTGTGACGCATTTGCTGAGGGCCAGTTTAGAAAGAGTCTGTGGCATTTAGGGAACATTGATTTAAATTGGAGCTTCTACCATTAGCCTGCATGTGAAGCGTTCAGGGAACACTGATCGTTTGTAGCTTCTACCATTAGCCTGCATGTGAAGCGTTCAGGGAACACTGATCATTTGTAGCTTCTACCATTAGCCTGCATGTGAAGCATTCAGGGAACACTGATAATTTGTAGCATCTACCATTAGCCTGCATGTGAAGCGTTCAGGGAACACTGATAATTTGTAGCTTCTACCATTAGCCTGCATGTGAAGCATTCAGGGAATATTGATTTAAATTGTAGCTTCTACCATTAGCCTGCATGTGAGATGTCTATTGCTTCTATCAATAGCCTGCATGTGAGGTGTTAAAGAAGCATCTGAAAATTATAGTGTCTTACTGATAGTCTGCATGAGAGGCATTTATGTGACAGGCTCTAGAAATCAGCCTGTTTTGAACAGGCACTGCACTAGTCATTCCACTGAGCCTAGCTGCACAAGCCCTTAATGAGGATGTGATCTCGTTGTGCGGATGTAACAGTATTTCAGTCTTATTTGAACAAATACTCGCCTCGGTTTGTATTGCCTACAGTTCCTGCTCACGGCCTGAACTTAAATTGTCTAATCAGCTGTGATATGATGGTGTCCAGCCTGTTCTTTCTGTGCTCTCCGCGTGGATGAATGGGCCAGTGTGGTTTGGTGTTGCTCTGTTTGGAATGCCCATTAAAACAGAGGTGCCAGGAGTTCGATTGTGATCAGACCTGACAGCTTTGGGCTCCTCGGGATTACAAAACTCTGCAGTGAAGTGAGGGTGTGAAGTCCTAACGTCTGAATAATTGTGTAGGGCAGAGTTGTCTTGGTAACACCAGTCATTTCAAAAAGCCCGGCACTGGAGTCTAAAGGCAGGGCATTTATTGACGTCTTCTAATTGTGGGGGGTGTCTTGGATAAATTAGCAACTTGGTATGTAATGCTGTGGAAGATGCCAAGCCTCAAAACTATAAAGATAAATGCTTTGTCAATAACCCTTCATTTGTACAGACATAACTTGTTGTGAAATGTAAACTGTAATATATTATACTGTGCTAAAGATGTTCTGTTTTGCTGTTTTTTTTTCAGAATCCTGCCTTTTTATATGGGCTTGGCATGGTTTACTTCCATTACAATGCATTTCAGTGGTAAGTACTCTCTCTTCTTTAGTTCTATAATGATTGTGTTTGTTTTTTTAAATGCCGATTGCGAATCATATTGTGGTTAAAGTCCCACTTCAGTGATGGAGGGGCTATTGTTTTTATTCTGGTCAGACCTCCTCTGAGGGACTGTGTGTGTTCTGGAGACTGCAGACTGTTTGATTGACATCTGTCTGACCCTCCTGTTAGTTTTGGTAAGTTAGGGCTGTCAGTTTAGTTTTAATGTTTTCCTTTCAGTAGGTCGACAACCATTCTTAAGAAAAGTTGCAATGTGGCTTTCATTTATCAGAGCTGTCGAGCAGGAGGTGGTCAGAACTAGCTTGTGTGTTCTGAGTAGCTTGACTCATCCTTTTTCTCGTCAGTGTTTTTGCAGTTTTTAGTCATAGGAGCTCTGGATGGCATGAGGTACTGAACTAGCTTCTTTCAGACCAGCGCTCCTCACACTTTGTCCCCCTGGCTAGCAGTGACATGTCCTTTGGCTGCGACTGAGAGCCGTGTTTGGACATGGCAGCAAGGTGCTTGTTTTTGATGTGGTTAAACACAGTGCTAATATTACTATTACACTGAAGAGTAGCCTTATATACATTTGACTTTGTTGCCTTTCTGGAGAAAAGGGTCCCACACCGAGCTTTGTGTAGCGTGCTTCACTTTTTATGTCAGACTGCTAGCTAGCAGTGAAAGCATTAGTGGAGTGTGTGTGCACATTAACCTACATACCAATGTGTAACAGGTTAAAAATATTCTCTGTGGTCAACTGATGAACGGTTAACCGCTGACGTCCCTAGCTGTGATGCATTTGTGAAGTCTATCCTTCTTATTCATGAATCCAGCATAGCTCTGCCCAACTTCAACTGTCAACTTGTATAAATAGACATTTAAGACAATGACTGAATTGCTGCAATATGTAAATCAGACAGTCATGGGGCTGTTAACTTTACTGTTATGGGGAGGCTTGCTGGTTCTCCATCTTACAGTCTTCTTTGTGTGAAGCTATATCAAACACGTCAATTTCTGTTGTTGTATAGGAACCCATTTACACCATCACACCGTCTTGTCCTTATTACTTAGGCCAACAGACAAACAGAAAACCCGTGAGGAGAACCTGCACGTCAGATCACTATATAAAGACTAGTATAAATAAAGATCATATGCTGATTTTATGTGCAGGATAAGAGGCTTTGTTGTTTGTTTGGACTTCCCTGATGAAATTTTGAACCACAAAAAATACTGTCCAGAATGATGAGCTTAGTTAAGAAGCAGCAACATTGTCTGGCTCTCATTAACTTCACTGTTGTGAATAAAAGTGATTTCAATTGCTGGTAGTTGGAAGCTGGAAATTTTCATGGCAAACATTTTGATTCGTCATTGCAGGATAATCACAGGTGAAATGAACAGAAATGAATTGTGGCTTCATAACCTGTCTTGTTTACCGGTATCCATGACAGCAGCCCATTGTATGAATCAGTCCAAGATTTCACGATTAACTGAAATGTCAATATAGATATGATGTTATTCCATGTTTACCTCTGGTTGAGAGTTTACTTACAGTAATCCACCATGCGGTGTGGCGGTATTGATGTCCAGGAGTGCGTGCCAGAGAGCATGTTTAGTGAAAACTCTCGAGTTTGTTGACCCCAAGATGAGGAAAACTCAGGACTTTCTTTTTGAGAAACACCGATGACTTCAACTCTGTCAGTAAATGTGGTAACTTATTCTGGGAACCTAACTTGGCAGGATTTCTTCACACAAACCCTGAGCTTTTCTCTGTCTCGTCACTTCAGAACCTGAAAGAAGTATCACATGCTTTCATTTCAGTTTCATTTTGTCATTGTTGCAGTCGATATCAAAGCACAGATCAAAGTGCATTCATTTGCAGAGGGTTATGTCAGGAGAGGGAGATTTCTAAAAAATCCAGTTAGATATTAGTTTACTAATGTTAATATGTAACATTATGAATACTTTGTGTCAACTTTTTAATATGTAACATTATGAATACTTTGTGTCAACTTTTTTTTAAAGATACATAGTCTGCATATACACATTTTAATATGTCTAGAGTTGAGGCTTTGCTCCTTTATTTACCTGTTTCCATGCTGAGTCATGGAACTGGAGATATTTCTCAGAGTCAACATACTCAGAGTTGATTGATTCTGATCAGCTGAAACCGAAAACTCTGAAAACTGTTTCCAACTCATCTTTCAGGGTTAGGTTGAAAGTTTGTTAAACCTGCTTTCTGGAGCCTGGTGAGAAGCCTTGACATGCAGAGTATGAGAACTGGTGGGAAAACAAGCTAACAAGCACCAGGAAGATCAGTTTAGTGCGACTGTAGTCATAGTGTTTTGAATGCTGTTATGGTAATCATTTCACTCAGTGATTGTCCTCACTTGAACTCTATTGTTGTTCACTTATGGGATAGAAGAGACAGCTTCCCGATATGTCAAGTCAGAGCTCTGAGCGCTGCCAAAACGTGGTTTACAATACTTTGAATGCATACTGTGTAGACCGGAGCTGCTGCTGCTCTAATGTGCTGCTTTCACTACACAAACTGTTGTCATTTTGTGTCTGTTGGTGTATATTATCAGCTGCTGACATGGATGGATAGATGACTTTATTCATTCCTGGAGGGTAATGAAACTGTCAGAGCAGCCAGGTATAGTAAAATACAATACAAACGACAGAAACACAAAGTCCACAGTAGAGGTCCAGTTAATAGTATCGTCTAAGTGATGGTTTGAATAAATGGTAAATACATAAGAAGTCAGAGGGTCTGATTTACTAAGATCCCAAATAAAGGGTACTAAATTGCGTGTGCAGTGCAACAGATTGCACCTTTGGTTTGTGGGTGATCTACTAAGAATAACTGTGCAAATGACAACAGGTGCAGACAGCAGTATTTAAATGAGGGTTTTGTGTGTCTTTAATGGAGAGTTTGGACGAGCAGAAAGCTGCAAGTGCAAAATGAAATTTGATCCCATGGAATTAGAGGCTCTCGTGGAAGAGGTTAACAAACAAATTGAGTTACAGTAAAAAATATTAACAGAACAAAACGCTTCATGGGATAGTATTTTTGACAAAGTCTATGTTGTTAGTAAAACCAAAAATAGTCCACTCAACATGTTCTTGGCGTATTCTGTGATTGTGCCTCCGTCTCCTTCTCTCCGCAGTAACAGCCAGTTAATACTGTTACTGTCAGCAAAATTACCTTCAAGTTTGGTAAATCACAATGCGTGTGCTAAATAACACATTTGTATTTTCCTCCCTGTATTTCACACACTGGGGTTAAAACGTCCCATATTACATATTCATTATGGCAAACGTACTAAATAGACAGCGCGTATTATCTTGCACAGTTGAAAGATGCAAGCCTCAATGCGTCAGTGGGTTAGCTTGAACATTTTTTTGCAGACCTTCACTAAATCAGGCCCAGAGTTCACAAAAAAACACAGCGGTGCTGATGATAATGATACAAAACAATAAAAACAACAATAACTAATAATATAAAGTAAGAATAGGAGCTAATCATTACAGTTTTGCAAATTCAAACTTGAACAGTTATCATCTTTGAGATTGGATACAGTCCCAGTCTGTAAGTTATTAGGCAGCTCTCTCTAGTCCAATTTGCTGACCTTTCCCAAGTGGTTCAGTCCTACAATGACAGGTGCAAGGAGGCAGCAGTTCACACTACACTTGTTTTAAAAAAAGCCACTTTTCCTCCATGTGTGTTGGCTCATGTTGGCCTCTTTGCTCTGTGCACTGTCCCTCTACCTCATCAGTGGCCTTAAAGGCCTCCAGTATTGTTTCCCCTGCCAAATGTGTATGTCCTCATCTCGTAGGCCCCGGGAATGGTTTTGGGATGGGGGTGGTGTCATGTTGGGCTCTCTAGGACAGATTACGTCACGCTGAGCTAAAGGCCCTAAGGAATGCTGAGCTGTCAGATGTAGGGTTTTTCCATGGCGGTCGCACTGAGCCATGACGCGGGCAGTTGAGCCGTGCTGGGGGTCGTCATGGGTCGGCTACGGTCGGACTGCAGCAGCGTGGCTCGCGATGGCTCGCGATGGCTATCCTCTGCTGTAGGGCTGTAGTAAAAACCCATTTCACCATGGCTAAGCTGACTGACCAGAGCCAATGGAAAAACCATCATCGTTCATATTAGCTGAAATGTTGCTAACCAGAAGAGACAGCTAGCATTATAAATTAATATCAATATCACTACAAACTAGTTTTGATAGCTTCACTCATCCAAACTATTAGGTTGTGAATATCATGTAAACCTTAATCCAGAGAAAGTGTTACTTCCTGTTATGCAATTAAGTATCAAAAATGATGAGAAATTGTGTTTATGTAATGGAGCCAAATTATCTTATTTGGCCTGTCTGTTCAGAGAAATGTTTATGTAGTTGTTGATGCCCTTTGCTAAAGGAGAAAGTAGTCCTTGGTTCATCTTTTGGCTGCAGTCTGCCTGTGTCACCACCAATTCTGTAGAAGAACTGAGCTCCAACCATTCACTTTGGATCCTGCCAGCGAGGGAGGAGAGGGCGAACGCAGAGCACAGAGGGGAGGAGGGGGAGAGCGAGGGAGGAACCAGATAAATGAAGAACGGGAGGGAGAAGGGGAGGAGGGAAAGGGGGCAATGAGTTCAGTCCTGTGTGTGTGTGTGTATGTGTGTGTGTGGTGGGAGGGGGGGGCACCCAGCCAGCCAGCCAGGCAGCAGTGAGCTCAGTGCGCTGCCGTTTCATACAGGAGAAGGGCTTCATGCTGACATGCAATTGCCATTGTTGTCATAGCTACACAGTGAGTGGGTTCAAGTGCTTATTTTTTGTTTTAACATGCTCTAGTCTTGTTTATTTTGATATTGTTTAGAGAAGAGAGGAGGGTTGATTGCGAGTGTGAAAGCAGTCATCCACCATTTCGGTTCTCGCCTACCACACGCTACCTTGGTGATGCCAGCCCTGCGCTCACTTACCAGACACTGGATCATTCTTTTTAACAACTGAAGGACAAATTATAAAAATGCTAAAACCTAACCCAGAAATGTCACTGGGTGATGACACTTCAAAATAGATTAAATTGATCAAAATTGCAATTAAAACAAGTGCAGTTTTCTAGAACTAGCCCTGTGTATAGCGTTCAGAAAGACAGGGTGGGCCGGTTTTTAAAACATCAACACAGTGGTGAGTCTGTCTCTAAATCAACATGATCGCCTCATGTCATGTAGACAAGCATTTAGTAGTTAGCTCATTAGTCTCAAAGTGTAAAAGACTGACAGCTGGTGGTTAGGGAACAGGATGTGGAGTCTCCCAATTAAACCTTCATCATACAAATCAGCACATCATTAGCATTGTTATAAGCTTCTCACCACAAAAGCTCAGGATCCAGACCTCCTGGGTGTTTGAAGTACTGTAGCTTGCTTCAGTCACTTTGAGGCTAGCATTAGCTCAAGCAGTGACAATGCAGCTTCTGCCACTATGGTCCAAAGCTGCAATGACAGGCAGGTGAACATCATAGTGTTGCTACAAGCTGCCCACAAGTCCACACTTTACCAGTCCTCTTCATTCTGACCTGCAATGCTCACCCCTTTCTATTTGATTGGCCAAAACTAAGCGTTTACCACAGGACTAGTCTGACTCATAATGCTCTGTGCAGCAGAAGATATGTCAAATCAGCTGAACTGCTGCATTGACAGGGTTATGATGGAAGCCAGCAGTGCAAACTCTGTATGCATTCACGAGGGTGGCAACCACCGCTGTGAATCGAAACCACTTCCTCTTTGCTGCCTTCCCCTCACTGAAATGACTGGAAGCCCCCTGAGCTAGTCTTAATACCACAGTTGACCCTATATTCTCAAAGTATTGAGTCATCTTATGATATTTAAGTTTATAACCCAGCTCTGTCCCAGACCTAGCAACCATTCATCCCAAATTGAAGTCATTTTTTTTTTTTGGTTCTTAAAATTGCTGCTCATTAAACCGATCGTTAAAGGTGCAATAACTGACATTCAGCCTTACTGGATGTCAGCAAACAGCTTTTTGCTATTGCAGGATATAGTGGAATAATGGCGACCTGAGCAGTGAATGAAGTCACACTCCCTCTGGAGTTGGCGCTTCTCTGTTTTGGCGTTTCCAGCCACACGCGCCATGCAGTAACAGAATATTGATCCATATTTGATCATGAGTGACTGAATGTCATGTATTGCAACTGCAAGGGCAGGTCCATAATTTTTTCAATTTACTTTGAGGTGTCTATCATTCAGTAGCATCCCAATAGTGTCCATATGTGTTCACATTTAGGTTGGAGTATGTTTGTTTTTAGGGGTAAAATGCAATTTTCCTAAGCCCTATTTATAAACTTGTTCCCACATGACCTGACATAGGTTTCTGCATGATGACATTGTTACACAAAAACTGATAAAACCCTAGCTCACCTAGCCAGTAGCCACAGATATAAACTGAGAATTCAGTGTTGTTGCTGCTCCAAGTTTAAAAAATAAACTCTTGAGCTCTTAGCTTGGGATCAGAGCAGAATCCAGTGTGACTGACGGGTGTTATTTGTTGCTCGTTTCTCCAGAGCTGCCAGCACACAGCAACTATAAGTCCCTTCGTTCTGTGCTGTGCATTTATAAACATCTCACACACTCAGACTTAGCACTGCAACATAGCTATTAGTATAGCTGGTAGGGCTGGGCAATAAAACGCTAGCGATATATATTACCATAGACACGTAATCAATATCAGTAAAAAATACATTCGGTAGGAAGTTCGATCATTTCACTGAACTTCATTGGAAGAAACCACGAAAAGAAAAAAAAGGCGAAGCAAGGTTGGTTACATGAACAAATTCACACGCTCTCTGGTAACCTAGCAATGCATAACTGTAAAGATAACGATGTGAGCGTTCACACTTGTAAACTAAAACGTCCTACAAACAGCCGGTCAAGCACTGCTCACTCCAGCTGTGTCGGCAGCGAATGAAAATACACCCATAAATGCTGTATGTTGTGTGGGAAAATGATTGTGTGTTGATCAGAAGTATTTCAGACACTAGTTGCTGTGATGTTTCAGTATTTACAGACCAAACTGATGTTGAAGCACGATGTCCGAAAGTGCGACTCGGGTGCAGTAGTCTATTTGCGCACAGCTCTGATGAAGAGTTTTAGAGACTGGAGTAAGCACATAAGTACACACTGTATTAAATATGTAAAGTTACCGTGTTCTTTTAAATGGTTTAATTGAAACTCATAGCCTAACCTGAGTTAATATACTGGTCTGGTTCAGTTAAGCAAATCAATACCGGACCATTATTAATGGTTAATGGTTAATGATTAACCATTAACCTCACACACTGTTTCAGGTATAATCTGTGTGTATTAATTGTGTTTCTAATAAAAACAAATTGAGGAAGTTTGGGAGTATATACATGTGTTTATAAATGAATAACTACTCGTGCATTCAAAACCAGTCTTTAATAGAAAAGCGTTTTCCCCAGCATGACACTCCCCAAAATGGACTCTAACTTGTACATATACTGTAAAAAAAAATGGTGTATATTTATTTATTTGAATGTTTTGTCATGGTTATGTTGGCCGTTGACTGATATCTTATCATGATACAGTTTTCAGCCATATCGCCCAGCCCTAATTGCGTTTTGTGTTTTTTTACACTCAAGTTTCTCCACCATCCCAGAATCATCCCCACATCAGATCTTTGTGTCCCAGGTGCTGTTTTTATTGTCCCTGGCCGGGACAATGGGACATCCTTAATATCCGGTGCCGCTCAACGTATTTGTTCGACCCGTGTTAGAGCTGTTCATGAGACAGCTGTCCCACTGTTTCTCACTGTTAGCAGGGACTGCAGTCTGCTGTATAGTTGCTCTGCTTCACTGATAAACCTGAGAACTGCTGTGAGTAATCATCAGATGAAAGTGAAGTTTCAGTTTCATCTCCTCTGTCTGATCATATACGAAACCTCTCTTAATAACCTGTGCGTGAACTTTCGAGATCTTTGCTAGTTACGTAAATGACATTTAAACATCTGTATCATAGAATTTCTTTCCATTCATGGTCACCAGGCCAGGCAGCCTCCAAACCCAGCTCAGAAGAGTGCTGTGAAAGAGGGTCGGCTGAGGCGTGTTAACCCGTACAGATACACTCTGTGTCACAGTGTTGGTCTAAATGGGGTATAAATGTCAGAATTAGGCAAGGGCACGAAATGACTAACAAGATGGATTATTTTCAGATTTGCCATCAGGGTCGACCTAAATATTTGTATAAATGAGTAATTAACATGCTCCGTTTCTCTGTCTCTTTTTTTCTAGGGCAATCAAGGCGTTCCAGGAGGTGCTTTATATCGACCCCAGTTTCTCAAGAGCTAAAGAGATTCACCTGAGACTGGGACTCATGTTTAAAGTCAACACAAACTACGAGTCAAGCTTAAAGGTAAATCCAAATTGTCATCCAAACTATATGGAAGCGTGTTGTTTTTTTATTTTGACTGACAAACTTTTCAGTGCCAGTCTGGCAACATGTGAAATTGATTTCAGTTGCACCTTTTCAAGATGATATATTTAGTCATAATAATTTAGGTGCAATGATTAATTCTTTGCATTGATATGTTGATTATGAATTATACAATTCAACTCAATTGATCATAGTAGATCAAATGAATTGCTGTTTTTTGGGAGTTTCAGCAACATGAAGATCATTTTCAAGTTGCAGCAATATGTGATAAACATGGCATCTTTATGCTTCGTTTCCATAGTAACGTTAGAAATTGGAATACCCAGTTTAGATGGAGAAAGTCAAGATCAAGATACAAATGCAACAATTATTATATACAGCTGTATGACCCATGAATTCTTGTGTCCATTCATCCCAGCATGTTGTAACATCATTATATGGCTGATGTTGTAGTCATAGAAGCCTCCTTTCCTTCCAGCCTAACAGACTTGACCTCCCTTGTCCTCAGATTAACATAGGCTGCTGGATCATTTGCTCCATCTGTCTGCGCTAAGTCCTGTCTGCTACTCTCTCCTGACACCTGTGAGCCATAGATGCACAGACTGTAACCAGGAGCCTATAGATCTATTGTTCCCTAAGAGTCCTGGTTCCCTTTAGGAACAGACTGCTATCTGATCTCCAGCTCTGTCACGCACCAGACATTCTATCACCGGACTTTTTACTGCATTAGCAGTCATGAAAAGCGTTGTTTACTCACAGGCTAAGTGCTGGATGGAGTAATTCCTGTTAATTCTGTGGTTCTGTTATTATTTCAGCAGACATACTGAGTATTATTAGTTGCACAAAGGTAGTATTTATTGCAGGGCTCTTACAATGGATTTCATTTTACAATTGTTAGTAATGTGTTCATCTCCCCCCTCAACTTGTAGAGTAAGAGATAATGTATATATGTATATGTGTGTCGATGCTGTAGTGCTTCAGTATTGAGCTAAGTAGGCTGCACGTGCTGCACGTCCTCACTCTGCCTTGGACACACCCCTCCCCTCCCTCCGAGTGCCGGCTCATTGCCAACATCACACACCTACTGACACAATCTCCCTCTTACACACACATACACACACACACACTACACAAACACGACTGCCCCAGTTATCTACAGGGAGGAACGGGTGCACTTTAAGAGGAGCAGAGATTGATTAAAGGTAGAACAGATGAGAACAGAGAGAGGGGAAGGAAAAACAGGAAATTGTTAGAAAAGACTGCAGATGATGAATTTGGGGAGATAGGGGACACATACAGGGAGAGATGTTCAGTTACCCTTTCTTTTTGTTCAGTTTCTGAAAAAACATTGTAACTTCATTGGTGCCCAGCCATTGCAGTTTTTGCATGATTTGACCCAACTTATATGCTTAACCTACATATATGGATGCTCACACTACTCCATCCATTCCATCAGTGGCTGCTAATTTAACTAATGACAGATGCAGGAAATGAGATGACAAGAGCTAGCTAGGTAGCTAGCTAGCACCATATATCGGTAAGGTGATGAGTTGGCTGTCTTTACAGAGCAGCGTAGCCATAGAGAAGAGCTTTGAGCTGAGGAAAAAAGGTGAGATAGAGGAAGGAGAGAGAGGAGGGGAGGTGAGTGGGGAGGGGGACTGTGTGCCTGCCTGTTCCAGCTTTGAGGTATTGTGTGTCATCTCTCTGCACTCTCCACTGCAGCTGTCTGCTGAATAGTAATCACTGACACCAGGATAGAAGGGGAGGGAGGGAGAGAGAGAGAGCGAGAGAGAAAGAAAGATAGATAGCGGAGAGGGAGAGAGAGAGAGGAAGGCGAGACATGGGGAGGGAGGTGGAATGCCAAGCTGACAATCCTGCTGCATTATCTGCCTGGTGGTAGAGCAAGTGTGAAAGAGAAGGAAGGGAAGGATAGAGGAGACCGAGAAAGAGATCTACAGGAGGATGCAGCGGGGGTTCCAAAAGGAGTGTGATGTGACAGCGATGTAGGTAATGCGTTTGTCTGTGTGTACTCTCTGACATTAGGCATCTGGCTGTGACGAGGCCGTCTGATGTTTTTTTTGTGCCTCACACAGCTCTGCTTAAAAAGGAGTTTATTCTGAGCAGGGTCCTGTGTGTGTGTGTGTGTGTGTGTGTGTGTGTGTGTGTGTGTGTGCGTGTGCGTGTGCGCGTGCGCGTGCGCGTGTATCTGTGAGAGCATGCACGTGCAAGAGTGTGAAGCTCCACTGGCCCTGGGTGAAGCATGCAAAGAAAGATCCAGCTGGACGGCACTTGATTTTTATCTGTCTGACATTGACCGTCTGTGTAGCTGCTGCTGCTGCAAGGCTAGGGGCTCCTCCTTTTAAGTGTGTGTGTGTTTTAGTGGTTAGCTATCTGTTGCCCCAGTCTAGATGGCAGATACTGGTATTTGCCTTTAAGGTTACAGGACACCTTTTTTCGCCTTCTAAGAAATCTATTACAGTTGTTGACCAGTGGAGTACGGCAAGACCAGCAGCCCAGTCTGTTCTCTGCATGTGTGTGTGTCTGTCAGATTCTTGTGGGCAGTTTTTGGTTTCAGGAGGGTCTCAAGAGCTGAGAGTCTGTACTGACCCAGATAAGTGACACTGGTGGCGCCTTTTTAAATGTGTGAATGCTGTGTGTGTATGTGTGTGTATGTGTGTGTATGTGTATATGTGTGTGTGTGTGTGTGTGTGTGTGTGAGACAGCATTGGGTCATGGCACAACCTTGAAGCTACCTACGGTAGCCCGAGTATTCCCGTTGACAGGATTACAGGACCAGACATCAAGCTGTAATTTAATATTTTTCACTCAAGCGGCTCAGATGACTTTCATCTGCTGGCAGCCGATTCTCTAAAGCAGTAAAGTACAGAATAATAAAGCATGAACTCAACATCAACATGTCAGTGTATAAGGGAAGTAACAGAGTTGTATTGCAGCCTTAAGGAGTCAGGAGGACCCAAATAGTTGGCTCTGTCGCTGTGTGATGTACTTGTGCGCTAATCCGTTCAGTGACCCTTGATGTCGATATTGGCTAGCAGCATGCCACGCCTTGGCAGCCAAGCCTAAGCCTCTGTAGGCATCTGCCGCACTTGATGGGATAGGTTACTATTAAGACTATTGGATGCCAGTGTCTGATTGTGAGGACTTTATCCTCTGGTTGGACAGGAGCATGGAGGGACGGTTGAAGCAAGAGGAATGATCCAGACACAGGAATATTGATGGCTCAGTTTATTGAACTATCGGCGTCCTCTCATGTTACGGTCAACAGGGTTCATTTATGGTTTGCTGTAGATCTGTAGGGTCTTCTAGTAGTGCAGACTGGATGGAGGAGAATGAAAATGTCTGCAGATTCTTGATTTTGGACATTGTTTATGCATTTCTGTTTTAATAAACAATCTTTTTTTTCTCCTTCTTCTCTGCAGCATTTTCAGCTGGCTTTGATCGACTCAAATCTCTGCACTTTGTCCAAAGCTGAAAGTAAGTAATAAGGCTGTTATTACCAAATGTCACATGGTAGCTAGCCATATACTGCTGCGTATCATATTAGATTAGAAGCACCAGCTCTTCAGTTGTAGCAATTACATATATAAAGGGCACAGGAATATTTGTACAAAGCACATTTTCCTCTCTGCTGCCGTTTCCCTGCTGACTCTGCCCAAGACTGGGGTTGCCTAGGAGACAGCACAAGGAAAGAGAGAGAGCTGGAAGTGCTTGCGAGCACATAGCACATACACACTGTGATTTTAGATTACAGGCACACTCTAGGGAAAGTGTCCTACTCCCCCTCCCATCTGTGCTCCATACTGTTTGCAATCTGTACCCACTGAGGTCCATGGGGTAAATATGTAATATGCTGCTGCTTTTTTTTTTTTTTTTGTTATCAAGTTAACCCTAATTCTTTTTCTCTTTTTTTTCTCCACAGTTCAGTTCCACATTGCTCATTTGTATGAGATCCAGGTAAGCTGTCTATTCCTATTTCTGTGTTAAATGTTGTATCTCACAGTTGTTCAGACATTCCTGGAGATTTTTAGTTTTTTGTTCTAAAAAAATGCAGTAGTGTTCCCCTTTTCTCTGTTGGGTTTTTTTTCCTATTAGTGCTTTTGAGGAAAAGGGCTTTTATTGTTTTAGCTCACATCATATCTTTAAAATTCTCAAGGTCCTGTGGTTAAGTGTATGAGGAAATTGGTAATCATTTATCTTGTGTAGTGGAGCGGAGATTAGTGAGTGATCATTAATCTTGCCTTGACACTGAAACTCACACAGACCCTCACACAGGTTAGTTGGTCATGCTGTTGCCTAAAGTCACTGAATTAGTTTACCTCTGTTTTATGTAATTTTGTTTAATTTGACCATATTATATTGAAACAGATTAAAAAAGAATTTTTCTTCCGTTACACCATTTATCACCCTGTGATTCTGAAGCCTGTGAATGAAAGCATAATGTTTTGTAGGTCTATAATTTCCCCCTTTTAATCCTCTTATATCCATTTTTGCTTGAGTTGGAGGACCTGGAAGCTGCTGTTGCACACTGATCTGTTTACTGTCATTGAGTTGACATTTTAATTACACATGAAGGAAGAATGATCCTATTCCTCCTGGAAATCCACATCCAAAGCGAGATATGAGCGGTGCATTAGTGCGTTCCAGTCAATCCTCACTGACTCCAACATTCATACATCTCATACATGATCATAGAAGCAGCCGTCTCTCAGCAGCACCTGCTCTGAAGCTGAGAGGACAGCGGCTGGCCATACTGTCTTCACCTGGCAGAATGACAGCAGAAATGTACAGAGCCAAAATAGTTTTTATGTCGGCTCCACAAGAAGGAGTTGATGTTTGTATTTATCAATTCATTTATTTTATATTCCCGCCCAGTGTAGCAGGTGAGGGGAATCAGCCTGTAGTAAAACTGGCAAGTTCACAGACTGGGGGCCATAATCAAGCAATATAGATAACTACATCTGCAGGTTACGCTTGACCAAACATAAATGGAAATAATTATTTTTTAATGTTGAAACCACAAAGTTTTCTGTATTTGCCATGGCAACAGCATTCAATGAAAACTGACACAATTTAGCATCATCAAGGTCTTGAGGCTTTTCTGACAAAATTCATGGTGGATCTGTTTAGACTGCTAGATAAAGATCGTAAAAGTACAGCACCTGTAACTTCCCGTTGCCAGTAAGTGGTGCTATCACTATGACCCAATATTGACATGTACATTAGTTCAGGCCTGGCTCCTTATCAAGCATGAGAAATTTGGGGACGATTGGACGAAGTACATTGGAGTTACAACAACTCCTTGTTTCATGGCAAAACATTGATGAAACATGAAATTTGCTGTGTCACCATGGTAACGGCATGAAAAGTCACAATTTGATAGCTTTACATCTCAAATATTTGACACTGACCAAATTTGGAGATTTTAATTGGCTGGCAGGTGTCTGTTATTGGCAAGCATCAACGTAGCTCTGGCCAACAGTTAAACAGCTGACTGTATGTCATAGTCGCAGTATGCTATGGTTGCTATAGTTACAATACTATATTTAACTGCAGGTGCATCACTCCTAGTGACATCTTGACTTTCTCCATTACTTTACTAACTTCATTACTAACAAGATAAGAGTCTTTCCAGCCATTCAGCACACAGCCGGTGTTTCTTTCTCACAGTTGGTAATTAGATTAATTCGACACTGAGCTGAATCTACTTGGATCTCTTTAAAGGGGACGCTTGGAGAACCTGACAACCACAACTGTGAAAATAGCTGGGAGAAAAGCAGTAGACAGTAACTCACACTGCCTCGCTGTATTGCACACTCTGAGGAAAGAGCACGCAGGACACTATGAAACTTGAAATTCATGCTACGTGACCACCTGTCATTTATGCTTTATTTAATTAATTGCAGTCTAAAGTGTCTTTTTAGCTTTCATCTGCTCCCCCCTCCCCCACACATTTTAAATACATGGTCCTCTCTTTAGGCTGTTATAATGTGTGCTTACACTATGCTGCCAAACAGCATTTCATGCACAGCTGTGGATGTTGTAAACTGTACATAATTGTAGAATGTTTTTTTTTCTGGAGTAGTTGGTTTTTTTTTTTTTTAATTATGATTTTAGGTCTTTATTTGGGTTTTTGTTTTAATGAGTCTTCAGTGTTGTGTTGATCATGGGAGTCAAATATCTGTTGAAATTTGATATCTTATTTGTTTGTTGTCTTGACGATGCCTGGCTCGATGACAATCATTAGTGTGAGCAGGAAGGAACCCCTAACCGACTCTCTCATTTATGTGACCCAAGTGTCAGTGTTTACCCTGAGGTGTTTTTATGGTGCACAGACAGGAAGAGTCCAGGACCAGACTGTGTGTGTGAGTGTACGTGCATATACCCTCACATGCACTCACACACACTCTTGGACATTTGGAGCTTTCGGGTCTGTAGAGATGTGTATCTGGGGGGGGGGGGGGGGTTGCTTCTAAGATGACTGTTTAAGCTGATAAGAGAACATTCAGTCTCTGCACACACACACACTTCCACGTATCGTTTCAGACCCAAGGTCAATAAGGTTGCTAAGTTAAAACAAACAGTGGACTCACCTAAGGTCATGCAGCTCAGGTTTCCCCAAAATACAAAGCACGGACTGCAGGGGACACACTCATACACCTAAGCAGCAGCAGACACACACATACACTTGAAGCTGCCAGACATGTTGAGTCTGGTCTGTCGTCTTCTGACCCTCCCCCGTGTATATGTGTGTCTGGCTGGTCATTACAAGTGTGAGGAGGTCTTTAGACTCTTTGTGTCTGTCCAGATAGAACCATAAAACACACTGACCCTCCTGTCTGGCTTAAACAACCTCTCTGTCTCACTCTTCGTTTTTTTTTCTCCCTCCTCTCATTCTGCCTGCAGAAGAAGTACAGAGCGGCGAAAGAAGCTTATGAAAGTCTGTTGCAGACGGAAAATCTTCCTGCACAGGTGAAGGCAACCACACTGCAACAACTTGGTGAGTGTCACTTGCTCATATATTACTCTTAATACTCTCGTCACCACATGTAACTGATTACACTTGGTGTAATTCAAATTTTTTTTTCAAGGATTTCTGTACCTTGAACTACTTTGTATGGTAATGGCATTGCATTGGTATGTGCCATGATTTCAGTGATATTTGTTCCTGCACCAGATTTCAGCTACTTTGTACCTGTTTTTCAAAGTGATGGTGTCAGCGTGTCTGTTGCAACAGCGCATTGTTTTCTCTCACTCCCTTCCCCCCACAGTGTGTAGAGACGCACTGGCAACACAAATGCAAAATTATGTCGCATTAGCACTTTAAGAAAGGGAGTTTGGGAAACAGTTTTTGTCAATATTATAACTTTGCGATCAAATCTCACTATTTAGAAACATCCATTCAACTTCACACACCTGACTTGAATGATTGGACATAATTTTTTTGTTTTGTTTTTTATGACAAGTACACACATTTAAAGTTGATTTCTAAGGTTTTACTGTGATGTTGATTGGAGGAAAAAGTGGTTTAACTGCAAATCTGAACTCATTTGTTGATTATTCTATGATAGATGTGCACATTAGGAATCAGATTGTGCTGATAATGTGGCTCAGAGGAAGATGGATAATTTGAATTGGCTAATGCAACAAAAATAAAACTGGAATTCTTACATTTGTTTTGCTGGAGTTGAGCAAAAAAAGGTTTACTTGAGGTTTGTTGCTTCTTCACTAAGTCTCCAGTGTGCTTCAGGGCTGGAAGCTAAACACATCTGGTAGATCATTATCATTTGTGATCGTGTTAAAAAGCTATTTCCAGACGAGTTTCAACCCGAGAAGACATTCATTACAGTGATACACAGTGACAGGTGGCACCACGTGAAGTGCTAAGAAAAAAATCTGATAAGTGTTCAAGTTAATGCAAATGTGCTACGACATGTCGCCATGACAACTGAGATTAACCCGTTAAAGCAGAATGTATGTATGCATTTATGTAGCGTGTTTATCAGTCACACACTGCAAAGTGGTCAAAATGATTCTCTCTGGCAGTTAGCGTTTTTCAGACCTTTTCTTCATGAGACAACTGTAATTCTTGGCTGCTTCACAGATGATTTGGTGCCACTGTGCATTTTTGCAGTAGAGACATCAGAAGATGCTTTGGACCCGATTTCAGAGCCTTCATCTTGCAGGTTAAACTGGGAAAACCAAACATTTTAAAGGCTGAATAGCTGACAAGTGTCCTCATAGCTGACTGCTTACAGCACATGCCATATACTCGCAATGTCCCTGGTTTGAGCCCTTTGTTGCATGTCATACCCATTTTTCTCTCTCCCCCCTTGTTTCCTATCAGCCTCTCTGCCACAAACTATCCAATAAAGGCAAAAAAGCCCCCCCAAAAAGCAAACCAAAAAAAAAGACAAGACAATGGGAGGCAGTATTGACAGTTTCATTATCTTCCTCTTATCTCTGCATTTACTACAGGCAGATACATTGACTTTACATTTCTTGAGGTGTACTGTTGATTTTACACAGCCTACACGACAGAATGATTATATGGTGTCCATTGCAGAACAAGTACTAAACAAGTCCAATATGTAGAAGAGCAGTCAAGTGCAAGAGAGTGTAGCATTCAGTATTTATATGGCATACAAATGCAACCATGTAGAATGTATATAAATCATTCGACGTGATTCAGTCACTTTGTATTATTTGTAGCCATCTTTTAAAATGGTATGAATAAAACAGATTGGTTGATTTGGTTTCCTTTTCATGGTGCTTTGTTAATAAAGCTTTAACTCTATCTACAGGTTTACAGTGAGAATGTCAGAAGAACATTTTCCAAGACCATTACCCTTTGCAAACGTGGAGAGATTTGCATTTTCCTCCCAGCCACAGTGTAGACAGCCACCCCACGCCCCCCACCCGCTCACCCAGTTGTAAAAAATCATTCCCAGTCTAGCCTGCCGAGGTTGTCATGGTGACCCGCGGAGCTTGCCACAGGTGTGTAGGAGATGAAGCGGGGAGGTCCGCAAACTGCATTGCAAACGTCTTTCCTGAGAGAGATAATGCATTTTGCTGTAAATTGCCCATCTCTACCTTGTGTGCTTTGGGTGTGTCTGCATAGGGAGGAGTTGTTTGAAAAGGGTGCCTCATGTGAGACCTTTTGAAGTAAGTGTGTGTATGTGTGTGTGTGTGTGTGTGAGAGAGAGGAAGACCCCCCCTTCCCCCTCCTCTTTGTCTGCTTCTTTCCTCCCCTTCCTCTTTCATTGGGGAGCTTTGCAAGGACAAGCCATTTGTTTAGTTTGAGACTCCTCTATGTACAAATCAGACAGTGGACTCACCTTTTTCTTTGCCTAATGGTGTCTGTGGGTTCAGATACTTGACATTAGCCTTTCCACGTGATTCAACTCCCTCCACACTGCTCTGAATCCAGTTCACATAATAGAAACCGCTCAGTACTGGTGCTAATTTAGCTTTTAAATATAAGAGCAAAAACCAGTTAGTTCTACCAGCTTTGTTTGAGCCCTGAAATCTTACCCTGTGCTCTTCCAGGCTGGATGCATCACACGGTGGAGCAGCTGGGGGATAAAGGCACCAAGGACAGCTATGCCATCCAGTGTCTGCAGAAGTCTCTAGAAGCAGACCCGAACTCTGGCCAGTCCTGGTACTTTCTCGGCAGGTAAGACAAACAAGGGCGTGAATGTTTGTTTTGTTTTGTTTTTTTGTTTTAGAGGCTAGCCTCTGACCTTTAGTACTGATTATGATGTTTGTTTTACCTTCAAAACCATCTGCTGGTGTCTGTGGCTACTTGAGCTTGATATGATGTGAATGTAGTGATTAATGCGTTTGTAGGCACGGGCTTCACACCAATTATCTTTCTGTGCCGTTGAGTTCGGTTCCTCATGAAGGCAAATAGCAGGTGTTGGAGCTAACCCCCCCCCCCCCACACAGAGACACACACACACACACACACACACAAAATGTCCATGTCGACTCTGTTCAGAGTGTAAAGACATTTTTTTTAATCCTATTAACGTGGCAGAATTTTTAACATTTGTCTTATATACAGTACCAGTCAAAGGTTTGGACACACTTTCTCATTGATGTGAATGGGAAGACGTGTCCAAACTTTTGACTGGTATTGTATGTGTGAACTCATTGTGAATTTCTTATCACTTAACACTCCTTATAGTTACATCACTCCACTGTTAGCTGTAGCCTTAAAGCTATATCTGTAACATCCATTAGCCTCCAACTGATCAAAGCAGTTGGAGGCTAATCGGTTCATGCACATAAGCGTGCTGTGCAGGCAACTTCAAATGAGCCTTTTCAGAATGCTTTTTTTTTTTTTTTAATTTAACAAATGTTCTGGTGTTTGTTTTTTTCCACACTGCAACTAATGGGAAAATGCACAAAACACATGCAAATGATGAAGAAAAGAATTGTATAAATAGATACATTTACAGATGAATTGATTCTTTGTCCATGTCTTCTCCTCCAGGTGCTACTCCAGTATTGGGAAGGTGCAGGATGCCTTCATCTCCTACCGTCAGTCCATTGATAAGTCGGAGGCCAGTGCTGACACCTGGTGCTCCATAGGGTAAGAGCAGAACTGGGCACTGCCTTGTTATACTGAGAGGTGTCAATAACATGTCTTGCTTAATGAAATATAATATCTAAGTTTCTGAGAAAGGGGAGGAATAGTTGGTTCATCAGTTGAAGGGCGGCTTGTGCTCTGAGGGGTTCAGTGACAGTCAGAATGCCTCATGGAGAAACTGGAGCGCAACTTGAGTGCGACAGAGGACGAAGGGAGAGGTGGATCACAGAGCAAAACATGAGCAGAGAGGGTTTTTAGCTTGATGTCGAAGTGTGGGTTGTGTCCTCTGAGAGTAAGTGAGAGTTGGGATGGCACAGACTTTTAAGGGCTTAAAATCCTGAAAGGGTCGGCAAGAGTATCACCCGCCCTCCTTGCTTTTTCCTCCAGGGTGCTCTACCAGCAGCAGAACCAGCCTATGGACGCGCTGCAGGCTTACATCTGTGCTGTTCAACTGGACCACAACCACTCCGCTGCCTGGATGGACCTGGGCACCCTCTACGAATCCTGCGGCCAGCCGCACGACGCTATCAAATGCTACATCAATGCTACGCGCAGCAAGACTTGCCTCAACACTGCTGCACTCACACAACGCATCAAACTGCTGCAGGTAGGGGCCGGCATTTTGATGAGTCATAGCACCAAGCAACCTTGTCTGTTTAGATGTCGTGGAGTATTTTGGTGCGTGTGTGTACTGAAGTGCCGTGTGTTTTTTATTGCCAAGCATTTCCAAAGCAATCGGCTTTTTAAAGAAAAAAAAATGCAGATTGTGCTTTTTGTCATTTTGATTTATTTGACCACTGAGATATGAATAATAATTCATATTGCTGTGTTTAAGCACATTTGTTTTCCTCACTTGTAATTGTAAAGCATACCTTCATGGCATTGAACCTTTTTTTTTTCTTTTTTATATTCTGTATACGCTTACCTGAAACGCCACCTTCGGGTGACGAGTAGTCTGTGTTAGTGCTTGTCTTGTTGGACTCAAGTTAAGCACTAAAAGTATGTGTCTTAAACAATTTCTCCTAGGCTCAATTGTGTAACCTACAGCCAGGTAGTCTGCAGAATAAGAGTAAAATGCTTCCTAGTATTGAGGAGGCATGGAGCCTACCCATTCCTGCTGAGCTCACGTCCAGGCAGGGGGCCTTGAACACTGCACAGGCACAGCAGGTGAGACCCAGCTTATACCAGAGACTCAGCCTTTGGGAAACTACTTGAACAAATACATTCATGAGGAATATAAAAGCTAAGATGTTTTATACCAAATAGACCATATTATTTAACCCTCTGAGTCAAGTGACAAGTGTAAAAGTGATTTAAGCAACACTTTAAGGAACTCATTATGTCCCACAACTTTAATCCTTAATGCAGAAATGTCATTGCAACATACTTGGCAAAATGCAAGACTGAATATGCTGCATGTTAAATGGATACAGTATATTAAGTAGTGTAAATGCATGCATCCTTGTGTCATGTATTTGACAATTATATCTCCAGTTTTTACAAATGGGTTAATACTGGAGCAGCTGGTCACATCCCTCTCTATGAAAATTAGACACATCTCAGCCATGCACATTAGTTATACAGGCTGACCTCACACCACCATCAACACATATTTGTTTGTTTTTTTACACATCTAATCTGTTTTCATGCAGTTTTGTGTATTACAACCTTCAACACTGACATCATCCTCTGTTGGATTAACATCACTTCCATCATTAGCACGTGCTGTGTTTTTCCCTAAAAGTAACTCCAAGAACAACAGATTTTAGGTGACTTCTACTTGCACCAGTATTGAAGTTTAAGGTGTGAGTGATTAAATGTAATCTGCTGTTATGTGTAGACTTTATTAATGATGTGACCCGTCTCAGGGAGGGAGGGAAATGATCAACAACCAGTGAAAACTCTGGAGGGATCAGAATATGTGGTCTGCATGTCTAAACAACCCTCCACTAATGCAACTAATGTTGCATTGTTCCATAATCACAGCATGAATACTCTGATTATGACCTTAATCAATAACTGCCAGTTAGATTAAGGTGTTAAGACAAACCATATTTTAATTGGAGTATTGCCACACGTGCATTATTTAAATGCTCAATTTGATGTGCATGTAAATGTAGTCAGTGTATTTGATGGCATTGTGCAGAAGAGTTTGGGTTCATGATTGTGTTTTTCATGCGATCAGTGCTCATTTTGAACTGTAGTTTTGTTGAAGAGAAGAAAAAACACAAAGTAATGTCCCTGTGCTGGGTTTTTAGGCCTGTAAGGGGGAGGGAGGCCAGGCCGCCAGCAATCACACAGACCCACAGGCCAGTCCTGCCAAAAGGAAACGCACTGCCAGCCCAGCAAAGGTACTGCTAACAACATTAACATTACTGATCTGCTGGGAAATAGAGAGGGCGAACTGTGGATACAGATTTTCTTATTCTTTCTGTTTTGCATACAGGGTGCTGCAGATTCATGGGCAAACAGTCCCAATCAACAGCAGATTCCCAGCTGGTACCTAACGCCACAGAAGCTTCAGGTAGGAAACCTCTCATGTCTTGTAAACTAAAAAAATCACTACCAGAAATAAAATGCATGATTTCACCCCTGAAGCTCGTCTTCTACCCAGTATATGTGATAGCGTAGCAACAGAGAATAAACATGTAGCCTGTGAAAAGAACTGATTTGTTAGCTTAGGTTTCTATTGTTTTGGAGATTTTTGATCATAAGGCAACAACAATGGAGCCTGCTATAAACTGGACATCACAAGTTAAACTCCACCTTGATATGAAAAGGGAAGTGTCAGCAGATGTAGGTACATTGAAACAAAACATGCTGAAAGCTTCACTTCAAAAATACAAGCACAATCTGTATGAGTGAGCCTGATGGACAGATCATCAGTAAGCTAAAAAAAAATGCATGTGTGTCCTTGGTAAAGTTGATTCTTAAATACCAAGTTAAACTCTTTTGAGCCTCTTCACAGATGTGCCAAATCAAAAATGTCTATACACCATATGTCATGCTGATGTGTACAGTATATGTAAAGGAGTGTAAACAAGACCAAACATGAGGCTCACATCTGGCTTTTTGGCTTTAGGTTCGAAGCCATTTCTTTTCTGTGCAAACATATTATGTAGGATTTGTTTAACTGATAGTTTAAACATGATTTTGAGCTTCTGTAAATAACCTAAAAATGTGCTGATATGTGCAGCTCCTGGATCACTTGCGGACCAACCAAGCTAACCTCAAGCCCCTCCAGGTGCAGATGCTGGAGCAGCTGGAGAATCAGTTCTCCCTCATGCAGCAACATCAGCAGCAGGTACACACACGCAACTTTGATTATACCCAACTATCATTATACATAAATGCATCTGCTATGTGATGCTTCTTTTTATCTGAAAAGTTCACTTGTACTGATGTAGCAATACAATGAGTTGTGATGAGAACCACTGCTGCACACTAACAGTTCAGCTACACTGCAATGATGTAACAACCTAATGTGACATGTTTAGAGAGAGAGTTTCTCCTGATGGATCCTGATGTTTGCTCCTTTTCTCTGTGTCAGATGAGGCAGCAGGCAGCAGCGGGTGGCCAGCCACGGCCGAGCCTTCCCAACGGTCCTTCGGCTGAGTCCTCTCACAACCACGCTGGCCTCTCGCGCACCTCCCCTCTGAATCACACAGCCATCCGACCCCCGTGTGTCACCCAGCCCACAGCCAACGGATCCTGTTCTTCGAGTCCTTCGTCGGCGCCGCTGGGGCACCAGGACACGGGCTCTCTGGGCAAAAATCACACCCTGGGACTGGGAGGTGGCGGCACGAGCAACGGAAACGTGCCTTACCCGCAGCAGAACTCTCTACCTCACAACTGCACAGCCGCCAGTCACCCCAGCACCAGCAGCACTACCAGTAGTCCCAGTCATGCAGACGAGACATGGAGGAGCCAACAACGCAACACTACGACTCAGGTATCCCAGCGGCTCCTCTGACACTTCCATGGTTACAACCTTCTATTTCCTTTTTTTTTGCCGTCCTGTGCTCTGAATTTTCTTGCATTCCTTTTTTTTGTGATAGTTGAAATTATATGGTGTGCTGTTTTTTGATTGTTTAATGTATTGTGTATTTTTAAGAATGTATTTTCTTGTCTCTCTCTCTCTCTCTCTGTTCAGGGGCTTCAAAAAGGTCCAGGTTCACATTCGGCAGGTCCCAATGGAGAACCCCCTTTCTCTTCCTCCTCCTCCCCTCAGACCTCTTTTTCTTCCTCTGGCATTCTGAATCAGGTTGGACATTCTTCTGGGCCCTGCACTGCCTCCTCCTCAGCCTCCTCTTTGTCCCCCACCTCTCCCCAGTCCACACCCAACCACTTGTCCTCACCCCCCCACTCCGCTACTACCTCAGGGGTCCACACCAAAGACACCACGCCTTCAGGGGGCAACAATGGCAGCAGTGGCGCTGCTGCCACTTTGCCATCAGGTCCTGAGGCCACCGCCAGGCATTCCGCAGGGACACCCCTAAGTCCCGGCACCACACCCGCACAGGGATTGACTAATCACGTCCAACCGCGGGTGACGGACAGCTCTGCTACCCTGTCTCAGCCTGGCTCTCCCGCCCCCGGCGTGCTTAGTTCAGACAATCCTCAGCTCTCAGCCTTGCTAAAGGGAAAAGCCAATACAACCAGTAATGACGATAACAATAACTGTAGTAACCATGGAGGGCCTTCCTCAGAGAAAATCAACAACGTCCACCCGGGTCTCCACGGTGCTGCCAAACCAGTTACAGAGCACTCGTCGGCATCCTCGCCACTTTCAGCCACTGCTACACCCTCTCCCCGCTCAGCAGACCCACACGCCACCAACAGCCTCTCCTGCCTTAACAGCCCGTCCAACACCAACAGTCGGCCCACTGTCAACGGGAAGGGGCCGGAGGACTCCCAGAGCCCAATGAAGGTAGAGCCTTCTGCAGGAACTCATAGACACACAATCGCTGCCGGTTTGACACCCTGGTCCTCGGTTTCCATCTATCCCAGCTCCAGTGAAGTGCTCAAAGCATGCAGGTAAGAAGCCTACAGGCCTCAGTTAACTCTAGTTAAACTATGGTTGCGTTGTGCTATTTCAATTCTTCTTTTGTGTGTGTGTGTGTGTGTGTGTGTGTGTGTGTGTGTGTGTGTGACACTGTGTAAGAATGAATATGTTGGGGAGCAATAATACAGTGATACCTTTAACGCCAGAACAATTTTGGTCATTTTACATCTTTAAAGTCATTAATTTGGTGATTAAAATGTCTTCTTCCCAAGTGGGTTCAGATATAATATGTTAGGCAAGCAATTATTTAGAAAGCAAAGTTCCTGTAGTTTCAGACCTCTGAGATTTGATTGTGACGGTAATTGTATGTTGGAGACCTGGTTTTAATTTATTTGCTGTAAACAGCTAGTAATGTAATCGAGTCAGTTAACCAATCAGCTGTGTTGTAGACTAATTTTTGAATGAGCTGTGGGCATTCACCAGCTCATTGTTCATTGAAAAAGGTGACACCACATGACCCTAAGTGATTGTGGCAGCAGAGCAACAGCAGACACATTGAGATGTGAAATCATGTGTAAAAGTGAGTAACATGTTGATTCTCAGCTTCTTTTGGGAAATGTCACGACATTTTGACCCCACACCGCATGCTGGTGTTATTCATCCACTTATTTGGATACAAACTGCCAATTTGTGTCTTTAAAGTCCATATTAATAGGTATTTTTCACTGCAGCATTATGATGACTAATAGGATTATGAGGAGGCTAATGTCAGACACAGATTTGCTGAGTATGTTGTGAGTGCCTACCTATGATTTTTAAAGGTGTGGGGATCCTTGTAATGCTGTAATATTGCTCCTGTCACTTTACAACACCAACACCTTATATAGGGGATGTACCATTATGTGTTTTCCACCCAAGAGAGCTAGAGGCCAGTCCTCCTATCCCGTGTTCACATCACATCATTTAGACCATTATAATTGTCAGAAAAAAACATTCACATCAGCCTTCTGTTTGTAACTCTGCGTTGGACATATCAGGAATGTGTGACAGCTACGATTATCTGCCACTGCTGCAGATGTGTCAGCAGAGCACCGTAACAAGCTGTTACATCCAAATAAAATCCAGTACTGACACTTAAATCAGTCTGGTTAATTTTAAAAAAAAAAGGGGCTGTAAAGTTTGTTTGTGTCTGGTTTCACTTGTTAACAAACTGCTACAAATATGAACCACATCATGTTGTTGGTTTGCAAAAGGTGGGAGTTCCTGCCTGCTGTACTTTCATTGGTCAGAACTTCTCTATCCTAGCTCACTGGCATGCTTCATAAGCCAGTTGAATCATGCTGATTTGTAGACCTAATGTATATCTTTGTATTTATTTCAACCTTTAATTTACCAAGTAAGTAATGCCAAAGATATCAGCTATCACCAGTTGAAGGAGTGATGGCCATGGATATTAAAAAAACAGTCTTCTCCTCTCTCTACTGGCATAGAGCAGTAGTTAATAATTAACAAAGGACTGAAAGTGGAATGATCAGGCATCAGTAGTTCAAATGATTTAACAAAAAAACATGCTATATATGTATTACTGCTACAGCTTTGTTAAAAAAAAGATCAAACACTTGGTAAGCTAGCTTCTTTCTCAGTGTGCTCCTCAAATATGACCTCAGATGTCCAAAAGTGAGGCTGCTGTATATTTGATTGCGAGTTCTGTTGATGTCAGCTGGAATGAAGTAACATAGTTTTGTGTCGCACAGAAGTGATGAGGCTGCATGTGTCAAAGTGTGAACTGTAGTGTTGCTTGTAAATGCTCTTTTTTATCTTATATATAATACTACATAATGTTGCACATCAACGCTTGCTAATACTCAAGCTGATAAATTGACTCATCTCCTCTCCTTTTTGCTCCGGCTGCAGAAACCTGGGGAAGAACGGCCTGTCGACGAGCAGCATCATCCTGGACAAGTGTCCCCCTCCACGACCCCCTCACACACCCTCCCCTCCACTGCCAAAGGAGAAGCTCAACCCACCGACGCCCAGTATTTATGTGCGTACAACTACAACTAACACCATAGAAGGAGAAGTACTACTGATATTGTTGTGGCCAATGTTAAGAGCAACAGTATCTCGGCAACAGCAACAAATACAAACACTAGTCCGCTTCTTCTTTTTAATGTGTCGATTCTCACGATAAGTCCGGTGTCGGTTCACCTCCCCCCTGACTGCTTCTGTGTCTCTTTTTCCCAAATACAGCTAGAAAACAAGCGGGACGCCTTCTTCCCTCCTCTCCATCAGTTCTGCACCAACGCAGCCAACCCAGTCACCGTCATCAGAGGACTGGCTGGAGCACTCAAACTAGGTGAGAGTCTGCAACCACACCTGCACAAGAACATGCACTCCTCTTAGCTGAAACATGTTACAGACTTTTTATATTTCAGGAGTCCGAGTCTGTTTTTATTTATTAATTTACAGACATGTGTAAGTGACAGCAGCCGTATGCATGGCTGATGTTTCTGTCTCTTGCAGTCTCACGTGGCTTTGTGGGTGTGTCTCTGTAATCATGTGAAGGAGTGTGTTCTGTGGATGAATTTTGACATGTATGGCAACAGCACCACCTGCAAGTGGGAAATGTTACTGCACATGTTGGAGAAAACTTAACATCAGCTCTCCTGTCACAATTATGTAATGCTCTGATCTGACAGATAGTTTACTGCTCATTCATAAAGAAGTTGTGTAGACATTGTACCCCACTCACACACAGCCTGCACCCATATGACCCGCTCCCCTTTTTACTGACTGTTAGTGAGGAGGACAAATCCCATCCTGTTCTCCTTCAGTCATCAGAGCACTATATGATGCAATATACAACAAAATATTTTGATACATTTATACAAATAAAAAAATTAATAAAATCATAATCTTTTTTACATTTTAGGTAGATGTTGTTTTAAACATGATATTTGACTTTCCACTAACTACCCTGCTGCTGTCTTCCTTCTCCTCATACACGCACAGACTTGGGCTTGTTCTCGACCAAGACGCTGGTGGAGGCAAATCCAGACCATCTGGTGGAAGTGCGGACCCAGTTGGCTCAGCCCACTGATGAAAACTGGGACCCCAGTGGCAGCAGGAAGATGTGGCGCTGCGAGAGCAGCCGCTCCCACACCACCATCATGAAATACGCCCAGTACCAGGCCTCCTCCTTTCAAGAGTCTCTGCGGGTCAGTGGGAGATGGATACACACACACACACACACACACACACACACACTTCTGAAAGATAAAAATTGGGCAGTGCACCAGGCTGGAGAATATCTCTTTATTAGATTTTATCCATGCAGCAGTGCAGACAGATGTGTTGATAAATATTTGATCAGTTATTGACTGCATTTTAATTGTTATTGTTTTTGTTATATAGAATATTGTAGTTTGGTCAGACTTTATTTAATTACTTTCAGCTAACTTTTAGCTACAGACTTTTTGTCTTATGTGTTGTTTGATCTTAAATCATGTGGCAGGAGGAGAATGAGAAGAAGAAGGAGGTGGAGGCAGAAGCAGGTTCATCAGACAGGTGAGTGTTCTTTGCCTTTCCGTTTTCTCCCATCTCATCTCTCAGATTGTGTGAAAGTGAGTTAATTTCCTGATAGTAACCAGCGATGTTCTCTCATGTCAGTCTAATGCGGCGGAGGAAAGGTCCATTCAGACACCTCAAGTTTGGCACCAACATCGACCTCTCCGATGAAAAGAAGTAAGTGAAACTGTTTTAATATATATCACCCCAAATAATGTCATGTTTGGCTGGGTGATGAAGGAAAACATTAGTTGTCTGTTTATTGTCTCATGCTGCATGTAACTTTGTGTGTGCACAGGTGGAAACAGCAGCTTCAGGAGTTGAGTAAGCTGCCGGCCTTTTCTCGGGTGGTTTCAGCCGGCAACCTGCTCAGCCACGTGGGACACACCATCCTGGGCATGAACACGGTCCAGCTCTACATGAAGGTGCCAGGGAGCAGGACACCAGGTACACATGGACACAATCATTATAACTACTGTGTCTGTGGGTTTTTATTTGTCAGTGTGTTTATTAAATATATCATTTCCTTCGCAGGTCACCAAGAGAACAATAACTTCTGTTCAGTCAACATCAACATTGGTCCTGGCGACTGCGAGTGGTTTGCCGTGCCTGAACCGTACTGGGGCGTCATCAACGACTTCTGTGAAAAGTACGTTGCTTGAAATGAAACATTCTTCATAGCTTATATTTGTATCCTCAGAGTTAACACTGATAGCTCTGCGTGTGTTTCTTTTACAGGAACAACATCAACTTCCTGATGGGTTCCTGGTGGCCCAACCTGGAGGACCTGTATGAGACCAACGTGCCTGTTTATCGCTTCATCCAGCGTCCCGGGGACCTGGTGTGGCTCAACACAGGCACCATCCACTGGGTTCAGGCCATCGGCTGGTGCAACAACATCGCGTGGAATGTCGGACCCCTCACAGGTGAGAACGTGCATGAGATGAGAGGTTTAGCACAGTCTCGCAGAGGAAACGTTTAATGCTTATTATTTGTGCCGTCCGCTGAGAGAAATACAATAATCCCAAATTGTCAGGACAGTGGCCAGCTGTAAGCGGGAGCCATCTGCATGCGAAAGTGTTGCTAACAGAGAGTCTGTATGCTCATTAAACCTCCGATAGAGGAACACTGATCCAGAGTTGTTCTGTGTTTCTGTCTTTCAGCCCATCAGTACAAGCTGGCAGTGGAGCGCTACGAATGGAACAAACTGCAGAGTGTGAAATCCATCGTCCCCATGATCCACCTCTCCTGGAACATGGCGAGGAACATCAAAGTGTCGGACCACAAGCTCTTTGAGATGATCAAGTAAGGAAGTCGCTGTTTCTATAAAAACCTACTTTCTAACGGGGGTACAGCTGCAATGATTGATCCATGATATTTTGGTAACAGATTGATAGCTTTAGACAATTCTCTGGTTCCAGCTTTGTTTCCTCAGTCTTCTGTGATAGTTAACTGAATGTCTTTGGGTTGTGGACTGGGATAACACAAGACATTATAGGTCACATCTTGAACTTTAGGAAACAAATTGTCATTGACATTTGATAGACTCAATGACTTATTCAATTAATTGAGAAAATCATCAACAGATTAATCGATTAAGGAATTATAAACTGTGTGCATTGTGTTTTTGTGTGTCACATTGAACTCATCCACTGTGTGTGTGTGTGTGTGTGTGTGTGTGTGTGTGTTAGGTATTGTCTGCTGCGCACTCTGAAGCAATGTCAGATGCAACGGGAGCTGCTGTTGGCTGCTGGGAAGGAGCTGGTATGGCACGGGAGGACCCAGAATGAACCGGCACACTACTGCAGTATCTGCGAGGTAAGCACCCGTTGACTCAACCTCACCTTAGATTCTTCCTGCTGCAGGCTTGTCACGTGACCAGAGCTTTTCTTACTCCATTCACACTTTTTTTTTTTTTTTACATCTACCTCTTGCTCTCAGGTGGAGGTGTTTGACTTGCTGTTTGTAACCAGCGAGAGCAACAGCAGGAAAACATACGTAGTGCACTGCCAGGACTGCGCACGAAGAGGCAACGCTAACCTGGACAACTTTGTGGTGTTAGAGCAGTACAAGATAGATGACCTCATGCAGGTTTATGACCAGTTCACACTTGTAAGTATGAGCCACAAACCCACCAGCACTACCAGTCCTATTCAGACCCAAGTTAACTTTTTTCCACTTTTAATGTCAGAACCAGTCATGTTTTAGGAGTCTTGTGTTTTCTCTCCGCAGGCGAGTCCCTTGCCTTCCTCCTCTTGATGGTAACATTCTGTTGTTCTGAGGACAGTTTGAACCACAACGGACTTAATCAAAAACTCTCCGGAAACCCTTGTTCGTTTTTTTTTTTTGTGTTTTTTTCTGATATTCAGGAAGTAAGCCGACAGTCCTCCAACTGCGCTCTGTAGCTATCCCCATAAGGCAGCTGCGTGAAAGCTGTGTGTCTATGCAACCTGCCCAGAGTGGCGTGCCTCCCCCCAGTGGACTGGAGGGTGACGGCAGCTCCTCCTGTCACCATGACCCAGACTGTTCTACTGCTGGCTCAGCTGGACTTCACTAGAAAACACATACACACACATACGATCCCACATTAAAATGATGAAAGAAAGTTTTGTACATATTATGTTTTAACTGGCAACATCGTCACACAAAGACTACTGACTTCATGGTTTTCTTTTTTCCTTTTTTTCTTTTTTTTTTCGTATTCTGTTCGCGGGTTGATACAAAAGCTTTTGTTTCCTCCCCTCCATGAGATGAGTGATTAGTATAGCTGGTCTTTTTGTATGTTAGGTAGACAAATCCTTGGTCAGGAAAACAAGATTTTAAAAAAATTTTGTAATGTGAAAAGTTGAGTGACACATTTTTGCAAACATTGCCCCATTTTTTTCTTTTTCTTTTACTTTATCTCTTTCTTCTTTTTTGTTTTTTAAATCAGTGAAACCTTTATTTAGCTGGAACTACGACGAGTCTTTGGTTACTTGGGGCGGGAGGAAAATCATTTGTAGACAAACAGCCAAGTCACAGAGAAAAAGGGTTGCACAGAGACAAAAAGAGTGAACTTTAATTTGTGTTTCTTTTTTTTTCTTTTTTATTTTGATGTAAATTTACATTATTTATAAAATGCATATTTATTGCTTGAAAAATATTTGTTGATGGAATGCTGTAATTTTTTTTCCAGAGTACCTGCCATTAAATTTGAAGGAGCCTTGTGATTTTGAGCACGGCCCCTCATACATTTTCTATATAAATAAAACTGCTTAGTAAGCATTGTACAGAGACCTTCCCTTGAAAATGGGTTTATTGTTTGAAGGATGTTTTATGCGTCAATAAACAAAAAACTGTCTTTATTTACATCTGAAGCTTTTTGTACTTATTCAGAATTATTATTTTATTAGTCTTATAATATTGATGCAACTAAAACACAGCTGGTTCATTATCTTTTGACCTGACACTTATCCAGCTTAATAGCACCAAGCAAAACTAAGCCCCTCAAGTGTTGAATATGTACTGTGAAAACAAGCTGTACAGGGTTTAAAACATCCAACACATTCATTAACCTGCTTTGTGTGACATGCAACTGTTAAGCAGCTAGCACAGTTGCTGTTGCAGGGCTGTATATGGTCTAGTATGGATCATGTAACACTACAGTGAGCTAGATGGACCTGGTTTTCCAGCTGATGGACTCTACTGCAGCGTCTCTTTTGTATGCTCGGCTGATCCTGTCTGACTGAGTCTACCTGGCAGGAGAGGTGTCTGCAGAGAACCATGAAAGTACCCAACACAAAACTGAAAAGCAGAAGTGAGAGGTTAGTGGGTGCAGGTGAAGCATCTGTAGGGCAGATGAAGGGTGTTCATAGGTCTCTATAGAAGTCAGTGAGCTGATAAAAGCTTCAAACTATCACTGTGCCCCTCAGGCTTGTTCATACCCCATGGTTTCCCACTCCCAAAACCTCCAGCTCACTTTTCTTTAAACCCAGTCCTGCTTGACAATGTGTTTTTATTATTTATAGTCAGATCTATGTAATAGCTTCTGTAATTCCTCATTGAGTTCAAATACAGTCTAATGGATGAATTATTTAGTTACTACCATGAAAACATGTTCTTTTTGGAAACATAAAGTACACTCTGACTTCTACTATAATTCTAGGCACAGTCAGCATGCTTTCTACTAGGTTCAAATGTCGGGCTTTCAGTTTTAAAAGGGGAAAAAGAGAACAAACACATACTGTCATCATATGCTCAATAAAGATACTTCAGTAAATATGGTTAAAGGCTTTCAGGTATATTCTGATGAATGGAAATAAACATCTTAAATACAAAAGGCAGGGTTCACAGTGACCAATTATAATGATGTATAATCTGTAAACACTGGAAAAAGTTCAAAACTATCAAAAAAAGGAAAGAAATCAAAGTCACAAAAATCAATTCATCAATATTAGATCAGAGGAGAATATATGACAAATGAGAGTGGAGAGAACAAAGGACAAAGATCTTAACTGTAACCAGAAGAAACAAAGTCAGTGAAAGTAAGTAATAGAACAGATATGTACTGCTGAATTACCTGAGCTGTGTCACAAAAAGATTTATTCTGATCCATTGCTTCTCAAAACTAAAGCTATGGATGATTAAAATCCTCCTCCACTCAAAATCATGTTTATCTTCTTGTTCCTACATTTGGATGTTTGAGCTTCTCTATGTGTGCAGAGTTTAACGCTGGAAGCTGTTTCCACATTCAACTGCTGAAAGAGGAACGTGTCTCTGAGCTCATTGAGAATCGGAGCTAAAATCGTGGACCTATGAGCAGGATTTGTGACATCACAACTCGTTTGGAAGCCAATTGTGATCTAATATTTAACTCACATAAGGGTATTGTTGAAATTTGAAGTCCCCAGTGCACATACACAGTGACGTAGCAGACTTATTGTCTCCAGCAGTTAAACTTCTCCAATGAACATATTCACACATGACGGAGGGGGAGTAGATGCCATTTTAAAGATTTTAATGAGGAAATTCTACTTTTTTGTGGAAAACACATTATAGACACATTATTGTTCCATGCTGTGTATTTTTTTATGTCTTTAACATTTGTGTAGAGGAGATATTTAAGGTTTTTAGCCATATAAGAAGTGATATATTGGATAGACTGCTTTGACATTTGGTAGAGACATCCATATTTCCCCACAGGATGAATTCTAAATAATCCACTAATACTATGCCAGTTTGTGCCAATTTCACCATAACTGGCTCAAAAACAAACTCTGGATGTATTCGTCTCTCAAGTTTCTAATGATGGGAAACGCTGTTCAAATTAGGTTTGGATTTTAAAAAAACCAAAACAAAACAAAACATCCCCTTTTATTCTTTGTGAAGAACACAAGAGAGGCACTGGAAAGTTCATGGCTGCCATTTGTCCATCTCGGTTGGTCTTGTCATCTGCAGCGGACTGCCAGGAAAAAATGCAGGCTTTGCCAAGTGGATCACCAGGAGGACCATTAAAAAAGTTTCACACATAATGCACTACTTCAGTCCCCTTCTTTCTTTCTTTTCTCTTTTCTTTTTTTTTTTTTTTTTAATTTGTCACACAGCTTTAGAACAATGGCAACATATTTGTCAGATTCAGCTCACTCACTCACTCACTTTTACCATGTACATGCTGAAATGTATGTTTGCATGTAGGGGGTGGTGGGTGGGGGGGGGGAATGAAGGAATTGCTGGATTATTGGATGTGAACCAAAAGCAAATGAAGGAACAGCTCTGGGCTTCTGAGCAAGTGAGAACAATACAGATGGCAGAGCGCAGATGAAAGACTTCTCATCCAAGCAGTCATACATGCTTAGCTGTCACTTGAGATTTGAAAAAAAAAAAAACCTGTTAATACAAAAAAAAAACAAAAAAACAGTGAAATATAATAGTAGTATATAATAGTTGTAAGACAGTGATTTAGGGTGTTGGATGGATGATAAGCTAGCATAGCCTCGCATACAGACAGCCACTGTGTAATTCAAAGAGCAGCAGCCTTGTTTCTTGTCTTTTTCACACGAGCATTGTCCTTTTTCAACACAGCTGTAGTCTCATTTGGCGCTCGCTGCTTTTGTGCCCAGCATTCAAGGGGGGGCTGTTTTCCTTGTAAATTGTGCCCTGAATTTGCACCATGGACAGTCCACCGCAATCATGCCACAGTCAGATCCCTGCACCATAACAAAGATGCAGCGCCTCATTAAATGTCTCTACGGTGTGTCCAGTTGACCTGTTCTGGCAGGGAGGCATTTTTTTTCTATGAATTAAGTCTATGAGCGTGGTAGAGAGGAACAAAATCTTGGGGAGAAAATAATGAATCTGAACAAAGTAGCTGTGAGAAATCAAAAGCTCTTCTGATGTGTCTGTCTGTAATCAATACAAAGGTTTGATCTTTTTTTTCCCTCAATTTTTCCCCTCAGTAGTTTATCCTCTGTGGCGATTAAACAGCATGCTGCTCATTTATGTGGGTTTTCTTTTTCTTTTTTTTGAAGTTTTTCTGCTGCACAAGATTCACTTTATAGCCTCCAAACAAAAAAAACAACCAGAGCTGATGATGCCATGATTTACAGAAGATGAAAAGAGGAACTCGGACAATTGACGGTTTGCAAAAGAGGAACAGAAAGTGTCTTCTTCCTCTATGGTAGCCAATGGATGAAAATACTGCAACAGACCTCATGAATAATTACATGGTTTTGATTAATTTTGCCTGATGACATTGTCTGTTGATTCTGACTGACTGTCTTCTACTATGCTTGATTGAGTTTGAAACCATGTTCTGATGTCAAAACCGGAGAGAACATCCAGCCATTAATAAATATAAATAAATATCCATTAATATTTATGTTGATGATCATCAATAAGCAGCATTTTCTTGCAATACATTGCTTAAATTAATAGCTCATAACTAGTGAATTTAAGGGAAAAAAAGAAAAATCTAAACCACCCTGTCATTGCAAACTTTAAAACATCTTTGCCAAAAATCTGACATGAAATCTTAAGGTATTTTGCAGAAATAGATGTCTTTAGTCTTATATGTGTCTGATTCATCATCGGCTGAATCATTCAGAGACAGGGAATGACTGGATTACAGTCAGACTGAAACAAACCTCTTTGCTGTTCACACAATAGGACTGTGAGCCGCAACTGCACCTTTTCATGTCTCTCTCTCTCTCTCTCTTGTTCTTTTAAAGGGACGCAAGTTATTTAAAACCCGATCAGTAAGTACCCTCTGGTCTCATCTCTCTTTATGTGTATAATACTGCTTAATGATGGTGTTCTTATATAACCGTACAGCTCATCATACCAGAGAAGGTATTAATGGAATAAATATATAGAAACACAATAAAATTGCAGTCAACTGATTATGTAAATATCTGCAATGCTAAATCCTTTTAGAACCACTTCAGGTCATGCAGGCACAATTTTACTTGAGAATAATAAATATTTGCTGCAAAATATATTTAGTATCAAAACAGTACATGCTATCAAAAATGCACATCTGATTCTGAAGAAATCGGTGCTTTAATTTTGCTATTTTGATTCACTGTCAGAAATCATTTATAATAGATAATAGATTTTTTCTCTGAGTAACTGCTCATTAAAATTAATGTAGTGGTGTAAAAAAAAACCCAATATCTTATATATCTTATCTTATCAAATAACAGAATCAAGTAAAATATATGACAAAATGAAGTAATAATAAGAACATAAGTAATGTACCTTAAATTTGACTTAAGTATAGCACTTTAGAATGTACAATTTACAGTCATTTAAAATGTTAGTATGGCTGTGAAAAGAAATATGAAGGCATTATGATCTGTGCAAAATGATTTAGTGATAATCTGATATTGTATGTATTAATAATGATAAAATAGTAAAAGAAAATTCTGCTTTTAATATACATATCATATATCTGTATTTATACTGTAGACAAGATGCAGAGGTTCCAAGCCAAGAAAAAGAGAAAACATAGTAAAAATCTACAAGTACCCACTCCATAGATTTAGTTCTTCTGAATCTGACGTTTTGTCCTCCTGTCACACACTCCAACGCTGGAACCAGACAACAAACGTACTGATGCCAGCCTGGTGCCAGTCCAACTCCTCTCGCAGTAGCCACTAACAGCCACTTGTTAGCAGCTGTGAGGACAGAGCTGCCATTTCACATTTTAAAACCTTCATTTCATTGATTCTTCTCTGCTGCTCGACAGGCTGCAGCACGGTGATTTTGACACGCAGCTGGTTTCCCTCCCTGTGTGTCAGCTGCACACACACTGAGGCCTCGTTTCAACAAATTCAGCTGTCGAAAGACGATTACGAATCTTGTGAATGTGCTGGATGGATTATAAAGTGCATCCCTAATTGTGTTTCAGGGGTGCTTAATCTTAGTGTGATATTGGATTCAAAACCTGTCATTGGCTGCACGTCCCACAGCGATCTACGTGCTCCAGTAGAAGTGATCACCCAATCCACATGATCTTATAATAAATGGCTGTTACATTTTGGATTTTGATTTAATTTAGTTGAATTTATCTGCAGGTCTCTTATCAAGCCTTTGTAGCAATCCTCACAATATTAGCTAAATTAAAAATATGCTTACATCCCAGAAATAACAATTATTTAAATTTTAGTTCTTTATTTATTTTTGAGCTATTACTTAGAATTGTTGAAAGCTACAATTAAAACAATAATAGGCAAAGACATATAAAAGGATTTAGGTCCAATAAGTGGATTTGGCTGCCTTGAGGTAGCTGGATGTGCGAGATCATGACATATCCATCTTGTCGGTTATGCACTTTTGTCCAACCAGTGTCCTATGAAGATTTCCTCCTAAGATAAGCTAGTGATAGACAGATGGTCCATCCAATAACCTGCCATGTATTTTTTTTAAAAGTGCCCGCCCTTTTCCAAACAGTTTCCTTGGATGACTTCTCAGATGGTTCTCCATTACAAACCATCTATTCTTCATTCAAGCATCACTTACTAGAGTTTTCCATCATATCTCACAGCATTATGAACTTGCTCAGGTGTTACTGAGTACATATCATGGGGGAAGTTGAGACCCTAACCCCCTGTTTCTGGTCTCCAGCATTTGACACCTTTCCCTGTTGATGTTCACCGTCAGCTGATGTTGTCTAAGTGCTCTTTCAGTCTCTCCCCCAAGTTACTTACCATGTCAGGGGTATAACTATCTCTTCAAAATCCAAACTCAATAGTATCCTCTCCTAATCATTTCCACTTATTTCATTGATCACTTAAAGGTGCAGCGTGTAGAATTTAGTGGCATCTAATAAATTGCACTTTGCATAAATGTAAATATTCATAAGTCTGTTTTTCTTAGTGTTAAAGTAAGAATAGTGTTTCTTTTACCTTAGAATGAGCTCTTTATATCTACATAGGCAGCGGGCCCACCATTGTCTCTCCTACATGCTTGGAAGGAGAAGGTATTGAGTTGGTCTCAGTCTACAACTTCACCATTAGATACAGCTAAATCCTCCACACTCATCCTCAAAGTATACTTTTTTCCTTTTCTTTTGGCTTTCTACTACTGCGCTGTTTTGAAAAGCGTGGGTGTAAAGAAATGTATTTAAATGATTATTATGTAGCTCCACCTGTGAGAAGACTGCTTCCTATTAAAGCTATTAATGCATCTCACCCATCACTTAACCCAGTGGGAGGAAAGTGTTCAGTTGCTAGTCCACGTCAAACACACCGCTGGCAAGATTTACTTCTTTTTTCAGCAAAGGTGGTTTTGCAGACTATTTGATAAACCTGTCTTATTTTTGTTTAATATTTAACAATTATTCCATTCTGCTGTATTTTTTATGGTTGAAATGACAAACACGCTTGGATTTGGACACTCCAGATCCAGGTAATTCTTCTTCAGCTCAGAAGACAGTCTGGTTATTGTAAATGAATTGAATTTGGCTGGTTGGATTTAGTCTCTGAGTGGTCATCACAGTATTTCTTCTTCTGGTTTCAGTGTGCAAAAGGATGCAGAACTACTAAAAGATCTGGCCAACACAGGTAAGGATTGGCGTGACAACCCTTAATATGAACATGGATCAGCAGGTGTCATGAATAATAAGCTTTTAATGGCACTAAAATTAGAGTTTTTAATTCTTCATGGATCCAGAACCATTAAGCAATATATTCCCCAACTGAACCTTTTCTCCAAACTTGAGAAAATGTGTGATTTGGGACGTTCATTGTGTTTGCTTGATGACTTTCATTGTGCACCTGTAAAAATTAGTCATAAGTGTGGGATCATTCATTTGCAGCGGGATCATGCAGGCATTGTGCTTGACAGTTACTTCATTATCACAACCGCAGGTGGCTGCATTGGTCTGACGGACTGACAACCACATCTTCTGAAACGCCCTTAATTTATTCATGATCCCTTTTGAATTTTCAGTTTTTAAAAAGAATCAGTGCTGGCAGGCTGTGTTTTTTTCTTTCCACTTCCCTTCAAAAGTGAGAAGGTGGAGGAGGTTGATGTTTCAGAAAATATCAAAGCTGGAAGCTGAGGCAATGTTTTTCATAGTTTAAGGGACACAGTGTATGTTTTATAAAAGTAATAGACGCCTTCGCTTTCTACATGGATGTATGGGGTTCACTTTGTGCCAAAAAGATTGCTGTTGTACATTTTAATATCTTTGTCACATATTTGAATATGTGTCTTATTTACTGATTTTGGATATGAAAGGATTTAGCAGTAAATAGTGTCAAAATTTAAATGCAAATTACAATCGTTCTAACAGATGTACAAATATAGAAAATCTTCAATAGCAAGAAATGCTGCATGCGTCTCAACCTCTCAACCACACTAATACTTGTCTTTATAGATTGAGCTCATTCATACTGAAATGACACTAGCCACTGGACTTTGATTATAAAGTAGCAGTAGATATTTCTGAAGCCCACTATAGTTCCATTTTCATTTCGCTCATCCAAAGTGCTGGATGCAGGATGGTGGACAGTTTCTGGTGGGAAAACAGCAGGGGTGTCAGGATGACTTTAAATAGAAAAAAACTCACTTTTGGTGTCTTGTAAACAAGTAGCTTAAATCGTTAAGGTTAACAGTACTACAGTACATTTTCATCCTGGCATCACTCAGCCTTCATGTGAAATTTAAGCTGCTCACTTGCACCTTACAAGCTAATACCTCTGTCTCCACAGAGTGTTGGCAATAGACCAACTAACAAATCTGTTTAGTATGACAACCATGCTCAATTATGCCTCATAAGTTGTTGCAGTAATTTTCTGGGCTAATAGATTTGTTACGCAGATTTGGTACACCATAGAAAAATTAATGATGTGATTTGGTATCAAAAACTTTTTTCATTTGGAAATGACAGAGAATTGCATTTTTTGTCGATTGGATGGGGAGCACTTCTGAGAAACCAATATAGGCTACCTACAAAAGCCATACATCCTCTGAATGCCCGAGGTCTCTAGTTTGTGGTTTCATGAGGTTTCATGAGGCTGTGATGATCCTGGAGGTCATCATAGGTCAGTTTGTACAGTGGGGTCAAGTTTTAAAGAATTGTCTTATTTCAATGAAATGGCTACTGTGGGGATGAATAGGTGAAAAAAACACATTGGTACTCCATGGAAAAAAACAAAAACGTTTTTTGCTCAACACTGCATGGGATTAGCTTAAAGTGGACATGTCTGCGAACCTGGAGAGGTCAACAGATCCTTTTAAAAACAGCCATGACAGTTTTTCCCTTGCCAAACTTTAGCCTAACTTTGGAGCATTATTTAGCCCCCTTCCTGACAAGCTAGCATGACATGATTGGTACTAGTGGATGCCCTAAGCTGTCTAATTTCATATGATAACATATCATATGACATCTTGATTGAAGCTTTAAAACTGAGCCCGGGTTAGGGTTAGGGTTAGGGTTGGGGTTACAGAGGTGAAGATGGATTTGTAAATATGTGTTGACTCAAAGTTGCATGAGACATCACTTGAGCTGTTAGCATCACATTTATAAACTATATGGTATGACCTATTATGGCTATATATAATTATACAGTGTCTGTGAGTTATTCATCATATTTTTACTCTGTTACTCTATGTTACTCTATTAGATGGTTTTCTGTTGTTCTGACAGTCTTTATTGGGACAAATAATGCATTTATCAACCTTTGCCAACATTTTTGTCAACATCTTCTATAGCAGAAGGAAGAGGAGTACAGATAGTAGCTTTTCCTCTCACAGTGGCTCACCAGATTCAGATGAGTGAGGACGATGGAGAGGATGATCTTATGCAGGGGACCAGAGTGAGAAGAGCTGCATGTACAGAATCTACATGTGATTGAGAAAAAGGTTGAGAGGTTTTGAATGGGACTCTTCAGCCCTGAGTGGAACACAAAAATCATTTTCATAGTTTCATTTCATCCTGATCCTGATGTTTGGAGTGATATTCATTCAAACCATGAGTGGACATATTAACATACTCACTCTGGAGCCACGTGCTGTAACATTTTGTGCCCTTACAAATATCTGATGCATGATAATACAATAAACAACCTCATCTGTTCCTCATAGAAATAGTCTGACAAATTTCCCTTTCCGCAGGAACAGAAACAAGAGCCAGTGTAACCTGGAGCCAGCAGATGTCACTGTAGTTATGAAAGAGATGGATGATAATGTATGTCTGTAACACACACACACACACACACACACACACACGCACATGCACACACGCACGCACACACACACACACACACACAGACACTAATAAAGGCGATCAAAGCCCTTCCTAAATCCTGAAGGTGTATTCCAAGTGTGTTAGTCACTCGTGAGTCAGCTTGTATTTGTTCCGTTTGTATTTGTTTTTACTCTTAAACCAAGTGACTCACACTTGAGTTGACAGAGAAAACATATGCAAGTATTTTAGAACAGGAAATGGATGTACAGGAGGGCAAAAGTTATATTTCTTGGACTGTGCGGATCAAGTGCTTTCAGCAGCCAAGAGGAAATCATAGTAATTTGTGGAAGTGCGGGGTTCGAGAGGAATGTGCCTGAAAGGAGCGCTGACTACTGTTAATGCAGAAAGCTAAATATCTGAAGCCTGACAGGGCAATGACAGACTGGTTATGATGGTTTCTGACAGTGAATACCACCCAACAGTTTAAAACTTTTGAGAAAAGTTTGAGAAAAAAACTTTACTTTTATACTTTTATCAGCTTCTTTTCCTTCTTTGGGATAATTTATTCTTTTAAATCTTTTCAACACATTTGTATTTACAGTTTACATCAACTCATTTTCTCATGTAATTATGATCAGATTACTGCAACATAGAGTCATCATGATTCATTTATTATGAGCAAAGTTAGTCAAAACAAAGTCATGTCACAACTTCTTTTTTCAACAAAAAAGGGACATTAAGAAAAGTTTTTAATTAAAGAGAAAAGTTCTACAATATATTTTCGGTAAATGGTATATAAATATCCCAGAAAGAGCACCAGCATGAATATCACAGGAGTATTGCTGTGCCACATGAGAAAAAAATGGATTACTGAACTGAATGCATAAGGAATAAACATATATAGAAATTAAACATTTTGTTTTCTGCTCAAGTATTTACATCATGTGCTGTACTCCTCTACATTCCAGGGGATACTCTAACTTTTACTCACCACATTTTAGTTTGACAGATGTAGTTTCAATTCAATTTACAAATACATCATAAGCTCATAAAGACTAAGCTTTTACAAAAATGAATAGTTTAACTAACCCTATCCCTCCTGTACTCTTGTATGAACACTTGGACCAAACATGGAAATAATATATAATTTAAGTTTTTATATAATTATAATTTAATCTCAAATTAGCTACTCTTCATATTGAGCTCTTTAATTTCTGATACCTACAGCTTTCTACTAAATGTTCTGAAATATATTTTTAATGCAGGACTTGTATTATAATGTAGAATCATTAAGATAAGAATTCATATCCTTCACTGACCGACTGCTTCAGGCACATTTGAAGTCCCTGTGTGAATCAATGTCTGGCTGGTAGAGGAACCTGGTGAGACTCAGAGGTGTGGCAGTGAACTGCATCTTCAGCCCTGGTGAGCTGCTTATATAGGGCCCAGAAATAGGCAGCAGCAGCAGCTTGGTGCGGTCCTGGTGACTCAGCCAGGACTCAGCGCAGTTTATTGGTGGGATGAATAAAATACCACAAACGTTTACACTTGAAATGAAAAAAGTTGTGTAAAAGGCAACTATAAACTGAAACTCTGCTGTAAATGTAAACATACTGGCAAAAATGTACGAATAATAACCCAATAAAAAGATGAATAAAGGATATTTCCATTTAGGGCATCCGTTAATAAAATTATTGAGTGTGGAAAAGTCCCTCTGTGGTGGGTAACTAAAATTATGACTGCTAACTTCCTGTGAAAGTTCTGTAGTCTGTGTGATAATTGTGTTGGTGGAAGAGTAAAATCCTTCGATATAACTGTCCACAGTGGAAAATACTGCATTAACCAAACACAAATAGGCTAAGTACTGCATTAAAGCTGCCACTGTTTGGAGTAATAACAGTTATTGTAAAGAATGATGTCAGATTAATATCCCTAAACCTTGAATATCCAACTGGTTCCCCAAATGGGAATTTTATGCTTTCATTTCAGTTGAACAAGTCCAGAAACATCACTAAGTCTTTTTTGAGCTGAAGGAAAAGTCTTATTCAGTGCAAAACGTGACATTTTGAATATTTTTACCCCAAAACAGCGATATTGAGTGTATGAGTAATGTGCAAAATAGGCACTATGCTATTAATACCTGTTTCCAATCAAGTAGTTGGGTTCAAAAGTCCAAAATTTCTCAAGTTAAGTCACATAAATGGAAATACACAAATGAAGAACAAAATGTACAGACTTACTTCCCACCTCTGGAAAACGGTGACTCTTCAAAGAACAAATTTCCCTCATGAAGTTTTTAATGAAACTTTCTGGCAATTTATATTTCCGCTTTACATCGTCTGCTGTCCATCATCAGCTAATATCACACCATCAGGGAATATATGAGCAGTACAAGAAGCACACACGTGGTCTGCAGACATTCAGGTCATCAGTGTGACATCCATCTAAATAAACAGGTGTACCCTCCCCTCCACAGATATCACACTTCTCCTGTATCTGTGGAGGGGAGGGAAGAAGCTCAGTCGTCTTATCTGCCAAGAGCGGACAGAGACATTCAGCTCAAAGCTAACTCATCATCGTGTTTTCAGAAAGCATCAGTTCTCTCTGTGCCAAGGCAACAACAAGGTCTCCATGTGGTAGAAGTCCCCCAGATTCCTCTTGGATGAGTCTTAGGGTTTTGGAGCTGTGAGTCACAGGAAGCATCGGGTTAACTTGATGAGCATCTTGTGCACACACATAAGACTCAATCGCCCACTGAGGTGTGTGTGTTAAGTAAAAGCACTCATTATAAAGCCTGCCTCTCAGAGCAAACGTACCTTAGCTGGTCCAGGTGTTGCTTATAATCAAACTATTGTGTATGTGTTACCATATGCTGCCAGTGTGACTATTTCTCTCTTATAAATAAGATAATGTGTTTTAATAGACTGTTTGGTTAAACAAAGGTCAAATTTATAAAAAATGTAGCAAAGAAAAAATATATTTTCCTCTGAAATGCAACTGAGCAGATGTATTCAATGTTCATAACTAAGTAAAGAAACACCTACAGACTGTAAATAACTGTGAAATTCCATATTCATTAGACTGGTAACATGCTTAGACACTCATACTTGTTGTTGCTTCACTTTAAAACTAAATAAAAATATAATGCTTGTTCATTTGACTGGCTCCTACAGATGCTGCATATGGTACTTTGGTAAGGTGGTATAAACAAGAAAAATAAACAGTCCACATTTATGGACTTATTTTATTTACTGTGCTAAGGAAACAACTTAACAGTTCAAACGTTAATGGCATGTTCTCTGAAAGCTGTAAACTGTAAACAGTATTTTGCAAATTGGCTCCTAATTAAGTTGAGTGTTGCAAACAAAATGTGTTTTTTTTCAAATCTGAAGAAACCATTAAGTCCATTTACTACAAATCATGTATACTTTCCATAATTATTAACCACGCTTACTGTGCTTTCCATTAACTTCCATTCATTTCTGTACAAGATGGAAATAAAGTAGCAGATCCTTAATGTTTGCTTGAATTGTGAAAACCACCTCTATCAATAATAGTATCTGACAAAAATGAATGCAGACTTGTTTACTGTGATGGACTCTATGAATAGTCTGCTAATAAATAGGTTGGGGGGGGAAAAAACCTGAACCTGAGCAGCAAGTTGATTTTAAGCAACAACCTGTAAGCACGCTGGCTGGTCTCAACCTGTAAGAAAGAAAGGTGACTACTCTGCTAATTACCCTTAATAGAGAGCAACATGATCAGCTTAAGGTTTGATATTGTGTTTTTTTATCCCAATAATTCTAGTTGAAACTTGAATTCATCTTGACTCCTAGACTCTCAACATTGTCGGACTACTTGAAGCCCGAAGGCATAAAGACAGTTTTATCTGCTCTGGCATTTTTGCTGTTTGCAACATTAACCCAATCCTGTCCTTTCACTTCCAGAAGCACGTCATTAATAACCACCAAAATATTTCTGGCTGACAAAACTGTTCATTTATTTCACAGGAAATGTGGGGGATTTGTCATTGTGGCATGTGGCAGACATGACATTACTATTGTCCCTTATCAAGCTACTGGAAAACTCCATGGTACATTTTATTTTCCTCTTCTAAATTAATAACCATCAGAACAGGAGGTTGAATCAGTGGGTGTGCAGCTCAACACTGAATCATAGTTTAAAAATGTACAGGGGAATTTATTTAGCTGCTTACTTTGGTGTGGCTGTGGTTTTCCAAGTCAGAGGGCTCCATGGTGTTCACACCACATATCATTTATACCACCTTAACATTCATATCATTTGCATATGATGATCTCACTCTTGCAGAACTGGAATGGAGAGAAAAGAAATGTCTAAATCTGACATGCTTCAATAAATATTTAGCAATCAGGCTGAAGATTGATGTCGACAAATATTTGACAACGTTGTCGGCTAAAAGCTGCGTTCATTTTCAAAGGCTCTGTGTCAGTATTGGTCCTAGACACTCAAATGAGCATCGCTTTTTTTTAAATTCATTTAATTCTGTTACAGCCATTTTAACTGTATCAAAAGGAATGATCAGGATCTGTGCTCCCTCTGTTACAGCTCTGCAGTGCCTTTTCTGAAAAACAATCATATATTTAATATAAATGATCTTGTGTCTGTGCATTGAGTGTTGGGATTGTGTGACGAAGCTGCACCGTGAAGCTGTTCATTATAATCTGTTCATATTTAAAGCATTTTCTGTTTGCTCTTTATCTGATGCATCAATGTTGCAAATGATTGAGTTTAAAAACGGTCTTTTAGTTTAATAATCACATATCTGATCCTCATTGATTGCTGATGTTTAAGTTTAGTGTTGCTGTCATCCTCCTCTGCACAGCATTGCTTGCGTGATGAAGCGTCTCAGGATGGAGGGGAGCCACATGGTGGCAGTGTGCACAAATACTGTCAGCCTGTCTTCTAATGTCCACACAAGAAACCCCCCAACCCTTACCCCACCCTCCCCAAGGTTACAGTGCTCCTGCTAGTAAGTGTCTGTGTGCAGTGAGATTACTCTCACAGAGGCAGAATTTGAACCCTCTTCAAATTGTAGATGGCATCCACACTAGCATACTGGGCAATTATCCAAATATCTTAAAAATCGTTTCCCGTGTTGTGTTGGAGTCACCATGACTCTTCTGAGGATCATCAATCAACACGGAGGTCATTCTAACAGCCATTTGATGGATCACGTTGCTAATTTGAAACAGTGGTAAAGTTAACCCACAGTGGCGCCATTTAGTCATTTTTTGTCACATCTTGTTGCCATGAATATATGGGCACGTCATACCAAATAAACTAGGGGAAATGTTAATGCTCTGAATGTGAGTAATAAACACGATGAGTAATGATGACTTGAGTGAGGAGCACATTGGAAATGAAAATAATAATTTAAATATTTTGTTAACAGGCAGTTAGTAAAATCTGCTGGCTTAAATGTTCTGTTTGTTCAGGTCATAAAGCAAACTAGACAGGTGTTCTACTACTTGGACAGCGGGGGAAACTCCACCGCTCCAACGGATGTGAATGAGAAAGCTCTTTTATAGACTCTGTTGATATAACGTGATCTCATTATATTATTTGGTCACCCTACCTGTCCAAAACCCAGATGTTCAGTTCTAGTTGGGACCCTGGGGCCAAGATGCTTCCACTTCCTACCTGCACTGTAATGCACCAGTTTACAGGTTACTCACTACTGACTTGGTCTGATTTTCCAAGAGGAGATCCAAAGAAGAGAAAAATTAACACACAAATTGGTTTCACATTGACAGAATTGATCATTGTCTCCTTCTAAGTAGGACAAGTGTGTCTGCGCATGTAACAAGCAGAGGAAAAGCAATACAGGAAAGCCAGCTGAATTTGGGGTTATGTTACTTCCTTTTACAAACATACCACAATATTTGGTCATCTGAAGTGCCTCCAACAGTCATCAGATTATCTGGCTTTGCTGGACAGTACGGTGCTTTCCACCTACTAATGCAGTATAAGTCACTGGCCCTTGACTAACCAGCAACACTACACCGCTGCCTCTGAGCTGACCGCAGGCTCCATGACAGATGTTGTTTAGAGTAGTTGACCAGCCGGCTCCCAGCCGGCTCCCGGCTTCGACCTGCTGTTGTCCCGGTGCAGAATGACGCAGGTATTGCACAACATTTTCCTTGGTTATGACTGTGTGACATCACTAGCTCCTCTTAGTGCTCGCTGTTTCCCAGTTCCCCTGACGCGTGATACACTCTCTAACGATTGCACTGTTATGTGTAAACACCGCAAACAAGTCAATGAGCCCATGCATACACACACACACAGACATACACATGCACAAACACACTTACACACATGCACCTTCACCGCCTCAGGTCCTGCTGTATCCACGGAGGCACCTGTCGCATGTGACGTCATATATGAGTCAGGTGAATGCATGCATGCATGCATGTGCGTGTGTGTGTACAGGCTCCTGCTGGCTGTGGGATGTTTGCATAATCAGCACAGCAGCACACCTTGGTCACAAGGTAAACTTTCCACTGTGCTCAGAGAAAAAGACCTCCGTTTCACACTTGAGTAGTCAGGGAATGGCCTACTTTACAGATGGGACTGATGGGAGGTAATGGGTTGCAGAAAGGTGTCAAGGTCCTATTGTGCATATATCCCCTCTCTATACACTGTATGGTTGGTAATACATATCTACACTGTTGGTTTATAGTATAAGAGTTGACTTTCAACTTCTTCTTCTTCTACGTGGCAGATATCCCTAATTCATGTGCTTTCTTTTCATGTGCTAATATTTTCTAAGAAATGGATCTTTAAAGGAATTCTTCAATATGTTGGAAATATTCTCATGCCTACAATACACCAGAAGACTTTGAAAAGACTTTGAAAAGACTAAAGTATGCCACCCTCTCACATCTAAAGACAATGTGTCAGAGACTAGGGATCTTGCAGGGTTACTATTTGCAAGACTACAACTAGATTTATTTCGAGATCATTTCCCATCCCGCTCCAGGAAAAACGGTTGTACAATGGAGCAGAAACAGAAGCAGCTTTTGGCGACAGCTGCCCTTGTGTGTCTGCAGTGGTTTGTTCTGAAAAACCAGCCAAAAAGAAAAAGAGAGGGCACTGCAGAATGTGGATATGACCTTGGTTGAGAGAACAGGTCAGTAAGGATGTGCCTCACCAGAGTTCCTGAAGTTTGTCATTTCCTGTTTGGTGCTGGAGAGAGCACACCTATTAGTTGTTGACAATGGTCACTTCATTGGAACATCAGGATGTAAAAGAGTGACTCAAACTGAGTTTTATGGTCACCTGACACCCAACGATCAAAATGATGGGAGCGCGTCACAGCTATAGCACAACTCTCATGATTTTGACAGTGAAATCGCTTGAAAAGTTATTTGGTGTAAGGTCGCTTTCTTGCAGAGTAGATGAGAAGATCAATACCGTTGTAATGGTCAGGGGACAAAAGTCTCTTAGGCTCAGTAAAGAGCAGATTATAACATGTTTCCCTAAGGTTTACAATGCAAGGTGTGCACTCATAGATACAGTATATACTTGAGACTAAATATTAAATCCCCCTGTCCACATGCATATATACACCAGATGCCTACTTGGTCCATGCTCTGACTCAGTATATGGAGAATATGGTGGGGAGGTCTCAGTCCGACCCTCTAGGGGCATCTGGTGGGTATGCTCCTCCGGAAGACATTTTTGTACATTTTAAAATCAAATACATCATCCTGGTGCACTCTGAGAGCAACATTACGAGGTTATATCTTGAATTTATTTTTGTGCTTTAGTAATTTAACTACTGGTTGAACTGATGACGACACACCTACAAAGCACAAGAAAGAAATTTTACCAGTTCGTTTAATGTTACAATCAAACAATCAAAAAAGACTAATGCCATATATCTGCTGTGAAACAAAGAAAGCAGAAGTGATTATCGAAGTTCAACTAGTTAATTACTTATGAACATACAAGTTCAGTATTTCAGTATACCTTTTCCTACATTGTGTTTCTTCAAATAAGACTTTGCTTTTTAAAACTGAACCAACCAAAGCAGCATAATGTTCTAAACAGCAGGCAGGTGTTTCACATTCAGAGGTTTGAGTCTGAGCTGCAGGGTTGAGTGGAGGTGTGTGAGGGAGTTTATTTGTGCTGTTGAACGTAACCGCTGTGAAACAGTCAGTAAATAACGTTTTATTGATCTGATTCACTGACTTTCTTACTGTCACCGCTCCCTCTCTTCATTCACTCTCTACCTCTCTCGACCGCAGCTGCTAATAACAGCTTTTATACAGAACAGCGAGGCGGAATAAAGTAGTAGTATTCCTGCATCGAGCAGACTCTCTGAGAACAGAGAGCAGTGCCACGAGAAGTGACAGTAAACAGCAGCAGAGGCTAATGTTAGCTGCTCCTCTCCTCTGTGTCAGTGGGGCGGAGCTGAACCTCTGGCCAGCTGAGACACAGACAGTAGACAACTTCATTCGGTAATCTAATAATATAATCTGCACAAAAGAAGGTAATGTATCCATATATATATTCGTTTGAAAATACGTTGATATGTCTTAAAACCTCAACATACTGCTCAGCCCTAAAACAACGTAACATTTTGGAGAGTGTACAGATGTGTTCAGCTCACTGTTAGACTATTAGACTATGGCGGGCTGCCACAGTCTAATGGGAAACACTGCTCTGACCTCTACTCAAGTAATATTTCGTGTAAGTAAAACCAAATTGGATAAAATAAATGTAACATAAAAAATAAATGATTTACAAATACAAATGTTTAAAATCATGTTCAGTCATTCATTCTCTTTATCGCTGATCCTAGAGGGTCACGGAGGAACTGGAGCCAATCTCAGGTGACACTGAGTAAAAGGTGCAGTATACATCCTGGACAGGTTGCTGGTCAATCACAGAGCTAACATATAATATACAGACAGACAACCATTCACACTCACATTCACACCTACAGGCAATTTAGAGTCACCAATTAACCAAACTTCGCCACTGTGCCACCGTAAAATCACATTGATGTTGTTAGTTCAAGTATTAACTTTGAAAAATGTGCTGACTTTGGTTGTAGCATGCAGTTGTGCACATATTAATTCTTTCTAAACAAATATTTTATCAAGCAATAAAATAAAGGATTAATAGGTAGACTGCATACATGAATCAATTCAGGGAAATCAAGGAAAATTAAAGCCAACCGATTATCATGACAGACATATTTAGTTTCATTTGCTAAAGTTTTTAGGAATCAATCTCTGAGATGGTGCTGTGATGCTGCCTTAATGGAGATGAAGAAAGAACACATATATATATATATATATTTATATATTTAAAAGATTTGTGTAGAATCCAGAAACAAGCCTCTGACTGCTCTGGATAATCTACAAAGCTCAGTGTTCAGACATTTTACTTGATAGGTATCATTCATATTCCGCGCCAGTGTGATGTTGGCATCAGAGATCTCAGAGATGGAAATGATAAAATTTGAAAATTAAACCAAAACTATATCTGCATGGCTTTACAGCACTACAGTGTGTATTCTGTGAGGTCAAAAAACAAACCGAGCGTTAAATCCTATAATTAATTTATCAATATCAATTCACAAATTTCTTTATGATTTGATTTATTTATTGATCACAATTCCTCATATGTCATTGTGCATTTCGGTTAAGTGTTTTAATGAGAGTTGCACTGCTGTTCACCTGTCCAGCAGACGTTAATGATCGACCTGCTGTTAGCTCGAGCGATGCAACAGAGACCCATCTGTTCTGCTCCTATGAATGATCATAAGGCCAGACTGAAGCATCTAAATATAGGCAGGACAAATTAAATTCAAATGACTCAGATGCTTGATGACTGAGACGAGTGACTTATCCCTCCTTATTGCTCTGCTTCAGTCGGTCAGTGCTCTGCCTTTCAACAAACATACATGCATGCCGAACTGGGAGTCACTTATTCCACTTAGGGTCGCCTCTCAAACCTTCAACTGTTAGAGGAAGGAAGTTGGGGGTGGGGGGTTGGGGAGTGAAAGGAAGATGGGTGGAGGGAGGGAGGAGAGAAAGGCTAAATCAGTTGGCTGAGGAGAGGAAGCTCTGTCATATCCAGGAGGAAGTGTGAGTCAGTGCTCGTACATTCTTGGAGGCTGATTCAGCGCTGCACAGGAAGTGGGAAACGCTTACTGCTGAGCTTTAACACCGGGGGGGTGGGGTGGGGTGGGGTGGGGGGGGGGGGACCTTGTCTGGAGCGGTGTAACCGTAAAAAGAGTCCCCCGGCAAAAAAAGAAAAAACAGCAGAGCAAACGCACGTTGTCACAGGTTCTCGTGTGTGAAGTCGTCAATGAAAACAACTCGTGGGCTGCTTAACAAGCTCAGAGAAGCTCCATTAACCCCCAGAAAGAGGTGGCTGTCACTCAGAGCAGAGAAAACAGAAAGAAGAAAGCCTGTGCCACCGGGAGAGAGGCAAAGAGCTGTCAGAGAGGAGGAGGGCAAAGGGTAGCGCTCTGGGTCTTCCTCTTTTTCTTTGGTCCCCATCTCCCCTTCCTTCTCCCTCTCCCGTCAGTTCTCAGATTTCACAGTTCCAGCTATGGCAACTTAACCCTTTCCCTTCTGATAAAGACAGCCTTTAAGTTTCAGCTGCACGAGAGAGCAGCGAGTCACTAACTCTCAGAGGAACTGATCACAGTGAGGTCAGGCCCAGAAGCACACCGCTTACATATGGTCATGACAACATCAATTTGCATTATTTCCAATCAAGTTTGTATTTTCGTGTCATTAGTGGAGGCTTTCCAGATTGTGACCTACATTTTGGTTAAAAGCCGGGGTCGGTGTAATGATGGTGGCCATGTGGGTGGTGTGGGTGGAGGGGTGGGGGCGGTGGTAGTGGTTCTTTAGAGGATGTCCTCCCCCGTTTATACACCCACGGACAGTCTGTCCCACCCAGACTCTCATGGTCACTGCCTCTGTCCTCGTGATAAAACACCAGCTTATCACCAGTTTCCATTCAGCTTCTTAGTGCTTATGTAACGTCAACCCAGGGAGGAAGTACTGTCCTCTGTGAATGAAGAATGTATCTGTGTGTGTGTGTGTGTGTGAGTTTGTGAGTGTGTGTGTGTGTTGGAGGACGGAGGAAGACGGAGAGAGAGAGAGCGAGAGAGAGAGAGAGAGAGGGGAGCGAGACGGCGCGTGGAGTGGAACAGGTTTCCACATGAGAGTAAACCCACCAAACATGTACAACAGTGGAAAAAGTGTGCTCAGCTGATTAGTGCATGGACACACACACACACACACACACACACACACACACACACACACACACACACACGCACGCACACACACACACGCTCAAATCAACCCGTTCCCAAAGTCTCTCACACTTCTTACACACACATCACTCTCACACTGTGTCTCTGTCTCACACAAAACCATGTTGTATTGTACGGGTTGTTGCTAGGAGACAAACTAATTCCAAACCTCTTGAAACAGAGGGACTTACTCCTCATTTCTAAGCCGGTACATTGGGAGAGAAAAGGAGAGAGTGAAGGAGAGGGGAGAGGAGGGACGACGATGAGGAAGGGGCTGTAAGAGACAAGAAAGCTACTCTCCCACGCAGCAAAGCTTTCATTCTCAGCAGGAACAAGACTCATCAGTCTCTTGGTTAGACGTCGTCTCCGTGCCTGAAAAAGCATTAGAGTGAATGACGATACACATCCAACATTTAACGGTTCACACAGCAAAATGGCTGTTCTCTGTGCTCCTCCTCACCTTTGTGAAATGTTACTATTTCACATGAGGAATATGAGAAAGTGACAGCTGTGGCCAAAAAGACTTTTAGGTTCATGTAGGAAAATTTAATTGTAATCTATTATATTTTGGAAGCTGCGCCTTAAAAAAAAATCACTGTCTGCTGTCCAAATCAAACCTAAAAGATTGCATTAAATCAGATTATCCTGTCGTGTAGCTATAGGGATTTTAGGGGATTTACATACGATGATTGAGAAGAAGCAGCAATTTCAAAGTGGTCTCAAGCCAAAATAAGCCATAAAAAAACAGGCTTTTCATTGAGGACACAAAAGTGAGAGAAACAGCATTGTTATTACAGTGAAGATATATACAATGTAATTAATAAAGTAATTACAACCTATATTTAATCAAGTAAATATAATTTAAACTCAACATTTACAGTAGAAGACTAAGAGTCTGTAGCCATGGTTTGAGCTAAATGTTAATATCAGCATGCTAAGATGTCCACTGTGTCATATTCAGCGGTTATAGAGCCATAAAGGCAACATAGAGCTGAGGCTGATGGGAATGTTCTTCATTTTGCAGTACAAATTGAAACTTTGACTTGATGATGACGCTAGATGGAAATTGAGGAGATCAGGGGAATTAATCACAACTCATCCTGTGGGGAACATGAATGTCCAGTCCAATAGTTCTTGGAACATTTAGCTAAAAACCATAAAGGTCAACCTGCTAGTGGCTCAAGAGGAAAAGTAAGTGGATCACTGAAGTCAGTGAGCTTCATCCCCTGAGGACATGAATGTCTGCCAAATATTTCATGGCAGTCCATCCTGTAGGTGTTGAAATATTTCAGTCTGAAGTGGCAGACCGACCGACATTCCCATCCAAGAGCTCCGCCTTTAGTTTAGACTGTATTATTGATTTATCATATTATCTACCATACCTGTATTTCTGGCCACATCACATAGTGTATAGAAAACATGTTAATACATATTTTAATAATGCTTTACATGCTTTAATAGTGCTTCACAACAAAAATAAATTACATACACCAAGTGCTTCACATAAAAGGGAACATGAAAGAAGCATGGGTACACACACTGTTATTAATTGTTACACTAGACATAAAGGAAAATGTAATATAAATGATTAGATTCAAGTGGCTAGTCCAAAGAATTTAAGGAAAAATAAAAGTAAACTGATGTCATTGCACAGATTGCATGAGTGGGCATGAACATTTACAACCCAGGAGATAATTTATGAGAAAATTAAAAGGTATGAAACCAATCCAAATATTTCTACATACTCATTTATGATATTTAATCCTGGATCCTTTGTAAATGTCAAACTGGACTCATCACTTCTGTTGTAGACTTTTGGGGAAACAAGGACTTGCGCAAAACAATGTATATCTGGGCAAGCTGCGTGAGACTCCTGCTGATTTTCCAAATAAACATGATTTTACATGAATAATTTCAAACATTTGTCTCTGAGTCAGAGGATTCCTGGCAAATGAAACAGGGTATCGATTTCAGTGAAACCACTCGTGTAAAATAAAGGTAAAAAATGATGCAGTCTGTTTGATAGGATTTGTTTAATTTCCAGGAGCAGATAGAGGATCATTGCTCTGGAAAAAACATTTAGCTGTCTCGGAGCCCCCTGCCCCCTTCCTAGAAGTAAAGTCTGCCCATATGTGTCAATCATAGTGGCAGTCAGGCGCTTATAATGTCATTGCCAAGATAAATGGGCGCCTCAACATTCTTCAGCACACAAGTATGCACACACACACACACATGAACACACACAGAACAAATGGAGCAGAGAGACACTTCCTTCTGTCATGTGCTCTTCATTTCCATCATGCCATCTCTGCTATTCTCTGCTGGTCCACTCACTCCCCCCGTTATGTCCCTGCATCCTCTCAGCTGCTTCATCTCTCTCCGTCTCTCTCGCGCCGCAGAATACATTACACAATGCTGTCCCCCTTGACGGGATCCATCCCTGACACTGGCTGGTCTTCTAACCCATCTTGTCACATGCTGCAATGGCGTGAGGTCAGCTGCCTGTCTGTCCATCTGTCTGACATGACAGGCGACGTGCTGCGTTTTCGCGTCGTCAGGGTTTCCCGCGGATAGGGTTCATTGGGATGGAATTCAACCAGAATGCCGATCTCATGCTTGTGTCAGTGTTTCTCTCAACCTCCTCTGGGCTGCGTGCAATGGTGAGCTAAACTTAGGGGCTGATGTGAGAGCTAGGTGACACTTCACCTCTGACCTCATCACAACAGAAATACCCAGGGGTCACCTGGTGCAGCCGTATGTCTTCCTGTGTGTCACCTGCATGATGAAGGCCAATGAAGAGGCGGCTATTTTTAGGACGGTATCAGTGAACCAAGGTTGAGGCAGTCATCAGCACACATGACTTATTCCATTCATGCTGTAGAGGTAGACAAGACTGTGTGTGTGTGTGTATGTATGTATGTGTGTGTATTGGGGGTGGGGAGTATATCCAGAAAACATTGACGTTCAATTTGAAATGCAAATTAAGAAATAGAAGAAAAATGATGAAACAAACTGTATATTCCTCTCTTCTATGTCAAAATTCACTTCAAATTTGCTTTATTGGCATGACCGCAATTAAGCCTAGTATTGCCAAAGCAGGTTATACAAGGTTCACACTTTATGTGCTTTATTGCATCCTGCATTTTTTTCCTCATAAATCTAAACAAAAGTTAGAGATCATATCTGTCAATTATGGCCTGTCATTAAACAATATACTGGGTGATAAATATGGTGACCACAAAAACTCTTATTTCTAATTGGTTGGCAGGCATATGCTGAAACATAGTTCGGGGCAATAATCTAACCATTGTTATACGTCAGTGTGCAAGGTTTAGTACTGAACTGTATCCCTGTTTGTGGATTGGGATTTGTGCCTTAAAAGCTTTTCTTTTCAAAACCAACAAAAAAGCATATTCTTTGTCATGGCTCAAAGTTAGATTTCTGAGTAATAAAAATAATGCACTAACCCTAACTTCCGCTTTAGCTCTCACACCTATTTTTCGAGAGTAAACGGGTATGACCACTTTTCTAGCTGTGCCAGCTGAAAGTACCATTTTATGGCTGCATTGAGATTAAAATCAGCTCCGTGTTAAAACCATGCAGGAGGGCAATGAAATACAATCCAGGAAATCCAGTTGGACTTGTACAGTAGATTGTCACTAAAAGACATCATAGCTGTTTGGAAATAACTCGCAGACAGGAGTTTATAATTATGGAATGATATTATGGTGTCAACTATTTTATCTTAAGAAAGATCGTGAGGTGAATGAATATGTTGATGTTACATTAATTTCTGCTCTGCATCGGTTACCATGATGGAATGAAGAAGTAGTAGAGCAGTTCAGTATGGAGATTACATTTTTCTCTTAATACTGATTTAACATCCAGATATTAGGAGGGTGACTTGGTGCCACGAAGTAAGCTAACGTTAGAGTTAGTGTTACGTATTCCGCTAAATAAAATTAAAAGTTACCACCACCACCTCTAATAACTACTAATAGTTTCCATATTTACAGACACATTCTCACAGATTTAATTTATTTATCAGCTTTTCAGTGAATTCCAGTCGGATTGTAATGTTAGCGGGACATATTCACGTGGGCTAACTCAGTGACTAACCGCTGCTGCCATGGCTACAGTTGTCACCCCCGTCAAGACGAGACCCTTACCTGTTGCTAACCACTCAGTCAGTCCCTTAAGGGAAGATGGACATAATCTACCTCAAACAGAAAAATGGGCACTTTGAAATGAAGTGATTTATTTTTCTTGGCATAATAGACGTATTTTATTTTGGGGTAATTTTGAGGTGAATGTTTATTTAATAAAAGCTCATAAATGGAACTCAAGTACAGTCAGCAGAACCAATATGTTTCATTGCCTCTCTGTTCCAGTCTTGTGTCAAAGTCAGTTTTGTGTATATTTTTAAATGTTTGTATTCAGGTTAGCCAGTGAACTGTTTGCAACTGGCAGCTATAGCAAGTACTGCTACCAAAAATACAGTTCAAATATCTTGCACTGTGAATTAGAAGAATGGTACAACAGTTAGAACTATGTCTGAGGTGTTGGGTTATATAAGTCTAATCACCTGTCAGCTAATCAGAAATGACTATTTCCAATGGTCATGGTTTAATGCTTATTTAAACAAGTGAAGGTTTGCACAGACAGCGCAGGCGGGGTTTAACATTCAACACTCATACATTCATAACGCTACCATTCTTAGACCCAAAGACTAATACACATTCACACCCTTTCAACACTATCACACCCTCTCTACCATGCACAGCTTGGTGTTAAAGATGTGTGAATGAAGGACTGCCTGTTAACCACTTAAAATCCAGTTTGCTCTTTTTATTTTCCTCTTTAAGGTTGTCATGGTCCTTTCATGTTGCCTGACAGTATAATATTCTCTATCAGCTTGTTCCAGCATTTCTTTTAAAGCAGCACTCCATCAAATGAAAATACTGTTAACGTCCAATGCGTCATTTTAGTCACATTAACAATGTTTGACTCCACAGCGTGAGTTTATAATGACTGGCTCAGCAGCACGTCAAAGGGATTTAAGAGGCTAAACTCTGCCAACATTACAAGTGAATAAGACAAAAAGTTTGTGAAATGTTGAAGTTGCAGGTTGAGCTGTCTTTCACTCAGACCAGTGTGTCCTTTGTTATCTACCCTGCTGATGTGTCCTTGGAGAAAACAAAGAATGTTCTCACAAAACGTCTCACACCTGTAAAACATAACCCAAAATGTGACTTTTTTCACCAACTCCAAAATAAACTCAAATTAACTATTCAGTTTTTTAAATGAAAATTGAATCAAATGACCCTGTGTGATGTGAAAGGGGTTTTTCACAGAATTATCGTTCGACTTTTCAGCTCTATGGAACTTTTTGAGCTCTTTTAATGAATGTATTTTGTTTTACAGCCCACAGATTTACTGACAGGTTTAATCTCACTCTCTTATCAACTCAAACAGCAGCGGCTGTTATCAACAAACATGCTCTGGAAAACCCAGGATGTGTCCAACTGTCTTATTCACTGATTCACCGTTATTCGACCTCTCATTAAATTGAGATTTTTGACACTTATGAAACATAATAAGTGTTGTGTCATCAATGACAGGTACAGTCTGGTACAATAACTGTAATTTTCACATCAGTGAAAGGTGTAATATTCAATTGCCTGATTTCTTTTTTTTTTGTATAATGGACATTTCTCTCGGAGTTAAGGTGGGAACCAAAACCTCTAAAAGTAGACTTTTTAGTTATCTTTTCCAGAAAGTGCCATTAGCACCCTAACCCTTTGTATCGAGTTGGTGAAGTTTAACCAAATAGTCAAAAACATGAGGTGAACATATGTAAAATTGCTACCTTCAAGTCAAAAGCAAGGACTTCAGCCTACACTGGTCACTTTTTTTGCAAAATTTCTGCTACTGCCTGCTTGACGTCAGATTGTTTGTGCACACCCACGAACAGCTGTCCGTTCAGTAGCCTTTTGCTAAGGTTGTCCACTCTCATATTTTGGATAGTATTCTGGGTTCGAACATGTACAGGTGTGTTTTACAAGTTTATATTCTGAGTAAAGAACGAGAAACAGAGGTGAAATCTAGCTACTGTTGTTTGCTTACGCAACCTCCAGAGCTGTTTGCAGGGGCAGCTACTAGGAGCTAACCAATTACAACAGAGTGGGCTCATGGGGAGGGGTACCTTAAAGTGGCAGGAGCTAAAACGGCCTGTTTCAGACAGAGGCTGAACTGAGGGGCTGCATGGAGAGCCAGTATAAGATACAGTAGGAGTTTTTTGAACTGTAAATCATGTGAAGATATTTCAGTAAAGCCCAAGAATAAAAATATAGACTAGGACATGTGGATTATGAGGTGATAGTGGGTTGCATGTCTGTCAGGATATTTTGAAGTTCTTCTGCCCTTTCGTAAGGTTTTATGTGAAACCTTGCCAGCTGTCTTTGTGAGGCTGAGTTGGGAAAGTGTATTGTCCACTGCCTCCCAGTCAGGTTCGGTCAGGCTGGGATGCCTTCACACCAAACTCTGTGGTAGGTTCCACCTCTGCCTGGTGACTCACCAGGTTTGGTATGAGATAATGGAGTGGTGAACGTGCTGTGATTTGCCTCACTCACCAACAGTTTTAATTTCTGGTGAAGTGCGGTTAAACCAAAGTAGAGACAGACAGAGTATGTAAAGCCTGCATTTCACTGCAGTAATTACTGGTCTCTACAATCCATTATTTGAAATATCATCCTCAAAGTGATGTTGAGTCACTGGTTTCGACCTTAGGTTTTACGTAACTGTCATGATTCAGAGTGTGTTGTGAATAAAATACATTTACACTCCTGTAGACAATCCTTGTAGTGGTTATCTATGTGTATGTAAGATGGTTATTCAGTCGGGGAAGTGGGCGACCGTGTTTATTTACCGCTAAGCCTTTTTTCTATGCTGTGTCATCATCTTTGTTACTTTGAATCTGAGCCAAAGACAATGATGAATACACTGATCAGATGTACCATTCAAGCAGTTTCTTGCTGAAGCACATAGCTTAACATTACATTGATCATTTCAACTTCAAGACCACACCTTTTTGCAATTTAGACCTCATATATCACATAATATATGTACCTAATATACTCACCCACCACTTCTCATTTTTTATCTTTTTTTCCTTTCTTTCACTATGTTTCCTTGTTTCTTTCCTTATTTTGATCACAATTTTCCTGATGTAGTTCTAAAAGTTCACTGGGTCAAGACAATCACATGAATGTTTATCCCCACTGAATGCACACATTCATGCTTGAGAGTCCCATGGCTGCCTACCTAAATAATCACACTTAAATAATCAGTTAATAGTCCATTAAACATGGTTATTTGTAATAACCATGTAATTCAAAGGTTGATTGACCAAAACAATGTTTTCTGTGCATGAATTATATTTTGTAAATAAGTACTTTTTATTTTTGTGAATTCTTTGTGACACTTTATTTTATAAATCTATGAGCATAATTTCTATATGTATAATTTCCCAATAATTTGAAAGTTATTTGATATAGAGAAATATAGGGGAAACAAAGTCAGTGTTTAATAAGTACACTTCCAGTATATTAATTCCAGTTCTTTACCAACATAACCCAGAAAGTATTTAGGTCAATGTAGAGCAGGTCAGCATTCAAAAAAATCTCTACAGGGAAATATACAATTTAACATATATGTAGAATAAGGTTTTCAATATGAATGAATAATGCATGAATATTTACTTAAGTTTTAAAAAGTTGTTTTAAATTGACTCTGACTTTTTAATTTTATTTTAAGGACATTCACATTTTCTAGATAATTACATTAATTACAGTGCTATCCACGAAATGAAATAACAGACCTATAAAATAAACCATTACCATTTTTCTCTAAATGTGTCTTTTCTTTTCTTGTGGAAATAAAATGTTAATGTATTCACACTAGGTGAATATGTTCTTGAATTTATAGAAATCCAGTCCATGACCTCTATGTAGCTCCTAAACTAAACTGAGAAAAAAAAATCCATGTGTAAATCTGTATATACACTGTGGTCTTGAATTAATAATCTGTACCCCTGAATTATAAATGAATCCCTAAGGATTTGTAAACCATGCTGTTGAATCGCAAATCATAATTTATACTGTTTGTTAATCTGAGAGCACAGTTTATGAAACATGCGCACACATTTCTAAATCGAGGGTACAGATTTACACGTAGATCTTTTTTTCTTCTCAGCTGACCCCTACCTTCAACAGAGCACACTAGATTCACAACTCCCTCTTTACCTTTGGCGTCCACCCTCATGCGTGGTGCCCACCTGAGAACTGAACCAAGGAAACAGAGCCAAGTTGCATACAAAACTAACTTTTAGAGAAATGAAGCCTTTCAGCTGAAGGGGACCCTATTTTCATCACACACACAGAAATGTGAAAGTCAATCTCTTAACCTTAAACTAGATTTCCAGCATTATACTAAAACAATGAAGCCTGAATAAGACTCTGTGTATTGTAGATATTTAAAGGAAGCTGACCTCTAAAATATAAATACACAAAGAAAAATGTTTTCTGGAGCCAATTTACTCCTGCTTCCACCTCTACTCAGCGCTCAATTCAATATGACTCATGGACCTTGAGGGATGTGACACAGAGCTCAGTGCAAGGACTGTGCTTTTACAGTGAAGAGTAAGAGGTTGTGAGTTCATACATCGAACTGAGACCTTGCTATTCTCTGTCTTGCCATTTCATCATAAACCATAATTCTGCTTCACGGTCAAACATTTTGATCACACAGAGCAAACTGAACTCATCTCAAATGTAACACTTCCAGCTCCAGTAAGCACCGGATTTTCAAAGTAAAAAACACATTTTAGTATTTTTTTTTATTGTTTCATTTGTACAGAGAAACAACATAATTATGATTATTAGAACTTTAGCTTTTAACATACTAATCAGATAAGATGTTCCCAAATTATGAAGGAGGATTATCTTATGAAACTTTACCAGAAGAGGCTAAATGATCAAAAAATGGTTGCGGGGAAAGTTTTCTAGGTCAGAGATGGAAGTCCTAACTGTCTTTTTGTGACCCCTGTAAATCACAGAGATGAACCGCATGTAAAATTGGCCCCTGGGTTTTTCTGCATGTGTAGGCTTGCTGATGGGGAAAGCCCTACTGTGGAGGTCATTGCGTGACAGTCAAATGACTTATTACAGTAGTGACGCAGACAAGACAGGGAGTGTGTGTGTGTAGCACAGGGGTGACATCACAGATGCCACCTTAGCATGACAGCACCTTCACCTTTTACCCTGCCCTCCTTGAACGCTTTTACGTATGTGATAGAGGAAGACAGATGGCCTTATCTCTCCTTCGTTTTATCTTTTTTTTGCAATCATCATCACTCTTTCTCTCAGAGTTCTGTTGTTTTATATTGTCAATGTGAATGCAGCCCTCACACCACGCACGTCATCAACGGTCTATCAAAGCAACAATAAACCGCCCACACACACCCCTCCCATTACAAGCCATTAGCAACCGCTCGCATTGTTAGGATTCTCATAGTCGGTCCCGATGGATTGGTTCAATTCATGTAATATTGTCACAAAAACACGGTCCCTGTGACTGAACTTGAGGGCTTGAGAAGTGAGACACAGAAAAGACCTGCATTGGTAATTTGTGATTCAGTGCAGGGGATATAGAGCTAATTCATAATAAATGGAATTTCATTATATTTATACCCAGAGATGCTACAGTACAGATGTGTTTTTTTAAATAATCTATAGCTACATTCACAGGGTCATAACTGTTGTATCAAGGGTGCTGTGTATTTGATTTAGAGCAAGTTCCATTAAATACATATATAAGTATTTCATCTCTAGGCTCTCATTACTTAACATGCGTTGTACATAAAATGTGCCATCACAGGACCGCATCATTCACATCACATCCAGCCCTTTGTTTACATGCAAAACCTTCATGCAAATCTTTCTGCTTGAGTTGACATGTGAAAGGTGCACCATTCAAGTGCGTGTAAGCATTTGTAGGGCTTGTGGGTACATTTCGTTTTTTTTAACCCTTTAGTGGTCTTCTCAACCGTTTGGTAGAGCATATTATGAGCTGTGATGTTTTGTTGAAAGATTAATTGTACTTTTAAAAAGGGGGAATTTTTATTTTCATAAGCCACCTTTTTCAGTTGGCTTAATTTCAAGAGGTTAACGGCAGATAAATCTTTCTTGGCATAAGTCCTTTTTATGGTGTGTTTTTTTTTCTTTTAAACAAAAATTGAATATTGCCATGGAATACAAAGCTCTTTGATTATAAACACTAACTTATATGTTACTTCAATGTATATTTTTTTATGTATTAAATATGTAAAATGAAATAATAATTAATTCAAGACAAGAACAATGAGAGTTGTGGATAATGAAAAAGCTCACTCTGATTGCTAGGGGTGGTGCAACTCCAGCACAAAGGGTGTAGATTTTAATGTATAGGAAATACTTGAAGGAGAACAAGTCAGCAAAGGTGTGTAAAAACACAAGAAGATACATTAATGGACCAATAACCTGTAAAAGGTGAAGCTATCCTTTAATGAATTGATGGTTTGTCTTTGATTTGATGGTAGAAAAGAAAAGCTCCATTATTTTCGAAGGCTTTAACTCAGTTTATTTTTACCTGTATTAGCCAGGGCACTGCTGCAGGGCTGTGACAAGACACATGCAGTCATTTCCTTCACATTTTGGTGCAGAATTGTGCCCTTTTCCCACTTTTCTGTATGGTTCAGTGCCTTCATATATGTTTACAAAGCTGGTTGCAACAGTGTCAGCTTTAGTACTGTACATAAGTGTCTTGTTTATGTGCTGCGTATAAAAAAAAAAGACTCCCCGAGTAAGACTACCATCAGAAACAATCAGACACACATGCTGTTACATGTAAAGACAAATACCACGCTAAAGTTTAATTGTATCTGCAGAAGCATGAGATTGAAAGTTTGCCTCAAATGGTTTTGTGAAGCGAAAAACAAACTTGTAGATGTAAAAGTTGCTTTTGGAGTCCATGAGCTTGGAGTAAGGGTGTCAGAAAGTGTGTGAGTTTCACAGCTGCTCGTACAGTTATAGGGATGCACAATGTCTTCGAAACACATTGTTGGTTTGTGTGAAGGTTTGGGATAATGCCAGGTTTGTGTGTGTATGTGTGAGTGTTGACTGTAGGGAAGACAGTGCTGTCCCACTAATAAGGAGCCAGTCTGACAGCAGTTTGAGATCTCCCTGACAGACAACGGCCCGGCTTTGTGCTGACTTACTAGAATATTCCTGGCATCTCTTGCTCGGGGGTTAACTCCTGGGATGCAGAAGCAACACTGAATCAATTTAGATTTAGTAGATTCTGGATTCTGCTGAGAGTTTCTTCTCATCTCAAATGTGATATTCACTCTTGACAAATGATGGCACAAGTCACTCAGTAGTATTAACGTGCAGTATTGTCTTTTTATTGAATTGTCATGGTCAGACATTTGAGGCACATTCATATAAACGTGGTATACTTACCTTCTTCAGCACTGGAGGGTTATACTGTATGACTGCTGCATATATTGCTAGCCAGAAACCCAGCAGACAATGTAGCTGTAGAATTGAACCACACAGAAATCTACATTGTATGCCAGGTTCAGGACAAAGCAAAGGTACATCTCTTCATTTTGAAGGCTTTTCAATTGAGCACCAATTAATGCGTTTCCATCAGTGCAATTCATAGCACATATACAATTTATCTTTAATACAGTAGCTCTTACCAAGGACATTTAATACAAAGAGGACCTTACAGAGCATGAGGCAGAGAAAGAAAGAAAGAAAGAGAGAGAGAGAGAGAGAGAGAGAGAGAGAGAGAGAGAGAGAAGCAGGGAGAATTAAAAGAAGAATGGCGGAAGAGGAAGGAGTGAAAAAAAAACACAAAAAGCCTTGACAAGGGTCCCTTGTGGAGTTGTGACACAGAGAACATCCTGTCTGTGGGGTCACAGGATGGAGCCCCCCTGCTTTGCAGCCAATCAGAGGATTGGAATGTGCCACCAGCCAATGAGTGAGGAATAGTATGCCCAACTGGGAAGTAGGCAGAGCCGTCGGAGACCCAGTAGCCAGATGTAGCTGCTGATTGCTACACAGGATCTACACTGCCTACTGAGCAACTGACAGCAGCCAGAGAGCTGTGAACTGTGAAGGCCGGTCGGGTTGGTCACGCCTGGGCAGGAAGACTTCATAAAGACTTCCGTAGACACAGCAGAGTCGATCTGAAGAAAGAAGGAGAAGGAACAAATAGCTCAGTTATTATGACATAAGAGCAGAGGAGAAGGGAGAGCGTGGTGGTAGCGAACCAACAAGAGATCAAGCAGGAGAAGAAGAGGAGCCTGAGGGAGGGGAAGGATATGGGAGATTATCTGCTGACGAACATCTCCAAGCGTGGCATTATCAGTTGCAGATTCCTGTCATTCTTTCCCATTAGCCCTGAGGCGCGACAGGCAGTGGCCACCGCCATGCCGGCTCCAACACTTAGCCTAACGCATAATAGGAGCACTGACCCAATCTTAATAAAATACGACCTACACACAGGTGACGGCAGGAGGAGAGAGGAGAGAGAAAGGGGATGGAAAGAGGGAGGATAGCATCAGTGATCTCTCTTTCCCTTCATTTTCTCTGTGGTTACAAGTCGAGCTCTGCATACCTGAGGCCTCATGACTATATTGATCAAACATACTCTGACCAGCTGATGGTCACTTGACTCCAATTTCATTTTATTAAGGGAAATGTGCTGGCTTCTCCCTTATCCCCCCTCTTTCCTCCTCCCTCCACACATTCCACTTCTCTGTCCGTCTCTTCTTCTCTCTCACTTTTGTTTGTTTCAAAGCGTCTCACACTGTGGTTTTGTACTGTGTTGACGACAAAGATGGGAACGATGTAGCAAGCTTGATGTCAGCTCAATGAGTTTCAAAGATTTATTACTGCCTGTGCTTTCCTTGCTGAAGCTTTATATTGGGGGATGTGAAGAGGTGTGGAGAGATGTAGCCTCAGGCTCTGTTCTTTGCTGGAGGGAATACAGTTTCTAGAAAGAGGGTGGTGAGATAGGTGACAGGAGGAAAGAGCATAAATAAAATAATCAGGGTTTTTTTTTTTTTACCTGTCTTGGAGCAGATAGTTGTCCAACGGTGTTTCTGGATAAAGCTGTGTTGAATCTTCCAACCTGAAAAACATTGAAAAGACATTTACAGTCAGAGACTCCAAAGCTGGACACCGCAACCATCTTTTACAGCCATACAGGAAAAATATCATAAAAATTTAATTCATCACACGAGATGTCACTGAAAATAAAATAATAGCTATGTGTTAAAGCTGTCAACAGCACTATAAGTACGAGTGTGATATTAACAGGTTCAGAGGTTGAGTAAGCTCACAGGGCTTAAGATAAGGTGATAAGGTCTTCTATGTCTTATCTCTGTCTTTTTCCATGCTTTGGTGATGCTGCCACCGCCGCTAGGCAGAGAGGTCAAATGTATGTAAACCAATCTTTTTTTTTTTTTTTTTTCCACTGAGTTTAGCCTTCAGTTTGTGTGACAAGTCGCACTAGCAGGACAGGGTCAAACGCAGACAGACAACAGAGGAACCGAAACCCTCACAACTCCTCCCATTGCCAGTGTTTTCAATGAAGTGATACCAGCTTACTAATATCCAAATAGACATCTTATAGCAGAAATATTGGTGCAGTGTTTAAGGAACTGCATTCAAATAAAAAATGAATGAGTGGAGACTTGAGGTTTGATTATAGGCAATTGTAACCTTTCAACCAATTATAGTTGGTTCACTGGTGGGAAGCCGGTGAGGGATCATGTCCTTTTCACCGCACTTGAGATTCATACTAGTTGTTAGGGAGGAATCTAGGTGGGATAGCATGACCACCCATCATGTTACACCCCTTTTGGTGAAGTTAATCGAAACTCATTGACATCACACTGCAGAGGTAGATCTAATGTAGCTTTAACCTTGCTCGGGTCAACAGTCGAGTTAGTAGTGATGACACGTAGTGCATAGGGAAATGTGCATTTCCGATTGGGAGAAAAAGGGGAAATAACACAAAAAAGAATGAATGACTTGAGAGTCTACAATGAGTTTCTGTGAAGGGTGCAGCAGACTAGAGGTTGAGGAAGATGGATCTAGGAAGGGGTGAGCGCTAGAAGGCCTGAGGACTGGTGAGGCGGTGTGAGGAGGGGTGAGGTCAGGCGTGCCATTCCATTCCTGCCTGCACTGGGCAAGTCTATTCCTAGAGTGTGGTGTATGGCAGTTGATGTGGGTTTCCTCTTAGCTGCCTGGAAGATGACTGGGCCTGACCACATCCACATTCACACACACATATGAGCACACACGCACACCGACACACACACGCACACATGCACAAAGTGACAACTGTGCACACATATACAGCAAATATACACCGACTTGTATATACACACACACACAAACACACATACAGTAGCAAGCAGAAGCGCACATGCATCCACACACACATTTCTGGGGGAAGCAAAGAGGAACTGAATCATTACCCTGCCTTAGCCTCAAAGTAGGGGGTGACCACTGTACAAGTATGTGTGTGTGTGTGTGTATTTGTGCAAACATAAGTTGCACTTTTGCAGTAAGCGACATTGGTTCATTGGTTGTGTGCATGTGTGTTTGTTGCTCAAGTATGTGTGGGCATGTGTGTGTGGGAGGGTGTGTAGGATGTGTGAGCTGGGTGTGGATGCATTCCCTCTCTCTCGCTTTCTATGTCTGAGTGTGCATGTGTGTAGAGCATGTGCCTCACTCCATCTTTAAAGTCCCTTACTGTTCTAGCTCAGGACTTAATTTCTTATTCTTCCAAAAAAAAAAGAGAGAAAAAAACAACAACAACAAAAAGAACTGGCATTAACGGGAGAGATTTGGTTGCAAAAATCAAGAAAATTGGGAGAAAATTGGATTTTATTAATACTTTTCACACTCCTCCACTTCTTCTCTTTGCACTCAAACTGTGCTCACAACAACTAGTGTGGACATTAAATGAGCATTAACATTGATTTAAACCAGTACGCACCTTTCAAAGTATAAATGGTTAAAAGATAAAAGTAATTATCCTAATTCTTGATACCAACGTGACGTAGACTCACAGTATTTCACAATTATTTGCACAAACGCATTCTCAGCAATTTGAAATAGACAATTAGACACTTAAGCATAACCACAAGTACCATTCCACTGACTGTGAGAGATGCTCAGTCTTCAAGATGAGACAAGCCCGCAATACAGCACTCACTAACAGTTTGCAACCAATTAAGCAGTTGTTCCATGAGGCCAGTAGCCAATCAGATATCAGTTCTCAGCTCCCCAGCTTCCATTAGACCCCTGCCTGAGAGCCTGATTGGTTGTGATGGGTAAGTGAAAGCGTCCAACCAAAAAGATGGAGCCAATAGCTCAGATTCGGTGGAGACAGGGGTTATGGAAGCTCAGCCTTCGCTGCCACCTCTGTTCCTTATCCAAAGTCATTCCCTGTCCCAGAATATTCTCTCGCTATCCAATGGATGGTCACTGCCAGACAGACTGCTGAAGTCACTTTCTCCCCCTCCTCTTTCTTTCTTTCGCTCTCTTTTTCTCTTTTCGCTCCCTCTCACTTTCTATTCTTATTATAAACTGAGGGGATGAAACAGGCTTTATATGTAAAACGATCCCGAATGGTTCCTTTGGGTGCTGCTGGGTGGCTCACACGGGCCGGTCGATGCGAAGACTGAATCCAGGCCTAGTTTGGAGAGCCAAAGAGTCTCTCCAGAGGGAGCCCCAGCCTCGAACATACGGCTTGTACCCCAGCCCCAGCCCCAGGCCGAGAAAGAGGGGTGTCTGCAGGCCCTTCCAGGGGGCTGGACTGATGGGAAAGAGCTGGCAAGTTGACCAAGGAAAACTAACTCCTTCCTTAAGCTGCTTTATGAAGGCCTGGCAAACGTGCAGAGAGCAAAGAAAGGCGGCAGAAGAGAGGGAAAAAATAGAAATGTACAGTAAGAGGCGGGATAAAAGTATGAAAAGTGTCCCATCCCCTAAAGTCAGCGTAAGGGCACTCCTGTGTCCCAGTCACCTCTTGTCACTTTGTGGGGTCACAGGGTTTAAGCAGGACTAGCAGCACACCCCAGCAAACATAGCCATAAATCTGCATCATTAGGCCCAACACAAGGCAACACAGAGGCTATAATGCTAGAATGTAAGCTCTGTTTGAGTGCGTTATAACTTGGCTACTGATACCTGAACTGCCTCCACCCTTAATGCTAACACACTCATTGATAAATGGACTAAAGAGACGTAAGGACGATAACTCAGTGACAGAGTTACACAAAGTTTCTACGAACCAGATGTCAAAATGTCTGAATTGCTCATTGCTGGCTGGACTGTCAGTCCCATAGTGTGTCTTTAAATCATGAGCTTGAGTTAATAATATTGATGATCCACAAGAATCACAGTTGCCTCGATGTTGTATTCAGCTTGTATAATAGCCAGGTGACCACAGCTCCTTACTGACGTCGTACCACTGCAGCCACTTTGAATAATCAGCCAGGCTGAGTCATTGTGTTAACTGACTACCTTTGGAAAACAAAAGGAACACCTTAAAAACGCAGCTCTGCGGGCCTTGCCCATTGATCCTGGTTTTCCATGACGTGCATCCGTCTCTACAGCCTCTTCTTTGCACACACACGCGCGCGCACAAACACACACAACCGCCACTTATTGGAATTCAGAGTGGGGCCCAGGTAGGGGAAGCTTTGCCCATATATGAACAGAGCAGGAAACAGGCCAGGTGTGTGTGGTTAGTACACCGTTGGAACGAGCGTTCTTGAGTACACAAAAAAAACGCACACATACACAGAACGCACATACGCACACAAACACTCTTAACGGGCTTCTTCTGTGGTGCGTGTACCCGTAAACCAAACTGCACTTAGCCCTGTGACGTCTCAGTTATGCCGCTAAGCTCTTAACTCTACAATCTGCCTGTGAATGACAGACTTGTGTGAGTGACTTGTTGCTGTATAAACAAAGACGAGTCATGCGAAAAGGAAAGTAAGGAAAAGAAAAGGAGGAATGAGTCAAGTGATATTTAGATTGTTCTTGTGCTGCTTAACTCGGTTAAAGTTACATAACTCTGTCGATGTCGGAATAACTATGGTATGTCACAACATCTTACTTCCTGACACCAGCCTGTATGCGTGTGTTTTTATATTACAGCGAAGAATGTGGTTCAAACTAAAACCTGCCACTGATGACTTATGGCTTAACTCCCCTCAACCTCTCCCACCACACTGAATCATGTGCATCAGCCACCTTTCATTATCCAGACCTCCATGCGATGACTCAATAAGATAACTGACAGAGTGGTAGCATGGACACTTAACACTAACAAGCTGGTCATTTAGTGCTGACTGCTGCATGTGCTCTACTCCACCACCTCCACCTCCGCTCATTCTTGTGGGATTTACACAGAACTGCAGCCACTCGATTTTGAGAACTGAAAGCAAAATAAAACAATAAATAAAACATAAAGCTGAAGGTTATGCTTTCAATAATCAATATACCATTATATCCATCAATTTGACTGAGCGTGTCGAAAGATTAACAGCTCTCTCCAATGCCATCCAACATCATCACTTGCTTGATGACTTTATTTTACATCATAATAACAATAACAGGGGGAAAAGTCACTTTACAAATTCAACAGTAGCTGTTTTATCCTCTTTACTGTGGTTTAGATTTGTAGAAAATGACCAATTGTAGCTTTAATGAGACATCTTCCTCGTTTGAGTTTCTAAAATTTCAGCAAACGTATTAAATACAAGTTAATATAATTGAACTCTTCCTGCAATTTTTGGGGCAATTACCATCCTGCTGAAGCCTGCCCCAGCTTACACGCGCGTATAACCCACACAGGCCACCAGTGTATCATGCTTTGACTGTCTGTTACAGTATTGTTTTGTCTGTAACCTTTGTACTGCTGTCTTGCAGTATTTCATAGCAGGAAAACATAAATTACACTTCATATACATACATGTATATCTATATATCTAGTCCATTTTGTGCTTACTTCATAATAATAATTATATAAAAAAAAAGAGATTGAAAATAATTAATAATTGTAACTTTTCACACATGGTCTGTTAAACCTGAAAGATTTTGCTGCAGGAGCATGACTAGCCTGCTCATCTGCTTCCTGCCAAGTAGGACAGGGCAGGGTTCATTCTGTAGGCAGAGTGATAAGGCAGAGGGCAGATTCCATGCTAATCTCTCCCATCAAGATTCCTGTGATGCATCTCACCGCTGATCTTCCTTCTATCACACACTTGCGCCGGAAATGCAGCCTTGATAAGCACTGATAGATCCTTGCGCACCATCATGACAGTTTACGGCTGGTTTCTTATCACCACTCCTCACTCTCTCTCTATATCGTGCTCTCTATCACACACACACATGAACGCACACACCTACACACCTCCTGGTGCCATAAACAGTTGGAGAGGGACAGACAGTGTTGTGGGGAATTCAAGGAACTGTGGTAATCTTTGTTAGAGCTAAAAGAGCGTGATGCAGTAAAACAAAGAAACAGAGCAGGGTGTGCATGCTGGCAGGTGCTGACATGGTGATGCTGGGTATGGACTCTCTGTTACCACACACACCCACACACACACACACACACACCACCCTGTCCTTAATTCAATCATTTCAGTCAATGGCAGGTAGCACTGAGAGCTAACTGCAGCCCCTATTCCAGCTGTGTTGATCATAAACTGCTACAATATCTCAACATAGTGACAGTGTCTCTTCTTCAAATGTATGCTTACTCAATTTAAATTGATTTCCAAATCTACTCTTTTTCAAATAAATGGGGAATTTGTTTCTCTGGCTTATCCGAGCGATTCTAAATGGAGCATCATTACGTATTAACTCTGGAGACCTGCCCTCTTATTACATGACATGGAGTAAGAGTAATGTTGGTTTGAGAGAGCGTCGTCTTAGTCAGAGAGAGTGGGAGATAATTTGAAGAACAACAGCTGGGCAGAGAGCCACAACTTTAAAAAGCCACGGTTTTAAGACATACACACACACACACACACACACACACACACACACACCCCACTGTTCAGCTTGTGACTAAGCCCCCTTAGACAAACACATGTAACCCAGAACTGCTAGCACAGCTTCACACAACCTCTAAAACACTCTCTCTGTGTCTCATACACTCCCAAACACACACACACACACACAAACAGACACATACACACACACACACACACACAGACACATGGACACGATACATATACTCATGCAGCGGCGCTTTAAAAGGTGGTAACCAGGAGAGACCGACAGCGAAGGGCAGCATGAATCTAAACATCAAGTCCCAGATCTGCAGTCATCAGTCGTCACGCCCCACTCAGCCAATCACATCAGATGCCTGCCATGTCCATTCATAAAGAAGTCACACTGCGCTGTCCGTGCTGTATGATATTGTATCGCCCTCCCTCCCTCCCTCCCTCCCTCACCCCCTCCTCCCCCCACCCACCCAGTTCATTCATGCCCTCTGTCGCTGAGCAGTAGGAGTGGACTGTGCTATCTGTGTCAAATGAAATGTGTGGGGGGTGGAAGGTGGGAGGGTGGTGATGGTGGGGGAGGTAGACACAGCGTGACTGAAGCACAGAGAGAGGAAGTGGTGCCTCTGAACAAAATTTTTTTTTTTTTCTGTATTAACCACAAAGACCTATTTTTATCACATCTCTACAGCGTCTTTACTGAGACATTTTCATATAGAACTCTGTCACGGCACGCAGGTTATTACAGCACTGACGATAGTACATACCATACATTGTGAGTCCCTTGTACAGTAATCCCAGCCATAGTAAGTAAGTCTCGCAGCAGAGTGTGAGCCAGACAAGTTGACTATGTAACAGTGAATCAGCTCTTCTGTAATGTGATCACATTGTGAAGTAACGCTCACTCCACGACAAATGACCATTCAAACTCAGAACAGTCCACGACCTGACAAGCTGAACCTAATGGTTCACCGGCTTTAAGGAAAAAAGATGGGTCATGTGACTCTTTTTTTTCTTCCCCAAAATTAAGCCAATATCAGAGCCTCCTATTCTCCCTCTCAGTTTCTGCTCAGCCTATTAAGAATCTGGGAGCAGTTTCTCAACCTTAACTTGTAACATATGATATCCATCAACAGCAGCAGCTCTACTTTCTGGGAACCTATTTCCCCTTTCTTTCCTTTTTTTTTTTTCTCTTTCTTTTTTCACTTACCCGTCTGGGTGAGAGTCGTGTTTCCTCCCGGCGAGTTTGGAATGAGGGAACCCCCGAGTTTCTTTTTCTCTTTAGGTTTTTCTCCATTTCTGGGTGTCCTTTGCTCTGTCCCTGCTTCAAAGTGGGAATCCGGGTTCCCCTTCACTTTAACTCTGCTTGGTCCATCAGAGAGAAAGAGAGAGGGAGAGAGAGAGAGAGAGACGCTATTGGGTAACGACTTCTCACCCACGTCACTGTCCACGGCTGTTTGGGCAAGTCACACAAAACTTGCCGGAGCTCAACTCCTAAAAGATTTCATCCTTACATGTCTCCTCATCTCTTTCCCTGTCTTTTTTCCTCCTCCCGTTGCATTCTTCTGAGTGTAATCAGTAACAGGCTTAAAGTGACAGCAGCAGCACTACATAGCCGGCTCACACACACACATTTTCTCACACAACCACACACACTGACACACTCACACACACACAGACAGTTTGTGAGGCTCCCTCTGGGCTAAAGGTGCTTTCCCAGAGCTCTGGAGACACTACAGCCGTTAAACTCCCTATAAGCCCCGCCAAAGTTGCGCTATCACATGTTTCACGGCAGTCTCCCTCGCTCCTCTCTCTCTTTCTCTCACCCTTCACCCTCCCTTCTCTCCCTCAGCCCCTGACAGACACTGTTGGACATACTCTCTCACACACACCGACCGACGCTGCACTCTTATAGTGTGGCTGTTAAAGAGGGGGCTGAGCCATTGCTGCTGAGGGCAGTGTCCTGTTACACAGCTCTCAATTGAGGTTAGAGCGAGGGCATCCATTCAGAAAAAAGAGAGGAGGGAAGAGGGAGGGGGAGAGGGAGGAGGAAAAAAACGAAGGGCAGTCTCTCTCAGTCTCTCTCTCACTGCATTTGTGTGTAAGAGTGTGTGTGTGTGTGTGTGTGTATGTGTGTGTGTGTGTGTGTGTGTGTATGTGCCGGTAGTCTTCAAAAGCAGGAAACTCCCCTGCCAGAGATTTCGGACGTCTTTAGAAAGGGACCCGTCTCTAAATAAGGGAAAGGAGGCAGGGACATAAGCAGTGGCCCCCCCACACTGAAAACACACACAGCGGTCACAGTAGAGGGGTCTTTATGACTTCCAGCCATGGTGGCAGCACTTCACTCTCCACCCATGCACACAGACAACCACATAAACAAAAAGGCTAATATACGAGCATCTTGTGTCAGCTGCACTGGAGATTTCGGTGCTGCGGTCGATCACATGCAAAAACAATAAAATAAAGAATTTGGTGTAAACGTGATTGAAATGACATAGACTGCAACCACAAAGAGAAAGTACCTGAGTTTACAGGAATGGATAGACAAAAAATAAACAAGTGGTGACCACAGTCACTAAAAAGAAAGTACCTGAGTTTACAGAGGAAATCCCTAACACGGGTTAACACTGAGAGAGCCGAGGACAGCCGAAATTATGAAATGGACAGAGGTCATTACCATGTGTTGACCGCTAACGGGGAGCACCTCACCTTTAATCCTGACCTGAAAATGCCCTCACCCTCACCCTGCTCTCCTCACCCGCTTTTCTTGGATCCCGGTTCTCACCTACATCCTGCTATTTTACACTTCTATTCTCTGCCACAGAAAGTACGCCATCCCGACCAACCACACCTATCAACAGTACGGTCCTACCCCACCCTGCCCCACCCTTCCCTCCTCCCTCCTGGGGTTTGGGGCGAGGGTGGGCTGGGGTTTTGAATGGGAGTCTCAAACTGCAGGAATTGCATAGTTGGTTTGTTACTCACAGGAGGCCATGTGACTCATCAAAGGCCATGCTGCACCCATGCTACACTCCCGTTACACGTATTGTAGTGCACAAACATGCACTGTAACCATGCACTCTCACACACACACAGGCTAGTCTGTGGAACTGGAGAGTTGCCTTTGTCAGGCTCCATTCATAACTTTTTAAATAACCTCTGTGAGTCATGTAACTGGTTGGGTGAAGTAATAATTGACCTATATACACACTTTCTAACTGTGTATTGCCACCCCTAAGAACAATCTTTTTGGCCAGTGATCCCTTACTACAAAGCAATGTTTAATCCACTGATTGCATTTTATGAGAAGTTATGTTCTCCTCAGCATGTAAAATGTTCTGTATGTCCCATGAAAATATTATTAGAAAAAGTCAAAACGGAGCAATTGATTTTTCTTGCATCCCACCCATGTGACTGTCAAGTGTGGAACCTCTGACTCAGATCATCTTCTTGTGCAGAATAACATTATGAATACATAACTAGGATTGATACGACTCATATTTTCTGTTAGTAAACACAAAAAAAAAAAATGAAACTGAAATGCCGATTCCTTATTTCTACTCTCAATTAAATATTTTGTTAAGCCAACATCTCTACAATCTCTACAACAGTGGACAAACTAGACATCATCATATGACATCCAGAACAGCTTCTAAAGAGGTTGTTTTGTTGACTGTTTAACATCATCTGTCTTTCCATGTCTAACCATGTTTTACCATATTTACATCCAGCAGTAACTTTGACCGACTCATGGGTGGGTAGAGAGTGAGTGGGTGTGGGTGAATCACAGCCTGTCGTGTGTCGGACCAGTGAATGGGTTTCTGTGTGTTTCTCATTGTGTTCAATGGTCGCAGCTGAGTCCCGGCAACAGGATGGGCTCGAGAGTGGGATGACTCAGGGTGAGAGTCGGCTAAATGACTCCAGACCTGCCAACAGACGGCAGCATTAACCTGTAGTAGTCAATACAAGGGTTTACACACAGAACTCCATCTGCCTGGCTTCACTATCTACTCTTGTTTGATGTGCTGAAATAACATAGATTATTCTGTTATGTATTTCTTTTTTTCAGGTTGTTCTGAAAACAACTTTAGTTCAACTGTTCAGTTTGGCATTTACTGTTCTGAGCCAAAAGCAGCAATGTGACAGATTACTCTTGATCTTGTTATTCAGCTGGGGACAATGACTCACTGGGAGCAAAATATTATTTTTCATATTTCATATGAAAATGATAATAGTGCTGCTGTGACTATCCTGACAAATTAGCAATCTATAATTATTTGATCATGAAACAAAATAAATTTGGGTGTGTACCTATTTGTATTTTCTGTATATTTTTTTAACAGTACTCTTTTAACATTAAATTTAAAACATAATCAGAAAAAAACTCTTTCTGTATGATTTAATATTAAGATCTGAGATTTATTTAGGTGCAAGCAATGATTATTTAGTGTGTGTGTGTGTGCGTGTGTGTGTGTGTGTGTGTGTGTGCGTGACTTGTTGCAATTTCAAAATGGCATTGTTCATATCATGTAGCGGCAGTTTGACATTAAAGTCAGTTTTAAAGAGTAAAGTTTCACAGTAACTGAGAGTTTTGCCATTTTAGAATGTGACTCAGTCTATTGTGGGCACAATTTGAACACCGCCTGCTCGCTTTCTCTGGTGGATACAAGGGCGGAGATCCTTTCCTTCATATAGTCACACACACACACACACACACACACACACACACACACACACACACACACACACACACACACACACACACACACACACACAATGGATATTGCAGTGGAAAGGAAGCTGGGGATTCCTGAGATTCCTGTGGACAAAAAGGTGTGAACTCAGGCAGCTGAGCAGCCTGGGAATTCTGCTGGGTCGGTGTGAGAGGCAGTTTAATGGCTGACCAGAGTTGCTGGTGACACAGACAGAGATTTTTTTTTTAAGAGCAGGTGAGATAAAGTCAAATAATTTAAACAACAGGGGAGGCAGAGTGTGAGGTTCAGAAACAGTCACTACAGTCTAGAGGCTGTTTGTGTAGGTGTATCGCTTGCCAACACATGATCATTTATAGTATTAATCTATAAAGCAACACATCAGCACATCTGCCTTAGGTGTTTTTCAGTTGCATTTTTTCTGCCCATATAAACATGGATAGGGAGGCAGTGCTCGAGAATGGTAGTGAGAAACAGCGAGACAAACAGTCACAGCAGCTTCCGTGCAATTGTCAAAAAAAGTTTTGAAATGTCTCAGTGCAGTGAAATGCACACATAGCAGATTTTCACCAAGTTAAGTGAGGAGAATACATTCTCTTCCTGAATGTACAAAAAATAAAAATAAGAAAAAAACAAGAAAATTGAGATTTTTTTTTCTCCAAAACTGGTTAGTACTTGACAAGTTGTTGTGCTTTAGTGTGAGTCATGTTTCAAGCACTCATTGAAAAACTGACAATATTTTAAAACACCAAAAAAAATGGCCACACAACAATGATATGTATGTTACACAAGGGGAGAGCAATTGATAACACATTTCTGGGCAGGTATGATATTTCCTAGTATGTAGATTTGCCACAGACACACACACACACACACACACACACACACACACATACACACACACACACACACACACACACGCTATTAACTGTAAATACAACCATTTGTTTTTTCAGCCCTAGTGTCTGCAGGTCTTCCTCTCATCTTCCAGCCTCAACATCCTTCATAAAATAAAATAACTAGCAGGATCTCAGGACAAAATCAATCTGACAGCATAAGCACATCCACTGGCTGCTGCTCACTGAGCTCACTGAGCTTACTGCTGCAATCTCAAAGTAATAACTGAACTGACTGAAGCGATGTATTATCAACATTTTTATTAACTCACATCTTTTCTTATCTGGAATATGATGGGTGGACAGTAAAAGAACAGAGATTTTTTAGTAACAATGAAAGTGAGGGGGATGAAAATGGCATTTTGAGAAGTAAATTAACGCCTTCCTTGTCCACAGGCATATCAGAAAAACCTTATTTCAATTTTTCAAGAAATTTGTTTCCATGCCTAAAATTTCCACATCAAGCAAGCATATTAACATTACTGAGGAATGTTTTAAAATAACAATATTACATCCAAATGAATTCTGAATTAGGCAGTAACAATGATGAAAACACACACAGGCACACACACACACACACACACACACACACACACACTGACACTGCATGGAGAGTTTGTCATAGATGCACCTGTCTGTGCTCCGACTGAAACGCTCAGCCAGTGATGGACAAGAACAGACGTAACAGCGACGTCATTTCATTCACTGAAATGGCCCATACAAACACACACACATACGCACACCTCGGAAGACATGCATTCAAGCATTCAACCAACCATGGACAAGAGACGAAAATATGACTCCGGTGTGTGTGTGTGGCATGATCTACACTGACTATATTAGGCCAGTCTGTTTCTAGCAAGGGGGAGACAGTGAGCACACAGATACAACTGTGATGTCACAGTCACGCTGGGGAGGCATGACTCCATGTCTTATCTCTGTCCACTGTGCTTGTTCTACATCGCTTTGCCCTGCCTCTCTCTCTCTCTGTGTGTGTGTGTGTGTGTGTGTGTGTGTGTGTGTGTGTGTGCACGCGCTTATTACCCTGTGATAACCCCACACTTCTGATGACACACAGGGATACCTCAGCAGCCCTGGTGACAGACAAGCGCCTCTAAGCGAGAAACATTCAGAGCAGCTTGAGTTGTGATGCGCTTTGGTGATGCTTGAATTTTCCATTACTTATGAAAGTGTGTCTAATTACATCTCACATACACATGCCTCCATTGTGATGCAATGGTTAAGCTATATAAAGTAATAGCTGTCATAAAAGTAGTATTAGTAACAGCAGAACTATTAAAGGATAATATTAGTCTGTTGCATCTTGGGTCCAAATCATTTTTGTTATGATTGTGCACCAAAAAAAAGTAATTGCTTAGATGTGGTGATGTTTTAGTTGTAATTTATCTTCTGCTTTCATTTTATTTTCCAATTACATTACAATATTGTTTACAACCTGTGCTTTGCTGTGTTTCCAAATCTCAGGAACTGACTTTATGACTACAATGTTATTAATACCACAATATAAATGTACTCCTTACTGAATTTTACTCAAGTAAAAGTAAAGACGCATTATTACCAAAATGCACTTAAAATGTCAAGAGTAGAAATTGTATGAAATTATGTGATTATTATTATTGTCATATTTATGTATAAGCAACAATTAAATACAAAGCATCATATTTTATAGGATAAATATGAAGTAATTATAGAAGTGAAATAAATTTAGTGGACTAAAAAGCACAATATATATCAATACTGGAGTGAGAGTACAAAATAGTATAAAATGGAAAAAATAAAGACCCTAAAAAAAAGTTACATTCCACCACTCTTTATTATATATAACAGTTAAATAAGACCTGAATTGTAATAAATTATTTAGTTGTCAGAATGTAGTAAAATAATAATGATAGGAATATTTATTGCTATTTATCTAAAAAAAAAACCCAACATCATAATGGACCAGTGATACTGAAATCAAATGTCTGACTGTGTCAACATTGTGTGATTCATGCTGTAAAGATGTATTATGTATGTGTTTGTACTGGTAGATATTGCATGACAGCAGTGTGACTCCTTTAAAGGACCAGTGGGGCGCTCCACCCTGTCATCCCTCTCCTATCCTCCTTTCCTCTCTGTCCTCCCCTTTCCTCTTCCTCTTCCTTTCAGAGGTGTCAGAGGAAAAACAGCTTCAGTATGAGACACGCTTTCTCTCTCTCTCTCTCGCTCTCTCGCTGTCTCCCTTCCACAACCACACAACGTGGGCTATGTGAAGGCAGTGACTGTGCCACTGGCTGGCCCACTCACAGGATATAAGAGCTGTGAGCCCTGCCAAGCCGGTGAGGGGTCACACTGTGGAGAATGTGTGTGTGTAATAAGATGCAGCGCGTGTGTGTGTTTTTGAGGATGACTGTGTCACACATGAGCTCTCCTGCTGGCTGGTGGCTGTCTGAGCAGCAACACCAACAGCAGACGCCCTCATCCTGATGCTACAGGGCGGAGAGGGCTTCTTGTGAAACATTCCACTCTCCCCCCACCGCTCGGACCAGCGTTTCCTGTTCTCACTTCCCTGTCCTTCCCTTGCCATACCTCGCCTGCCTTTCTTTCGCATGTCCCACCTCCGCTTCGCCTCCACACGCCAATGCTATCCTGCAGTATTTCCCACCACCCCATCTACCGCCACTCCACACCCCAGGGCCGGTCCCCTGGCTCCAGCCCCGACGCCCCAGACTGGTGGACTCCCTCTGGGTTTCCTGGAGAACCACCTTCCATTATCAGAGCAAGTGACCCAGCCCAGAAACACCGCTGCTGCTGCTGCTGAGCTCATAGGGTCACTGTGACCATGAGCCTGACTTCCATCTCTGGGGATAGATTGATCTGTTGTTCAATCAAATAACTTTTATAACGATTATGTATTGATTGAAGTTCTGAAGCTTCAGAGGAAGCAGTGTAATGAATGACACCTGCTTCACCTTCTCTTAAGAAGCTACAAACCTAACCCCAATAATTCAATTAAGATGTATTTTAATGGACAGTTTTGTTGTCCCAAACGACAGAAAATGAATAATCAATGAACTGTTTAAGTAATTTTTCAAGCATAGACGCCAAACATCATTCAGCATCTCAGTTGTGAGGATTGGCAGATTTGTTTCCAATATCTTTGTGTTTTGGACTCTCGGTCAGCCAGAACCATCAATTTAAAGCCATTGCATTGGGTTCAAGGATATTGTTACACCATTTTCTCAACCAAACCATTAATACATGAATAAAGAAAATAATCTGACTAATCAACAATGAAATAATGATTAGTTGTAAGCCTAATATAATTACTGTTTTACCCTACAAACGATTCAAAAGGACAACACTTTCAAATTCAGTCAAAATCTATCTGAATTAATTCCAAAAACCGTATAAATCAAACCTTCACAAAGTTTGAGGAGTCCCCTCCATATCACCAGACTCACAATACTGTGTGTCATTATAGAGAGTGACTTATCACCTTTTAGCAGCAGTTTTACTCATAAGCACTCTTAATTGAGAACATTGAGAAATTATTTTGCAATAATCTGAGTTAATAACACACTAATCCACACAGTCTGTAATGAAAACCACATACGCGCAAGCTCAACACAAGAATCTTCTCATTAAATAATATCAATGCTTATTAACCCAGCACAATCACTGACGACGAACGCTCCCTCTCACTTATGACTAATGGACTATGCATATGCATGCACAAGTGTGGAATGTGAGCATGTCATTCACAGGAGATTAAATGGACATACAGCACGGGGTTCTGTTTTCTCAGCTTCTTCTTTCAGAGAGCAGACAGAGTGAGAAAGAGCAAGTGGTTCCAGCAGATGGGGCTGGGCCTGATATGGCCATCTGTCTGAGACTTGCAGGAAAATGAGAAACCTGGCTGGGACTCCATGAAGCAGACCTTCTCTATACTGTAGTTATACATGAAGATTTAAGTCTAAACCATACAGTAATGTGGGAAGTTGCAACGCTGCTACCAACAGTGATGTTTGAATAATTATAAACCTGCATCACAAACATACAAAACAAAGCAGAGATGCAAACATCATCCAGACATCCTCTGTCTACTGTACTTCCTAACCATGTCTGCAATCTTGTCAGCCATCGGCTTGTCAGAAAGTGTGTTTTTCTCTTTGACATTTAGACTGTTTTTCTCCACCGTCTCTATCGATGAGCAATTTCAGCAGTTACTTCTTCTCTCACTGATTCTCGAGGATCAGTACACTCTTTGTGAAAAAAAAAAACTTTACTTTCTTCAAATGCGGGCAGGGAGAGGAATCTAGCAGTGTGTTTCTTCCCTCAGCAGTCTCTTGTCTGGGGGTCTGCAGCTGGCTGACTCACAGCCCCGGCCCACTCTTCCCTCCCACTCCTCCCTCCCACTCAGCCCCAGCCGTACCCCAGCGTGGGAGGCAGCGCAGCCCAGGACCAGAGCCTCCGGCTGGGCACACACACACACACAGCCAACACAGGCCCACGGCTCTGGAGCTTTGGCTTTCATTCCCCTCACCCACACAGAAACAAAAACACACACTACACACACTCCCTACCCACATGCAGTACCCACACTGATTTTAGAGCACCTCTTTAATGATGTCATGTGCCTTACATCTGAAGGGAGCAGAGGCAGGGGAAACACGTGGGAGTGTGTGGGCACATGCTGTATATGTGTATGTGTGTTTGTGTGTGAATCATGCTGCCAGATTTTTTTTTTTGGTTAATATTGAGTATACTAAAATGTTTCATGTAGACATGTACTGTTGGCTACTGTAAGTACAGAGCTTTTAGCACAGCTGAGCTCAGTCGGCTGTAGTAAAATCACAGCTACAGGCATTGATTTTCAACATCTAAGAAAAGGACACTGATGAGTATGATGAAAGGTCTTTACTTGTATCAGATGCATTGGGAAGTGTAGGATTTTATGTCAAAATATTGATCTAAAACATCAATACTTGCACTAACTAGGTGTTGCCCAGAGCAAAAATCCATTAACAAATAGCTCAGTTTAACAAGGACCTGATTTTGACAAGGAGAACCTCTTTTCCTCTGCCAGGGTTAATTTATCCCTTGAGTAAATTAATTCACACTATTTCTGCACTAGTGAAAATCATAGACAATGTGTGATTCTTACCAGCAGGACAGGAGCACTCGATCACCAGTCTTTGCTGCCTTGTCACTGATGTGCATGATGAAGAGTTCAAGCTGTGAAAAACAGGTGGCAGAGGAGCACGTCACTCATATGATACTGAGCCTTTTCAGATATCTTCATCACTGACACCTTTATTGAAATAAAATCAAGAAAATATATAATTTTTTTTTTGCAAGAAACTGATAGACTCCCACAGTGTCACACGTCGTAGGATGCCTGTACTGCAAAGCAGAATAATATTCAGACGGGCCAGATTGCTCATTAGAATATCTCACATTTGTGTGTGGGCGAGCAGTCCTTCTCCCTCTAGTCCCCAACACTGTTCCAGAAACACTGTTCTCTGTCCAATACCAACCAGGATCCTAACCTCAGTCTGTCCGTTTAAAAAGTAAATCCAAGCACTAACTTCTGTCCAAGTTTCAAGTACAGTATATGACACACTGTCAACTTTTTCATACACACATCAACTGCAGCAAAACCCTTCAAATCCTCAGTCTGCTCTTGTATTTTAAGCCATGCCACCATTCTGTGCTTATTTTGTCTGATTGTAGGAATTACAGTAAGGTTCAGGTTATTGATCTTATTAGCAGGCATTTTAATAAAGCAGTGTGATACATGTATGGATGCACTGTATACATCTGCTTTCTGTCCCAACTGCATCACAACAAGCTGACGGAGCAGCATGAGGCTGTGAGCTCCTGCTGCAAATTACTGTACTTGAAGCAAAAGCAAAAGAACATCGCTGTGAACTGTGTGGCTATCCAAGTGAAAACCATTTCATCCAAATTTGGTGATTTTTAATTTTTCAAATAAACCTAAGGATTAAGGAATGCTTCTTTTAAATACTCTAAATAAGCAATTTAAAACCTATTGGATTATATAAAAGCGCATGATTGGACTCTTATGAAAAGTTGACATTTTGGATCTGCATTGTTTTCACAGGATTATCAAGTGTTTTGCAGTGTGACTGTATAAAAGCAATTACGGGCAATCCAAGTACAGTGAATTTATCTTTCTTAAAACACTACAGAAAAAAATATTGAAGTCTATATTTATGTGTGTTTATAACTGATCAATAAAAGTAACCAAAGGGGGAAAAAATATTTTGTAAAAAACATTTTTTTAAAACAGACATTGGCAGCTGACGCTCGTGTCCATTAGTCTCCATACATTAATAATTGCTCCAACTGTACTAGACGTGTCACAAGTGCCCCCTGTTGGATACAGAAACACTGTATCTGCAATTGGAAGGCATGGTTTTGATTATAGTCGTCTGAGAGAAAAAATAATAAAAATCAAATCGAAAAAATGTTAATAGTTTATAATGATACTGTCAGCGGAGTTACATTTGCAAACATCCTCATCATGAATTACAATCAGCACGATACAACCATTAAACAGCACTGCATCAGTGATACAATGATTTCTTAGAAAGCCAGTACATTCACAATAGGTCAGTCTCTTAAAGTATTCTAGCTCTCTCTCTCTCTCTCTCTCTCTCTCTCTCTCTCTCTCTCTCTCTCTCTCTGTATGTCTCTATATCTCTCTTCCTCTCTCAGCTCCCCTTGTCTATCCCAAAGTCACGGGGTCTCCCCCGGGGTAAACGCATTCCAAAACACAAGAATTTCCTCCAGCCCAACTCACATACCACCTCTCTCCTCTCTGTCTCTCTCTCTCATACACACACACACACACACGCAAACAAGCACGCGCGCGCACACACGCACGTGAAGAGTGCACAATGGTCTTGCCAGAGCCAGAGAAGACCACACACTGTTGCAATGCCATGTTCAACAGTCTCAGCACACTGCTGCACGATCCCACAAACAATGCCAACTTATACATAATAACCATAAGAATAAGAATCAGAATAAAATCAGATGAAACTATTATTCTAAGCTGGTGCATAAACAGCTTTTTTTCATATTGTTAATATTCGTGTTTTGTTTAAAGGGAATAATAACGCCTTAAAAAAATGTCTGTTCCAAAATGCAAATCACAATTAACAATATGAATTTTAGTACCTGTGTTCTTTGGTCTTGCACAGCAGTTGGAGCTATAAGCTGCGGGTGAGAAAGCCGATTTGCAGACACCTTCCTCGAGTGCAGCGCTCCTGGATCTATCCGGTACACACACACACACACACTAAAACACACAAGAGGCAAACACACCACCGACGGCTCTACCAAAAGTGTCCGTGAAACAAGCGAAGGCGGACGCACATATATGCAGTAGAAAGGAGGAGGATCGTTTTATCACGTCTGCTGATATTCTGCTCTATTACTCATCTGATGCGTGTCCCTTGTCTCTGTCTTACTCTCTGTTTTATCTATCTGTCGACTGCTTTGACTGCCGGCGGGGCTTTTCACCGGATCGGTCGGAAATACCACTGACTGGCTCTGCTGCTTCTGATTGGAGGCAGACTACCCCAAACTCAAATCAGCCGGCCGCAGATTCGTCCCCGCGCGCCGGCCGGGAGTCGACCCCAGCCCGCAAGAAATCCCCCCCTCCTTCTCTCCTCCCCTCCACCTCCCCCCGCCGCCCCCCCCCTTTTTTTTAGGCTCCGGGGACCGTCCCTGAGAGACCGCGGAAGACTAAAAGCTGAAGAGTGATGCCGGCCGAACATCGCAAAGAGCACATAGGTGAATAGAAGTGAAAAAGAAGGGGAAGAAACACACCAAATTTCGATAGTAGAGGAGTAATACCAATAACAATAATAAAAAAGAATAGGTCCTAAAACACATTTAAAAAGCACAACTGTTAATTGATTTCATTTCGCAATAGGTCTAATGCAATTACTATACTCTAATCAGCCTTATACCAGATACTCAAATCTCCTTTTCCAATAAGAAGAGGCAACACGGTCATTTGTCAAGTTTAAAAGAAAATCATTTCTCTAATTTTGTCCTCCTTATTTGTTTTAACTAGATTATCTCAGAAATTGAAATTGCAATACATGCAAAAGAAATCTCATGCCATACACGGAAGATGTTTTCTTTGCATTGCAGAAAAGGTTGTATATAAAGTAGCAGTGGTTTCCAAATTAGGGGTCCAGGAACCCCCAGAGGTCCTTGAAAAATTTCCAGCTGGTCCCCAACAGACTGAGGTAAAGCCACATTTCACTTTTTCTTCCATCTAAGCACAACAGGTGAATGATGAATGATACAGTTTTCCTTTTTCTCCACAGCAAGACATAATTATCACATTTGCATCTGTTTAGAGATTGGTAAAATGCAAATATGTGGAAATGCTTCTCTTATCACATCAGATCCAAATAGCTCTCCACAGAAGCTTTTAACTATAGAAATGTCACAAAATGTCATTGCAATAATACTTCTTTAAATACCACCCTGTGCTTTGTCTTTGCTTTAAAAAAAAAAAAAAAAAAAAAGCTTTCATAAATTATTGTTACTCAGAAGAAAACAGTAAAGAATCGTGCTCAGCTGGGTATCTCTGCAAATGAAAGCCGAAAACATCTAACAATGCATCAGCTCAGAGCAGTTTAGCTTCTAAAACCATTTCATTCAGAAAAAATATGCTCTTCTCATGTATATTTACAGACAATTCTAATTAAACACTAAATGCAAAACACCTAAAAATCATAACTCAACTGAGAACAGTATCTCATGGGGAAATACACCTGCAGTCAGTGACGGACTGGGATAAAAAAACGGCCCTGGCATTTGCACCCACATGCGGCCCAACTCGCAGATGCAGACCCAACGCACGGAGAGAGAAGCATTTTTGATAGCCCCAATGATGGTGCAGATAAACTCCCATACTTTCAACAACTGCATAAGAAAATTGTCATATCAATGCACAAATAAACCATTATGAATAGATTGTTAGAGCCAGCCGCTCCATAATAAAAACATTTGTCTTACCGTCATGCAGTTAACAAATTGCGAAGGAGCCTGCTCTTTTCCGCAACAAAAAAATTAATCCAATTTGGCGCATTTTTCACCCTCAAACAGCAGCGCTTTCTTGATCTTGTCTCTCTTTTTCTCCGCTCCCCCTTTCTGTCGCTTAGTGCCTCTATTCATTTTTTCTAACCAGTTAATCGTATAATCACCACCACAACCAATCTACTGAATGACTTGACCACCATTAGTCCAACTTCCAACACACAAATGCGCAGACGCGATTTACTACACTGTTTTACTTTTTTACGCGATTTACTACACTGCCATGAAATTCCCAGAAGGCATTGCTTCATTTTAATTTTCTCAAACAATCAAATACAAAATACCAGTAGATTTGTTTTATTTTAAACCATGAACATTTTTTAAAATCATAACAAGAAATTTCCCTTCAAAAGTAAAGCAGGCTGATGTAAAACTTGAAATACACCATGACTATGATGTATACAGGTATGTGTGGTATAAATACCAATCAGGTCAACAGTGTCAAGTACTGCATGCAAAATCATAAGAGATATGAAACCTGGAAGCGCGTTGGGATCTTGTTTAGCATGCAAGAGAGAGTGGGCCGCGTCAGTGCCACTAGGGTCCGCTGTGATCCATTTAGCGTGCTCGGCCGGTCTAGACCTCTGCGCGGCCGTTCTGGCATCTGCCTAATTGCCAGACCGCCCAGTCCGTCCCTGCACCGGCCCAAATAGCACGTCGGCCCACCGGGCATTTGCCCGGTATGCCAGATTACCAGTCCGTGCCTGCCTGCAGTGGGATTGTACCTGCACACTTAAATATATGCATCTACATTTGTATAAATTTCCTGTGAAATGTGTGAAATGATCTGTCATCGCTCACCTGCTCCTTCCCCTTTCTCTCGCAGGCTGTCTCATCGCTCTCACTTTGAGAGTGAGAGTGATTTGGTACAGCGATCTGGGAAATTAACAAATGTTTTCACTGGTTGTGTTTTCTCTCTCCACTGGCACAGGTTGAAGAGGTATGAGGTCTCTAAACCACGCTGACAATATTACCAACATGATGACTAGGTTCGTATTGTGAAATTCCCTGAATAAATTACTGTGCCCACTCGTTCTCTTATCTGGTTATGAGTACTGTTATGAGCACCGTTTCTGGTATTTGGGATGGGTATTTCTTTTAAGTAAACTTCCCAGAAATATTCTCTATTAACTGTTTTCTGTAAGCCTCACAACAAAATGAATTTAACTCCTTATATTACAGGTGAACATGTTAGAAGAGTATTGTGCTCACATGACACAAGAAGTTTTAATTCAGGATTTCACCTTGATTGACAATAATCCATCAGCATCTGACCCCAGTAATGCACGTTATGAAATGCTGGCAGTTTTTTTTTTTATATCTATCTATATCTATCTATCTTGCAAAGAGCTTTTGATGAGCTGTGTTTGATTTGACTCCTAAACTGATCTGTGACATGAGGTTTTTATCTAGCCTATTTACTGAATTGAGGTGGCAGATCAAATAAAAAATGTACCTCAACGCTGCTTGGAAGCAGTCTGAATTTGACATTTTGAACTTTAATTTACTGTAAACAGTCAACATAGACTGTCATGATAAGCAGGAAATCAGATGCACTGACTTGTTTTTGCTGCGTCAGCCCCGCCAAACAAATCCACACCTACAGCGCACACGTTTCCTGAACTGATTTTGATAAAGAAATAGCACATCATTAGAAAAAAAACCTTTGATTTGAATGAAGAACACTGAACAATGAACTTAACTAGTAACGCACAGTAAAGAAACACTCGACAATGAGCTCAATCTTTCATTGCAGGATATGCAAATACTCAAGCGATTTGGGATAATCCCATATTTTCCCCTTCGAGTGTTGCGCTTTCAATTCTGCCTGTATTGATCTGACTGGTGAGTGAGCAATATTGATTCCAGGTCAACAGAAATGTGCCCCCGTGCCACACGTCATACGCAGAGAGCTGCAGCGGGACATCAGAGGCACCGGGAAAGGTTGACCTGCAATGTCCACTGAACTCCAGTTCCTTTTCTGTCAGCCCGAGCACAGACGACAAACACCTGATGAAATCGCAACTTTGAGATACCAGGTTCGCTTTGAAGTCAGAGATAAAGACGTTTGCAAGGGCATGTTTTTTTGCGGCGGAGCTTTTGATAACGTATTGTTTCATGACGACAGCAGAAAAGATGAAAACCACAGTAGTCTTTGGAGACTCCAAAAAAAAAAAAAAAAAAAGAAGAAGAAGAAAAAAAAAAACGTTGAAAAAAAAGAAATCTCAGTTTGATATAATTGCTGGAAATATCATAAAGTTCGACATCAGTGGAAATCGTAAGCATTCTTTCCACAGCTAATGGAGTTCATAAACTGGTGCTTTTTGAGTTATGATGCTTTATCTCAAACGTTATAACAGTAATCCTCTTCAATAGTTGGCCCTCATAGTTTGCCAATTTCTGTTTTTACGAGCCAGTTTGACAACTCACTCCTGATTGAGCTCTTACACATGAAGCCTACAAACAAGCCACGCCGCTTTGTCATTCTTTGAGAATTTGACACTTGCAGAATTCCATTTGAGCGATTGGTGGTTTTGAAAAATTCAAGTCAGCGGCATACAGTAGAAGTCAATGGTCTACCATTCAAGTTACTGGTGTACCGCAGTGGTAATGCTTCAATACCTTCACTAGTGTGTTTCATTGCTGGTATGGTGGCTCTCAGGCCCATTGTGTATATGAAGGCAGAGGTGTAGTGACTGTTTTCACTGTCTCCTCCCTGGGAATTCCCCTCTGTTCCAGGCTCTAACAGCCTGTTGGAGCCGCAGCTGTACATATGTGTGTGTGTGTCATGATGTATACACACTTTAGAGTTCAGTTATTCACATTTCAGTGCGCGTGTAGGCTTGCGTTATTGTAAGTGTGCATGTGTTTGTGTGTGTGTGTGTGTATGTGTGTGTGTGTGTGTGTGTGTGTTTCCTCTCTCATTCCCAGGGTTCTGCGGAGTTAAACCCTCTTAAATGTCCCCCTGGCTTTTGTCCTCACGTTTCAGCTGAATTTCCCCGCATTCATCCCACCATTCAGACTCTGTGTGTCCGAGCGCTCAGGAATGCACTGGGTTTGACAGGCGCCTGAACTGTGTGTATGTGTGTGTGTACATGTACATGCGTGTAAATGAGCATACAACAGAAAGAAAGACGAAGAGGTTTGGAAAGGGGAGTGGATTTTTTTTTTTTCCTTTTTCTTCTCCCAACCCCCCCCCCCCCCTCCACCCTCTCCACCCTCTGCCCCTCCACCCCACCCGTCCTCCTCTTTTTCGATGCAAAGGTGCTCAGTTGGACTCGGAAACACACAATCACCTTACCTTTGCGCACATATACTTTTCACCTTTCTATACGCATATACACTCACATACATGCACACACACACACACACACACACACACAATCAACACCCACACACACTTCAAGTCACATGTGCTCTCACTCAAAGAGAGCTCTGCACCCACTCACCCTGACACCCACACAACCACCCACACACTCACGTGCACTGCCAAATAGCTCTCACTCTTTACCCTCCCACCCTATCCCCTCCCCACCCACCCACCACCACCACCACCACCACTGAGCACACACATGTACACACACACACACACACACACACATGTACACACACACACACACACACACAGAGTTTCACACTAAGCGCCGGGCATGCGCCTGATCTGGTTTCCTCTTTGCTTTGCGAGCGACCCGCAGTGATAAAATAAACACAAATACGTGATAATCACATTCCAGACATTTCTCTCCTGCCGGTGGGAAGTTTCAACTGGTTTTCTGCAAGAGTTGGTTTGACTGTGTGTGTGTGTGTGTGTGTGTGTGTGTGTGTGTGTGTGTGTGTGTGTGTGTGTGTGATGTGTGCAACCCCGGAGAGAAAAAAGGAGAAAGAAAATGAGAGAGAGGGAACAAAGAGATCTGGGGCGAAGTCTCACACATTCCTCAGTCCTGCCAATATCCTACCAGTATACTAGACCATCGCGGCTCTACACACATGGACACACACACACACACACACACACAGCACAGCACAGCAAGAGCGTACCATATCTGAATAAAATCTCCTCATTTGCACTACCACTATGGCATCAATCTAACATTACCAATTCAAAACTTTGCTTGCAAATGATATCATGCAATATTTAAATAGAACAAACACTCACACTGACAAAAGCATCATCAAACCTAAAAGAAAAAATAAAATAAATAACAGCACTGCACAGGATTCAAAAGCTGGAGGAGGTGAGTGAAAAGAAGCCACTGATTAAAAACACAACCAAAAAAAAGAGAGAGAAAAAACCAAAAAAAAAAAAAACATAAATCTGCAACAAAGCATCTAAAAACCAACAAGAAAAGACAATCCTACCTTGTGTTATAACTGACTGACTTTGTTTTTGGTAGGAAGAGACCCAGGGAGACACAAGCAGTGAGAAAAAAAGGCTGTAAACGTGAGAATCGGAGACTTGTATTGAAAGAGTGGATGTAGATGGGACCTACCTGAGCACATGGCCCGCATGGCATGCACACTTCCTCAGTCAACACGCTTTGTTTCTCCTCCTCTCTGCTGCATGCTTCTCCTCCATCTGTCTGTCTCTCTGCGACTCTCTTCTTGTCTTTCTCCCCCCTCTCTCTCTCTCTCTCTCCCTCTCTCTCTCTCTCTATCTTTCTCACTCTCTCTCTCTTTCTGTCCCTCTCTCCTCCCCTCTCCTGCTCTACAAGCCCTCTTCTCTCAACGTGCGCCGCTCTCTTCAAACTTTCAGCTTTTTCTGGAGAGGAAAAAAAAAAAAGAAGAAAAAAAAAAAACCCACATCAACTTGTCCCTCATTTTGCACCTCGCTCTTCTTCTCAGACTCTATAGCGTTCAATAAAGTTGTCCCTTTTTATGCAAGTGAGAGTGATCCATGAAGGCAGTCTTAACTTGAATGCCCCCCCCCCACACCATGCCGCATGGTGTGTGTGTGTGTGTGTGTGTGTGTGAATATTTATACATGTGTGTCATTCACCGTCCACACATATATTTTGAAATATTTTTCTCGGCTTTTCTCTGTTGGTCCACCTTTCCTTCCTCTCACTTTCTCACTCAAACACACACAAATATCTTTTACAGTATATGTCAATTTACAATACTCAGATGTTGTGCTGATGTGCATTTCCTTGGCTTAACTGGGCTTGACAATGAAATCCAACCTCCAGTTCATTTATATAGCATATTGCTCTCATTGAAATGGACAAATCTCAGCTGGAGAATACAGGAGAAGGATAGTGACAGAGAAATGTAATGTACTGTTATCTAATGTGATTAACAAATGTATTGCAATATTCAACTGCCATAAAGCTGAATGAATGCACAGACTATTGACTAAGAAAAATATACATTGATGTTACTTAATTGATTTATTGCATAGGATTAGAAAAAATGTTATTTATTTATTTTCCGGTTCAGGAAGTGCTACCTTGTTGTACCACATGATGCCAAGTCATAGGGATGCGGTTGGGGATGATAGTCGTTGTACAGACACCAGAAACCAAGGTTCATGTTGTGTATCTTAAAGGTTGTTAGTCAGCATCATACTTGAGCTGCCATAGGTAAAATGAAATGAAATACGATTTGAGTGAACGCTCAGATACGCTGAGCTCAGATTCGTTGGCAACTTCACAAACACGTTCATTAAAAATGTTCCCTCCTGATAATTAACAGACAATGGCCCCTTTGCACAGCCACTCATCTTTAGAAATTCCATCACACGTCACGTCTACATCGTCTTCATTTATTAGTTCAGATGTGTACAATTACAAATCTGTGAACGAACAAAGCATGGGCTCTCGTGAGTCATAAGAAGAATTAAAAGCATGCACTTGTTGCTGATCATGTGATGAATGAAGTGATGCAATAATGTGAAACATGATGTCTGCTCCGGATTTGTAATTACTGAACTCAAAATGAAGATTATTCACACATTTTTTGGTGTGTGTTGAAATTTCTATGCTTATATTGTGTCCTAATTATGTTGATTGAAAAGTGTAATCCAGACAGCGTTATGTTATATTATCTGTTGAGAATGAATAGTATTAACATCATTGTCAGGAGTAATATCTTATATGCTGCATGTGCACATCATGTTATTGTCCAATTCCCCCCTTTGACTGTCAAAGCACAGGTTACTTCTCTTGGTCTGAACTTTATCCTCACTTATAAATTATGCATTAATAATCAAGTAGGACCTGCACAGTGTGTAATTTGAATTAGCATAATTATACACTGCTGTAAGTGCCTGCTTGTCAGTCTATTATCTGCCGCATACTGGACACATGTTATTGTATTCTGACAATTTTTCTGACACCATTTATTAATCTGTGCTTTCATTTGGTGCGTGCAAAGATTAAATGACAAATTATATTGCCTTCAAGACGATCTAGTCCACCTAGACCTTCCTCCAAATTATTTTTCCAACTTACAGTTTGTTAGTTACAAAATGACCTCTGGTTCTGTAGCCTTGAAAACAACCTGATCATGGATGTTTTATTTTGGCTATAAAAAGGTGTGCTGTGTGAGTGACAGTCAGGCGCTCATTTGGATCCGTTAGCTATGAGTTTCCCTGCTCTGGATGCAGAGAAATTGTGAAAAAACACATACTTGTGTTGACGTTGCAATCAGAAATTCCAAACATGGTTTAGTAAGGCAGCGGCAACCCAAACACAGCTCAGGGGGCTGTGAGAGGGGATGAATGTTGTCCATAATCTGCCGTTGTCTTTTCCATTCCCCCTCTAAATATTATCCCATGTTTCCACCGGCTCCATAATATTATGGAAGGGAAGTGGATGAGGTATCTGGGTGCTTTTGCATGTGAAGGGACTGCAGTCACAGTCCAGTGTGAATGTTGTACGGTTGCTGGCGAATGAGCGCGGCATTTGTACATTTTGTAAAACATACCTTGTTGTTTTTCCTGCCTCTCGTCTTTGACACAAATTATGGCTGATGTGACGTCTCAACAGAGGGAACTTCCTCCAGTGTGCTCTGTAATGTCACTTAATAACACAGGCGAGCTAGTGTATCTGCCACCATGAAACGCATTCTCAATGAGATATCACACAAGAAGGCTAGAAACCGAGAAAGCTGGCAAGCAGGTGTATTTGTAATGCTTAATTTACCCGCAAGCCATACTGCCAACCGCCCAACCCCGCAACCACTAACAATCAAGACATGATAAGTGATTTCATTTCGCTTTCTGCTTTTGTGCAGCAGATTAGAAACTCTTCGGGAGCAGCCTTTTCTATTGAATGACCATGCTACATGCCCACCTCCTCTTCGCATCCACCCTTCTTCCCCTTACCAGCTGTGTGTGTGCGTGTGTGTGTGTATAAGTGTGTATATGTGTGTGGGAGTGTGAGGGTGAAGGAGGACCACTCTGCGTGGGCTGAACAGTGCTCGGGCTTTCTCTGCTGTGGTGTTAATAGGCCTTTTTCTCCCCTCAGCGGGACACAGAAAGCTGTCATTTACATGGAGGTAATGGAGTGATGGAGAAGTGGATGGAATATGTGTGGGCGAACGATGATGAAGGCCTAGCACCTCTCTCTCTTTCTCTCTCTCTCTCTTTCTCTCTCTCTCTATCTCCCTCACTCATTTTTTCCCTTCTCTTGCTTTTCTTTAGTCGTTCTCTCCTTCCCTGTCTTGATGTAAGCCTGGGTCTCTCTTTTTCTTACATTACTCATCAAGAGGTTGTTATGATTGCTGCCAAACAGAATAAATCCTGACACTGGAAATAAACATTAAAAGTCCTCAACGATGTTCTGATTTAAAAAAAAAAAAAAAAAAAGTTTTATTGCTGTAAAACCTAAAAAAGGTAACTGTAAAAGATCAAATGATTCGTTATTCTTTCATAATCTATTAACTATCATTTGGTTATCAAAGAATTTTGTCTTGCTTGGCAGTGACACACGGTCTGTGGCTGAGATTGAGTGCCATCCAAACACATGGGAGAATGAATTCGCTCTGTGGGAGAGTAAAATAGCCTGCGTAGAAAGGGAAGGCAATCATCCAACCAAGCTGCTACGATGAATTTAGTTGTTCAGTTAAATGACATGAATTTCAGGAGAAAGGGTCCGATCGTTTTTCTCCCAGTTGTGTCAGCAGTTATACTGAAATTGAACAATCAGTTGAGAACTTGACACAATATTACACTGAGCTCTGTGTATGTGCTCCACCCGAGCTGCTGATTTTCTGTAATCTGAAGAATTCTCCAAAGACAGGAAATTGATGAATTGAAAACTTTACAGGTGTAAATGAAAGAAACAAATAATAAGTTTCAACATTAAAATCACATAAGAATGATTAAATAAGCTTTCAGCAGCATATTCAACTATTGTTTTCTTTAGAGGACAATCCTACTATTAAAGGCAATTTAATAGCTGTTCTGGAGCATTCAATTAAATCACATGATCCTCATCAGCAAGAAGTGGATAATCACATTTTTTAGAATTTTAAAGACTTCCATATTAGGTTTATATTTCATGTTCTTTTTTCTTGGCACTATATTTTATGTTTAAAATATATCAGATTTGATGCATGTTCAGTTTCTTGCTAAACAAACACAAAAGGTTTAAAAAAACAGCAAACAGCTGAGAGGAGGCACTATTTTCTCAGAGAGCTCAGACATTGTTCATGCATGTCATGTGTTGAGGGAGTAGAAGCGTCTTTGCCAAGGAAGGTACTTTTGCTTTGTTTGTTAAAGCCGAGGCATCATACAGTTGTCTTTGATGAAGGGATTGTCCGTGGGAAAGTTTAAGATGTTAATGGTGACAATAAATAGCACAAAGAGAGTGAAAGTTCTCATGAGTTTCACAATATGCATGTCCTTGTGATCACTGTGATCATTTAGGTGTTAGTGTATCTAGTGTAAGAAAACAAAAGATAATTTTGTGAAACGGAAACAGCAGTTGTATAAACAAGCGATGCCTACATTAAAAAATCAAATAGCATAAACCTCAATAAAGTGTACAATTTAACGTCTAACGTCAAACCTGATTTTTCCATTGAAACTTTCCCTTCAGTTTCTAGAAATGTAGAAAAAAAAAACGGTATTTTATGTTCAGTGTGTGAAATACGGCGGTCGGGGTTCCTGGTGCCGTGGGTGTGGGTGGTACTTCCAAAACACATCAGCCACTAGATCCAAAGTAGCTACACAAGAACAAGCGTGGTTGTGTTTTTATTGCTTATATGATTGGTTTGTTCTGTGTTATAAGGTCAGTTTAAGGCTTTTTATTTTTTTCTTGGAGATAAATAAATGCCTTTTATTCTGCATACAGAATCAATTATTTCTTGTTCACATTTCACTTTTTTTGTTGACATTTTAAATATGCTGAGGTGGAGCAAATTGCATCCATATTCTGTGAATGCTTTGACTGCAATTTATTTTAATTGTTTTCAGGGGGTTCAAGTTCCCAGACCCCTGAGACACCCTTATTTCACTCTCCTTATACAGTATACTACAGTATATGTGTGCTTTTTGCAGCTCTTCGTATTAGCTCTATGATGCTAATGTTGAGTGAAATAAAATGTTTTTATGCCTTTCAATCAAATTCAATATTGTAGACATATTATGTATCTTAATCATAAGAGAGATCTTCTTCAGAAATGAAAACAAAGTTGGGTGGGTTTGAACAGTTCTTGGCTGCACAGCATGTAGTTGATGATGTAGCTACTAGTTTGTATTTAATAGCTCGACAAAATCAACAACTCATTTTACCTCCTTGAATGAAACACACTAAATTAACATCTTATTAACTTACATCTTAATAATCTTATTTCAGAGATAAACAGCTGCAGGTAATAACTCCAAATGGAGCTGTGACGGGAGTAAACTGCAGTGAGTTTAGTTCTGTATCAGGAGACACACATGGGGGATCAGGGGGGATTCTCCCCTCCTTTTTCCGAGCGAAGGGTGGTCCCATCATCTTGTCGCTGACAGGAAACGCTCACCACAAACCAACGTTTTCTGCCACCCAGAGCAAACTCACGCAAACACACTTAAATGCATACACACATGCACGCGCACAGACTACCCATCGCCTATAAGCACCATATGATTGTCACAGTGATCTATCTTACACATATTCATATGCTACAACTACCCACCAGGCTGTGAGAGAGAGGGGAAATACTAATACCAGTGTGGGAAAAGAAATAACACTTGTGTGTGCACATGCATGTACGTATGTGCGTGTGTGTGCTAGAGTGAGTGTGTGTGCATGCGCGTGTGTGTGATTTCCCTTCACCTTGAACAGGGAATTCCCCTTAGTTTTTTCTCTGCGGAGGGGACTCTGTACTTTTGTCCCGACAGAGAGCACACCTCTCACTCTGAGTTCCGGAAACTTTTCTCATCCTCTGCTCTTTACCTATTTAGCCTCCTTCTAATACAAGACTTTGATGTGTCATCATCATGATGTATATCTCAGCTTTGTCACATATGATTCTCCAAACAATGCTTTCAACTTGTGTAGGTACATATGACACATGATGATACAATGACCTCATGAGCATGCTAGATAATTCATGCATAGAGTCGCTCAATTAGTGATTTTGCTTACTTACTCATTTAGTCCATGTTGATTGATAGTGTTCTTGTTTGTTTTTGTTGGAAATATCTTTCATCTCTCCGTCACAGTCACCAACTTCCAGTCATAATAGAAGAGAAATGATAATATAATTTTTTGTCGCACAAAAAAAGAAATAATGAATAATAATAATTAATATTCTCTGTCAAAACAGGGACTTTTCTTTAACGCACTAACAAAAACCAAGAGATGCAAATATTGGACTAATTGGGCAAAGTTAAATATCAGTGAATCAACTAGAGGTTTATTTCTACCAATAATATCAATATCAGTTTAATTCAGGAACAACCAAAGTCTGAAAATGTCTCAGACTGTGAATTTACCAAAATCTGACAATTATATAATTATATATTAATCATAATATCATTCAACGGTTGTTTTAGTTGAAAACAAGAAGTGCACACGCAATTTTATAATGAGAAATTATCCAAATATACAGACTTCTAAAACTGTACCACATGCATTGGAAAATGGTCAGAAAACCTGTTCATGTATATAAAAAGTAAAGTAAATGTCAAGCAGTCTTGGCTATTTGCCATCCTTATAGCAACTTTTAAAAGGGCAATGCAAATATTTCTTTTAAAAACTAAAACTTTAGCATATACAGTATGAAGGTTTCAAATTCAGTTAAATTACTTTTCTAGCACCTTTACATTAGAGAAGTTGTGAGTGCCAGCATCGTACTGCCAGCTACACTAAAAATATTTGCTCAGTTTCACGTTACGGCTGAAAAAGTTTCTTGATTTAATCAGATCATTTCCATATTGTCACAAGATATTCTCACGACACATTTTCTCATTATTAATACATATGAAATTATTCCTTCTTAAACAGGAAACTTTTCTTGTTATGATAGCAAAGCAGTTGAACTTATCTCACGAAACATTTTCGCTATTACACAAAATCAATGAATCTTTCTTTATCATGAAACTTTTCTTGTTTCTCACATTTTGATTACATTCTATTTAAGTATCTTAGTGGTAGTGTATTGACTAGAGGTTTATGAGGATGCACATGAAATCATTTTATCAAAATATGGACAGTTGTAAATGTTGAGACTTTAAAATGAACCTAAAGGCTATATATGTAAGAATTGTGAATCAATTTACATATTACTCGTTTTTTACTGCCAATGAGTGAGTGAATGGTTTTAACACAACTTCAAAAAATGAAACCTTCCCCGAATTTCTTGGTTGGTTAACAGCCTGTGGACTGATTTCTATCTTTTTTTCTGCAAAAATCCAAAGGCTGTGAGGTGTCTTCCCTCCTTCCTAACTTCAACACATGACTGACTGACTAGCTGGGACTCTGAAGTGCTTTACTGAAACCCAATGTCAGAGATCTTTTATGTTATTATGAGAAGGAAAAAGACATTACCTGCGATAGTCTTGCGTTAACGGAGTGTGAACTGACTGCCAGTTAATGACCATCTGTGTCACTAATGAGAAGGACATTTTTTTATTCTTATATATAAAACCTTTAATATGTGCCCTTCTATCTGCTGCTCATCAGCACTCACTGACAGCACAGTTACACATCAACTGTAACTGATTTGACTGACTGACTTTTTTCTTTTTTGGGGTTATCCATTTGGGAAAGTTGTGTACTGTGCAACAGAGCGTGAAGTGTCCTTGTCCCTCCTGATCCATAAGCACGTTATGATGCAGCTTGTTGAACTTTCACCGCTCTGATGAGGAAGGCACTAGAAAAAAGTCAATGGGATGTTTTCCCATTTTAGGGCAGAACAGAGGAGAGGCATTATAGAGCAGAGTGACATTTTGATTCAGCTGAGTGCATGTACTGTAGCGTGGTGGTGAAAGATGTGTAGTTCTTATTCTCTGGGAGATCCACCAATGAAGACTGGTTTGATTTGGGAAAGCTTTTGTTTTGGCAGTATTGTAAAGTTAAAGCATGATATGGGCACTAAAGATGGATATTTACATTTAAGCACGGTCATATTTCACCCTCAGATGGACGTCATCATTTGGTGGCTGGTTGGTACAGACGTGATGTAGAGCAGCAGGGTTGTGTTTTTATTTTTCTTGCACCTCAAGTCTTTCCATCCTGTCTGAGTCTGGCTCATTAAAGGGTCCCATTACATTGCCCATCACAGCCATGTGCGACCGAGTGTTTTGATTTGTGCACAGGTCGGACAGTGTGTGTGTGCGTTAGGGAGTTGAACGTATTGGGTGTGCAGGTGGACAGGTGTGTGTATTGCCGTTATTGGAATTCCCCCACCTGAGTCCTGTCAGCTGTCCATGATTCAACTATTTTTGCCCTTAGCCAAGAAGTAATTGTGTACTTAACCAGGACAGCATAGTTCCTTTAATTGGTGATAGTAATCAAAGCCTGTGGCTAAATAACAACATTTGAATTTGAAATGTAATTTGTTTCATTCTTGAACTCTTCTGCACATACCTTCCTCTAACAGCTAACCTAAGAGGGACACATAATGGGAAATATAGACAACACAAGACAGTTGTATAGACATGCATGTGATCAGGCAGTATATGGCTTTACAGTCTATCAATTACTTTGTGATAGGAATCATGTTGGGAATGTCCACCTTGTTTTATTAGTGAATATGAGACGATTCAGTACAGTCACGATATTTACACTCTTTAATTCACTGTAGACAGCAGGGATGGCAGTGAAATAGCTCAAACATGGTGGAGAAGGTGACTGAGACTTTTTGTTTTATTTTAACTTGCTTCATGTTATAATAAGTCTGAACAATCTCTACTGCAAACAGGAATTCGTAGGAGAAAATACAAGCAGCCGATGTTTTTTTGAAGAGGCTCACATCAGCTGTGGTGTCTCCACAACTATGCTGTAACTCCTTAACATACAATCATAAATGAAGCTTGAAAAACAATGCTTTTTTTTTTTTTTTTACAAAGAGTAGTTTGATCAAAATAAACTGTGATAATCTGTGTGGCCAAAATAGTCTGCAAATAAAATTCAAAACTTTGAACTTCAAACTTCAGTTCCATCAACAAAGCATGCCAGAAAAAAAGAGGAAGCGAAAAAAGCTGTTTGTACCAAAAAGGAGAGTGACTGAACTGAAAGAAAAGTGGCTTTTACTCAACAATGTTCAGTGAATATCGCATCACATTCTCCATCATGGCAGCTGGACAGGCCACTCAGTCAGTGTGCCAATCACTCCCGCCTCTTTTGTTCGCTCTCCTTCTACGTTTGCAGCTTGTAAAATTCATGTGTGAATGTAGAAAAATGTACATGTTTATTGATAGCTGAGATGAAATGAATATTTAGTCATTTATTTGATTAAAGACTTGCTTTTAGGTTCAAATCCGTGTTTGCTTTATGTCACATGTTCAAAGTGTGTGAAGCAGGAGAGGTAATGCTTTGCTCTTTGCTAATGTAGCTACACTATTCAAGACATGCAGATAAGAAATGAAGATAAGTGCACAATTAAGGACAGGCTGTTTGAATACGCTCCATATGCTGCAATCAAAAGCTTTCAAGTATTTATTAACCGGCTGATTTGTAACTTGTAATTTTACAGAAATTGCAGGCAGGTACAAGAAAGGTAATTAGCTATGGGCTGATGACAATTAGCTGTTGAGTTTACTGGAAGGTATGACAGAGGCTAAGGCATAACTCCTGAATAATACCAAATCAACAATTATAGATCAGATACAATTTCAACAAAATAGTGTTCAATAATCATTTCTAGATGAAATCCTGTTTTTCAATAATTATACATAAAAAAAAAATCATCATTTATTATTATTAATCTATTAGATATATATTTTTATCTTCTTTTTATTCTTATTCCTTCCTCTCCACCTGTCAATCACTACTTATTGTGTTCTTATAACAATTACAATACCAGTCAAAAGTTTGGACACATTTGGCACTATATAAAGAATAAGTTACATTTTTAGTGACCTCAGTTAAAATGGTGCATCATACTGAGTTGTTTCTAGGATTGTATCATTACCTCATAATTATTTATCATATTTTTGTGCCCATTCAAGAAACCAAAAAATCCCCTCCTCTACTACTGAATTTGAAGCCCATGAGTCCTGGGAAATCACCATTAGATCATCAGTCATCATCAAACCAGAGATAGAACTTCCACATTTTATGACACTAATGTTCTTATCTATATGTCACTCTGTTCATTACACATGTAGTGCAAAATATGGTAAATAAGGTGGCAAAGTTAGTTCTGAGTCAGTCAGTCACTAATGTCTGGATCAGCCGCTTGCATCATTCACCAGCTTCATTTTGATTTGAACATGTTAAAAGAAAAACTCAAATTAAACATATGAATAAGAAGCATCAATATAAAAATATGTATACATGAAAATCATCAACAACCACATGCACACACACACACACACACACACACACATATAGAAAATCCAGCAAACAAATAAAAATAAGGCATTTCATATTTGCATGTCCTTACTTAGTGTAAAGTTCATCTCAGGTCAACCCTAACCCTTCCTTTCATTTGAAAAAACCCTGAATACTTTTGTTTTTTGTAAGTCAACCAGATTTTTAAATTTTAATTTCATTTGTGTTTTTTGTATGCATTTCCCCACACTCAAGATATTTGGCTGTATATAGGCCTAGTATTGCAATTGATTTTAATCTTTAATTTTAATCTAATTTATTTGTGCCTTTGAACATTATTTAATGTTTTACCCCAAGAAATTTAATTTCGGTCATTCTTTAGATTTCTACATAATTTATCATGAGTTTCATATTTTAGTTATTTGAACAATTAGAAAAGATTATAGATTTCGTTTCACTTTATTTCAGTGTTAGTTTCTTTGCATCAAACCATTTTTTAACTAATTTTCTTCTGTATCCAAAAATAGTTTCAAGTTGTCCCCACAACAGAGTCAATTTGTATCATCTGCAAATAGAATAGTTTTCAGTGTTGTGGGCTTTTCACATATATTATTTATGTAAAAGAAACTAAACAATTCCAACACTGAGCCCCACAAGTAACCTTAAGGAATTGTAATGTGAAATTTACTATCTTAATGTATTGATATCTTTTCTCTTGGCAGCGGGTTAGCCAGGAGAATAATGTCCCTCTAATTCCATATCTCTGTATTTTTTTTAATAAGTCATAATCTACTGTGTCAAATGTTTTTTCAGATCCATAAATATCACTGCTGCATCAGTTGCTATTGCTATTTCATATAAAAAATTCTATGAGTGCAAATAAAGTTGCCCTATTAGCTCTAAACCATATTACTGTTCATACAATACATTGTTTTGTGATTAAGTAATCTGGTGTTTATTTAAATATTTTAATTAAGTATTTTAATAACGTTGGAAGCAAGGAAATAGCTTAATTTGTATGATCTGCATTATTGTTGAAACAATGGCACAATGGCCACTGCTCAGCAGTTAGCTAGCTAATTAGCATCAGGTGTGGCTTTGTAGCTTACAACATTAAGAAATGTCAGTAGGTTATGTCGTTCTCAGCTCTGCAGGGTGCCTGAAGGGTCAGTATGCACATTCACAGACATAAGCTAACCGTTAGACACACTTCTGTCAGCTCACTTGTCTGACAGAGAAGAAACACATTAGTTTTAATAATTGTGGCACACAAGGTGTTAGTAAGGAGTCAACTTACTAATGGTTCAACTCTGTAGAGGTGATGCTGTAATTGGACCATCTGCTGTAAGCAGGAAATGCACAATTAGTGCTATGTTATCTACTGATTAGGAGTTGAGAGCTGAAACATCTTAAAGTGTACCTGATAAGACGAAGAAAGAAAAAACAATGTAAGAAACTACATGACATGCTGTCCTCTCTGATGCAATGAAACATGGCAACCCATATTCATTGAAATGGGAGCAGTGTGTCTACCCTGCAGGGATGTAGACCATTTAGGGCTAATCAAAGAATGCAGTTGTTGACAGGCAAAAAAGTTGAACCGGGCTCAACTCTTCCTAGAAATGCAACATGATGTCATCTAACAAGTTGCTACAGTACGTTGGCCAATCATGTAAGTTGTCTAACAGACCAAAGATGCTTAAAGGAAGAAGAACCTTGATTTTCACGTAGCATTTTAGCATTGTAGCATTGTAGCATTCTGCTGTTTACCAAGGAACTATGAAGATGGAGGAGAGAGTCATCGCCACCGTGATGACCTTTCCAGAGCTGTACAATCCTGCCATGAGGGAGTACAAAGACGTAAATCACTGTGCACTCACTTGGCGTTGTGTCGGGCTGATACAAATGGGCCATGGAGTGACACGCCCACACCTCAGTAGAACCCTGTGTGGTAGTGCCGCATGGCCGGATATGGTCTGAACATGGCCTTACAATAGAGATACTGTAAGCCCAAAAAGGAATCCAAATGAAAACTACTTTTTTGGTCCTTGCACTCTAGAATGACACATAGACGTTTTTCCCTGACCTGATGCCCCTGTCAGCATTATTTGGCTGTGCCTCCCAAAAAACTGTTGAAAAGTGAATATGTTGCAGCCTGTGACAACGCTTTGGTTAAGAATCTGTTTGATTTAGGGAAACATGACTAGCGCTACTTTTTTGTTTTATAACTTCATTTGCCGCTGTCATAATTATGGCCACTAGAGGGCGTCTGTAAACATGTAGTTTTCGGGCATTTTGCTGTTGACAGATCTTGTTGTTTTTCTCGGAAGGACAGTATGTCTTTTCTTACGTCAGACATTTTGAAATTTTGAAGCAGGAAAAACAAATCAGACAAGCCAAGATGGTTCTATTTAAAGTAAGTACACCAAGTTCTGGTATTATGCAAATGACTCACTGGCATGGCTTCAGAGAAATGGGTATCAATTCTTTGATTTGTGACACACATGCGTCAAGCTATGTCAAAAGGGGAAAGGCTTCTATTCAACTCCATGAAACTGAGACTCTAATTTCGTGTTTAGCGACAACAACAAAAAAAACCCACAAAAAACAAAACAACACACATATTATTATTTTAACAGACATGACGTTATAATCCTATACAAACATTGAAGCCTTACCTTAATTTACATCTAATCCTAAAGACAGAGACACACTTGCAACAGTCTGAGTGAATGTTCACATGATATCATAAGAGCTTCAGCTGGCTCCGCAGAGATCAAAGTTCATTTTTATTTCACTTTTAAATTGAACTGTCTTGTCAAAGCTTTGTCATTACTCGTGCCATCAGCTGTTACTGTAGATATTACGCTACTTAACTGGAACCCGAAGCATCTTTCAAGGCATGACTGTACATGAAGGGAGGTGATTGTTTAATGAGATGTAAGCTCTGTCAGAGTGTTTCTTTACAGCTCAAGAGATCCACTTTTGGCACCGAAGGAGGACTGTACATGTTCTGATTTTGCCATGAGGACAGTATAGAAGAGAGAGTTATTATTATATACCATTCCTAAAAGTCATTTTTTGAAGTTTTATAGAGGAATTTGTCCACATTTACAGACAACATTTCCTTTTATCAAACTGTTGATGATGAGCATTTGTTGAATAATGTATAATTCATCATACTTGCACCACACACACACACACACACACACACACACACACACAAACCATCATTAGTACTCTCACTTCTCCCAACGCCTCCCAAGGGTTACATATTACACAGTATAATGTTGGATTCTTCTCCTCCTCCCCATGTACTTAACCTTGTATCTCACCTGTATTTTTTACTGTGAGTCAACACAGATAACAGCCAGAGAAATCCCAGCTTCAGCGGCCGGATGCTGCAGGGCTCGGCTGTTCTGTGGATGTATATGGAGGAGGTAGAGGACTCAGGGGAAGACTTCTCCCTGGAAATAAAGCATGGTCCACCTTTGTGTGTCAGTTCTGCCTCCTCTCCCCGGCTGCTTTTTACACCTACATTGCCCTCCACCCTCATCCTTTCCCGTCCCGTTGCTCTCTTCCTCCTCCTCCTTCTCCATCCTCCTCCTCCCTCCTCTACCCTTCATATCAAAGAGGAAAACACATGGATACAGTAGATGTGTCTTTTTAGATGTGGTGCAGATTTACCAGAGTGCAGAGCATTAGTTATCAGAGGGTTGTCATTTCAAATCCCCTTTCGATTTTTAGATTACGTAACATTACGTAATTGTATATTTGGCAGAAGCTTTACCTTGTGCTTGCTGTAATATTCTTCAACGCAATTTCAATTTTAGCTCCCCTGACATTTTACCAATAAAAATGGCATTAAGCATGATGCACATCACTGGGCTGAGAAGCCTGGCTGCTTGACAGATAAGAGTCTGACACAAAATTGAACACTTACCTGCTTCTTGAAGGTAAAAGGCAGAATGACATGCATGAGGACGTGAAGACAAACTTAGGGATTGCTGATTAAATCTGTAGTTTTCTGAAAAAGACTAGCAATGACTGTTCTGGGACAACTATTGACTGATTTATGTGGTGCTACTCTATGTTATCTGATAAAAGCTTGCAGAGAAAGAAAGCAAACATGAGAGGTTATGCAGAAGGAATCCCCTGTTCTCACTTCTGCATCTATCACCTAATGCTTTTTTTTGGCTCCTTTTTCTGCTTATCTTTATTTATCTCTTTTCTGCAACACGCACACATCACTTTGTCGTTAGCCAACCACACCCAGTATTTTAAGTCCGGTCATTTTTCGAGTGTTTGCCACAATCAGAACACAATTGTTGGAATGCCCGCTGTGTACCTCAATATCAGTAGCCCAATTCACCTCAAGAGTGCTTCTCTTAACAGCAAATCATAATGAAAATTGTAGGTTTTGGAGCCACAAAGAAAGAAAGGAAGGGAGGAAAAAAGTGAGGAGCGCTGTTTGGTTTCTAAGCAACAGTTAACGCTGGGTGCAGCAAGAGCTGCAGGGTGGGTTCCTAAGTTCCCATGTTTCTGCCTTCGTCTCCACATTCTCTTCCTGAGGAATTTGACCCGCCTGACCTCTCTGAATACGTCTGGATTTACCCTCCCCTCCGACACACAATCACAGCGCACTGTAATCGAAAGCCTTTATGAGAGCAAATCTCACTCCCTCTCTTTTGCCTCTTCATCGCAGAGGTAGCCTTGGCCACAAAACCATGTGTACTGTAGCTGACATGCAGGTTGATTTTAATGACTCTCCTGATCAAATTTGTTTCCATTGTGTGCAAGTGTGTATCTGCCTAATTTTCTACATGAAGACAAGTTACACTTCACCATGTGGCTGTGTGCAGTTCAAATAAAGATCCTGATGTCACAAATCACTTTTATTCCAAAGCTGACCCACCAGAGGAGATCCACAAGTCAAAACTGCTTGTTTGTCACTTTGCACTGAGAGAGGGACAGTAATTAAGAGGAGAGCCATTCAGAATCCACAGAGGACTATGATTAAAAAATAAAACAGTAAAAGCAGTTAAAAAGGAGAAAGCCGATGACTTGTTTGCACATCGTGAGTCCTGACAACTAGAAAAGTAAACAGATCAGCCACAAATTGCATTCAGCAGAACAAAGATTTTTGTTAATCTCTTGACGTACCCATAGAGAGCCCATCAAAAAATGATTGTATATGCATACTCACAGTCCTGCTAATTGATGTAATGCGCTACAGCTGTAATTCTAACCTCAAAGATACACTGTGGAAGCTGACCGATGGGGGAAAAAAAGGAAAAAAATGTTTTGCTGCTGTATCTGTTTGTGTGTCAGAGAAAGAAGAGATAGTGTGCCTGCACATGCCTGCAGTGGGGTGAAACATGGAGGTGTATGGGGGATGATCAGACAGAAGGCCATCTGAGAGCACGTTACACACTCCATCTGGACACACAGTCACTGTGAAAGAGAGTGTGAAAGAAGACAGAGAGACACACACACAGAGAAGGTGATATCTAATCTTAAAATGTAAAAGGAAACCTGTAAAATATCTGAAAAAAAAAGATTCCTCTAAAAGGATGGTTTTGATTTTAGTCTTGGTTTGCATCATATCTATTTGCACATGCAGTATTCCAATTTAAGTTGTGGTCAAGCAATGCTTTTTATCCCCCAGCAAATAATATTTTGTGTTTTGGCATAATATAATAATGCTGTAGAAAGCTCCAGCTGTGCAATATCCCGGTAAGAAGAGAGTTATTCCCTCATCGACAGTGCAGGTGGCGGTTTCCAGCGATAAGTTACTCTTCTCTTAGCAGCTGTGAGACCAGCTAAAAATATGCATCTATCATTTGAAGTTAGCCCCCAAAAAAGAGTAATAGCATTAAGTAATAGCAGAAACTGTGAGTGAGGGATCGTCCTTTCCATAATAATAGACATAATACCTGAGACATTTTTCCAAAATCTATTAACCTCGAGATACTGCCAAACCAAATGAAGACATGTGTTAACTTAATGGTACTGTCTGGACAAAAGGAATTTCATTTGTTGTAATCTTCTAGGTGTAAAATAAGATCTGTGAATACATTCATAGTGTATCATGATGGATGATAGAGATATATTTGACTATAAAGTGTACCCATCCAGATCTGTATTAATATCTCTCTTCCAGAGTCTGTTAAGTGGCAATGGTTCATATATCAGATATATATATTTATAGAGGTAAGAGAAAATACCATTGTTTTTACTTTACTGCCAAATATGAAATGATGGGTGAAAATGGGGTGAGTTTCCACAGCAGCGCCCCTCGGCATTATCTACAGTTGCTGCACACAACTGAAGATAAAAAAAGAAGTGCCCAGGAGGTTATAGGACTTTTTGTAAATCTTTGAATTCATAGATACCTTGTTACATGAAGAGAGTGAACACCTTCATTATATAGCACTGGGGAAATAAAATTGGCTTCCCATCCATCAAAACTGGAGATTGACAAAAGGATTTGTTGTAAATTTTGGCAGATCACTGGATTCATGGATGAATTAATGGATTTTATGCCACACAGTGAAATGGTATAATGTACTTGGCCCAAAGTCCTGTTTCGCTATATTATGGAATATGTTGGAATATATAAAATTTGGTAGGTTATGTTGATATTCAACTGTTCTTCAATGGGCTGCCATAACATATGAGTCACTGGATTGAACCATGTTCTAAATGGACAGAGCAAAAAAATGAGTACCATTCAAAATTAGGCAGATTAATACCCCTTGATAATTCATGTCTTTGTACAGTAAAGTAGACGTTTTGATTCTGCTTTTTTCCCCCCACAAAAAAGTGCAACTTTTTCCAGTAGCCATCCAGTGGAGCTCAAGGTATCATTGAGCTAAAAAATTGAATTAATTTTAATGTGCATGAGCCTAGACTGTAGGGGGCTAGGGAGCATACACAAGTCTTTAAATCACCATCAGTGGTGATTACAACTTTATTATAGTTGTTAGAGATGAATGTGTCATTGGGACATATAAATAGAGACTGCTTAGTATTTGAAATTGTGAACAACAGACATTATCAGATGCTGGTCTGGATTTAATTAAACCCAGTTTGGTTGTGATCAACCAGATGAGGCATATGGAGCTCCAGCCGGGTTGCCAAGACCTCAGCATAGAGGTTAACTTCACAGTTCAGGAGACCTTAAGGGCTACAGTAGAAGAGTAGTCAAGTGGAGGCGCATCATTTTTTAGCGAAAGACTAATAATAGCAATATTTAAACTAGTGGAAAAGGAGCCCTTACCAAGCTGGAGCCAAAAGGAAACATATCATTCAGGAAGAAAATCCATCCAGGCCGGCAGATCTGCCTTTGTTCACTGATTTCATGGCTTTCCTTTGCTCTTCTGGAGTAATGGGTACCTCTGCTAATGTGAGGACAGTTGCAGTAAATGTAATGATTCTAAAAATTCAGTAGTCTTTTTCATCACGAATAACCTTCAACTTTACAACATTTGATAAAATAGTACAAAAGTGCTATTAATCTTTATTGGATCAAAGGTTAAGTTGCCCTCTTTGGTCCTATTTGCTGAGATGTATCACTGAATGCTGAATAATCACTTGTCCTCAACTTAAGTGCAAGAAGGCGGCTGGGTCGAGCCCTGTTCATATTGTGGTTCTGCCAAGTATGAATAAATTCTGTTTCCTGCTTCAACAGGCCATTAAGTTCATTCAATAAATGATGTCCCTTGCAAATGTTTTCAGTTGAAATCTTATTTAGCATGCTTTGTTCTAGTGCTGCAATATCATTGTCCAGAAACTCAATAAATGTTTTCTAACTTTATTAAGATTTGATGGAAAGGATATTGTTTTATTTATGGTGCAACCTTTGACTTCATCCTGTAACTTTAGTATATTTATTTGACAATTCACTTTAAAAGACAATTCAGGAGCATCAGGGATAACACAAAAGAGTCACATGACTTATTTCTATTGTGGTTTCATGTTGTGGAGGTGTGTGACATAACACTCAAGGTTTGTCAACTAAATTTATATTCATTGATATTAATGTTCGATTGTCATAAAGCCAAATAGGCTTGAATCACTATCTATCAAAAGCTGATATTTTGGCAGATCTGATATTATAGAGGCCAGGTAGTCATGTGACAACTGAGTGTCCAAATTAGTGTAACTTAAGTTACGTTTTGCAGCCATGAGGACACCTTTGCTTCTTTTGGTATGTGATTACATGATCATATTTATTCTGAAATCGATGTGTGTCAGCCTCAATAAAATGTGACTCTTGTATAAATGCTCAATGAATGTTAGCTCCAGACTGATTGTATTCTTCTGAGGGGAATCAAGGCTAATAAAAAAAAGTAGTGCCACAGTCAACCTTGACCACCAAACCTCTCTAACAGTAAGCCTCTGTTAACACAACACAAAGAGAATAGAATATCATTTATATTTGACTTAAATAAAAAGGGTCATGGTTCCTGTTAGTCTGTTTGGAGAGTTTGGAGAGAGAAATAATTAGCGTGGTCATAGTTCAACATTTAGTTTACATTTTCAGAGTTTATTCATGAACACTTTTATTCCACGCAAGAGCTTGATTGCCGTGAGGTAATGAAGGAAAGCCTCAAACTCGTGGGTGTGAGCCTCATGTATAACTTTGTAGCGTTGCTTTAGTTGGTGGAAAACTGGATCTCTGTCAGTATAGCAAATGCACTTTATACATTGTATCTTGCCAGGACCAGGTTTTGTTAGATGTTCAAGACGGTGGCATCTAATCCACTTAAGTCGACTGGACATCAAGACGGAGAACCATTTTGGAATATTCTCTATCAGGTAAACAAGTCCATTCAAGCCTTATTCAAGCATATCCTGTCCTCCATTTCAAGGGGTTTGGCTCCATAGGTTTGTAGGTTCACAAAGCTGTAGACTTTTCAATAGATGGTAGACGATAGTTCTTCTCTCTCAAAATAGAGTGCATATTATGAATTTATTGCTCAAATCTGTATCTTGCCATTACCTCCTCCATGACTCCACCAAGACTGCATTATCTTCCAGAAGCTCATCAACTAACAAGCCATATTGTCACATTTACTTGGACTATAGACGAAGGAAATTAGGTACGTGATCACTATGTGAGAAACCGCCCACGCGCAGTAGTGGATTTCTTTGAAGTTCAAGAAGGGTGGATGCCGCGGTTGACTATGCTGCTGCCATGACACCAGAGGTCTTGCATCAAAACAGAAATGTCAGCTTCATGGTGATGCTACAGAAAAAGTTATATTGTAAAATTTGGGAACACGAAAGTCTGTTCTAGCAATCCATCTAATAGTAGAGGACAGACAGACATTGGCGCCAGTAGCGATTAACACTGCTAAAAACTCTTGCATCAAACTTGTAATGAAACTCAGACCAAAAAGTATATTTATTAGTATAACATAAACAGATACTTAGTCAGTTGCATAGCTACAGTATAATTTTGTAACTGTTGTGATAAATATTAAAAGTAATCCTCACAAGTGAGTGCAAAGGTGAGGAAGATCACCCTCTGTTTTATGTCATATGTCCTTTTCTCAAGCTACTCTGAGAGTGTTGCAGCTTATTCTTGGATGCCAAATGTGATGCATTAAATCTCTTTTTACAGGGAGGGTTAAACAGCCACTTAACACAGCAAAGTTTTGAATTGATCATGAATGCACGTCAGAAACAGAGATGATGGATTTTCAGATTTTTTTTTTTATCTTCCTGACTACCATATCCTGTTCTTATTTAGCCAACTGCATCATCAATTTGAATGCTTTCAAATGTAAAATCCAGTTTTAGACATATGTAAGCTTTTTTAATCGTTTTCATTTCAGCTGTTTAGTGGGTCAGGACACACACATATATACAAACAGTCAACATATGCAATAGTTGTTTGCTGATAAACTAACCACACCTACACTAAAATCGTATAATCTTAAATCTTCCAAACTTACACACACACACACACATGCACACAAGCACACACACGTTATTGCAGAGGTGTTGAGAGAGTTGACCTGTGGCCTTATAATCAGTGCTCAATGTGCTCCAGTGTGTTATATAAGGGAGCAGCGAGTGCTAGTCAGATCCTCCTACAGATGCCTGAGCAGTCACGACTAACGCGGATGTTCTCCATCCATCCACTCAGCCTGGCTAACGCAGACTTCACCTTAGCCTCTACTCCTCAGTCCCACACACACACACACACACACACACACACACACACACACACACACACACACACACACACATACACACACACAACACACATGCATACATACTTCTGCATGTACAAGTGAAGTCGGGCAAAATAGAGTAAAATAAGAATAAAGAGTAAAGTTACTCTTTATTTATGGTCGGTATTTATGGTCGGAAATGTGTCAGTTTGGGGTGGACAGTATGGAATGGAGAGGTGAACGGAGGAGAAGAGCAGAATCTCACAAAAGCGGCAGATCTCAAATCTGATCTCTCATCCATATCTTCCCAAATGTTAAAGAGTGAACACCTACAGCGTTAAATGTTTCTGCTTTGTGATATACATGATACGATCGACTCCAGCTCAGTCTACAAATCCCTTAAGTCCCACATCCTTTTAGATGTATTTTTCCGGTCTGAAGGAAAGGGTTATTTCACTATGGACCTGAAGCAGCCTTTGGGACCTCAGTACCTCAGGCTCTGAGAAGCCTGTAGCTGAGAATAGCAGGCAGATCCTACCCACAGTCTGATGTTCTCATGCAGTGCTGTCTGCAGGGAGAGAGATGAACCCTGATGAATAAATATGAAGATAACCTGCACCTTTGCTGCACTTTTTCTCTTCCCATTCCCCATATGGTTCTACTGAAGAGAAGGATAAGGGAAAAAAATCAGAGAATTTCAAAAGAAGCCTCTGGGCCATCGTGTTTGTGTATGTGCTTGTGCATGTGTGTGTTTTGTGTACACGTGTGTGTTTGCTTGTGCATGTGTTCATCCAACTGTCTTTCTTTGTGTGCCACCATCTGAATGTGTGCATACACATTAGTGTGTAGTGGCAGTGTGTACGTGTGTGTGGGCGGCACTGTGTAGGAGTGTGCAGTTTGACAGAGCCTCCAGTAGCATGTATTTATGAATCTTTTGTTTTATTCTCCATCTCCTATTCAGCTCTGCAGTAATCACACCTAGCAGTGCTGCTCAAGTGCTGCTGCCCTTGAATGAAGAGAAACAAAATAGGCTCTTTAAATATTTCCACAGGTAATCCTGCCTCAGCAATTAAAATTGAATGCTGACAGTAATGATGAGCAGTTTGTATATAGTGATCAATAAAAAACTGACCATAAATTAAACACATCCAGTTTAGAAAGCAACAATCACAAATATTAAACTGGAACCTGTTGCATGTGAAATGTATGTAAAAAGTCTGCTTTGAATAGACTTTGATATCAGTAGCTGGTGCACTTCCCGGGCACAGCTCACATTCTGGCTGAGTAGGAAAGAGGTGTGGGTGGGGGATCGATCCATTCATGGCCATGTCGTACCTTGTTTTGACTATCAGCAGGTCTACAGTGACAAGGGGAACCAGGCAGGGTAATCCCAGCATTACAGTAAGGCTGTTCAGTGGGGGTGAGCAAGAACGCAAACTTTACTTTTCAAAACAGAACTTACACAGTGGTTTACAGGAGGAAGAGAGGATGAAGAGGAATTAAAAAAAACAGATGAGATAATCTATAAAAACAAGGAGACTCAAAAAAAAAAAGAAGAAGATTGGCTTAAAGGATGAACATGTTGTTTATAGATACATTTTTCCCCATTATTATTTTTGGAAAGGTATTTCTGAAATTGATCTTTCAAAGCAGTGAGATGCACTTTACACAAAATCTTCCCGGTTGATCATCAGCTGTGCTTCATTTTTCCAACCTTATAACATCATTCTGTGTGTGATTTTTTAAAAGTAAATATAATTAACTTAGCATGGTTGTAGTTAAGATTTTGCATGGGAAATTGCCTACTATACTATACTATACTATACTATACTATACTATACTATACTATACTATACTATACTATGTGGTCACATGTTTTGTCAATTCCATTTCACTTTTCCATCCAAAAATGACATGTGTGCTTTTTTTTTTTACCAGTTCTATTTATGTAACATTACAACACAGTCATAAGTTAGATAATATCTTCCCATAAGTCAGTTCAAATGAGTAAATCCACTGAGAAGCTCTTTTTAGTTGCTATGTTTGATGTTTTCAAAATTGAGTGCACACAGGGTAGTGGTCTGAAGTCACAGCTCGTTTCCAACTCATTTCCAGTCCTTGCATCATTTCCCATTAGTACAAAATGTTATGTCTTTGTTTCACTCACTTATGAAATTCCTTGGATCCAGAATCCAGAGATAGTTGAAATGTAACATATCATAAGTTCATAGCAGTGGCGTCCCCTAATACTGCCATGTTTGTCTTCCATGTCTTTAACTGGAAAGATGTGGATTTAAGATGTGGATTTGTGATGGATTTTGACTTTTTAATCCTCCAAATGGGTCTCCATGCTGTGATCCTTGAATAATACATGACTCTTCTCAATGTGCATCCAAATATCTTATTACTCAATCTAAATGGAGCCAAAGTTTAGAAATACCAAAGAATCTTTGTGAGATAACCAACAGAATTTAGGAAAAGTAAGCTGAATTTCTGTGAAACCAAATTCACACCTGTTCAAGTGGGATTTCTTTTTCTTGGAAGGCTGAGAACTTACAGGCACTCACTGACCTGTAAGTTCAGTCCAAAGATTAACTGTGAACTTTTTTGCATTATCAGTATTACTGTTGAAAGGTACATCAGTAAATACAAGATGATGTTAAATAGAGCTAAGCAAGTACACCATTATCTGTTCAACCAACTAAATGATTTGTACCTGTAGCCATACTCGGAATGGGCGGGACTTAAACCAGAAGTGGACTGGGTCTAATCAGAAGTTAGTATATTAAGCCTGAAATGGATATGGGTTGATGCATTGAGAGTGGTGAGCTGATCATCCATGTGGAAAAAGTGGCTCTGACGGAGACAAGATTGTGTTGACTGTTGCAGCAGCAGTGAACTTTCTATAGGCTATGTGTAGAGGAGGAGCTCTCCGTCAGATCGCTGTGGACATAGCTTATCACAATGAGGATTTTCCTGCATCATGAGTGTCGATATTGACACAATAAAAAGTTTATTATCTGTACTGCAGATTCTGCTCAAGCATACTATTAAGTAAGTTGTGTCTGTTTTGTTCCAACGTATTAGGAAGTACAAAGTACAAAATGAAAGCTATAAGCATTATTAAAAATAGAGTTAATAGCCCAGTAACCTTTTCATGTGCATTCGAGCTATCAAGACTTGATCATTTCTGTAAATTACCTAGAGGTAGCATACTGCAACAGCGTTTTCAGTTCTAGTGAAGGAAGCTCTGATGCAAAAAGCAACTGATATTAGTGACACAAATGAGCCAGTACAGAAAGTTCAGCTTGAGGATTCATTCATCTGGACCAAAATTACAGATTACAAACCCTTTATAAAGTGTGTCTTATCAGAAAGTGGTGCCATTGATTTGTTCTCTACTGATGAGTAATTGTAAACCCATTCAGACCACATGAGTGTTTTGTTTAGTTTTCTATTTTTTTGTGGTTGGCGGTCTCGTGGTAAGTGCCATTCGGAGGCATGAATTGTATTTTAAAGTGTATTTTCTGGGTTTTGTTTGAGCAAAGATTTCCTGTATTTACTGGTCAGTTTTAATAGTATTGTCTGTTAAAATCCATCCCCTATACTTGGGCAAAGGCATCAATACATTAGGGTTTACAGCAGGCAAATATTTGATCACCAACCTTGCCCCATATTAAGACTGGAGCCTCAATATTATGACGTGACCTCTGTCTTTGGAGAAACACAGAGGATCATTTTCAGTGGAAATCTCCATGGATTACGGACACAGCAGAATGCAGTTGACCTTTTAAATTATTAGACATCACAGGAGGACCCCAGGTAATGCTAGTTCTGTGCAAATAGGACTTAAACTGCATATTATTACAACATTTATCATTTATGACAAGTTTTGAATGAATGATAGTGGCTTGCAATCCCATGATATCATAAATGTAATGACCTCTCAGCAAGGGAACAATTTTGGTATCTACTGTATATTCTCATTCCGTGTTTTTTGAAGTTCCAATCTACCATCAACAGGGTGTCTTTATTCAATACTGTGTAAGAAGCTTGTCTGTCATCTGTGTACATCAGCATTTCACTTGATAAATGGAAGGAGGCTAATGTGGAGAAAGCGTATACATATTCTGAACCTGTAATAAATGCTATAGGATCAAAGAAATATACACTAATGGCTGCAAATGATTCAGTATTCAGTTGACATTAAGTAAAAGTGCCCACCAGCAACGTTATCTTCCAACATGATCCCCAAACCTGAACTAACTCAATCTCAGTTGTAATAGAGCAACAAGCAAGTTATTTGTTGCCAACCATAAAGCAAGTGTACACAAATGATACTGACACACCTGTTTTGGGGCTAACCATGAATCATATACTGTATGTGAATGTGTGTCTAAAATTTAAAGCCTGCCTACATGTTTACATTACCACCTAATGCCTTATTTTTGTAGCATTACTGTAGGTTAGACACATTATATTGTACATAAACTCTGAATTAATCATACAGAGGTATATGCGGCAGTGAATGCCACAGAAAGCTGTTTATGAAGCTACCAAGATCACAGAGACAGAAAAAGAAATACATTGCCCCATGTAGTCAGATGTGAAGTCAATGATGTGTTTCGTTATAATGGAGGCATATTTATGCCTCATTTGTGCTCCAAAAACTCCCAGGATCTCACAGCATCTTCTAGTTTCTACACTTAGTGCATCCGATTTACACAGCACCTTACAGCACTGGCACTACGTAATGCCAAAAACACTTACAGTCGCCTGTGTGTGTGGATAGACAGCCTTGTGCTCATGAAGCCTGTTTAACTGTACTGTATGTAACAGGGTTGAACACGAAGAAAAGTTCTAAAGAGGTCAAAAGAAATATGACGCTCCTAACAAAACATGTAAAAAAAATGTAAGGTCTGAGAGAAGCTGTGAAAACATGCTCTTTTAAAGCCATAGAACATTGGATTGGTGAGCTCAAGGTCTTCGATATACAGCAGCCTTATGACTGCGTAGGTGGCTGGGCCAAACAGCATAGTGTTGGTAGGCAGGGGAGAGATATATTCACAGCAGGAATGCTGTAGATCGTCAATTACCAGGACTTCTGCACTGACAGTTCTTCCTCTAGTGCTTAGCCAAAGGTCTTCTGAGTTCAGCACAACCTACCTCTGTCACCTAGACCTCCACCCCCTCACATCTCATAATAATCCTCTCCTTGATGGGACACAACAAACTGGATGGGGAGGGCACTTATTTGGTGTAATATACTGTCAACTGAGGATGTTGTTGAGCACAGTTGGTACACATTATAATTGCCACATTGTCAAGGACAGGATGCAGAAAGCAAGATGATAACAAGAACTGTGACACTACAGCATCCGCAATTATTCTAAACTTTCAATTATCATTCCAAACATGGTTGTCATATATTTTTCTCTACTTGAGAAGTTATTAACTGTTAGACTACTGATGTCTTACATCATTTGACAGAGGTTTCAGGTGTATATTTACTTGTTATGTGTGCTTGTTGTCTACTTGGTCAGCCATACAAGTCATAATACAATATATGCTCCCTTTAGGTGAGGCTGTTGGAGACGTGGAGATCAAATGTTATGAGGTTTACTCATTTTCTCTGCACATGATTCTCATTGCTCAAAAATGAAGCATTGGTAGGCATAGTGATGTTTGGTCTGTGTATCACCATTTTTTGGGAAGAGCCAGGTTTAGGGTTCTCCTACTCTTTTTATACAGCTGCTTCCCCATTTACCACGTATTAACTTGGAGAAAAAGCATGTTTTACATCGACTGTATGTAACAATGTATGTGACAAATGGAAGTTTATATAGTGATGATAAGAAAAAAGCGCTTTTTCAACTGAGTCCCTCCCATACCTTTGTAAAGCCAGAATTGGGGAGGCCGTTTTCTGACAGTTACTGTAACTCTCAGGAAATGAAGCTTAGCGAAAGTTCAGTCAAGAAGACCCTATTTCATAACAGGCATTCTTGGGGGGTTAACTCCGCCAGCCTTCTCTCTCCCATGCATGCTCATCTATTTCCGGTTTGTCAATGTCCAAGGGGCGTAGTCTTAAATTGAGTTGTCACCTGTCGCTCACGGCAACCAATAGCAAAATGCCACACTTCATCATTAGCCTATCATCTAGTGGCAGTCTTTTTAAATATCTCTCTCTCTCTCTCTGCTTTAGTCTGACATACAACTCGTATGTTTGCCTAAGCACTTCCCCATCTCAGCCCAATCTCTGCAGGATCTGCAGTCCATCTTTCATTCTGCCTTCTTCTCATCCGCTTCATCAGCAATCACCACCACCAGTGTCTGGACTTCTATTTTTGCAGCCGTTCTGGGATGATTTCCTCATGGAGTTCAAGTGTCAAAGATTTTGTCTGTTACTAAAGACTTTGTTTCTCTCATTGTATTATATAATAATAGAGCTCTTGGAAAAAGATAAGTAAATCATTATGATATTGCTGAGAAAAAGTAAACAGACTGCTATAGCTACAGACAGACAGTGTTGCCAACTGGGATTTTGAAGAGCCATGACCAAAAACCAATTCCAAAGTGACATTTGCAGATACAATTATATGCCATTTAATATGCTGCAGCTGAGCAGCTAATTAGCTATCTAGCCTGATGTTTCCCCAGTGAATGTTTAATGATAAGGGGGGAATTTTAGCAGCAAAGCTAACTTGGGTTGTTGTTCAGAGTCTATGGATCTTGTGTAGCACAGGGTTGTCAACTTCAGCTTGGAGTGAGATTTAATTTTTCAAATTTATGTTCATGAGGTAGATCAGTGCTCCTCACAGAGTCGCTTCCATCACCTGACACTACCCATTTTAGTCTCTCAGTTGTATCCCAATAGAAGTAAACAGCTCTGTGCATGGACACCTGATTATGTTTTAAAATGGAGAAGACACTTGAAAATTCTGGCATTTCAAGACCACCTAACCTTTTCATTAAGTCAAAATCAACCCCCTTCTCTAGTCTAGATTAGTTAGATTGAGGGTCTATGAAGACCAAGAATGCATCGAGAACAGTTGGGTGGATCAGGACAGGAAATGATTGAATGATGATCAAAGAATGGCTGATTCTTATTTTTCCCATCCAACCCTGCTCCACCTGTGAAACTGCTTTAGTAGACCTAGCAGACCTGGTGTGGTAGTGCAGAGTTGTCCTGATTCGAGCCAGCTATTTGGTGTGGAATTTGAGGAACTGATTTTAAAGGGAGATTAGAGTTTGTTGGCAACCCTGTATCATGAAAATGATGTTATATTACTATATTTCAGCACTGAGATACTTACATTCATGACTTTGCATAGGCATACTAACCCTAACCTATTGTGATTTGCGAGAAAGTTTCAATGACAGAGACACAGAGCATCCCCGTAATAACCATAGTAACTCACTCTCACTCCTACCCAAATGCACACGGAGGAAATATGCTGTACTGCCGCCAGAAGAGTCGCTGACTGAGATTACTCAGAACAGCATGCATGTGAATACATAGCAATACAATAGATTTGTTTATATTTCTCGCTGAATCACTTGCTGTTGCACAATGCTGCTTTTGCACGATGCTACTTTTGCACAATGCTGCTTTTGCACGATGCTGCTTTTGCACAATGCTGCTATTTCACTGTGCTGCTCTGACTTGTCTGTCCGTGTGTTAGTGTCCTCTTTTTGTGCTGAGACGTTATCAGTTATTGTGGCATGTGAACGTGTGAAAACTGTTAATTGTGCTAGTCTCGCGGTCAGTCAGTGACAGTTACCATTAGGCACACTGTATCCATTTGCTCTGCCTATAATCGAATGCTGATATTACTGCTTTATGCAAGAAGATGACTGAACGGTTTTTCATCAAAATATATAGGGGGCGCAGTCATGAATTAAAAATATAAATTTCTCTTTTTTGTTTTTTTTATTTTTTTCACAAAGGAGAACACCGGAAGAGTGATTTATAGGGTAGATATGTATAATAGAGCAGACCAAAAAAACATGCCGTTTGATTTCAGTTGGACTTCAAAGGCTGACTGAAAAATGCACCACATGAGAGTTTTACAGATGGAATTGAGCAGCGTGGGTTAAAATGGTAAGACAGGATGAAGGTATGAGTCTGGACATGAGGTAGCAGGGCCGTTATGCACTTATTGTTACAAGGTGATGATATCTCAGATTCATTTGTGGTATGTCAGGTATACCTGTGGTTGAGCAGTTTGGCCATAAGGTATGCCACATTCTTTTTCAATGTGTCAGAAGTCCAAATGAGTGAGTGTGTGTGTGTGTGAGTATGTGCATTCTGTGGATTCCTGGTGTGCAGGTTGCATGTGGGAGCAGAGAGAAAGCACCTGGCTGAGAGGTGAGTCACAGACACAGGTAATCACTTTGACATTTAATTCTAATGAAGTACTGGGAGGATAATGGTACCCATTGGCATTAGCAAACGTGCATGTACAGCCACTCAAACAGACACACAAATGCATGTAAAACACAAGCACACAAACACACACATACACACATAAAAAGCCCTCCTCAACACTTACCACTGTAAAAGCTGTGCTTAAGACCCTGACTCATACGCATTAAGGCAGAGAATGCGGAGGCGGGAGAAGTGTTTTGAGGCCCCAGACAAGATGACAGTCAAAAGGACACTTACACAGCCAAACAGTGCCAGCGCTAACAGGAGGCAGACGGCGGGGATGAAGGGAGAGGGATGGAGAGGGTAAAGAGGTGACTAATGCAGGAGATGTTGATTAGCTTACTTGAAAACAAGAGTTACAAGGAAATGGAAAGTGAGTTCATAGTTTCTGCAGCTGAGTATATTGAGAACATTCAAATTAACAATCTCACTTTGGAGGAAACAGGGAATATTCTCACAAGTAATATTGTAGTCAAACAAAGAGTGCGGCATTTCAAGAGGAGTAACATTTCCAGTTGTTCTCTGATTGACATTGAATTATTTGGAAAGGTGAACAAGTGAGATTCAGTAAATTAAAATGGGGTTTTCTCAGTTGCCAGTCTGTGCATTTGCATGTACAATAATAATACAGTCATGCATGTGTGTGTGTGTGTGCAGTGTTATAAGTGCAAAGCTCATCAGCATGTTGAAGGTCACATCTGATGTCACTGTGCTTCCCCACAGTGAAAGAGTTTGACTACTGTTTGTGGTTGCCCTGACTCACTGTGGTTTCCCTCTATCAGACAGCCGACTATGTGTGTGTGTGTGTTTGTGTGCGTGAGGAAGAGAAAGAGATAGGAAGAGAATGACCAAAGGAGTGAGAGACTCTTCAGTTTCACGATGTGAGTCAGATGTGTTCCTCAGTCATAAATGGCTGGGGTAAATGTTAGGACTCTGGGTCACTCTGTCACACCGCGGAGTTCTGCTGCAACATCACTCCCTCGTTTTGCTTCTGTGATTTCTTTGGGTTTTTTTCTTGTGCCCACACACAAAATAACACAAGTATGTACAAAAGCCGTCATTTATTTAACCTCTGTCACAGTTTTGACGTTTTTGACATTGTAAAACGCCCATGTGGTTTTGGGAAATTCTGCCTTTGAATTTCTTGCTCTTTTGTTCTGTCTCTCCCCCCCCTCCCCCCACCCCCCAAGAGCAGTCAGTATTTACTGATTGTCAGCTTGTGCAAAGATGACAAAAATGACTTTATGAGTGACTGATTGTGTATCAAAGAGATTGTGTGTTACAGAGAGAGAGAGAGAAACAGAGAGACACACCAAGAGAAAAATACATGTTTGATAAAGAAATCAACTGCGGGCTACCAATGTACCACGAGAGCCCTTGAAATTTTGCTTGTTGCTCCGGTAACAGCAAAGACAAATTGAGGTGAGTAAAAAAGTGAGTATGCACAAACTATGCATGCATGTTGTTGCGAATAACATACACTCCCTAACATTTATTTCTGCACAGAATTCTGACAATCCTTTCACACTCTGAAGCTCAGCCTCATTCCTTTCATTCATTTAATGGTGGTTTGCCCTTATTAATGTACAATGCTCCTTCATAACTTTTATTTTCATCATAATTTTCTATAGCTGTGTAGCATTAGTGGCCTTTGCTGTCAACACATCTTTTCTTTATTTGGGGATGGAAGGGGGGCTTTCTTTGGATTGTGTCCCTCCCCACCGAGTACATCCTTGTATTTCCATTAAACACGATGCTTTTCATCGAATTCAAAAACCGACAGTCCCTTTCACCAGGTTGTCACGCCCTCATTATTGTGCTGCTATTTGATGATGAATCCAGCAGCTGAAAAAAAATCTTGAAAACTGACAGTCACTTCTCAGGCGTGGACCTTTTTAAAACAATGTTTCAATTTTCTTTCAAATGAATGTGTTTTTTTTTTTTTTTTTGTTGCCAAAGCTCGTGTTTGAGTAGTGGAGGTGAAACCCATTATAAGATGTGTCGGCGGAAAGAGGAGAGAGAAAATGAGTGAGAGGGGGAGAGAGTGGCTCTGTGGTGTTCGATGAGTGGGCTGCCGTGCATTCTTTTAGCCTTATTCACTGAGTAAGCGTGGGCGGCTAATTCGTGTTTGCATTCACCAGGTTTACCTAAGGGGGAAATGTTTTATTATATGCTGTCTTTGAAATCGATGACTAATTGTGCTCCTTTTCTCTCTCCCTCTCCATCCGCTCATGTCAATCCATCTCTATTTTCTCCTGATCCCTACCTCTGAGCCCCCCACCCCCCTCCCCACCCCTCCCCCTTCTGGACTTGGATCTAAGGGTTGCTGTGTTGTGGGTGATGGTCTTGCAAAGAGAGGATGAGGATCTGTGCTGATACAGTCTGTAAAGAGACACGTTAGGACTCTGGCTGCTGCTGCTGCTGCATCCAGTAAGGTGTGAAAAAAGATGTTTTATTCCGTCAGCTGAATTGCTTAGAGAAAACACAGAAAGCACAGCAGAGCAATATCGACATGGCCCTGGGAACTGAGAAGAAAAGAATACATTGAAATCTTAAGAAATGGAGGGAGAGTGTGATTGAGAGGCAATAAGACGGTTGAAGAAAAAAAAAACTCGGAGAGAAAGAAGTGCATTCTCCCAACATGAGTCACTTCTGAGTGAAAGCTTTGTAATTTAAGCCACACATGTTGAAGGAGAGGAGAAACATACTGAGAGGGATAGATGGGAGAGATATTTCCATCCAAACTGTGCTATACACATGTGAAAAAGGTGTCATATCAACATCGGTTGTGTATTGAGCTGTCATAATGCTGGCGACCTACACATAATACTTAAAAATCTGAGTGCATCCTATAGCTGCTGCCACTTCTCTGCAAACTTGCTGCTTTCCTTACACAGTGTGCAATAAACACTGAGTTAGAGTTTGCTTACTGCATATGTAGAATTGCTACTCTGTTGTATTCAAAGTATGAATTCACCAGAGTGAGTGTCTTCAAAAGCAAGAAACAAAAACAATATCAGGCAGTTCTAAATTGACAAAATTATGACTTATGGAGAAAGGATGATATCAATTAAAGCCAATTAAGCAAACTTGAAATTAAATATGGCGGCAGATTTCTTCTTCACTCACAGACTTAAGAGTTGTGCAGATGCGGTGTACCCATTGCTGCCCCTGGTGGATGGAACATATATTGCAACGTATGAATGTAAAGTGCTGTACTGTATTTTTTTTAAACAATTTTATACAAGCCTGAGGGATATAATTGTTAAGTGATACATCAGGGCTCGATGTAATGAAATCAGGGGGACACCGCTAGTCTTTGTCTAAAAAAAGACAAAAATACATCTTGCAAAAACTCAAAAACTCTTGTATTTACTTGTTTGGAGTAAATAAGAGAAAATGCAAAAGCATGCAAAGTGTGAGCAATAATTGTGTGTGTTTACAGGCACATCAATCAGACTTCATTTTATTGTCATTTCTTCACTAAGGAACATGGTACACAATACATTGTGTATGGGTCTTAACCTGGTTTTGATAACAATATGGATATGATATTTACATTTAATATAGATTCTTGCATATCTGTCTTTGACTCCCTGACATCCAACTGCTCTGTCATTTCTGATCTGACTGAACAGATGAAAGCAAACCATTTCAGTATTTTGGTTGCCTGACTGTTGCATTTATAGCCCAACTACTCTGCTGCATTTGACAACATATCTTTGAATTCATATGGCCCCCATGGAATCATATTCTACATGCATCAGTGAGGTGTAACTATACGATACATCAGCTTACAAAGTATACACAGTATCTGCCTCTGAAGCAAAAATCCTTCCCCTCAAAATCATCACACTCCACTCTGTTATTTCCCCTGGTGATACAAGAGAAAATGTTTTCATCACTGACTGTGAGCTGATATTTTCTGTTGCTTTGTATCAACCAGTGCAGCAAAAGTCTGAACATGCACATTTGGCAGAACACGTCAAATCTGTTCGATCCACGTGGCCCACTGTACTTGAGTCATGTGGTATTTAACATGACCTGCCTCCAGTCCTACCTCCTCTCTGACCACCAGCTACTATTTAATTTACTGTGGTCTGGATGACGACAGTGTCCTGGCTGCACACACACACACACACACACACACACGTGCACAAACCCGCACATGTCAACTTGACAGCTGGTGTTTTCAAAAAATGGTCAGTAGGCCTTTTGTGTTTTTTTTCTTCTCCTTCATCTTCAGGAACAAAAACAGAGACACATGTTGTGAGTCACCGCAGTGTGTCATGATGATCCGTCAGAAAGGACAGCGTCCTGTGTTGGCGGCAATGTGGTCCCACAAACAACTGATAGTTTTTATGACCAGCACTGTGCTGCCCACAGCGGATAGAATTTGAAGATAAAACACATCTATACTGAAAGAGTTTAGCGAGGAAACTCCTTTATGTGTATGAAGAAGTGTTGCATTCAGGGACTTCTTTGCCCATTCTGAACCAATTCAGTCTAACTTCTAGCACAGATTAACACAGATTCCTTTATTCAAATAAAAGGTAAATATATATCTGTCCATCTAATGTAATATTCATAGTGGCAACTTCATTCCTCTTTTTTTCAAACTCCCAAAATGCCTTTTTGTTGTTTTTCCCCCAAAGAAAATCTCAAAGTTTGTAATTCTCTAGAAACAAATGTTGTAACAAATGGCACTGCAGCTGACACCATGCTGCAAGTCTGCTTGTCAGAAATGGGCAGAGTTATAGTTCAGTTCCATTTTTCTTCAGTGAGTTGGAAAAATGTTCAAATATTTGATATAATGCATCACTGACATTCTTTGACTGACTCTCATTACTATAACACAGGTCACCAGTCTTAAGTTAGTTTGTAGGCCACGTAAATGCAACGCCAAGTGCTCGGCTCTTGTTTCCAGGATTCAGAATGAGGTTTGACTGGTACAGGTGAGGTGGCTGTTCTGCCTAAAAAAGCAAACCCATGACAGTGTAAAACATACACATGCATGAAGACACACATTCACACAATGTTTCTAAGAGTCTGCTATGCAAAGCATGTTGACATTTCTCCCAGAAAAGGCAAACAATGACACTGAGGTTTAAGATGGATTAACAGGGTTGTCAGAAGAATGGAAACAGTCATTATCCTCCAAGTGAACCTCTTCCTTTTCCTATAAGTTAAACTGTGTTACTGACACCCCTGCCTCACAGGTATAAGAAACAATATCCTAAATAGATGTAACACTAAACCTGAATTATAACTACCTGGAAAATGACTTAAGTCCTTATTTAAGGGAATTCCCACTGAAACCTAACAGAAAGAGAATAGAATAGGATTGTATTTCCATAACCTCAATCCTGACCAATAATCAACACACCAGCATTTGGAGGAGTTCACCTGTCAGTGGAAAGAACTCTGACCTGGTTTTGAAACAGACCTAGAAATGAGGGAAATCCCTAATATGGAAATCAGACACCTGTGCCAGAGAGCTTCAGGATCTAAGGTGAATAAAGTAATCATTTCAAAGGCTGCACACCACACACTCCACCTGCAGTTTGTCCTTTGTGTGTGTCACTTACAGTCATCATTACCCAACAGTTACAAATCATTCCAAGTGTAGGGCAGTGGTGCAAGCTTTTGGCTGAAGTCCACCATCAGTGCCAGCCTTCTACAGTAGCTTCTACAGGAAAGAAAGTGTTTTTTTCCCCTCCTTTTTTTTCCTTTTTTTTTGCAAAGTTGTAGTCCCTGGAGTCGGCAGGCAGCTTTGATCTGCTGCCAGTGAAACTATATCAAAGGACACACAGGTGATAAAGCAGTGCACAGTAATGTCCCTCCCCTCTCAGTGTTCTCGTCTTCCACCTTATCAGTGTGGCCTACATCACACAACTTTCATGACAAGCCCACGCATGGTGTTTTAGTATACTGCACACTGTCAGGGAAATGTATGAGAATAAGTGCTGAGCAGCACTTTCAAGCACCCAGGCTTTCTGGGTGAAATGTCCTTGAATGTGATATTTACTTATTAGCTAGCATTAGCCCTCTTCCAAAAGATTAGGGTTCAGTCTTCACAATGAAAAATGGAATATATGACTGTAGAGCACCTGCTTTAGTCAAAAATAATCCATTCATTAAAATAATTCATTAAAATAACTCCTTGCCTCCTATCAAGAAACCCTTTTCATCCTGTAACTTTTTCTAACCTCTATGTTAGTGGATAATATCATGTGAAAGGCACTTTAATGTGACGTAAGCACAGGCAGTTTCCATGTGCTGTATGGCACCCTATCACTGATAAGGATCAAGACATCAAATGTTTTTCATGAGGTAACTTAGCAACCTATGAGCCGGGAACAGTAGGCTGAGATTTGAGGCTAGCTAAAAGTTCGACCGTCTAATTGCTGACATCAAAGAGGACTTTCACAAGCCATGTGACATCACCCTGCGGTACACTGGTCACACGTAGATGGTATTGACCTAAGCTACATAACCTCCAAGTACTTGAGGCCAAAATAACAGAGCAGTCTGTGCTGAGCATGGTTAAGGCCAAAGTATGACACAGCAGTCTGCTGTGAAACTAAAGGAATAAAAAAATAAATTGGGACCTTAATGAAACATGTATAACATTTATTCTTACTTCTCCTCTGCAGACAAGTATATTCATGAAGTAAATTAAATATATTTCCTTGATATATAAATGTATGTGTATATATATATATATATAATATGAAAAATAGAATTACAATGTCACAGTTCTAAATGAAAAGAACTCCAGCTTTATCTGGATTGATTTTTTTTATTTTTTATGTCTATAAACCCATTGCCTTTCAAGGCAGGACCTTGAAAACACGAGTGTCTTGAAAGGTCTTTTTCAGAGGCACAAGGTCTCTCTCTGCTGTGGTTTTGTGTTGTGGAGAAAAGCAGTGATGGGAGAGGGAATGCTTCAGCTTTTTCCTCTAACAGAAAGTCACATATTTCTAAATGAAAGGCCTTTCGCAACAAGGCTGCAATCATGTTTCTCTGAAAAGCCTGTCTGCCCTTTGGCCTCAGATATCTCTTATAGGCAAGCAAGAGAAGGAAAGCAGAAGGAACAAATGAGAAAAGGTTTATTTACAACCTTTTCCTCACTCCTTTTTCTACGCCTCACCTTTTCTATGGAACCTCTGTCTGTCTATGCTCCCTCTCCTCTCAAGGCCGTGTCAGTGTGTATCAGTGTATCCATCCATTATCCATCCAACCATCCATCCATCTCAGGTATTTGAGCAAGAATTAGCTGGTAATGCTAAGGCATTGTTTCCCACGCCGAACATTGAAGGGTTAACAGAGTGGCGTAGGAGTAGTTTCGATCCGTCAGGTAGGTCAGGTTTCTCTTAACATGACTGCATACCTGTGTGAGTTTGTGTTTGTGCGTGTGCACATGTGTGTGCATGTATTTGCATGCTTGTATTGAAAGAGTAAAAGGCGTATAAAATCCCATCACTCTGGATATGGCAGGCCCAGAATTCAAGCATAATTAGGCAGCCAATCGGATATGTGCATTTGCTTTAGCACCATGTTCATAGTTGCACCACATCAATGTGAAACCAATACGAAACATTTACCATGCCTACAGAATCATTAGTATCCCCTGTGCAAACATTTCATGGCCTTGGAAATATAAGTTTGGACAGAAAAAATAAATAGAATAAGAACTACACATACTATACACATGACCAAATGCAGTTGAAAGCTCTGTAAAAAGCTAATAAGTTGGCCTTGAGTTAAGACAATAAAAGTGCTGCATGTATCATTTAAATCTATTAGACAAGAAAGAAACACAATGCCTTATCTAGATCATTGACCTCATGGTGTATTATAGTATAAATTATAGGGTCAAATGTTTTAGCTGTGTACTGCCGACCTCCATTCTTGTCCAAAAACGATTAAAACGTGTCAGTTAGCCACACCTTTGCACTGAGTGACATGTTCCTTCATTACAGAGAGTTTGGGCACAATAGTTTGTTTGGAAATGACTCCAAACAGTAATAACAGTGGCCATGTCTTTAGTCTCTAGACAGAAATTGTGTGAAAGGCAGAGGCAGATATGACTCTGTTGACAGAGCTTCACATGTCATAACCTCTTGACTTTGTACTGAAATTCTTTTTGAAATGTATTAAGTCTTGGTCATAGTCTGATTGATACAACAGGTTTGAATATATGTCTGATGCACAAGAAGAAAGGGTAGGGTGTGATAAATTATGAGTATTCAGAGGGGGAAACACAACAATGATGCTGAGAGGGAGAGACTGAGATCAACAATGGACACTAACATGATGTAACTTGTAACTCCAGCCATCAACAGCATTATAAGAGATCTGAGGGGGGGAAAATGGAATTTCTTCAGAGTGTTTCATACAAGTTGAATGATGTGGAAAGATACCTGCTTACAATACCTTATACCTGAGGCCCTACTCTCCATAGACTGATAATGTGATTGCTGTTGTTTCTCTGGAGCGATTTCTAAACAAACTAATATATCCAAAAGTATTTTGTGACAACAATGGAGGTCTATGGAGGAATAACATCCTGTATATTGGGCTGTGGATATATATACAATACTTGTAAGTATGCTACAACATATAAATATAATTTAGACAATATTTTGTTCCCAGGTTTTTGGTAACTTCCTGTTTCAGCATGACAGTTCCACCTTGCACAGATGTAAGTCCATAAAGAAACAGTCTCTTGTTAAAGAACCTGACTGGCTCATAGACAGCCCTGATCTCATGCCCACTGAACCTCAGCATGACTTGTGAACCCAGCCTCATTGCCCAACCTCACTGATGCTACAGCCATGTTCCAAAATCTGGAAAAGCTTCCCAAAAGACAGGAAGCTGACATTATGGTTTTGGAATGAGATGTTTCACAGTCACATTTAGGTGTAACATTTCGGTGTCCACATACTTACGTACATCAACGACATCCCCTTGCATGTACAGTTAAGATTCAGCCGCACACAGAGAGGCACGGCTAGGAGAAACACTGAGATTGTAGAGCATTTACACATACTGCTTTGACAATAGCTCATCCACAGTGAGTCATATTGTTTCCTGCTCTTGAAAACATAATGAAGGCAACATGTATTTTAAAGCATCCTTGCTCTGTTGCCATGCTTTGTGCACGGGAAGTTTGAGTACGAAGTCTCTGCTGTACAGTCTTTGAGTAGAGTCTCTGCCTCACACACACACACACACACACACACACACACACGAGCATGCATGTACTAGTAATCTAAATATTACTTAGCACAAACGACAAACATTACATTTATTCAGACAAGTTTTTGAAACAAGCACCGATATATAAATGATTACTAACCTAACATAACGTGGTAACATGACACCATTCCTACTAGTTGTTGAAAGCTGATTTACTTGGAAGCAAATTATATCATCCTTCAAGGTAAAATTTTTAAAATGTGCTCAATACCTGACTCATAAGTTATTAACATAGACATTTTTTGCAGTGTACATACATATATAAGCACACACATGCACACACACCTTGTTTAATCCCTTTCATGGCGGGTGGCTGTGCAGGCGGATGCTGTTTAAACAGAGCGGGCCCTTGATGTGGGGCCTCTAGGGGCTAGGGTTTGTGTGTGTGTCTTTCACCCTGGATGTGTATGTGTGCCTCTCTGAGTTTTCTGGCCATGGGAACAATGGTCCTTTAGAATGTGAGGTTACTGGTGCGCTGACCCCTGGCAAATAAGAGCCATGTTCTGGCATTCCAGGCCTGATTGGCACTTTGAGCCTGCAGAGAGCTCAAAGGAGACACAGGAAATGTGACCAGTGTAATTGGTTATATATTAGCGGAGCATTCTCCCCCGTTTAAATGATGGAACATTCTTCAGTGACACTTAGGTGGATGGGGCTGGGATTCCACCAGCTATGGGCAGGAGGGGGGGACAAACAAGGGGGTAAAGAGGGGGAGATGAAGGAAGGAAAGAAAGGCGAGATGTGGGGAAAAGGAAAACGGAAAAGGTTTAAAGATTTGTTCCAATCGTCTTCAGCAAAGCAAAATCTTTTGTGAAGGGCGAGGAGAGTGACCATGGAGAAAATATTGGGGCGGGGTCATCTCCCATGCACCCTGTGTATTTATCCCTGTGGTGGTGAATGGGGCTGTCAGGTCATGATATGTTCAGTACTCTCCCTCTGAAGCGTGGCGAGCGGGGAGGGCTCCATGTGTGGATAGGGTGGAGCGTAGGCCAAATCAGTAGCTTGACCTTTGACTCGGGGTGCTTGGTTGCAGTTCATAAAGGCTTCATCTCACAACCTGCGTGTGTGCCTGCACGTACGTGTGCACATGTACGTGCTCTGAGTGCTAATGTATTTTGAATTCGAGCATCCCATCCTGCAGAAAACCCATTTGTGCATAACAGGTATCTGTCAAAATAACAGCACCCTTGTTGGCTGGTGAAAGTAGCTTGAAAGCCCATGCTTAGATCTGTAGCTGTGTGTCAGACAGTAATGAGTATTATCCTCTGAGGCACAGCCAGGGGACAACACAGCACCACCCTGCATTCCTTCCTTATACAATGAGAATAAGGATGGGTACAGATGGGTGATAATGTATTCACTAAGGTGATCCTATCTAGATCCTTCCCATTCAAAACAAAAGGCTTGTTGGGGTAGTTTAGATAACATTAGTCTGGCAGAAACCCCCACAGCTCACAGGCACACACACACACACACACACACACACACACACACACACACACACACACACACACCTTGGTATGTGGCCTTAGGGTAAATGCAGAACACACAGATCTGGTTGTAAACTAACTAGAGGTTGTCAGTTTCTGTCTGTCAGGCCACTAAATCCTATGGGAACCATGAGAATCTTGTCAAAATGGACCACCCACTCCCATCAACACAGAGACAATCTTTGGATCCGTTGAAGTTCACATAAAGCTGACGACAGGAACAAAACAGTTAGTGAAAGTGAAGACCATCTCATTGTGATTTTTCCAGTTCATGTGCACAGGTTTTTGACCAGAATAAAGATCACAGAAATGTGTGAAGTTAGTTTATATTGTTCAACCTGAAAATATTTCTTTACTAAGATTTTTGAGAAAGTATTTTCTTTATCTAGTAGCTTTTTTTTTCTTTTTAATATATTAAGACATAAATATTTTTTCTTACTGGCTGGGTAATATGGTTGAAATCAGTATTACTAATAATAAATAAATTATTTAGTTGCAATTTGTTTGGAATCATTAATTCAACCAAAAATAAAACATTATTTATACAGGGTAGGTTGGCTGACCATATATGGTATTTAACAGCAACAAGGAAATTAAGAAGGATGGACAAACATACTCATAAAATAGTTATATAGTTAGTTACTGTCAATGCACAGTGTACAGGCTCACTGAATGCATGATCCTCAAGATATGATTCCTTCAGAGATAATACCGAGTGGAAGCTGACACTAATTCTCATGCTACTGCCAGATTTTAGTTGAAATAATTGTTTATAACTCTGTGTTAAAATGCGCAATAACTAAATAACAGCACCACCAGCCTCCACCATCTTCAAACCCACATCTTGATCTGTGTGGCTAATGCACAAAGTACTCATGCACCTCAACATGTATCTGCGCTGCCTGCACAAACAAGTGTATTTGAACAGTTCCACCACATACTTCTGCTATACCATAAACACTGTCCTCATTCAAATGATGACTATCAACACCAGAACTATTTTCTATTTCTGCTCACCAATGTGCTCACATGCACACACTTTCTCCATCCTCTTATGGGCGAGTTGATTCATATCCTGGGTTGTTAGCCATGAGAAGCGAAGAGCATTCCTTTGCATTCCATGCTGAGGTGAGCACCAGGGTTGAGAGGAAGAGACAGACATGGATCTCACTGACTCAGTGTCAGACCGCTTTGGATCATCTGTCTTTATTCAAAGGGGCCGCTACAGTTGGCACTCCTAGAAACTTGGACTTGGACTTTTTCATCTTCCTGTAAACCCCCCAGGGTGCTATATTTCAAATGGGAAAACCTTTGCAAGGAGAGATTTGTTGAGAGTATTGATCTAGCTGAAGGAGGTTGCCCCAGGCTTTAGGAAAAGCTTGTTGTTGAGTGATTTAGACCTATAGGTGGGGTGATCAATCAGGTTGATCTGATGGGTCAAGACAAGATGTCTCCTGAGTGACCGACCTGAGGATTACACACATGCACACACGGACATGGCACTGGCAAAAAAAAACTTGCAAGCACAGACACAGGGATTACACAGACATTTAACAAGCTCTTTGTGCAGGTCAAAGTTGACTGCAGGCCCCTCAGGAAAAAGGAGGGGCGGAGGGCGGCTGGAGAGGCAACAGAGGGGAGAGCTGGGGAATGCAGGGGTACAGGGGGAACAGAGACACTGACTGAAACAAATAAATCTTAAACAGACACGGTGGATGAATTTTATCCTTCCCTCTCTAACATCTTTGTTTTCTGTGTTACCTCACAGCCACTCATACCTTCACCTAAAATACTTAGCTGAGAATAAAACTGGTGTGCATATATATATATATATATATTTTCAACCCTAAAACAGAACCTTTTCATCGGTTTAAGAGAGTCAAAATTCAGTTGTACCAAACACATCTGAGAGGGATCAAGTAAAAATGCACCAGTGTAATCTGTCATGTTTCATCCTGTCGAAGCAGCTTTAAAGAGGTATAGATAAGACAAAGAATATTTCCATTTAATGCTCCTGAGCTGTGTAGATTGTCAAGAGTCCAGGGGCTGGGACCACCCAGGTATGCTAGACCCAAAATGAACATTTATCTGACAGGAATAAATGCTCATCTACTCAAAAAAATTGATTGCTGTATCATATGTTTTATTCAAATGTATGTTCTCTTCATTTTCTGTTTTCTGCCTCTCTATGAACACATTAAATATACAGAAAATTTAATAGTTCTGGTGTTGCATGAAAATCTCTTAATTTTACCGCAGAAACGGTTGAGAACTGCCATCACAGAACCTCTATGTGGTCTTTTTCGAACCATATCCATCTTCTTCTTGCTGATTTATTTGTACAAAAGCTTTCCGCTTTCAGCCGACTGAAGAGCTCTCTCATGGACATGGAAAATTATAAACCATAGTCCACTAAATTGCTGAACAACTGAAAAAACAGGTCTTTGAAGCATGACTAATTTATTTCTTCCACTGTACAAACTCTCATGGACCTGTACTGGAGCAGAGATGGTTGCATACAAAAAAAAACCCCTGCCTACAGCAAACAAGCTCGAACAAGGAAAAGATCTTTTGTGGAGTGTGGAATGATTTGCATTTGTCTTTAAAAGCTTTGTTGACCCGGTCATAACTATTAAATCAAACTCAATCATACAGCCCCATTAATTAAGCAAATTCACATTGGATACAGTCAAATGCAGCTGAAGGAATATCTAGAAATTATCTTCAAATGATACCCTTTGTATAATAATTACCCAGGTTTGGATTTGAGAAGGTCCTCCGGATGAGCCTAGCAGTTATTTGACAGGTCACTCCAGGTCAATAAGGAATTACTGGAGTAATAGCTCCCTCTTCTGTCCACATGGCATTAAATTCAATACATACCATGCAGCAGGAGTTTAATTCTTAGTATCACCAAGAGGCGGCAGGCTACTCATAGTATTTAACAAATGGTCATTAGGAGTTTGTCTGACCGAGGTCAAACTGAAGCTGTACCTACAATGACTGCAGTAATTGAGTCAAAGCCCAGCAATGTGTTTGCTTATTATGGCCAATAGATGGCGGTATTGGATATTTAACTCACACATGCATCTGCTTTAAAACACATGCACACACGAACAGACAAAAGTATGTGGAAACAAAACCTGATATATACCAGATTTCAGCAGCATTTACACAACAACATGCAGATTCAATGATCAAACCAACCATCAAATCAAGGGGATACAACACACTTTATATGATGGGCAATAGTTCAATAACTATGACCTCACTCTGAGCAAGTGAAGAGAGGATTTACCTGCAGGGATCAGCAATGTATATTATTAATTATGTATGAATGTATTGCCCTTGTGTGTCTGCGGTGAGGGTGCATGTACGTGAGTTTAATTTATAACTTTGTACGCATCTATACTGCAGACATTTTATTTCTCTCTGTGTGGCTCTTCACATCTTTATTTTGAACACGTTCTGACTTCTACATCTCAGCAGTACGTTCCTGTGGTGATTTTGTCTGTGAAAAGAAAACAATCTTCAAAAAGCTGGTGCTCCCTGTATTTGCCAATGCTGAAAGCTTTCGGTAAGTTCAGGTTTGTGTGGGTGCTATGCTTGCTCAACTATTTCAAGAAAAACAAACAGCCCAGAAAATATTGTGGTAGGTAAGCAGGAAAGGCTCTCATGTTGCAATGTCTCATTGTTCAAGAAATGCTTTAACATTTTGGACATTTCTATTATTCACTATTTTACCAAGAATGTGAAAAAAAGATCAAATTCATTTCTGTGCACTCAGGTCACTGGTAGTTATGTCATGTTCTGGCTTTGTAAAAACACAGGGAACAAAGAAAACAACTAGCTTCAATAAAAAGTGACAAAAACACACACACACACAACAAATTAACCCCCAAAATCCAGTTACATCCAAACCCACTCATTTACAGGTTGTCTTGTTTCTTCCTAACACAACATAGGGCCAACTATTTTTGGTCCAGAGTTGCAAAACTGTGTGTAGTTGATACTTAAATGTCAAACTCAAATCACAGAAATAATGTCAAATGTGTTTTCTATTTTTTTTTTTTTTTTTTTTTTTTTTTTGCAATAGCTTGTTATTATTCAAAGGAAGCATAAAAAAACATTAACATTATCAACAAACATCAGTGGTGCACTTTTCCCATGTGAATGTATTTTTGGTGGCTCATTCAACAAGCAAAGATGCAGGACAAGACCTGTGTCTGTGTGTAATTTAGATAAGAAAGAGTCTATGAGGATGTGACCTCTGGACCGGTTTCAGCTACTCATCCTAGCTGTTTTTGAAAAAGTTATTATTTTATTAATTTATTTAACCTTTATTTATTCAGGAAATCCCATTGAGATATAATATAATTTTCAAGAGAGATTTGAATATACAAAAATAAAAACCCTCATGAACAGACTGTGATAAAGATGAAACAGATGAAAAGTGCAATACAGTTTAAAATGGCAGTCACAGCAATAAAAACAAATTTAATACAATGTTCTAATGTGTCTTTATGTCAGTACATTAAATGCATATACAATATTATAATAAAGCAGCTTCAGTCATTTATCACGCAACCACAAGGAGGCCTTCTCAAGAAAATGTTAACATATTGTTGGTATGTGAAGAACAAGTGTTAACAAAATAAACAATAACCTAGCTTGAGCTTAGCCTAGCATAGCAGTGACTTAACCATACAGTTTAAAGGCTGAATACACAATAAAGCTACTTCTTTATTTACTTCAGAAAATTGAACTCCTACTGCTCCTATCTTTTACAACTAGATCCTGAATACGTTGGAATATTCATTTAAGTCATGTCCTGTGAACTGTATTGTTTGTCTTGTACTTTATGATTCCCAGAAGTGATGAACAACAGCCAAGATAATAGGCTCACAGTAAGTAGGCTTCAGGTTTCCATATCACCATTGTGAAAACTGTATATTGGACCAGAATTGGCTCCAAATGTAGTTGTGATATCATAAATTATAATTGTAAGCTTGCCCTTTAAAATCAGATTTTCATTGATCAGAGAGAAACTTTCCACTTTCACATGCATCATTCTGCACAGTGAAGCTCAAACATCAAACTTAAGTAAGGGTAAGAAAACATTTTTTTGAGTCTAGGGGGACTTGAAAGATAAAAGCAAACACAATTTTCCTTCTTGACCTGTTATTGCTTTTTTGGAGGATAATTATTAACAATTTCTTCAACAGAACTGCACTCCCACTCAGATTATTACTGTAGAGATGAAATTATCTGAGCAGTTGGAGTTGCAACATCAGGTCTCTGATTCTTGATCTGTGGCTCACTGCAGTGTTTCAGGCAACAATTGGTAGCTTTCATGAGTGTTCAGTAGCACTTCATAGCTTTAAGATGCTGTAATAGTTCACTTCACTCTCCCACATCTGTCTGTCTGAGAGTTGTGTATGTATTGTGACGTTAGTGGAAACACTGGGAGGCAAGTGGCAGTCGGCTGATTCAGCTCTGTCTCAGCTGGGGCTCGGAGGCCATGGGACTGGGATTCTTGAGGTTGCAGGATGTCTGCTCGTAAAAGCAGGAAGTCTGTTAGTCACATTAACCATAGATATTCATGATGTCACTGCCATAGGAAAAAACTCTGCAGAAAATGTGCTAAGACTATTAATGTTTGGTTAACAATTCAAGAGAATAGTTACGTTGATATCCTTCGTGAAATAGTGTGACAGCACAAATGCACGTCATCACTGGAATATACTGGAGCAATGAGAAAAGTCAAGTCATACTTCTCTAATGTGTCGTTTTCTGCACAGGGTTCAGGTTTTTCGGGTCACAGGGTCTCTTTATGATACAAGCAGAACACCCAAATTCCTTTGCCCATTCAAAACAAGGAGGGCTTTTTCAAAAAGTACTGAGAGCTTTTTGGACACAGGCCTGTTTCAACTCACAATGGGGAGAAATAACCTTTTTCTATGTATAGCCTTGTGTTTGTTTTCAACACATTACTGTACACGCATGTGTATCGTGTATACCCTTTCCAGGTTTGTTTTTGTAGGTTTTACACATATAGTTCAGGTTCTGTTGATTCTGCAGATTAAATTTAGCTCATGGTCTCTAAAGACCAGGGTGTTGCAAAACCTTTGCTCAAATAGAAAAGCAAATGCTTCAAGCTACTGCATTCTGCAGGTTGTAGAGAATAAACTGCCATGCTAGCAGCTCTGTGAGGCACTGTGTTGTTTTGAGCTAAATGCTGTGATCACACTGATACTGCTAACATGCTCATTTCAAGTATAATGGTATAATGTTCACATTCACCATCTTAGTTTAGCCTCTTAGCATGCTGACATATGCTAACTACTGCTATTGCTACTGATGAGCCTGATGAGAATGTCCTTTCTGTCATTTTGGACTTGGACCTGATGATGATGGACCTTGGTCGAAAGCAGAGATCTCCTAACTTGTTACAGTACATCCTGTAGTGGGACATGGATGTCTGAAACAAAATGACAATCTATTCAATAGTTATTCAGATAATTTACTAAAAAAACAATTGTCATTCTCATGGTGACACTAGAGGAAAAGTCAATATCAGTAGGATTCATTTTCTGGAAGTCATCCATGTCTGCACAAAATTGTCTCAATCTTTCCAAAAGTTGTTTAAATATTTTAGTTTGGATCGTAATAGCCCAACCAATCAGCAACATATGGATGCTGCTGAGGCCAAGCTGCTAAAAAAATGTTTTTCTATTCATACAGTCCAAATATTAGCAATTACTAGCATAATGTTACCATTCTAAAACTTGATCAAAAGACAGTAAGTAGATCAGTCAAGACATTTCAGTTTTAAATGTTTTCAGACCTATTTTGAGACCATCTTTGTGTGTCTCTTGCTTGAGTTTTAGCAAGTGATCATGGCCATCTGTGCCATTTATTGAGCATAAAGCGGCAGACTCAGCCAGAATCATCCTCCGCCTCTCCTCCATCTGTCAGTCCACAACATGCCGTCCCATTATTAAACAGTTCTCATAGCTCTCATTTGCCAAACCAGCTGTGGAACTGGCATATTAGTTCACCAAGATTTGAGTCAGATACAGATGTCGTTGGAAAGAGACTCAGAACTGTGTAGACAGCATGTTGAAAACTTCAGTTTTCAATATGCTACAATTCTTGGACCTGATTTAAGAGCTTTTATTGTGGTGAAACACACTTTCAAAATATTTCCTCATTCATGATCAGAACCTTACTTTTGTGAGACACTGTTTAGGCTCATGTGTTTGTTCTACCCTGACTATTATGTTTCCTGTCCACATGTTTATTGCACATCACCCTTTCTTCCTAAAATGTTCCTTTTTATCAAGACATTACAAATACTTAAGGTGATTTTTGTATCTTTTTGGTACCAAATACTCTAAGCCTTACCTATTAAAGCTGTTGATCGCTCCTCGTCCTGGAAATAGAACACATTTTCTGCTGCTACCCCCTCCTATCTGTGTGCTTCAGTGTTGAGTCCTTCTCATCTCAGCAGACCATCAGCTCCAGACTGCATTCTTTAAGGAGATGGATGCCTGGAAGAGAGGGATGAAAGGCCAGGAAATGACTGAGAATGGGAATAACCCACTCACTGGTGCCACTCCATGAAATCCATCCTCAAGAATCTTCCCATTCAAACTAGAGCTGCTACGTTATGCAAAAATGAGGACCTTGAGGGGATAGCTGAACTGGATCCACTGCAAATCATTTAGCACGGTGCTTGAGCAATCTCAAACGATTGTCAGCTAGTTAGAGACTTTTGTCTTACTTGGTTCGAGGCCTGAAAATAGCTTCCCCCCAATTTTCCCCATCATGCACTTTGTCTTTTGCTGTTTCATAAGTGCTCTAATATTGGCAGCGAGGACCACCCATGCTGACCACTTTTCTATAGAAGTGGGGAGAGTAGTTTAACTATGAGTATTCAAATAATACTAACTTTAGAAACCTTAATGTACAGTATGATACTTTATATTACATTTCTGATTTTCTTCACATCCTCTTTTTTGTATGCACACATTTACATATCAATTTTGCATTCAACAATGTAATATGTTTCTGCTGCTGTTTAATTGTGTGTGTAATTGTGT